>NC_044992.1:5904603-6606030 GCF_008728515.1 Papio anubis
TGCAACAATCTCTGCTCCTCCCCAAAACCCCGTTAACATGACTGGGCAGACAAGGAGGAAGGAGAAAGGAGCAGCTGAGAGAATATGGCAAATGTGAGACAGGCGGGACAGTGACAACTGGCCCAGGAAATGAGAGAGAGTTCATTTCTACAGAAGCCTCAGTTGCTTTAGAGGGAAGATCAATGACAAGCAAATGTTAATCCCGCCGTGCCCCAGGAAGCTTCAGGAATTAGGGACATCTGGTAATGTTGAGGGTGGTGGCTCAGACCAAGGCTGAAAAAAGGAATTGGTGTCTCCCAGGTCTTGTCCTTCATCCCCAGCAGTCAGGGGCCTCACTTGCCCTCCCTGCAAGGTAGAAGCAATTGATTAGGGAATTGGACCAGGAGAGCTCCTGACTCAGGGATACGGGCACATCAGAGGGCCAGTGTGAGAAAGGATGCATCCTAAAGGCTAAGTTCTCCAGCTCCATCGGCTTGCTTGTTTGCCAGTCAAACACATATCTCCAAACAGGACACTAGATTATTTGTTTCTGGTGAAATAAAAGACCCATGAGAAAACCTCTACCAGATGCTGAAGTTGAGAGTCCCCCAAATGGCTGGGCCCCTGATCCTTTATTCTACAGTAAAGCCCCTCACCCATCAACAAGCCTAGCCCACCTGCAGAGTCCAACCAACCTTTTAGTGTCTCGCTCTTAAATACGCATGGGTTGGTGAGAATCTCTAGACATTTGGGGAAATTTTTCAATATAAGAGACCAAAACAGACATAGATAGAAAAAATACCTCTGCTGAAATAGAGCCAATACAGGAAGAAAAAGGAAAACTTCAAAGACCTTATAATGAATATCCTCAGGGAGATTAAAAAAGAGATATTGTTCCCATGAAACTAGATCTCATAAGACAGAGGCAATCAGAAAATAAGAGCTCTTAGAAATTAAAAATACAGAGGCCAGGTGCGGTGGCTCACACATATAACCCCAGCAATTTGAGAGGCCGAGGGAGGCAAATCACCTGAGGTCAGGAGTTCAAGACCAGCCTGGCCAACATGGTGAAATCCTGTCTCTACTAAAAATACAAACATTAGCCGGGCATGGTGGTGCATGCCTGTAATCCCAGCTACTCAGGAGGCTGAGGCAGGAGAATTGCTTGAACCCAGGAGGCAGAGGTTGCAGTAAGCTGAGATCATGCAACTGCATTCCAGCCTGGGCAACAGAAGGAAACTCTGTCTCAAAAAAATAAAAAGAAATTAAGTATACGGTATCAGTAATATGGAAATCAGTAGAAAGGTTTGAAAATGAAGTTGAACAAATATCCCAAAAACAGGACAGAAAAAAAGATGGTCAATAGGAAATAAAGAATATAAAATTGAGAATATCAATCTATGAGAGCCAATATTTAGCTGATAGGAGTCTCAGAGGGAACAGAAAAAAAACATAAGAAAAATGATCAAAGAAATTCTAAATGAAATTTTATCCAAATCAAATGACAAGTATTTCCAGATTGAGTGGGTTTACTGAGGGCCCATAGCAAGGAAACTAAAAGGCCCACCAAAGCATGTTACCATGTGTATTAGCTCATTCTCAAGAGACATACCTGGGACTGTGTAATTTATAAAGAAAAAGAGGTTTAATGGACTTACAGTTCTGCGGGGTTGGGGAGGTCTCAGGAAACTTATAGTTACAGTGGAAGGGGAAGCAAACATGTCGTTCTTCATATGACGACAGCAAGGATAAGTGCTGAGCAAAAGGGGGAAAAGCCCCTTGTAAAATCATCAGATCTCATGAGAACTCACTCACTATCATGAGAACAGCATGAGGGTCACCGCCCCCATGATTAAATTACCTCCCACCTAGTCCCTCTCATGACGTGTGGGAATTATGGGAACTACAACGCAAGATGAGATTTGGGTGGGGACATAGTCAAATCATATCACCATGAAATTTCAGAATATCAAGAATAAAGATTGCAAAAGCTCCTAAGAGGAGGAAAACAGTCGCATACAAAGGGTCAAGAATACTAATGACTTTTGTATATGTTATGTATTGAATTGTGTTCTCCTCAAATTCATATGTTAAAGTTTTAACCCCAATACCTCAGAAGGAGGCCTTATTTGGAAACAGTCTTTGCAGATATAACTGGTTAAGATGAGGTTACATTGGAGCAGGCTGGGCCCCTAATCCAATACAATTGGTGTCCTTATATAGAAGAGAAATCTAGACACAGGCATGCACACAGCGGGATGCTATGTGAAGACGAAGGTAGAGATTGGGGTGATTCAGCAGAAGCCAGGGAAAATCAAAGAGAGCAGCAAACCTCTAGCAGCTAGGAGAAAGGCGTGGAACAGATTCTACCTTACAGTCCTCAAAAGGGATTGACACTGCTGACACCTTGATCTTGGAATCATAGCCTCTAGAACTGTGAGACAATACATTTCTAGTTTTTTTGTTTTGTTTATTTGTTTGTTTTAGTGGAGGGAAAACACTTGGATTTTTTTGAGACAGGGTCTCCTTCTGTCTCAGGCTGGAGTGCAGTGGAGCAATCACCTCAACCTCCTGGGCTCAAGCAATTCTCCCAGCTCAGCCTCCCAAGTAGCTGAGACTACAGGCACACACCACTGTGCCTGGCTAATTTTTGTATTTTTTGTAGAGACAGGGTCTCCCTATGTTTCCCAGGCTGGTCTCAAACTCCTGGGTTCAAGCAATCTTCCCACCTCAACCTCCCAAAGTGCTAGGATTACAGGCATGAGCCACCACACCCAGCCAAATTTATGTTGCATAAACCAACCAGCTTGTGATACTTCATTACAGCAGCCCTAGGGAATGAATATATTATGTGAACAAATGAAGTGACCATAAAGAGCCACTTCAAAATTCTGAAAGTCATCTCTAATCTAGAATTCTATAACCAGCCAAATATTAGTCAAGTGTGAAAGCAAAATAAAGACATTTTCAGACATGTAGGATCTCAAAAAATAAGAATACCTACCATGCACCTTTTCTCAGAAAACTACTGGAGGATGTACTACACCAAACAAAGGAGTATATCATGAAAGAGGAAGACTTAAGTTCCACAAAATAAGGAATATAACACAGAGGAGGCAAAAAGATGTCCCAGAATTGCAACTGGGCAGGAAGCCTGAAGACCAAGTAGTCCAGACTAAAACAGTAGAATGTAAAAGGACCAGAATCAGAAGGAAAAACATTAAAAACAGAGACATTAACTAATTATTGACCATATGGAAAATAATATTGAGAAGAATTTTACAGTATCAAAGGAATATCTGGAAAACGTCACTGACTGATGCCTAGAAAATTCAGCAAATGCATTGTTGGATAATGATTTATTGAGCACCTTCTAGATGCCTGGCATCATTCTAAGCACTGGGAACACAGCAGTAAATAAAGCAGATAAAAATCCCTGCCCTCATGCAGCATATGTTCTAGTGAAGGAAATCAGACAATAATGGAAATCAGTGAAATCTATAGCATATTAGATGATCACTGTGCTACAGAGAAAAGTAAAATGGGAATGGGGATGCCAGGAGGAGGTTTGAGGTTCAGTTTTAGATAGTCAGGGAAGGCACCACGGCAAAAGTCCTGAAAGAGGGGAAGGAGAAAACCATGCAGATACCTGAGGCAGCAAATGCATAGCAAATGCAAAGTTTCTTCAAAGGGAGCATAACTGGCAGGTCAGGAAACACCAAGGAGGCTTGTGTGGCTGGAGTGGATTGAACCAGAGAAGGAGATTTGCATTGCAATAGAATAGAAGCGTGACATGATCTAACTTACCTTTTAAAACAGTCACTCCAGCTTCTGTGCTGAAATAGACTGTCAGGGAACAACGGTGGAAGTAGAGAGAGACCAATTATGAGGCAGATTGTAAACATCTGGATGGGAGTCAATGGTGGCATGGGCTAAGGCACTAGCAGTCAGAGAAGGTAAGAGACAGATTGTGGCTGTGTTTTGCAGGTAGAGGTAACGAGAATTTGCCAAGATTGGATGTGGAGTGTAAGAGTAAGCAGAGCATCAGAGGAAATTCAGAGCTCCTCGTCTGAACAGTTGCAGGCTGGAGTGACTGGTAGCTAAGCTAGAGAAAGATGCAGGTGAATATTGTGGGGTGGTGGAGAACATAGAGGTTGTGCTTTAGGCATATTAACAAAGCTTATCAGACACCTGTGATGGTTGATATTAGGTGTCAATTTGACCGGATTGAAGGATGCCTAGATGGCTGGTAAAGTATTGTTTCTGGGTGTGTCTTTGAGGGTGTTACCAGAGAAGACTGACATTTGAGTCAGTGAACTGGGAGAGGAAGACCCACCCTCAGTGTGGGTGGGCACCATCCAATCAGCTGCCAGTGCAGCTAGCACAAAGCAGGTGGAATAAGATGGGATAGCCTTGCTTGCTGAGTCTTCTGGCTTTCATCTTTCTCCTGTGCTTGATGCTTTCTCCTGCTCCTCCTGCCCTTGGACATCAGACCCCAGTTTCTTCAGCCTTTGGACTCTGGGACTTGCACCAGTGGCTTGCCAGGAGCCCTTGGCCCTTTGGCCACAGACTGAAGGCTGAACTGTCAGCTTCCCTGGTTTTGAGGCTTTTGGACTTGAACTGAGTCACTACCACCTTCTCTCTTCCCCAACTTGCAGACGGCCTACTGTGGGACTTTGCCTTGTAACCATGTGAGCCAATTCTTCTTAATAAACTCCCTTTCATATATAGATAGATCCTACTGGTTCTGTCCCTCTGGAGAACCCTGACTAACACAATACCCAAGTGAAGAATTTGAGGTCATTGCATACAGAGGTGTGGAGCACAAGGTAGAGGTGTGGGCAGAGAAGGGAATATGGAAGTGATCAGTACGTTCTTGGTATTCAAAGCCACAGAGACAGGATGAGATTGAACAAAATAGAAAGAAAATGAAAACCCAAACAATTACAAGAAAAGAAGCCTCATCATAGCGTATCGCTGGCTTGACAGTGAACAACAGTTATAGAGTCATAATAATAGAAACACAAGACTGTGACTTAACCAAAACTGTGATGTCACTGTGCTGGGAAGATGGAAAAATGAAGATGGAAAATAAAGGAAGAGCTGAGAGGTAAGATCTAAGAGTGCCAATGCCTGGTCTTTATACTAGAGAAGAAACAGATCGTGTTGGAAATCTGTCACTCAAGACTGGATAGTAAAAGATACACCTGGTTCAGAGCAGGCTGAAAATTGCCCTAAAAGAAAGCACTGCAATTCCCCTTGTGTGTGTGCTGAGCACCCTCAACAGCTCTGTCCAGACCTGTGGGTGGCCAGATCCCTGGAAGGAAAGCCAGGAGAGCTCTAGCTGGGTAAATGGCACATTTCTGGCAATGTGATTGTGTGTGTGCTGTAATTACTCAGCGATTGCAACTTCTAGCATTACTATTTAGGTAAACCTGTGTCAAGATGCTGTGTTTGTTCAGTGGCCTAATACCACTACTGGACACACAGTTGAATAATTAAGTTGGAATTCATGTTTGGATATATATTAAAGGGTGTTATTAGTCCATTCTTGCATTGCTATAAAGAAATATCTGAGACTGGGTAATTTATAAAGAAAAGTTTAATTGGCTCATGTTTCTGCAGACTGTACAGGAAGCATGGCTGAGGAGGCCTCAGGAAACTTACAGGCACGGTGGAAGGCAAAGGGGAAGCAGGCAAGTCTCAAATGGCTGGAGCAGGAGGAGGAGAGAGAGTGGGGAAGGTGCTACACACATCTAAACAACCAGATCTTGTGAGAACTCTATTAGGAGAACACCACCAAAGGGACAGTGCTAAACTATTCATGGAGGATCCAGCCCCATGATCCAATCACCTCCCACGAGGCCCCACCTGCAACACTGGGAATTACAATTGAACATGAGATTTGGGTGGGGACACAGATCCAAGTCATATCAAAGGGATACTTTGGTTTTAAACACACCCTTTCTTCCAGTACATGCTGATTGCCAGGAAGTTCATTCCCGAAAGAAGTACAACTTTTTTCCTGTGATTCTGTACTTTTTCAAGGCTACGAACAGTTCTACAAGAGAAAAATAAACTCCAGAACTGTCTGAAACAAAATGTTATTATGAACTGGCCACTCACTAAGATGAAGTGATGATGTGAGGTTTCAGATTTTATTAACTTAAACCATTTGGCAGATGGAATTTTTTTAATGAAACACAGACCTGTGACCCATTGAGCTTTGCAGGGATAATGAACAGGAGATAACTGACTGTCTTCTTCCACTCTGTTTTCCAGCTTCACGTATCTCTTTAAATAGATGCTCATGTTTTATTTAGCAATTCTGCTTTTCCTTTATTCAAAACCAGGATGGGCGTTCCTTCCCCAAGTGAATTTTAACGCAGCTGCTGCAGGCTACAGAATAAAACCCCACTGGAGAAAGATGCTCCATTAAAGTAAGATTGAAGCCAACATTGAAAATTGAGAGCTAATCTTTGTGTACCTTTCGAATGGATGCATTTTTTAAATTGGCAATTTGAAAAAGAATAAAATTGTTCAGAATATACAGTGCAATGGGAGAAAGCAGGTTGGGCAATATTATTTTAATTCTAATTAGATGCATTCCCCTGTTTGAGATTTACTTACAGAGTAATCTTAGTTTTAACGGAAAGAAATGCTTATTGATGAATTTGATTACTGCTATGGATTCTTACTTGCCTTTGGCGGCTACAGGATGAAGCCTTACAAAATGGGAAGTTAGGGATCCAGGCATAAAGTCCTTCTTCCTTGCTACCAACTGGAACTCTTGTGCCCGGAATGCAATGGAATTTACTAAGAAATGCTAAATAGCTGTTTCTCTCTCTCTCTTTCTCTGTCTCTTTCTCCCTCTTTCTAGAAAGAGGATCTTTCTTTCTTTCGAGAGACAGGATCTCACTCTGTCACCTAGGCTGGAGTGCAGTGGCTATCATGGCTCACTGCAGTCTAAAATTCCCGGGTTCAAGCAATCCTCCGGCTTCAGCCTCTTGAGTAGCTAAGACAATAAGCGTGTGCTACAATGCCTGGCTCTTTTTTTTTTTTTTAATGTATTTGTAGAGATAGGATCTCACTATGTTGCCCAGGCTGGTCTTGAACTCCCGGCCTGAAGTAATGTTACTTTAATTTAGCTGTCCTGGGTAGTCCAAAGATAACTGGGAACTAATTTTTCACCATATTGAGGGACTGCTTGGAATTGCACCTGGAAGGCAACGATGTCATCAGCAGACAGCCCATGGCTTACCTATCACAAGGGTACCCGGATATTCTCATTCTGGATGTATGGGGTCCTCTATGTGGGATTTAAATGGCTTTGCTGATCTGATTCTTGGCAATGTGAGTAGGAATACATGGACTGATATGGAAAGTATCAGTCTTGAGTAGTTTGAAAGTCAAGAATCTCATATGTTAAGGAGTAAATCGTTTTGTAGGAGACCATTGAAAAATGGAAGGACAAGGATAAAGATACAGATATAAGCAGGATGAGAGAGGAAGGCAGAGATGTCATGTTAACTGAAGCATCTGTTTACATGGCCTATGAAGGAAGTGAACCCAGATAAGAGATTCACTGGGGGATGAAGCTCAGGCCAAATCCTTGGCCTTGGTTTGCCCCTGGGTGTTGCTGCCCTCTAAAAGCTGCAAGTGAAATGGAAACGAATCTGTCAGAGATGTTTCTCTCCATCTGAGGTCTGCTCTTTTCCCCTGAGACCATCACCTTCATATACACCACCATACTGAATTCGTTTTCAATGGCTATTCTAACAAATGTCCACAAACTTACTGGCTTAAAACAACACAAATGTATTATCTTATAGTTCTGGAGCTCAGAATCCCAAAAGGGGTCTCACTGGGCTAAAATCAAGATGTTGGCAGGGCTGAATTCCTTTCTGGAAGCTCTAGGACTGAATCTTTGTCCTTGTTTTTTCCAGCCTGACCACATTTCTTGGGGGAGTCCTTCCCATGGTGCCATCTCTCTGGTTCTCCCTTAACCTCTTCCCCTTTTAAGGACCCTCAGGATTATGTTGGATCCACCCAACATATATTCCTACCTTAAGGTCAGCTGATTAGAAAACTTAATTCCAACTGCTACCTTAATTCTCCTTTGCCATGTAACCTGCCCTACTTGCAAGTTCTGGGGATTAGGACATGGGCATCTTTGGGAGGCCGTGATTCTTGCCTACCATGGAGAATTCCAGTTCCGCAATAATGGGGTCTGGACCACGCCTCCCTCAAAGAAGTAGCTGAACCAGACATGGAGATGGGAAAGAGGATTTCTGGTGGCAAGTTCTACCGATGCTACTGACTGACACAGATGACTCTACCCATCTAGCGTCTCATCTGAAAGCCTAACAAAGGGATTCACCATGAAAAAAGAAAAGCAAGATGGTAAAAGGTGAACACGTAAAGAGAGTAAATGCACAAGAGAAGGATTTTTTATTTATTTATTTATTACACTTTAAGTGCTGGGATACACGTGCAGAACGTGCAGGTTTATTACATAGGTATACACGTGCCATGGTGGTTTGCTGCACCCATCAACCCATCATCTACATTAGGTATTTCTCCTAATGCTATCCCTCCCCCAGTCCCCTGACCCTCCGACAGGCCCCAGTGTTCCCCTTCCTGGGTCCATGTGTTCTCATTGTTCAATTCCCACCTATGAGTGAGAACATGCGGTGTTTGGTTTTCTGTTCTTGGGTTAGTTTGCTGAGAATGATGGTATCCAACTTCATCCACATCCCTGCAAAGGACATTAACTCATCCTTTTTTGTGGCTGCGTAGTATTCCATGGTGTATATATGCTACATTTTCTTTATCCAGTCTGTCGTTGATGGGCATTTGGGTTGGTTCTAAGTCTTTGCTATTGTGAACAGTGCCACAATAAACACCCCCAAAGCCTTCTTCGTTCCTTTCAACACTGTGTCTCCCCATAATCAGGTGCAGAACATCAGACACGAATCAACATTCTTACTTCGCCTCTCTGAGCCTCGGTTTCCACATCAGTATGATGGGGGAATAACACCTGGTATTAGCAGGGTTACTGGTGATCCCCCTGTAAGAAGGCAAACCCGATTGGTTGAAGAGTTCAGCAGTTTTTGCACTATGTGCTACATTTATTATAGGCATTGACTTCATTGTCCTGATAAGAGCCTTGATTTCCTCATCTGGAAACTGGGGATAATAATAATTCTCTACCTCATAGGGTGGGGAGGGCAGCTGGTACTTGCTTCTGGTAGGTCCCTTCTTTCAAACAAGTCACCCTCTGATGATCTGTCGTTGCCTAGTTGTCAATTTTCCGTCTCTCACACACACGCACTTCCCGGCCTCCTTCCTTCTGCCCACAAGCAGGCATGGACTTCCCCTTCCATGGTGGAGCATCCATGAGCCAATTCTCCACTCCCCTTCATTGGTGAGCTCCTCTAACCCACAGCCTCCACTGCTCACCACTCCTCCCTCACTTACCAATGTTTGCATTCTGTCTTTGGTCTGAAGCTAAGCTCCAGATCCCTCCCATGCCAACATGGCCTTGTAGCTCTCATTCTTCCTCACTTTTCCACATGTTTGACTTGGCATGAGGCCACCTTCTCCTCCAGGTAAGACCACGCTAGGTCTTCAGCCTGACCAAGATCCCCACTGGATTCTGAACTCCAGTGAGATCAAGACACAATCTTTCTCTCCCCAACCTCCATAAACCCAGGGCCTAGGATCCTGGAACGCAGCAGGCTTTTAGCACCGCCCAACATGAATGAAGGGACAAATGAATTCATCCAACAGTTCATCACTCCTGGCCAGGCACGGTGGCTCACGCCCGTAATCCCAGCACTTTGGGAGGCTGAGATGGGAGGATCACCTTAGGTCAGGAGTTCAAGACCAGCCTGGCCAACGCGGTGAAACCCCGTCTCTACTAAAAATACAAAAATTAGCTGGGCGTGGTGGTGGGTGCCGTAAACCCAGCTACTCAGGAGGCTGAGGCAGGAGAATTATTTGAACCCAGGAGGCAGAGGTTGCAGTAAGCCGAGATCGCACCACAGCACTCCAGCCTGGGTAACAGAGCAAGACTCTGTCTCTAAACAAATAAATAAATAAAATCATCACTCCCTGTAGCTGGGCTGATAAAACCTAAAATTCCACTCTGGTTCCCTTGAGTGAGTGAGATGTTGAGATACCACCACATGCTGGTGAGGAGAACCAGCCAATCACAGAGCAGGCAGCTCTGTGAGATCCCATCGGGGACCTCTGGGCCTTATCTGTCCTACATCCATCCCGTGAATGACCCACACATGTGGGGAGTGATCACTCATAAAGAAGGGGCCAAGGGTAATTGGACCCGCGTCTGCTCTGCCACGGATCTGCTGTGTGACCTTGGGAAAGGCCCATCTCCCACAGGGCCTGAGTCTCTTCTCCCTCAGGACCCAAGGCGGGCAGCCTGCCCACTTGGTTCTATGGGTGTTTTCCTTACTAAAAGGATGGGGGCTTGAACTCACCAGGGGAATCCTCAGTCAGATCACAGCCCCTGGGAAGTGGTGGGAAAGCAGGTGTTTGGAGGAAAGGATCAAGGCGGGCACCCTAAGACCCCACACCCGAGGAACACCGGAATTCAGGCTTTATCCAACGTGCTCCCTCCTAATAGCTGGGAGGGAAAAGGCCTCTGGCGTCAGGTCAGAGAGAGAGACAGGCCATTTCTACTGTTCCAAAGAATAGAGAAGTGGGCTCCAGTCTGACAGACTGCAGTACGATGGGGAGGCTCTGGTTGCTGACTTCGTCCCTCCACCAACAAGAGCTGCAGCTGGCTTTACCCTGAATTACCCAGGAACAAGCACATCTTTCTACAAAGAGGACTCAAAGTGCTAAATGCAAATTGCGATCCCAGCTTCGGCATAGTGGACTCCAGTGGAGCCCCTTGCACTCTGTGTGTACCCACTGTACATAGGAGTGTACTGCCAGCCCAAATAATCCTGCCCTGCCATTGGAATCTATGCCCTTATAGGAGGAATGTCTCCCAGTCTATCCTACCACATCCCAAATAAAAGAGCAGGACTCCGTGACCTCGAGTGCCAATATTCATCACAGCACACTAACTACTGTAACCAACCACATGAAAGATCTCAAAAGACTGTATTGACTGGAAATAGTACAGGCTTTTCTCTGATTTGTGTAACAGTTTTAAGAGTAGACCCTCGGTAATCTCGGCACTTTGGGAGGCCAAGGCTGGCAGATCACCCGAGGTCAGGAGTTTGAGACCAGCCTGGCCAACATGGTGAAAATACATCTCTACCAAAAATACAAAAAATAAATAAATAAATAACAGCCAGGCATGGTGGCTCACGCCTGTAATCCCAGCACATTGGGAGGCTGAGGTGGGCAGATCACCTGAGGTCAGGAGTTCCAGACCAGCCTGGCCAACATGGTGAAACATCATCTCTACTAAAAATACAATAACAAAAATAAAAATAGCCGGGCTTGGTGGCATTCATCTGTAATCCCAGCTACTCGGAAGGTTGAGGCAGGAGAATCACAGGAACCCGGGAGGTGGAGATTGCAGTGAGCCAAGATCGTGCCATTGCACTCCAGCCTGGGCAACAGAGCAAGACCCTATCTCAAAAAAAAAAAAAAAAAAAAATGGAGTAGACCCTCGGGTGTCCAGGCTTTCTCCATGCTGGGTTTCCACCGTCTCACACAAAGGGCCTCACTGACACTTTGGCATCATCAGTCACCAGGTAGGAAGGAATCGAGCGAAGGGCTGCTGGGGCCAAGCCTTAAGCGGCATGCGTCACTTCCACACCCACTCTCCCTGCTGGTGCTCAGGCTCAGGGGCCCACCTAACTTCAAGGGAGCTGGGAAGCACAGGCCAGCCCTGTCCAGGGATCAAAGAAAATGGCTTTGCTGACCACTTATCTAGTCTATCGGAAGTTTCCTTCCACCATAGTTCCAGGTTCTCGAGCTGCTTTGAACGCTCCCTGGCAATAACCAAGCTTATTTACTCATCCTCCATAATGGGGGCTCCTCACTAAGGGAGGAAAGCAATTAAGTGGCACACCCCGAGAGGTCCCCACCTCTAAATCCCTAGCTAATCCTCCATTCCCATTCCGGCAGCTTTCCTGGGAAGCTGCTTCCACACACTGTCAAAAATTGGTTCCCATTGAGGGCGGCTGTTCTTAAATTAACCAAAACAAGGCTTAGAGGGGAAGAAACATTTGGAGAGACAGCTGATGGCTTCATTGAATCAGAGGAAGCCTCTTTGCTGCTGCCATCCCGCTGCCAAGCCTCTGCTCCCGATGGGCCAAAGGACATCTTTCATGTTCTTCCCTCAGATCTGAACTTGGGGCCGTTTGCAAGTCCCGGAGATGGGGGCTTCTGATGCTGGCCCCAAGAACGGACTGGGCAGCCCTGAGGGTCCGGCCAAAGATGCAACATCCAAGAACAAGAAAAGGCATTTCTAAGAGACAAATGCAAAACTGTCAGCAGGATGAGTACAAAGTTTTGAGATCAGTGTCACTTGCCTTGCTTAGAATTCCCCAAAGGGGTCCTGAAAAGGAGCTGAGAAAGAACTGAAGACTCAGTGTTGGCTGTTTGCAATATTTATCACAAAAAAAAAGGACGTCTGTGAAAGGTCATGGTGTTCACACTGACACAGAGTATGCAGCAGGCTCCCTGAGGCTACGCATCCCTCACTCCCACACTGGCAGAAGCTGCCAGGGCCATGAGAAGGCTGTGAAAATTCACTCTCATCTATAGCTAGGAAGCGGAGCTTCTGCCAGAATACAGAGGGCACCTGAACACAGGACACCCAGAAGGTAATGGAAGGCCAGGACTGCTGGGGTGCAGCCAAGGGGTATGCAGAAGTGACCCCAGGGTGGAAGCATGTGGGCAATGATTCCCAAGAACAGGGTCAGCAACGGGTGGCTCACTCTGTAATTCCTGCAGAATTGGGAGGTTGCATGCTGGGATCATACAAGGTCAGGAGACACCATCCTGTAAACATAGGTGAAACCCTGTCTCTACTAAGAAAATACAAAAATTACCTAGCATGGTGGCATGCTCCCCTGTATCCCAGCACGAAAGGAGGTAGGGAACATACTTCTTGAACCCAGGAGGGTGAGGTTGCAGAAATGCAGATCGCACCACTGCACTCCGCCTGGGCATGACAGAGCAAGACTCCTGCCTCAAAAATATAGTCAAGGTGTGTGGCTCAAGCCTGTAATCCCAGCACTTGGGAGGCCGAGACGGTGGATCACGCAGGTCAGAGATCGAGACGACCACGGTTGAACACTGTGAAACCCGCCTCATTAAAAAGGCAAAAATAGCTGCTGCCGGTGGCGTGGTCTGAACCTCCCATAATTAATGGGAGGCTGAGGCAGGAGGAACATGTGGAACTGGGAGGTATGAGCTTGCAGTGAGCTGAGATCGGGTCACTGCACTCCAGCCTGGGAGGGTGAGCGAGACTCCGTCCCAAAAATATATATATATATAGAAGCCGCTGGAGTGTATTGTCATGGTCAGCCCTTCAAGGGACCTTATGTGCATTGACTCATTGAAGCCTCTGACAACCCCTTGAAGTAGCAACAGTTATGACCTCTATTATCCAAATGAGGAAACAATTGCTCAGAGAGCTTAAGTAACTTGCACAAAAGCACACAGTTGGTGGGTAGTCAAACTGGGTTAGGAATCCAAGCCCACCTGATTCCAAAGTCCTTTCTGTTAGCATTCATTCTATTTTGACCTCTGATGTGGCCTTAGAGATAACAAGACAGGTACCTCTGAGATCATCTCTGAGGGAAACCCTGAGTAGCCATTATCACCAATGAGGAACAGCCACAGTCAGCTTTAATTTGACAACCAAACCGATGATAGCAATGGCCTCAATGTCCCATGCAAGAGGACCACTGAGGGGCTGGGCACAATGGCTCATACCTGTAATCCTAGAACTCTGGGAGGCCAAGGTGGGTGGATCACCTGAGGTCAGGAGTTCGAGACCAGCCTGGCCAGCACGGTGAAACCCGGTCTCTACTAAAAATACAAAAATAAGTTGGATGTAGTGGTGGGTGCCTGTAATCCTAGCTACTTGGGAGGCTGAGGCAGGAGAATCACTTGAACCTGGGAGGCAGAAGTGGCAGTGAGCTGACATTGCGCCACTGCACTCCAGCCCGGGTAACAACAGCAAAACTCCATCTCAAAAAAAGAAAAAAAGGAGGCAGAAGAGTCAGAGAAGGACATGTGACAACAGAAACCGAGGCTGGAGTGATGTAGCCATGAGCCAAGACATGCAGGAGCCTCTAGAAGCTGGGAAAGGCAAGGAACGAATTCCCCGCTAGAGCCTCCAGAAGGAATGCAGTCCTGCCAAGAGGACTAAAGTCAACCAATCACTGATTCCAGTCCCAAGTGACCCATTTCAAATTTCTGAACTCTGGAACTATAAGATAATAAATGTGGATATGTAGACTTGTTATAGCGGCAATAAGAAACCAGCACGGGCTGGGTGCAATGGCTCATGCCTGTAATCCTAGCACTTTGGGAGGCCGAGGCAGGCAAATCACCTGAGGTCAGGAGATCAAGACCAGAATGAGTAACATGGCAAAACCCCATCTCTACTAAAGACACAAAATGAGCCAGGTGTGGTGGCGCCTGCCTGTAATCCCAGCTATTCGGGAAGTTGAGACAGGAGAATCCCTTGAACTGAGGAGACAGAGGTTGCAGTGAGCCGAGATCATGTTACTGCACTCCAGACTGGGCAACAAGAGCGAAACTCCATCGAAACAGAAAAGAAAAGAGAAGGAAAGGAAGGAAAGGAAAGAAGAGGAGAGGAGAGGAGGAGGAGAGGAGAGGAAGGAAAGAAAGGAAAAGAAAGGAAAGGAAAGGAAAGGAAAAAAAAGGAAGGAAAGGCAAGAAAGGAAAGGAAAGGAAGGAAGAAATGAACTAGGCAGTGAGAGTGGCTGCAGAGGGCTGCCTAACAGAGTATCAGCATATTAAACAGGACAGAAGACCCCCACCGACCCAAGGAAGCTGAGGGAACAAAAGCCCTGACCCCACTCTCCTCTAGCCCCAAATCTCCTACGGGGGCTTCCATGGGAAAAACCCACTAGAAGCCAGAGGGAGCCATCGGTGTATCACCCACAGGATCATCTTCCAGAGCAGGGTGCAGGAAGGAGGGTGGAGAGTGGATTCAAGAGACCATCGGGAGACAACCAGCACAGCACGGCAGCTTGACCAAACTCTTTGCTTGCTAATGTATTAATTACCCAAGAGGAAGAGGCTACATGAGAGTCTTGAGCCAGGTCCCAAGAAGGAGGAGCACGACACCTGCACTCCAGCTGGAAATTAAAACTCACCCTACCCTTAGGACAGATCCAAGAAGACAGACACAGATCTGGGGCACAGTGGATGGAAATCCCCCCAGAGCTTCCTGGGAAAGGGGTCCTTCAAGAGCCTAATAGCCATGCTGGAGGTCAGCCAGCAGGGTGACCAACACAGAGACCACCAACCCTCATCCTATCTTAACCACCCAATCCCAGCCCTGGCCATCCCTCCTCAATGCCATGCCCTTCACGGATGAGATTCTGCTGGGTACAGAGAAAAGCCCAGGGTTCCAGGCATCAGCTGGGCTGGCCATTGCTCCTAGTTTGGGCTCTGGCCAGCTGATACTGTCCAGTGTCAGATCTGGACATCCTCAGGCCCCACCCTCAGAAACTAACATTTACAGATCAACTTAGCTCAAACACAGCCTCAACACTAGCCAATACGGTGACTGCAAATTAGAAAAAGGTACCCCCTTCCTCAAAACACTTTCTTGCCATCTATTTGGAACTTGTAGTAACTACACATAGCTAAGATAGATAACAATGAAATTGCAGGAATAGGGGGTGGAGGAGAGAGTGCTGGAATTGTTCAGTGCACAACCTGCACAACTGTAAGTGGCCGCCATTCCCAAACTCCCTCCACCATGTTAGGGGACTTCCACTGCACCAGCATCTTACGTGGGCCTCTTCTCTTCCAATGCTGCTCTCTTGCTGAAACTATTACAGTAGTCTCCAAATTGGTCTCCCCCTTTCAATGCAACCTTACACCTACCACAGAGTCATCTTTCTAGAATATTCATCTGATCACGCCCCTTGCCAGTGGAAGCGCTTCAGGTCCCCTGGATGTGGTCCTGTTCAATCTTGGCAGCTTTTTCTCCCATGACTCTTGTCCTATACAGGTACATACTGGCCTCCACCTGGGCTCTCTCTGAGCCCTACCCTGGCCACAGACTCGCCCCATATTCAGTGCCTGCTCTGGCCTTCAACCCACATCCCAGGCAGGACAAACTGCAGGTCGGGTGCCAATAGTCCCCTCCCAAGTGAGGGCTGTGGCAACCTTGGACAATATGAGATGCCACTCTGGTCTAACGTCAACTCTCAGCCTCCCCATCCCAGCTGTGCCCTTACACTTTTTACCTCTTCTCTTGCCTGGGCCGCTCCCATTCGTCAGGGACAATGAGCCCCATCTGCACAGGCTGAGGATCCTTCTCGAGTCCCACACCCCACCACCCGCGGCTCCCGGCCCCCAGCCCCCGGCCCTGGCCCTGCTCAGGCTCCCACAGGTGGAAGAAGCAGTTTCCCAATATAAGGAGGGCCAGTCCCCAGTTGTGCTGTCTCCGGTCTGGGCAGGAGTGGCAGCACGGACCAGGCTGCAGTGTTCTGAGGACCATCAGTAATTCCTCTTGATCAGAGACAAGGGCAACCTCGGTGCCTCTGTTCCAATCACCCAGAGAGAGGCTCACTGTGGCTGCATAATTAATACTCTCATTGGGGGTCACTCGACTCCAACAGTCCTTCAGGGAGTGTTGGGAGGTGGAGACATGACATAGGGGAAAGACAGGGAATGATGGGGTATGTCCCTGGGGTACATCCCTGGAGTTGCAGACGCTGGCCCTGGGAGGGCCATTCCCCAGTGTGGGAGGGGCTGGCAGAACAGGGCCAAGCCGTGGTGTTCAGGGCCCCAGAAAATGTTATCTAAGATGGAAATACACATCTATATCAGAAATTCGAGTCACCCCAAATTCAGCATGTCCCACCACGCTGGCTGCCTAGTCTTGCACAATCCCGTGACAGAAATACCACCCCAGCCAACAGGGGCCACCTGCTCTCTCGGCTTCCCTTCTGGAACCAGGGTCCCGCCACAGGGCTCTGGGACGGCCCCATGGGTACGCACCCTGGCTCTCGCCATCTGGTTGACAGTTGAGGGTGGGAAGGGGTTGGAGGGAGAGAGGATAGGACAGTGCCCCTAAGAACAGGGACCAAACCAGGACTATTTTGGGTTGAATTGTGTCCTCCTCACAAAAGATATGTTGAAGTCCTAAGCCCTTCAACCTCAGAATGTGATCTGATTTCGAAACAGGGTCTTTGCAGAGATAATCCAGTTAAAATGAGGTCATTTGGGTGTAGGTGCTAACGCAATATAAGCGTCCTTATAAAAAGAAGGAGTTTGGGCACAAAGACAGTCACAGAAGGAAGACAAGGTGAGCAGATACAGGGCGAAGACAGCCATCTACAAGCCACTGCACGCCTGAAGCTACCAGAAGACGAAGAGGCCAGAGCAGACGCTTACCTGGGATCTTCAGAGCCCTGGCGACGCCTCGATTTCAGACTTCCCATCTTCAACTCTGTGAGACAAGAAGCTTCTTAGTTTGTGGCTCTGTAACTACAGCCCCAGGGCACTAAGACAAGGGCCCACCCAGGTCTCAGTCTGGTCTTGGGGCTCCCTCGCCAGAGGATACTAGGACCCATGTCCAGGCTCGGGCACTTACAAAATGCCAAAGAAAGGCCGGGCGAGTGGCGCATGCCTGTAATCCCAGCACTTTGAGAAGTCGAGGCGCGTGGATCAACTGAGGTCAGGAGTTCCAGACCAGCCTGAACAACATGGTGAAACCCCGTCTCTACTAAAAATACAAAAATTAACTGGGTGTCTGGACGGGGGGAGAGGACAAAGACGACTAAGATGGCGCATTTCCGGGTTCTTCATCACCAACTTACCCGCGCGCGGGAAAATGCAGCCCACGCCCGGGAAAAAATACAGACCAACTGCGCAGGCGCAACATGGCGTCCGATCGAGGAAACCGAAACTTACCTGGTCGCACCTACCGAACACCCCCGACACGCCCGTGTCCCGCCTATTGCCTTCCCACTCCCAAGCCTTAGACAGAAAAGCCGCTCTCGGCAGCCATGCGGCACGAACTTCCTCGGCCCCTCCTCATGTGCGGACCTAGGAACCTCGCCGGAGAACGCGGGAGCGACTTCCTCGGCCTCCACCGCCGGAGACGGGTGAACCTCCTCCCCCTTCCTCCTTCACATTGGCTAGATAATACAGCTTTTTTTTTTACCTTGCCTACTTGCCTCATCTCTGGCGCCTGCTCTAGTGGTCGCATAAAACAAATCACTGGGCATGGTGTCAGGTGCCTGTAATCCCAGCAACTCAGGAGGCTAAGGCAGGAGAATCGCTTGAACCCGGGAGGCAGAGGATGCAGTGAGCCAAGATTGCACCACTGCACTCCAGCCTGGGCGACAAGAGTGAAACTTTGTCTCAGAAAAAAAGAAAAGAATAGAAAATGCCAAGGAAGACTTTCCAAAGTGCCGGAGGCCCCTGAGGCTCAGGCCCAGGGAAGGATGCCCCGGCCTTGGTCGAAGGATGGGTAAAGGGTCAGGCAATATTTCAACAGAGAAAGTGACATTGGCATCAATGGGGCCTCGTGACCACCTCCAGGGATGGTTCTCAGCCACTATCCCCCGGAACTTCCCATCCTTCGGGTGGCAAGCCTGACAGTTAGCAAAAAGACCCACCTTTCCGCAGCCTCACCTGGGACCACGGTAAGCCACAGTCCCAGTCTGCATGGGTCTAGGGGAGCTGCCCAGCCACAGGATGCTCAGTGCAAAAGCCAGGAGCATCCTAAGCAAACTGGGGCTGGTTTGTCCCCCTGCATGCAGCCTCGCTCTGCTCCCCGGGGCCTGCCTGCAGGAGATTCACAAGGAAAACAGTGCCAGCTCCTCACCCGGCAGTGCCTCCACCCCTTGCAAGTGACACAGAATCAGGGCTCTGTCCCCTTCTTCACCCGGCAGCTCCCTAAGAGCCCTCCCTGTATGCCCGGGTCACTCAAAGGGTTTAGGAGCTGCCACACCCCCTCACCTTACCCTGGAGGAGGTGTGGGCCCCACAGCCCCCAGGCTCTGCTTACTGTCCAGGTTCCAGTCACCTTCCTCATCCTCACCTCAACAGCCTCCTCTGCGGTGTCTGCTTTCCCGTCCTGTCCCCCTCGCCCACTCCCCACAATGGCAGGTCAGCCTCTGTGAATACAGGTCTGATCAGGCCACTCTCCAGCTAACAGCCTGCCCTGGTTTCCCATTGCTCTCAGGAAAGCAACCAGAATCCTCATGATGCCACCTCGGCCTTTGCAGCCACGAACCTTCTTGAAACAAGCATCCTGCCCTTTGCTTCTATCACTTCCAGTCTATCCATTTCCCAGAGAGGCCATCCCAGTGCTCAGGCCGGCGGGGAGGGGGGGCCCATTTCACGCTCCCCCAGTGCCCTGGGCCTTCCCACAGAGCCCTCATCGCACCTGCAATGGTGGGAACGATGGTGGCTGTGGCTTTCTTCAACGCACCAAGACGATGATTAATGACCCTCAGAGGAAGACCATCAGGATCACACCTCTGGTTGAACCCATGGGCTCATGGGCCCTTGCAGTGAGAGAACACACATTATGGCAACTGTGCGCGTCCCAGTAAGAGAGTGCCAGAAAGAACCTATCATCGGTTTGGGCTGATGTTATATGGCCTGAGAGAGAGGGTAAGGGAGCAGGGCTTTGCTCTGGGTGGAATGCTGTCAAGAAGGAGGGATAACTGATTGGAGAGCTTAATCAATCTCATCCAGCTGGAGGACGACCAGCCCACAGCTGAAGCTGCCACCAGCAAAGTAGTCTATTAGTGTCCCCATCTGCGCTATAAGATGTTGAATTAGACGATTTCTGAAGGCCCTTGCGCTTGTAAGAATCGAGGCATGTTTTTCAGAGAGAAACGGACTCATTGAGCCAATATTTCTGAGCCCCCGGAATGGGTCGGGCATACTTCTAGCTGCTGAGGATACAGCAGTGAACACAGCAGGCAAAATCCTCTGCCCTCCAGAGACTGTCACACTCTGTAAGAGCTGCCAGCCCCAAGGCTGCTGAGAAAAGACAAATGCTCCCCTACATCTTCAAATGATATTTTTACTGGTGGCAAGAGGAAAGGCGAGATTCTTTGTTCATCAGATTCTCGCACTAATGAGAATACCTGAAGTAATGGAGCAATTGTAATTAGGCCAGGAACTCTGCAGACTCGAAACTACTGTAAATAAGAATGCAGGTTTACCTAACCTTTCCATTAAAACCTCAAGCGGGAGAGGAATGGAGAGAGGCTGAGCAGGAAGCAGCCCCCTATCCCAAGCACTCAGAGGTAGTCAAAGTGACGCCTCACTCATGGACCCTTCCATCAAGGTGAAATTCAAGACGGACGCTCCAGGTACAAAACTTGGCAAGCCCAGGGAGGAAGATTAAAAACCCACATGCAGGCCGGGCGCAGTGGCTCACGCCTGTAATCCCAGCACTCTGGGAGGCCGAGGCAGGCGGATCATGAGGTCGGGAGATTGAGGCCATCCTGGCTAACACAGTGAAACCCCGTCTCTACTAAAAATACAAAAAATGAGCCAGGCGTAGTGGCAGGCACCTGTAGTCCCAGCTACTCAGGAGGCTGAGGCAGGAGAATGGCGTGAACCCGGGAGGCGGAGCTTGCAGTGAGCTGAGATCGTGCCACTACACTCCAGCCTGGGGGAAAGAGCGAGACTCCATCTCAAATAAATAAATAAATAAATAAACCCGCATGCAGATGTCGGCTGTCAGGGCCATCACACCCAGACTGCCCCAGTGTCCTCACAGGCAGCTGACATGGTGAGAATCTGTTTTTGGGGGGAAATCGGGACACGGGTAAGGCTCAGGCAGACCCTCCATCCTAAGCTCCCTCTACCCTAAACTACTGTTCAGATCCTATAGAAACAAAGGCCTTGCAGAAAACTGAAAGTTTACTCACCGTGCAGCTCAAGCAGCGCAAGAGTGGCCTGTGACGTGGAGGTAGGTGGCGTCCTAGAGAGACGGTCAGAGCAGCACTACAACAGACTGTGGACTCCATCACAAAGACAACTTGTCACCTGGTCCCCAGCTGCTCTTCCACACAAACACCATGCCCTGTGGTGGCTGTGGAACCTCCCCTCTCCACTGTTAAAACACACCATTGGCCGGGCACAGTGGCTCACGCCTGTAATCCCAGCACTTTGGGAAGCCACGGCGGGTGGATCACGAGGTCAAGAGATTGAGACCATCCTGGCTAACATGGTGAAACCCCGTCTCTACTGAAAATACAAAAATTAGCTGGGCATGGTGGTGGGTGCCTGTAGTCCCAGCTACTCAGGAGGCTGAGGCAGGAGAATCGTTTGAACCCAGGAGGCAGAGGTTGCAGTGAGCCCAGATCACACAACTTCCGGACGCAGGCCCTTAGACATCACTTCCGGTTAGACCTTCTCCCAGCAGGTGGCTTTGCCGTGGAGGGCATCAACTGAGGCGGTGGGAGGCAGCCGTGCCCCAGGGGCTGGAAAATGCCAGCTCTAATACCCATTTGTGGCATCTGGGCATAAGTTCAAATTCTGCCCACACCCCTGAGGAGCTGGAGACAGCGTGTGTGTTCTCAGTCTCCTCAGCTCTCCTCTACTCCCTGCATCCTGGTGGAGATGTGATACCTGCTCAGGCAGGGTCTTGGCAGCCAATGGGTGGCTTATGCAAATGGGGTAGCCACAGAGGCAGAATGAAGATATGGGAGGGATTGAGGAAAAAGCAAGCAATGGGGGGAGCCAGCGAGGACGAGCGGGAGTGGGAAACCATTGCTGTGCTGAGGCTGCAGGACCTGGGGCAGGCACTGCTTGGAGACCAGTGAGAGCCGTGGCCCGGGACACCTGCTGTGACCACAGGTAAAGAGCACAACCCTGGCCAGACTGCAGCCCAGCAAGGAGGGAATCAGAAAAGCAAATGGCCCAGCACCCTCCCCTCGCAAGCAGGTCTCCTGCTGCTGCGTCCTGCTGGCCAAACCCAACGGGAGGGCAGAGGGCATGGGAGCCAGGACATCTGTAGGCTGAGCCTGCAGGGCACAGACCAGCAAGGCAGAGGACAGATCGGAGACCCACAGAGACTAAGCAGCAGTGGAGGGCTGTATAATGCACCCTCTGAAAGACGCCCACATTTGAATCACCAGAGCCTGTGGATAGGTTACTTTTTTTTTTTTTTTTTTGAGACAGAGTCTTGCTTCTTCACCCAGGCTGGAGTGCAATGGCACAATCTCCACTCACTGCAACCTCCGCTTCCCGGGTTCAAGCAATTCCCCTGCCTCAGCCTCCCCAGTAGCTGGAATTACAGGCATGTGCCACCACCCCCGGCTAATTTTTCTATTTTTAGTAGAGATGGGGTTTCACCATGTTGGTCAGGCTGGTCTCGATTTCCTGACCTCAGGTGATCTGCCCGCCTCGGTCTCCCAAAGTGCTGGGATTACAGACGTCAGCCACCATGCCCGGCAGGTTACTTTCTAAAGCAAAGGAATGTTGCAGCTGTGATTACATTAAGCTCCTTGAGGTGGGGAGGTGAGCCTGGATTACCCGGCAGGTGTGGGCAATGTAAGCACAAGGGTCCTTATCAGAGGGAGACGGGAGGGTGAGGGACCAGCAGAAGTCTCGTGATGATGGAAGCAGAGGGATGCAGAGTGGAAGATGCTCCATTGCTGCCTTTGAAGGGGCCACAAGGTGAGGAATACAAGCAGCCTCTAAAAGCTAAACAGGCGGGAAAAAAAATGGATTCTCCCATCCGGCCTCCGGAAAGAACACGGCCCTGCCCACCCGTTTTAGAATCCCTGGCCTCTGGAACTATAAGAGAATACGTGTGTGTTGTTTTAAGCCATTAAGTCTGTGGCATTTGCTGCAGCCACCATGGGAAACTATTACCCCTGCACAATGCCCAGGGAGGGAGGTGTCCCTCGGGCCACTCAGCCCCTTACTGCCGACCCAAATGACTCTCTGGTCTCAGGGTGTCTGTCAACTCCAGAGGTCAGTATGGTGGCTCCCAACTGGGAGCAAATGCCTTGGTTTGATTAACTAGTAACGATTCCTGAAGACATGCCAGGCCAAAGGGGGCTGCAGAACCCACACAAGCTTGTCTCATGCTGACCCTTGCAACTGCCCCCAGACAAAGGCTATTGGCATGCCCCTGATTGCTGCCTGATATAAGTATCACATTTTCTCCTTTTTTTAAAAAAATGCATCATGCCCACATATGAAGCATCCAGTGAAGGAGGCAGCACAGTGCAGGAAAAAAGAAAAGAAAAGAAAAGAAAAGAAAGCCCCATCCCAGACTCCTGGAAACCTGATGCTAATTCTGGAGCTACTGGCCCTCTCTAAGCCTCAGTTTCCCCATCTGTACAAGGGGTTGGGACTGAGTTGCCTCCAAGGACCTAGTTTGCTGGCAGCCTCATTCCATAGTTCTAAATGCCGCCTTCCCTGTCACCAGCTTGCCTGACCTGGTGATCTGCAGGGGTCAGGGATGGTCGGGCCTGATGGAGAACCGCCACATCCGAAGCCCGAAGCGGCCATCTCCTGTCCTGGGGACCCGTCTGCTTGTTCTCTGCTGCCCCCTGCTGGCAACTTGAAAACAAAGCCTTCCCGCTGGATCTCAGGAAAAGAAGCCCCTAATCCTTTCATTCCTTCCATGCCATGGTTTTAATTGACCCTGTTTTTAATTCTTCTGGCAGTTTTCTCTGTTTCTAAGCAATGTTTAAATCAGTTTCTCCCCCTGTCGATTTTACCCCAAGTCAATGACAAATGAGGATTTGATGCTCTGATCCTTTCTCATCCCTGGTACATACCCCTCCTTGTCTCCCCATTTGTGATAGTTAGATTTGGGGGTCATCTCTTGGTTATTTTTGTAACTTTATGCAGGACACTTAGAACTCTCTAGAATCCCACTGACTTTAGTGGTCCTTGACACCCAGGCAGGGAACAAGTGGCCTGGTCACTTCTGGTTCCATTAACCAGGATTGTGGTGTCACTTTTTAAAATTTAAAATTAATTTTTGAAATCAAAGACACGCCCATGGTAAAAAAAAAAAAAAGAAAGAAAAAAAAAATCCAAAGGGCACAGAAGAGCTTATGAATAAAAGTGGATTTCTCCCCTACCCCTGGAAAGAGAGGCCCTGAAACCTATTGCAACTGCCCACCCAGACCTGGCCAGCCACGCCCTTCCTTTAGGCTGGTTTTCACAGAGCAGAAGGAAACCCATGCAGCAGCCAGAGCCCTGGGTGGGAGGCTGTCTGCGCCTCTCCCCGTGTCTGCCGCCCACCTCCTCTGCACTAGGAAGATGGGGTATGGGATGTGGCAGTTTCTGAACAGTGGTTCTACTGGCCCAGCCTCTGCCTTTGGAGGATCGTAACAATAGGACAAGGGTCCCTGGGCACCCTCTCTCCAGGGTATCTCCCACCACATGCTATGGGTTTCCTAATCCCGATCCCCTTTTTCCTGTTTTCAGACATCCAGAGGCATCAGAAGGGGAGCTGTCCACACAGGATGAGCCAGACAGGACCAAGCCAGAAGGTAGGCTGCATCCGGGCCTCCGTCCTGCCAGGGAGCCCACAGGCCACGTTCTCACCACCAATGGGGGCGGGGGGGCCTCGCTGCTCGTTGTCCCCAAGAGAAAGGGTAGCTGGTAGGACAGTTACATTCAGACAATGGACAGGGCAAGGGAGACTGGGAAGTCTGCGGGCCACAGTCCCTGACCCCCAAATAATGCCTCTTGCCAGGCCCCTCATCTGTTTCTGAGCCACACTCGACTCTGACTGCCCAGACAACATCCAGGCCTTTCCCCACAGGCAGTGCCACCAGGAGGTAGCAGTGGAGGTCCCTTGGCTCTCTGGCCCCAGCCTCCCTCCCTGTTCCACCTTCTGCAGCTCCAGGGACTCGCTATGGCCTCAAGACACTCCTGCCTTGCTCCCTGTACAGGCCATAACATCCCCTTCCTCTGACCTCTTCTGAAACCTCCTTGCTCACATGGTTCCTTTATACTATGTGGCCCACTGGACCACTGAGCCTAATCATCCAAAAATTGAAACCCCTTTTCTTCAAGAGCAGGAAGGCTTACACATCAAACCTTCTAGTACTGCAAGAAAAAAGGAAGAAGAGGCCAGGCACAGTGGCTCACGCCTGTAATCCCAATACTTTGGGAGGCCGATGTGGGCAGATCATCAGAGGTCAGGAGTTCGAGAACAGCTGGCCAACATGGTAAAACCCTGTCTCTACTAAAAATACAAAAAATCAGCCAGGCACAGTGGCGCACACCTGTAATCCCAGCTACTCAGGAGGCTGAGGCACGAGAATCGCTTGAATCTGGGAGGTGAAGGTTGCAGTGAGCCGAGATCATGCCACTGCACTCCAGCCTGGGCAACAGAGTGAGACTCCATCTCAAAAAAAAGAAAAAAAAAGAAAAAGAAAAAAGGAAGAGGAGAAGCAGAGAAGAAAAAGATAAAACACTGCCATATTAAAATATACATTATCGCTCTAGATGCCAGAAATACCCTCATTCTGGTGTCCCAGGGGTCAGGAAATTGGAACCACAGAGAAAGCAATGCAGTGGAAGCATTGCGCAGGGCCCGGCGGGGAAGCACGCCTACACGGCCACAATCATGCAAATGCTGTTTATTGATTTTCGGGTTGTAGAGTCCACCTATGGACAAAGCACAGAAGACTTAGTTTTGCTTACAGAACAGAAGGTAGATGTTAACAACAGGGATGATGGAAAAGTAAGGTACATCAGAACTTTAGGGATACAGTTAGCGCTGGGGGAACCACTGCTGGGTGGAGACAAGCTTTGGGGCAGAAGAGAAGCCCAGGAAGGCCCTGGCAGTTGACTACGTGGCCCTGGGCCGGATACTCCGTTGCCCCCCTGCCCTACCCCGCATACCTGGGTGGTGCTAGAGGATGTCGCTGGTGTGATAGCACCTCCTCGTACTCGTCCTTCTTTAGGGAAGACTAAGAGGAGGGAGAGAGTTGGAAGGGGAAGGTCCCAACGCTGCCATGCTCATCAGACACAGAAGGAAGTCACCAGACTGAGGTAGGCGGTGGGGCTTGGACACCGTACTAACTTGAAGATGAGCTAAAACAGGGACGAGTGGAAGCAGCTTTTCCTAAGACACGCCCCCCAGGGTGCCACGTCAGTTTACCATTGCCATGGCAACACCCTGGCATACCGCCCTTTTCCGTGGCAAAGACCTCAGGACCCAGAAGTTACTACCCCTTCCCTAGAAAGTTTTGTATGCGCCGCTCCTTAATCTACATGTAATTAAAAGTGGGTGTAAATCTGACTGCAGAACTGCCCTGAGCTGCTGCTGCTCCCTGCCTATGGGGTAGCCCTGCTCTGCAGGGCAGTCACAGAGTTGCAACACTGCAGCTTCAATACAGCTGTTTTGGTTTTGTTCCTTGGTTTGTTTTGTTTGTTGTTGTTGTTTCGTTGTTGGTTTTTTTGTTTGTTTTTTCTAGATGAAGTTTTACTCTCATTGCCCAGGCTGGAGTGCGGTGGCGCAATCTCAGTTCACTGCAACCTCCGCCTCCCAGGTTCAAGCGATTCTGCTGCCTCAGCCTCCCAAGTAGCTGGGATTATAGACGCCTGCCACCACACCCAGCTAGTTTTTTTGTATTTTTAGTAGAGACGGAATTTCACCATGTTGGCCAGGCTGGTCTGGAACTCCTGACCTCAGGTGATCCACCCACCTCGGCCTCCCAAAGTGCTGGGATTATAGGCGTGAGCCACTGTGCCCGGCCACAGCTGTTTTCTTCTACCCTACCACTGGTGCTTGCCTTTGAAATCTTTCCTGGGGGAAGCCAAGGACCCTCTCAGGCTAAGCTCCAGTTTCGGGGCTTGCCCACCCTACATCAAGACCCACTAAAATCAGTGGGATTCTAGAGAGTTCTAAGTGTCCTGCATAAAGTAACAAAAATAACCAAGAGATGACCCCCAAATCTAACTATCACAGATGGGGAGACAGGGAGGGGTACCAGGGATGAGAAAGGATCAGAGCATCAAATCCTCATTTGTCATTGACATGGAGTAAAATCGATGGGTGGAGAAACTGATTTAAACAGATTACTTGGAAATAGAGAAAACCACCAGAAGAATTAAAAACAGGGTCAATTAAAACCATGGCATGGAAGGAATGGAAGGGGTAGGGGAGAAAACCACTTTATTCATGAGCTCTTCTGTGCGTTTTGGATTTTTTTTTTTTTTTTTACCATGGGCGTGTCTGACTTTGATTTCAAAAATTAATTTTAAATTTTAAAAAGTGACACCACGATCCTGGCCAGTGGAACCAGAAGTGACCAGGCCACTTGCTCCCTGCCTAGGTGTCAGGCTGACTGTGGGTCTCAGGGGGGTCAGTGCTGCAGTGAGTGCCCTGGGGACAGGGGGAGCTCTGCGGGTGGCTCTGCAGGTGGCCCTGTGGACAGCTCCGCAGGTGGTGCTGTGTGGGGCTCTGCCGGTGGCTCTGTGGGAGGCTGCGTGGCTCCCTGGCTCAGCATGTTCCGGCAGCGCAGCCGCTCCTCCTCCTGCTTCTCTGCCATGCGGTTCTCCAGCAGCCTCAGCTCCCTGCGCACCGCCTTCTGCATGGATGGCTCCAGCTCCAGCACTTTCTGGAGGTCCGCCTTGGCCTCGGCCTCATTCCACACCTCTGCGTGAGCCCGGGCACGCACATAGTAGGCCTTCACGATGCCTGTGGGGAGCAGGGAGCATCTAGCCGCAGCTCCCTGCCCAGCCTCAGAGGCAGCCCCTGCCCAGCTGGGACTCACCAGCCTCCAAGACCCTTAGCCCCGCCACGATCCTTAACCTCTCTGTACCTCCCATCCCTCAGTTTCCTCAACTGTAAGATGGAGATGATGATCATAATGGCAGTACCTCCTTCTCTCCTTTTCAAGGCCCTGTGACTAATTTTATATTCATAACTTTTATTTTTCTTACAGATGCTCCCTAAATGAGATAACCTTCAGTCCCTTTCCCTGCACCTCCCCCACATGGTGATTATGAGGATTACAAGGATTAAATGAGATAATAAACGCAGAGGACTTGAGCCCGATGCACGCGCCAGGGCCTGGGTGGTGTTACCGTGAGCACTATTCGAGCGGTAAGTCAATACTAGTAGTACTGGAGGTGCCATATCCTCGCAACACCTGTACTAGTACCGGCATAATATTTTTTTCTATATTGATTGCCCCTCTTTTTTAAAAGCCTGTTTACCGTTCCACTGAAAACACAAGCTTGGTGAGCTTCCTGGGTAAGTGTTCAAACACACATTAAAATAAAGGGCCCCCCACGCCAAGCACTGCCCATCCATCACCCACGATTCAATTACACACTCGGGGAAACCCGGCTGGCTGGAGACAAGGTTCGGTGCCCTGGTGGGGTGGAAAGAAAAGTCCAGGAAGGCTATGGCAGGTGTCTCCGTGGCCCTGAGCCGGGCACCCCCTCGCTGCCCGCCCCTGCAGCCCCACACACCTGGGTGGTGCCGGAGAATGTCACTGGTGTGCTCCAGCACCTCGTAATACTCCTCCTTCTTCAGCAGGCACTGGCAGTAGTTGAGGGTCAGGGTGTTGATCATCTTCTCCAGCTTCAGCCACTGCACCTCCCATGGCTTCTCCTGCCCAGGGAGAAGGTCAGCCATGACCTCACGCGGCTGCCCAACCCCCGCCCCACCCTCGCCGGCGCTGGGCAGGTCCCCCAGAGTCAGCCCCACTTCCCACCCATGGCCAGCGGCCTCTGACCTTGGTCTGCAGGTTCCTTAGGCAGATGATGGCCTCCTGGTACTTGGAAGAGGCCTCCTCGTAGCGGCCCAGCTTGAAGAGCCGATTTCCCTCTCCGTGGAGGACGGGCACCACCTTCATCTTCTCATGATTGCTCAGGTTCCAGGTCTCCCTCTGGTAATCACTCGGGGCGTCAACCTGGCCCCAGAGCTGCAGGTCAGTGAGGCAGGGACCCCAGGGGCCTGTACCCCATCAGGGACCCGAAAGACTGGACCTTGGCACAGCTCCCTGAAGTCATGCTTGCTGGTCAAGTGCATACAGACAAGGGAAAGAAGCAAAAATGCCAAAAAAACCCTGCCCTAAATCCATGCCTTTGTGCAAACTAGGGAAAGGTGCCTGTTCATCAAGACACTTCACTTCTAATATTCAGAAAATTGTCGTGAATACTCATTTTGTTAGAACAATACACTATTGCCATCTGCTGGAAACTTGTCATTATAGAAATACCGATGTACGATGAGCATAATGAGCACCTTGGAGGAGAGGCCGGTGCACCTCGTGCAGTGCACAGACCACGCAACTGTGACAGCAAGCCTGTAAAGGCTCTTGGTTGACACAGTTCTTATTTTTATTCACTCACATAGCTCTCAGGCTGAGCCTCAGTCTTGGCCATAAGCTGAATCCCAACCTGACCTTGACCCTGGCCCTAACCCTCTCTCACCAACCCGCAAACACGCGCTGTCAATCACTCTGGGGCTCTGGGTGGGAGGATATGGGGAGTTCCATGCAGCTTCTCCTGCTACTAGAGAACCAAGTCTGAACCCACAAACCACAGGAACCGAGGAGGTTATCATCTCCAACTCTCGAAAATGAAAGTGGAAGTAGATAACAAATAGAAGTAAAATGCCTCCAAAATGAAAACAAATCACATTTTTAAAAAGTGGTTCCAAGCAGACTTTTTTTTTTTTTTTTTTTTTTTTGAGATGGAGTCTCGCTCTGTCACCCAGGTTGAAATGCACTGACATGATCTCGGCTCACTGCAACCTCCGCTTCCCAGGTTCAAGCCATTCTCATGCCTCAAATTCCCGAGTAGCTGGGATTACAGGCGTGCACCACCACACCCGGTTAATTTTTGTGTTTTCAGTAGAGACGGGGTTTTACCATGTTGGCCAGACTGGTCTTGAACTCCTGACCTCAGGTGATCCAACCCCCTCGGCCTCCCAAAGTGCTGGGATTACAGGCGTGAGCCACCACGCCCAGCACCAACTGGACCTTTCTTGTGGAAAAATCAGAGGACTGTCGTTTCACATTCGTATTGTCCCCTGGCTTATGAACCCTTTCTTGTTCTCTAAAGAGAAACAGGGCACTGTCCAGTGGCCAGTGGGGTGGGGGTGCCCGTGATGCCCGCTGTCCCTCTCTGGTGCTGGCACAGCCCTCCAGCCCTGCCTACCCCGAGCCCCACCTGCAGCAGCTCGATCACAAAGATCAGAGGCTGAGGCTCCTTCTGCAGCTCGTCCAGGTCCTCGTAGCCCAGCGTGTGGTAGGCGAACATGTTGGCCAGCCCGCATGTGTGCACATGCCACTCCGTGGGGTCCTTGCCCTGGGCCATTTGCCGCAGGCTCCGGGACAGGATGGGGTAGACCCCCGTGTGCTGTGGGGAGAAACAGATGGATGGCATCTGGGCTACCTGCTCAGAGCTAGGTGGGCCACAAAAGGCCTCCACTCAGAGCCCCTCCTGGCAGGAATCCTGCTCCCTCACTATGCCACTAATACTAACTGTGGTTAACTGTGTGCCAGGCAAAGCACTTCACACTGTTATGAGCCTCTTCAATCCTTACGACAATTCAAGAGAAGCATCATTATCCCCATTTTACAGATGGGGAAACTACAGCCCAGAGAGGCAAAGCAACTTGCTTAAGGTCACACAGCTAGGAAATGACGCAGCCAGGATTCAAACCTGGCTCCAGAGGCCATATGCTCTTAGCCTCCGGCTGCCTCTTCTGGCCCGTGTGGTCCACTGTAACACATCTCTGCCCCAAGGAAACCCTGAGCTCCGCAAAGCCTATGATTCGCAGGAAGGGCAGTGTGGGGCAGTGGAAGGAGCAGGACTCCAGGGTCCAAGAGAGTCACTTTGGTCTCCTGGCAGTGCTGCAGGCTAGCAGTGACCCCAGGTCTCCACACTTCTCTGAACCCCAGTTCCCTGGGTTGCTCCTGTCCAGTATTAGGGCTGCTGTAGGGATTAAATGAGACAGTGCAGATATAGGTCTGGCTTATCACAGCTTCAGCCAGCACGGGAGCTGAGTTTGCCACCCTTGGGATGAAGGAGGGCTGGGAAAATCAGCCGTGCAGCCTCAGCGAGGCCCGCTGTATGTATGCTGGGCTTCAGTTTCCCCGACTAGGCTCCCTGAGAACCCATCTCCTTGGACCGGCTTCTGAGATGATCCAGCACTGGCTCCACATGCAACATATGACTTGAAGGGGCTGAAACTGTGCAGCGGTTCAGCTCTGCCTCCAGGTCACCAGCACAGAGGCAGAGGCCACCCCGCCCGCCCCACCAGCCAGGATTAGCCCGAAATGCCTTCTGCCTCTTTGTGGAAGAGATGAGCAGATGGCTGTTGAGCCTGTTGGGATTAGAGCTGGACCAAGGGAGGGAGAAGCCCCAGAAACAGCTTGCTGCCAGGGGGGCCACCTCTGGCTCTGACTCAGCAGCCCCCAGCTCGGCACGCCATGGCCCCCAGCAAGCTGAGCTTTTGTGGCCCCAAAGCACACTGCCCTCACTTACTTATGTCGTGGCACTGGCTGCTCTGCATTACAATTGTTTAGATGTCTGCTCCTCCTCCAGAATTCAAGTTCCCTAAGGACTTGGGGCTTTGCTTATTTCATTCCTAACATACAGCACAGGCCAAATCAAGTGCCCAGTGAATGTTTTCTAACTAGATAGATAGATAGATAGATAGATAGATAGATGGATGAATGATAGGAGATAGATAGAAGATGATGGATGCATGCAGTGATGGAAGCCTGAATTATGCATGAAGATTGGTTGAAGGGAAAAATGGATGAATTGATGCCTGGGCAGGTGGGTGGATGGATAAGAGGTGGATGTGCAGGTGAAGAACTAACTCTAAAAGGGGTGTGTGTGTGTGTGTGTGTGTGTGTGCATGTGCACACAATCACGACAGCCATGGGCTGGGGTGAGGAGATGTGGGGGGCATGGAAAACTTGGGAAAACCCGTAGTTACTATGGGAGCAGTGGCTCATGCCTGTAATCCCAGCACTTTGGGAGGTCAAGGTGGGTGGATCACCTGAGGTCAGGAGTTCAAGACCAGCCTGGCCAACGTGGTGAAATCACATCTCTACTAAAAATACAAAAATGGGCCCGGTGTGGTGGCGAGCACCTATAATTCCAGCTATTCAGGAGGCTGAGGCAGGAGAATCACTTGAACCCAGGAGGCAGAGGTTGCAGTGAGCCAAGCCCACACCATTGCACTCCAGCCTGGGCAACAACAGTGAAATTCCATCTCAAAAAAAGAAAAAAAAAATGAAAAAAAAAAACATTTACCAGCCTGTGATATAGGCAATGCACTCATGTGACTATCAACATGGAAAAAGGAACACAGACTCCACAGGAAACAAAGAGCCATGCCCACATCATGGGAACGACAGCAGCTTGTGGTTTTGCAAAAAACAAATCAATCAACTGATCAAGAATTTATTGACAGCTTTCTATGCACTCAGCTGTCATGTGTTAGCAAACGTGTATCCTATGGAGAGGGGACTCTTAGTGGCAGCCAAGCCTTGCCTCACGTATGGCATGAATCAAAGTACAGGACCCCCTCACTCTAAGCAAAGTCAATAGATATATTTTTAAACTAACTGAAATCACAAAGAAGCCAATTTTCTGAAGCCTTGACTTGATAAAAAAAAAATTTAAGATAAAAATATCAAAATGAAGAAAAACACAGGGACTGCTACAAAGGAAAGATGTTCAACAAATATTTGCTACATGAATGAATAAATGAATAACATGTTGAGTGGGACCACCTACTGGCAGAGGATGGTGCTGCAGCCCAGCTATATTAGACACTGCGAGAAACGTGTGCAGGATGAAGAGGGAACCAGGCATCTCACCCAGATCTTTTCCCTTAACTTGTTTGAGCCACTGCAAGTTATTTTCCCTTTTGGAGTCTTAAGTTTCCTCATTAGGAAAAATTCCTCATTTTTCCTAGAAAAAATCTCATATTTTTTCTAGGCTGGGCATGGTGGCTCATGCCTGTAATCCCAGCACTTTGGGAGGCCGAGGCAAGCAGATCACTTGAGGTCAAGAGTTCAAGACCAGTCTGGTCCAACATGATGAAACCCCATCTCTACTAAAAATACAAAAAATAAATATATATATATATATATATATATATATACACACACACACACACACACACACATACACATACGGGTGTGGTGGTGGGCACCTGTAATCCCCAGCTACTCAGGAGGCTGAGGCAGGAGAATAATTTGAACCTGGGAGGCAGGGGTTCCAGTGAGCCAAGATCGTGCCACTACACTCCAGCCTGGGTGACAGAGTGAAACTCCATCTCAGAAAAAAAAAAAATTCTAGCTCAAAATAATAGCTCTCATTTTTAATTGCTCTGTAGTATGATTCACCCTCATATGTTATATCATGTAATCTCCAAAACAACTCCTTAACTTAGGGTTTTGTTTATTTATAAATGAAGGAATAGAGTAGCAGACAGAAGACGGGACTTCCCCAGGTCATGCAACTAATGAACGACAGAACAGAGTTCAAAGCGTCCCCAAAATGCTCATTTAAAAGGTCAGTGGCCTCTGATGAAATAATGAGTCTGGGTATCTGCCACCAATGGTGAAAGTCTACAGGGAGCTTTGGAATAGATGGATCAGGCTGTCAACACCTAAACCCACCAATCACTCTTAACGTCATTGTAAGAAAGACAACCAAGTGTGATGTACTTCTCCCAAAGGGAAGTATATGGTACCATCTATGGCAGACTTCCGAAAACAAGAGAGAGAGAGAGGGAGAGAGAGAGAAGAATCTGAATCTTATCAGGTCCTCTTGACCTCACTTTCAATTTATCAAAAATGTGGGGAATAGAGGAGCATGTTAGACAATTCCATGGCAAAGAAACCAGGAAAATCAGAATGTGGGACTTCTACAGGATAAATGACCCAGTTCCTTCAACATTTCCGTGTCAAGGAAGAAAAGAAGAAAAGGAGGTGGAGCTATAGATGAAAAGGGACTTGAAGGACGCATCAACGAAGCGCTATGCAGGGACTTTGGTTGGTTGTTGATTTAAACAAACCAAACTCATTCATTTATAAAGAATAAAAGAGTCAACCAAAGAAAATTTAACAGTGACTGGATATTAGATGGCTTTAAGGAATTACTGGAGTTTTTAAAAGATTTCATAATGATATCATGGTTAAGTTTTTTTAATATCCTCTTTTTTTTTTTCTTTTTTAGATGGAGTCTTGCTCTGTCACCAGACTGGAGTTCAGTGGCGTGATCTCAGCTCACTGCAACCTCCGCCTTCCGGGTTCAAGTGATTATCCTGCCTCAGCCTCCTGAGTAGCTGGGATTACAGGCGTGCACCACCACACCCGGCTAATTTTTGTATTTTTAGTAGAGATGGGGTTTCACCATGTTGGTCAGGCTGGTCTCGAACTCCTGACTTCGTGATCTGCCCGCCTCGGTCTCCCAAAGTGCCAGGATATCCTCATATTTTAGAGATACAAATTTTAGTATTTACAGATGAAATGATATGGTGTCTGGCATTTGGTTTAACCAGGCAGGACAAGGAAGGGAAGTGGATGGGTTGGGAGATGAAGCAAGACCAGCCACGGGTTGATGGTGGCCGGCACGGGGTGATGGATGCTTGTGAGTTCATTTTTCTTTCTGTTGACTTTTGTATATGTTTGAAAGTTCCCACAAGAAACGTTGCCTAAGAGTCAGTGAGTTTTGCCACAAGGCAAGGAAGCTAACTTATAAGGGTAATTTACGGAGTGCTATAAATAGGAGGGGAAACTTGTAATGTGAGGAGGAGGGCAAAAAAAACAGTGCAATGTGAGGAGGAGGGATTAGACCAAGGCTGGTCTAATCATGCTGTCTAAAATCTCCAGGTCTAATCATGCTGTATAAAAAGCAAGGAGTTGGCCCGGCATGATGGCTCATGCCTATAATTCCAGCACTTTGGGAGGCTGAGACAGTCCGAGGATTGCTTAAGCCCAGGAGTTTAGGACCAGCCTGGCCAACATGGCGAAAGTCTGTCTCTACAAAAAATACAAAAATGAGGTGTGGTGGCGCGCCTTAGTCCCAACTACTTGGAAGGCTGAAGTGGGAGGATCACCTGAGCCCGGGAAGTTGAGGCTGCAGTGAGCCATAATTACGCTACTGCACTCCAGCGTGGGTGACAAAGTGAGACCTTATCTCTCTCTCTCTCTCTCTCTCTCTCTCTCACACACACACACACACACACACACACAAATGTGAGGACTGTGAAGTGGGCCGGCTTACTCCTGCTGAGGATAGCCCTGCTCCCCAGCAGCCAGCCAAGGCATGGGTCACCCCTTCCAGCCCTGTCCCCTCCATCTTCACATGCACAGTGGTGGATAATAAGGTAGCAGGATTGCCTTTGCAGAGCTTCGCTTGAGTCCCAGCTTTCCTGAAACACAGCAGCCCTGCAAAGCGGGTGGGTGAGCCAGAAGAGACTAGTCCCAGGGGACAGGCGCGCAGGGCCGACTTACGATGGTGTCGCACCAGAACTCGGCCACCTCGTGCACCCTCATGGAGGTGAGCAGGATCTCCCAGACCTCGAGCTTGAACATGTTCCCGATGATGATGTGCATGGGCTGGTCCACCTGCCGGCTGTCGTCGATGACCGTGCGCTCCTCATCACATTTCATGGTGCGGAAATGAAAGACCGCCTGGTCACCGAGACGGTGCACTCCGCTCTAGACACACCGCTCAAGGCCCGGCAGAAGCCACCCCCTTGCCACCGACACTCAGGGCTGTCCCCAGGGTCAGCTCACTCAGTTCACCCCATCAGATGCCTCAGACCCCCTGAGCACCTCCACCCTGCCTGCACCCGCCAGGGAGTAGGGACCCACCCCCTCCCTACGGACCCCATTCCACTCCCCACAGTCCTGTGTGTCCGGAAGTCCTTCCTCAAATCAGCCCCGAGTTTTGTTGTTTTTGTTTGTTTGTTTGTTTGTTTTTTGTTTTTTGTTTTTTTGAGACAGAGTCTCACTCCGTTGCCCAGGCCGGAGTGCAGTGGTGTGATCTCGGCTCACTGCAAGCTCCGCCTCCCGGGTTCAAGTGATTCTCCTGCCTCAGTCTCCTGAGTAGCTGAGCTGGGATTACAAGCGCCCAGCACATCCAGCTAATTTTTGTATTTTAGTAGAGACGGAGTTTCACATGTTGGTCAGGCTGGTCTCAAACTCCTGACCTCGTGATCTGCCCATCTTGGCCTCCCAAAGTGCTGGGATTACAGACGTGAGCCACCTCGCCTGGCCAAAGCCAGAGTTCTGTAGCCACAGACGCACCCTTCAGTCCAGGGAAGCCCAACAGACATTTGGGGACAAATACCAAGACCTCTGGGACCCCCTTTCTTCTCAACATTTAGGGCTCCAGAAAATTCTCAAAAGCCCTGCCCCTCGGCCCATGCTAAAGTTGAATCTGCAAAGTACCAGAAATGCCCCGTGACTGGGTAGACGCTGGGAGCTCCCCGGAGGCCCAGGGCTGGGGATGCCTGGCTGTTTTTTGGCAAAGCTGAAAGCTGTTGACAGTGCCTTGCGGCACACCTGGAATATGGAAGGCGGCTGTAGGGAACCCTGTCCGCTCCGGAGGGGCCCCACTCACTCGGGATCCGGTGATGAAGTTTGGGAGCTCGCCCGTGCCTCCGTGCAGAATGGTTTTCTTGACCCCTTCCACGTTCAGGAGCAGAGCGGCATCCATGGCTGCAGGAGGAAAGGCGGTGTCTGGCACAGGCGGGGATAATCTCACCTCCGGGGAAGACACTTAGGCGGCTGAGACTCTGGGATTTGCCCAGCCAGGAGGAGTGTGGGGGAAGGGCAGACGGTGGGGGCCCTGCCCCAGACGCCCCGGCTTCTCATCAGAGCCACTCGGGCCAGGCCTGTGGTCCGCAGGCAGCCTCGCCTCCTATCCCATCCACCGCCCCGTCCAGTGATTCTGGGCCCCTGCCCGACACATGCCAGGGCTGTGCTAGGCTTGGATTTTCTTCCACCCCAAGAAGGAAAAAGGTCCGCTGAGCTTTCTTAAAGAAGACAGGGGGCCGGGCGCGGTGGCTCACGCCTGTATTCCCAGCACTTTGGGAGGCCGAGCGGGCAGATCACGAGGTCAAGAGATCGAGACCATCCTGGCCAACATCGTGAAACCTCGTCTCTACGAAAAATACAAAAATTAGCCAGGCGTGGTGGCAGGCGCCTATAGTTCCAGCTACTCGGGAGGCTGAAGCAGGAGAATCACTTGAACCGGGGAGGCGGAGGTTTCAGTGAGCCAAGATTGCACCACTGCACTCCAGCCTGGCGATGTGGAGAGAGGCCTGGAGGCCAGTGAAGGGGAAAAGGTGGGGAGACCTGGGCTGGGCCCAGACTCTAAGCCCCCGAGGACTCCAGGCCAGCCGGGGTGGCAGCTGCCCTTTGCCATCCAGCCACCTTCCTACTTTCCCTGTTCCCCGTCCCTTCCCCAGGGTCTGCCTTCAGGAGGCCCTGCAATGGTGGCCCAAGGGAAGAGGGAACAGATTTCTGGCTTGGGAGGGAAGGAAGATGGACAACGAAAGGCGTGGTGGGTTTGGGCAAAGTTGAGGCACCCTCCCCAGCCCCGCTCCTGCCTCTCCTGCCAGGTCTGGCTGGGGGCAGGGTGGGTATCCCGTCCCCTTTGGAGCGCCTTAGCCCTGTGCTCTGGGAAGCAGGCAGAGTTTATTCAGGACCTCAGGGACGCCCTTCCGGGCTGGGAAACACAAATGCGAAGACCTGGTGTTTGGCACCACCGCGTGGCCAGTTCAAGCTCCTACACCTCCGCACCCTGAGGGCACTGGACTCACCGCCACAAAACCGTTCTCTTCCTGACACCAGGCTCATTGGTTGCAGGGGGAAGGGGTGCAGGACTCTGCTACAGGAAGAAATGAAAACACTGGACTAAGGAGGCTGAGGTAGGTGGATCACCTGAGGTCAGGAGTTCGAGACCAGCCTGGACAACATGCTGAAACCCCGTCTCTACTAAAAATACAAAAATTACCTGGGCGTGGTGGTGCGTGCCTGTAATCCCAGCTACTCAGGAGGCTGAGGCAGAAGAATCGTTTGAATCCAGGAGGCGGAGGTTGCAGTGAGCCGAGATCACACCACTGCACTCCAGCCTGGGTGACAGAGCGAGACTCCATCTCAAAAAAAAAAAAAAAAAAAACTAGACTAGGCTGGGCGCGGTGGCTCATGTCTGTAATCCCAGGACTTTGGGAGCTAAGGCAGGTTGATCACCTGAGGTCAGGAGTTAGAGACCAGCCTGGCCAACATAATAAATCCCCATCTCTACTCAAATTACAAAACTTAGCTGGGCATGGTGGCAGGCGCCTGTAATCCCAGCTACTCAGGAGGCTGAGGCAGGAGAATCACTTGAACCCAGGAGATGGAGGTTGCTGTGCACTGAGATCATGCGGCTGCACTCCAGCCTGGGCCATAGAGTGAGACTGTGTATCAAAACAAAAAAAGAAAAGAAAAAAGAAAAGAAAAGAAAAAGAAGAACACTGGGGTAAGCCAGACACAGCTGAGTTCAAAGGGCTGACCCTTTCCTATATACTGACCTTATGGCCTTGGAGGTCTCTCGTTCTCTCTCACTGCATTTTCCCAATTGAAATGGGAAGACTGACGTCTCCTTCCTCCCTCTCAGGGGAAGTTGGGAGGGCTGCAGCAGTGAATGGCACCCTGAAATCTAGCACCCCGGAAAGTCTTCCATCCCTGGAAGGTGGAAGGCCGCAGAAAACCTTGCCCTCCTGCCTTCCATCCTTTCTCCAGCCACACGGCAGCCTAGAGAGGTCCGCACGCATAGGTAAAATGGATACTTAGTAAAACTAATACAGGAGGTCTTAAGAAATAATTTTTAGGCAGATAGTAAGGGTAAAGGTTCTCGGTGGAAATTTTCCTGCAATAAAAAACAACCCCCGAAACCATCTCTTTTCTAACAGAAAAGGCCGCTTAAAGGGCCAGGCTGGCAAGCCTCAATATGCAAATGCCGGCAATTAGAAACTGGGTTCACTCATATGGCGATTCCTGCTGTCTTTTCCCTGTCACCAGGTGTACCGAGTGTCATGGTCACCTCCAGATAACAGCATGTGTTCAGAACATCATGGCAACCCACATTTGCATATTAGAGGGCTAAGGTGGGAGGGCCAGGATTTTTGCGGGCTATGTAAATTATACCTGGTCAAACCAATCCCCTGGGCCCTATGGAAATCAGACACCGCCTCCTGAGCCTCTTCGTGTAAGCAGCTACTTCCCACCACTCCACCCTGAGCAAGGGGTTTTCTCTTTGTTCAAATCCCCCTCTTCCCTCTCTCTCTGTATGGGGGAGCTATTCTCTTCTTCCTTCCTTCTTTCTTGCCTATTAAACTTTTTGCTCCTTAAAACCACTCCACGTGTGTCCGAGCCGTTAATCCTATCGGCGCAAGACCAAGAACCCTGGAGTTCCTCCAGTCATCAGAGCTGTATCAAAACTACAAAGGAAAATAAAAGTGTTTATCATAAAAGTCTAAGGAGAGAGGGAGAGCACACTCATCCCTCACAGGTGGCAAGTGTCTGCTTCTGGGATGCTGGCAATGCTCACCCTTGACCTAGGTGATGCTTACATGGGTGTTGGCTTTATAAGTACAGTAAGTCCTCACTTAATGTCCTTTTAGATTCTTGGAAACTGCAGTCTGAAATGAAAGGACATACATCAGGTCCTCAAATAACATCCTTTCAATCAATGTCATCATTTTGTTATAATGTTGATGAGAAAAAAAGGTGGTTTCCTTATATGTCATTTCACTGAAAGTCAGTTTTTTTTTGTTTTTTTTTTGTTTTTTTTCTTGAGATGGAATTTTGCTCTTGTTGCCCAGGCTGGAGTGCAATGGAGTGATCTTGACTCACTGCAACCTCCGCCTCCTGGGCTCAAGTGATTCTCCTGCCTCGGCCTCCCGAGTAGCTGGGATTACAGGTGCTTGCCACCTCGCCAAGCTTTTTTTTTTTTTTTTTTTTAGTGGATACAGGGTTTCATCACGTTGGCCAGGCTGGTCTCGAACTCCTGACCTCAGGTGATCCACCTGCCTTCTTGGCCTCCCAAAGTGCTGGGATTACAGGTGTGAGCCACCACACCCAGGCTAAAGTCAGTTTTCAAACACCTATTGACAGCATTAAGTAAGGACTCACTGTATTCATGACACTAGATTTTATGTCTTAGGCAGTTTTCTATCAGTGATATAATTCACAATGAAAAAGATCCAATTGTGTCTCTTCTCACACTTCTTAAAACTCTCCCACTGTTTCCATTGCTTCCCTTTGTAGAGGGTCAAAGGGCACACACACATTGCAGAGACGTTTAAACAGTAAAACTGATAGATGTAGCCTGTGGTTGATTGGGGGAGGTGGGGGCAAGAAGAAAAGGGGATGTTGAAGCTGATGCCAGGGGTGTTGGTTTCCCGGCTGAGAAGAATGATGATCGTTCCTGGTCTGTGCCTGGGCTTGGGCCACAGGCTACAGACTGATGCCCCAGAAACCCTTTGCCTGCTGTCTTAGTTCATTCTCTGTGATTGTAACTGAACACCACGGAATGCATAATTTATTTTTTTTTTTTTAAAGACATTTGTTTAGCTCATAGTTGTGGAGGCTGGGAAATCCAAGAGCATGGTGTTGGCATCTTGTGAGGGCCTTCTTGCTACATCATAACATGGTGGAAGGCATCACATGGTAAGAGGACAAGAGCATGCACATCAGCTCAGGTCTCCGTTCCTCTTCTTGTAAAGCCTCCAATCCTATCACAGGGTCCTACCCTGATGATGTTACCTAATCCTAATTACCCTCCAAAGGCCCCACCCATAAATATCATCATCATACGAATTTGAGGATTCAGTTTCCAACAAATGAAATTTGGGGGACACATTAAAACTATAGCCGCTCCCAAACCAGTCTCGTCATGGACTTCATTAAAATGCCGCTCTAATAACCTACTGCCCTCTTAACATTCAGCAAAGAGTTGCCACCACCTTCAGGACAAATTTTAAGCTCCTTCTCTGACCTACAGACCCTGTCTCTGGCCACCCCATCCCCTACCCTCAGCCCCTGATCTCAGCCCTACCCTTTTTGTCCAGACTTTCCCCAGTCCTAACACTTGGCAATGCTCCAGACTCCCAACCATTGGCCCACTAGCTCCTTACTTCAAACACCACACATTCAGGGAAGACTACCCTGACCTCCAGCTCCAGTCAATCTCCCCATCCCCCTTATACCCCCTGTCACTTCTCCCTAGCACTGCACATTCATGCTACTTTGCCCAATTGTAATTGTTTACAATAATGTGTTTAATGTCTATGTCTTCCATCAGATTGACAGTTTCAAGAGGTCAAGGAAACTAGTGGAATGTTTGCTCTTGGACAAAGAGCCCCTGGATAGCAGGGCTGGAGCTTCTCCTTTATCCCCCTCCCCAACAGAGGCAAGGGTGATGCTGGGATTCCCTCCCCCTCCAAAAGCCTCCACTAGGAACACGTGACTGGTTTCTCCTCCTTACCAAGAACAGAAGCCCCTGTACTGACCTCTGGACTAGGAACCTGTTTCTCCTGAGCACAGCCTCCTTCCCTCCCTCCAGCCACCACTCCATGCAAGGCAGAAGGGAAAGGCTTCTCATTCAGAAGAAAATGTTTCTTCCTCCTTTACTTGTTGCCATGGAGACTGTTCTTCATTAACCTGACCTGCCAGTTACCATTCTGAGTGAGGGAAGAGGATGGAAAGCTCCAAGCAGGGAGGGCCTCTTTATGCATGCATGCATTCATTGTGTCACCCCTGATACTTAACAAAGCTGTGTGATCTGAGGGTAAGAATTCAGGCTTTGAAGTCAGTCACTGGATTTAAGCTCCAGTTCCGACATTCCACACGATCTTGGACCAGATATTTCACCTGTCTGCATCTCACTTTTGTCATCTGTAATGGAAATAAAAATAGTACCTACTTCATAGAATTGCTTGAGAATTAAGAAAGAATAAAGAAAGTAAATGCACTTAGCAGAGCATCTGACACATGGTGAGGGCTCAAAAAATATAAACTATTATTACGGATGCCTGTGACATGGCAGGCACTGGGGAGGCAAATTGTTATAAGACACTCCAGTTTGAGAGACTTTGCTTGTTTCTAAGTATTTCCCCTTCATGGACTCTTTCCCATACTTTCAACTTAGTTTTCATAGAAACAACAACCCTTTCTTTTCCCCCTTGGATTTCATTGGTAAAAGACATCAATTAAATTCCTTAATTACAGTAACAAATGCAACTGTTATAAACAGGTTTGAAAACAAGCATTTCTGACTGTTGATAAACAACTTCACTAGGTTGATAAACAGCATCACCTAGGTCAAGGGCGAGCATTGCCAGCATCCCAGAAGCAGACACTTGCCACCTGTGAGGGATGAGTGTGCTCTCCCTCTCTCCTTAGACTTTTATGATAAACACTTTTATTTTCCTTTGTAGTTTTGATACGGCTCTGATGACTGGAGGAACTCCAGGGTTCGAGACCAGCCTGGCCAATGTGATGAAACCCTCTATCCACTAAAAAATGAAGGACAGGCAAACTAGAGCAATATTTTGCAAACCACAACCCATACCCCATTAGTGACTCTTGTAAAATGAATATAGTGGGTTCAAACTTCAAACTTGAACCTTGAAGTTTGAATCCTTGGCCCTGGTGTAGACTAACTGAGTGAAATTTGGGCCCAACCAAATTCTCTATTCTCAGTTTCCTCATCAAGTGTAGGTACAATGAAGGTGTCAGTCCATTTCCTGCTGCTATATCTGAATACCACAGACTGCATAATTTATAAAGAAAAGACATTTATTTAGCTCATGGTCTGGAGGATGGGAAGTTCAAGAGCATAGCACTGGCATCTGGTTGGCATCTGGTAAGGGCCTTCTTGCTGTGTGGTAACATGGCAGAAGGCATCACATGGTGAGAGGGCAAAATCGTGCCTGTCAGCTCAGGTCTCTCTTTCCGTTCTTTTTTAGCCACCAGTACCATCATGGGGCCTACCCTGTTTTATTTTATCTAATGCTAATTACCTCCCAAAGGCCTCACCTCATCAAAATACTGGATGCTGGGAATGGTAGGTGGAAGGAAGGAATAGGAGAGATTTGTTAAAAGACACAAAGTTACAGCTAAATAGGAGTAATAAGCTTAGTACTCTATAGCACTGTGGGATGACTAGAGTGAACAATAATATACAGTTTCAAATAACTAGAAGGAAGATATTGACTGTTCCCAACACAGAGAAACGATAATATTTGAGATGATGAATATGCCAATTACCCAGAGCTGATCACTCTACATTATATGTATCAAAACATCACTGTGTGCCCCATAAATGTTTAATTATTACTTGTCAATTTTTAAAAACTTTTTTAAAAAAATTACAAAGTAGCTCATACTTACAAAATAATATATGTACAGGTGTGTGTATACACACACAAATATAAACTGATACATATAAAATTACATAAATATAGGGTTTAAAGAATAATAAAGGCCGGGCAAGGTGGCTCACGCTTGTAATCCCAGAACTCTGGGAGGTCAAGGCAGGAGGACTGCTTGAGCCCAGGAGGTTGAGACTGCAGTGAGCCATGATTGTACCGCTGCATCTCAGCCTGGACAACAGAGCAAGATCCTGTCTAAAAGGAAAAAAATAATAAAGAGGAAAGTAAACATTCATGTGGTCACCACCCAGCCTACAAAATGGAACATTACCTTTGAAGTCCTTTGAGCCCTTTCCTCATTACATCCTCTTCTCCTGCCACCCTTCCAAAAAATGACTACCTATTTTATTTTGGTGTTTACAATTCCTTTGCTTTCCATAATAGCTTTGTCCACAAATGTGTGTGCATATTCCTAAACCATATTGTTTAGTTTTTTTGTGTTTGAACTTATATGGTTGTCATACTTTATGTTTGTCTGCATATTGCTTTTTTTTAAATCTACCATTATATTTCTGACATTCACTTAAGTTACACCATCTGGTTACAATTCACTTATTTTTCAATACTGTATAATATTCTATAATTTGAATAAATAACAATTTATATGTCTAAAAAAAAATGCCACCGATAGCCAGGCGTGGTGGCTCTTGCCTGTAATCCCAGCACTTTGGAAAGCTGAGGCTGGTGGATTGCCTAAGGTCAGGAGTTCGAGACCAGTCTGGCCAACATAGTGAAACCCCATCTCTACTAAAAATACAAAAAATTAGCTGGGCGTGGTGGCGGGCGCCTGTAATCCCAACTACTCGGGAGTCTGAGGTAGGAGAATCGCTTGAACCCGGGAGGCAGAGGTTGCAGTGAGCCGAGACCGCCAGGCTGCACTCCAACCTGGGCAACAAGAGCGAAATTCTGTCTCAAAAACAAACAAACAAATGCCACCAATATACAAATTTGGGCATTACATTTCCAACATGTGAAATTTGAGGGACACATTCAAACCATAGCAGAGGGTCAAATCAGTTAATAAACTGCAACACCAGTACCTGTGCATACTAAGGGCCATATACACGTTAATCATTATCATCATCGTTTCGATGGAAATCATTGAGGCCAAAGAAACGAAGAGGGCTGAAGACAGACTTTCAAGAAGTCAGCATCTCAGGCTCTTGTGCGGGAGAGGTAACAAAGAAACCAGCCGGGGGACTGGGCAGCACAGCTCTGAGGTCACCGAAAGGAGAAGGATGAACTTCTATAATGGCTGATTGTGTTTGGATGCTAAGGAGAGGAGAGGCAGGCATTCCGCTGAGAGAGGGAGGGATGCGTGGGGCAAGGCGGGGACGGGGAGCTGGTGTAGGCGGGAGGAGGGCAGACGGGTACTCTGGTCTATCCCCGCTTCCAGGTCTATCCACGCATCTTCTAGGCGGGGCGGAGCATGAAGGGCGAGTATGGGGAACTCAGAGAGGGACAGTGTCTTGTCACAGGAAGGGAGGGTCAGGAGGGAAATTTGAAAGAAAACGTCTCTGGGAACCCAGGGCTCCGCACTGCCAGGCCCTGGCTCCTTCGGACAAAACCACTGAGCAAGAAAGAAAAGCCAGACCCCTTGGCAGGATGGACAGGGTCCCTGCCCACTGCGGGGCCTGGGGCCTGAGCCAGGAGGCCTAGATCCCAGGACCTCCGCCTCCACCCCATGGATCAGAGCAGCCTCAACCCCGTGCGCGCTCCAGGGAGGGGACCCGGCGTGCGATGCGCGCGGGGGCTGGGCGGGCAAGGGCGGTGGCCCGGGCGAGACGCATAATACAAAGCCCGGAGCCACGAGGCTGGCGGCCGGGAGGGGGCCGGAGAGATGAATGGGGACTGCCGGGCCAATCCGAGCGCAGCATTTACAGCCGCGACAGAGAAAGCCAATCGGATCCCTGGGGCGGGGACGGGGGCGGGGACAGAACCAATCAGCTGTGAGGACGGGGCCGGGGGCGGAGCCGCGCAGAGTTTCAAACCGGCTGTGGTGGGCGAGGAGCAGCTGTGCTCGGGGTGTGAGCCGCGTTGGTGCTGTCGGGTGAGTGCGGGCGGGGCACAACAAATTTCGTTCTTGTTCCCCAGGCTGGGTGCAATGGCGCGATCTCGGCTCAAAACAATTTTTTTTTGTTCAGAGGGGAGGGCATCGGGTTCGGACGCGCACGGCCTGTGGAGGCGTCTGGGTACTACAAGCGTCGGATCAAAATCGGGGCTTCTGGTGGGAAGGCCGGGATCTGCGTGGGGGCGCGTTTGGTCTGGGCGAGCTGGTGAAGGAGATGGTGATCCTGTCCTGGGCCCAGCGCTGAAGCTCGGCTACGGCGTGTCTTGACCCCGCCTCCCCTCCTCGCCTGAGCCAGAGAGAGGAAGGAGGTTGGGATGAAAAGACAGCTGTTTTGGAAACTTGAAGTGCGGGACAGCAGAAATGCTGCTGACCCGAGACCTCTCTTCCAGGAAGCATCCTCCTTCCTGCACCCACACTTGCCATCTCGTCCGCTCCCCGCTCGCCCTCGCCACCCCGCTGCATCCCATCTCTTCCCCTGTGTCCAGGGTCTCTGTGGGGCCTGGAAATGGGGATGGGGAATGCCTTGCTGACCTGCTTTTTTGCCCTCCTCCCCAGGGTCTAGTGGACAGAGAAGACTCTTGGCCAGGCAAATGGCTTCTCGGTGGCAGAGCATGGGGACCTCTGTGCGCCGGAGATCTCTCCGGCACCAGGAGCAGCTGGAGGACAGCAAGGAGCTGCAGCCAGTGGCCAGCCATCAGGAGACCTCTGCAGGGGCCCTGGGGTCTCTGTGCAGGCAGTTCCAAAGGAGGCTGCCCCTGAGAGCCGTCAACCTCAACCTCTGCGCAGGCCCCTCCTGGAAACGCCTGGAAACCCCAGAGCCAGGTCAGCAGGGCCTCCAGGCTGCAGCTCGCTCAGCTAAGAGCGCTTTGGGTGCCATGTCCCAGGTAATACTGACAATACTAATCATCTTGTTTATGGAGTGTTTCCTTGGTGCCAGACAGTTCCTGCCCTCAAAGAGCCTCAACAATATAGACTCCAAGAAGACAGGGATTTTGGTTCGTTCACTGCTGTTTCCCCTGCACCCCAAATAGTTCCTGGCACATATAGGCGCTCAACAAATAGTTGAATGAGTTAACGAAAGCATGTCTTGGAGGAAACAGATGCTCACAATACCAGGTGATAAGAGCTGTACGTGATAGGAAATTGCAAGCAAGTGGCCAATAGTGAGTGCTCGCCAAACACAAACTTAGCCGGTGAAGGCTTCCTAGAGGAGATGATTCCAGAGTTCACCCGGGGAAGCAAAGGTCAAGGGGTATTTAGGGTAGGAGAAATAGTGCAAGTCCAGAGCCCCTCCGGTCCAAGCCTAGAGCTGAGGGAAAGCAAGGTGTACTGCCAACTCAGCCGTGTACCCCTGAGGAGAGCCAGAATTGTAGTCTGGGTATGAGCAGAGGACAGAGAGCAAGGCAGAGCCGGGAGAAAGGACATGAAGGAGCTTTGACTCTCCCAGGAATGATCAGGAGTCTGGAGGATTCTAAACAGTGGAAAGTCTGGTCTCATTAGCATATTAGAATTTGTCCTTTATCTACGTGATGGAGAACGGAATAGAAGCAGAGGTGCTCCTGAAGGAGACTAAGGATCTGGACTTGCAGGGGATAAACTTCAGGAGCTGCTGAGAAGGTCAGTTAGAGGGCATTTGCTGTCAAATGAGAGGTGCTGGCAGGAAGATGTCCTTATATTGGATGTAAGCGTCTATGGGCCCTTCAACCGATGCATCTTTAAACCCAGAGCTGGAGGTGTAGACGTGTCACTTAGAAAGGACAGAAGCCATTAGGATGAACGGACCTCCAGAGAGAGGACTGGGGGCTACAGAGGTTTCTCCTCAGTGTCTCATTGGGAATTCTGAAGACGAGAGAATTCTCCAGAAAGAGGGTGGCTCTTTCTGGACCCTCTGCAGAGAGTTCTCTGAGCCAAATGTTAGTCCTTATTTGGAAGAATTTTTTGATTGTTTTTGCCACCCTCAGGGATCAGAGAAATGAAATGAATTTGTCCAAGGTCACGTAACTCATCAGATTTAACCTGGGCTGGGCTCCAACCCCTGGGCTCTGGCTTGCCAAGGCAAAGACAGTCGAGCTGATGAAGAAGAGCCTTCACAGCCGTCACCCAGCTGGTGTGAAAGGCCCAAGAGTTGGGGCTTGGTCCTATGTGCAACAAGAAGCCATAGAAGGGTTTTGAGCAGTTGAGTGTCACAGTCAGAACTGCCCTTTAGAAGGATCACTATGGACCACTGTGGAGGGTGGATAGAGTGAGTGAGACCCGAGGCAGGAAGACAGGCGCTCTCCTGGTATGCAGGGGGTGCTGGGCGGGGGAGCCTGCTCTACTCTGGACCCTCTCCTTCAGTCCTGGGGTCAATCTGTGTCTGGAAAGAGAGTTTGGACTTAGACAAACAGGCTCCAGGCACCAGGAGGGGTCCTCCTGTTGCTGACTGCTGCTGTCATGTCCAGGAGCTCTGAGCTGGGTCCCTGCCGTGGACTCATTCCACGAGCAGTCATTCACATCCTTCACCCTGGAGACTAAACTAGCCTGTATTTACAGGACACTTGGTGGGTCTAGGGATCGCTGGTAGGGTCTGGAGACCAGGGTAGTTCACCCTTGGGCTTTTTGTTGTTGCTTGTTTGTTTTTGAGACAGTGTCTCACTCAGTCACCCAGGCTGGAGTGCAGTGGCACGATCTCGGCTCACTGCAACCTCCACCTCCCGGGTTCAAGCGATTCTCATGCCTCAGTCACCCAAGTAGCTGGGACTACAGGCGCCCGCCCCTGCGCCGGCTTTTTTTTTTTTTTTGCCATTACTCCTTGTTTTTTTTTGTATTTTTAGTAGAGATGGGGTTTCAGCATGTTGGCCAGGCTGGTCTCGAACTCCTTACGTCAGGTGATCCACCTGCCTCGGCCTCCCAAAGTACTGGGATTATAGGCGTGAGCCACTGTGCCCGGCCTCACTTTTGGTTGTGTCTGTGCTAACCTTTCCATTTGCCTGTTCCAGAGAATCCAGGAGTCCTGCCAAAGTGGCACCAAGTGGCTGGTGGAGACGCACGTGAAGGCCAGGAGGCGGAAGAGAGGAGCGCAGAAGGGCAGTGGATCCCCAGCTCACAGCCTGAGCCAGAAGAGCACTCGGCTGTCTGGAGCCGCCCCTGCCCACTCAGCCACAGAGCCCCGGGAGAAGGAGCATCACCACCTCTCCGCCCAGATGGGCTCACGTGCCCACCCATCACGGCGGTCAAGGCGGGAGGCTGCCTTCCGGAGCCCCTACTCCTCAACAGAGCCCCTCTGCTCTCCCAGGCAAGTGGGATAGTGCCTCACCCTGGCACTGGTGACCTTTTAGCCTGGGCACAGTCCCTGCTCTCTGACCTCCCAGACACCAGCTGGGTCCCAGGGGCTTCTTGGCACCTCCTGTGGCTACCTGGAGCCAGGGGCACCCAGAGCAGCGTCCTATCATGTTATAATTATTCTTACTGTTAAATGTGTGTCCTGCTTTAGCAGATATCCAGTGTGTGTATTTGTTCATTAGAAAATGAGAAAACTGGCCGGGCACGGTGGCTCACACCTGTAATCCCAGCACTTCGGGAGGCTGAGACGGGTGGATCCCCTGAGGTCAGGAGTTGGAGACCAGCCTGGCCAACATGGTGAAACCTCATCTCTACTAAAAATACAAAATTGGCCGGGCGTGGTGGTACATGCCTCTAATCCCAGCTCCTTGGGAGGCTGAGGCAGGAGAATTGCTTGAACTCAGGGGGTGGAGGTTGCAGTGAGCCGAGATCGCGCCACTGCACTCCATCCTGGGTGACACAGCGAGACTCTGTCTCAAAAAAAAAAAGAGAAAACAAAACAACAACTAGATTCCTAAGGATTGTATTTCAACTTTCCGGCTGAGTTCTAGGGGGAAATGGAGTGTATTAGTTAAGACTGTATAGTAGCTTTGGGCTGTTGAATTTTTCCCCAAATTTCTTTGAGGGCTAGCATCTTTCTTTAGTCTCATAGGAACCTTGAGCTGTAATTAAGGTAGGCTCTGTTTGTCCCATTTGACAGGTAATGAAACGGAGGTCCGGAGGCTTTTGGTGATTAGCACGAGGGCCATCCCGTAGGAAACAGAGGAGTAAAGGCTGGGGTCCAGATCATCTGGATGTTCTGCCCCACTGATCAAGCTGGCCTGCCCTGCAGAATCTTCTAGTTCTCAGACAGGCCCAGCAAGTGGCCTGGCTCAGGGGAGAGAGTGAAGCTCATCCCAGTCCACAGTCCCTCGCAGCTTCCTATTCCCATCTCGGGGCTCTCAGGGAAGGCTGCCTAGCGGCTGCCCCTCTATCGTGGCAGGTGGTCACCAGGATGCATGTAAGTGAACAGGTGGCTGTTTGCAAACCTGGAAGCTAAAATAAGGCTTGTGTACACTTCAAAAATACTCTCCACATCTGTGTTCTGACCTGGTTCTGCCCCCAGAGCTAGCAGAGGACCTGAGAAAATCCTTCAGGACCTTAGTTTCTCTGTAAAGAAAGAGCTGAGCTTAGCTCTGACACAATCCCACTCACCCAAGCCTCCTAGTGAGCCCACAAGCAAGTTGTAAAGCCACCTGGAGGGCTGAGGCTCAGTTTCCAAGTGGGGACGCTGCAAAATCACTTGCCCATGACCTTGGCCTTGTGGATCTTGATCTTCTCTCTGTTTGTCGCTCTGAGGTCACTTCCACCCGCCAGGGTCATCTGGGCCCACAGACCAGACCCCGGTACTGGGTTGCAAGGGGCTCCTGCCAGGAGTTTCCAGCTAGTCACTGGTGTGGCTTTTTCTTTCATTCAGCGAGTCTGACAGTGACCCAGAGCCTGTGGGGGCGGGAATTCAGCATCTCCAGAAGCTGTCCCAAGAGCTAGAGGAAGCCATCATGGCGGAAGAGAGGTGAGTTGGCATTCCATACTTCAAAGTGAAGTGGCCGGCAGGGCCCCTCCGGCCATCTTTGTAGGCAGGCGCTGGTTCTGCGCCGACCTGCTGTGTGACCCTGGCCAGTCTTTGCCCCTCTCTGGGCCTCAGTCTCCCTCATCTCAAACATGAGAAGGGACAAAAACCTGGACTGGGTTGATGGTAAAGGATGCAGCCTGAATGTGTGTGTTCTTCTGGGCCTTGGGCCCCCACGTTTGTCCATCATTTGGAACCTCACACGTGGCTGGTTCCCGAAAAGCCTGCCCTTCCTCCAGAACTGTCCGTGGCTGCTCTGTGCCCTGCCTGCCTGTGGAATAGGGAAAAGCAACCTGACTGCTATGGAGCTCCTGGTCTCTCTGCTCATGGCCCCATCCTAGGGGCAGGGCCTCGGTTGTGGATCTCCCCTAACTTGGAGCTATTTCTCCATTCCACTTGTATAATGGCCATGATGGGCTCTAAGGCTGAGCCCTGCCAGCTCTATGTGCTGGGGGGCCATATTCCTACCACGTTTCCGGGTCTGATCTTGTCTAGCTCAGGCTGGGAGGGGCCCACTCAGAGCCCACCACACCCAGTGGCATCAATCCCTCCCCTTCTCTCTAGTGGTGACATCGTCTCTCTCATTCATGACTGAGGAAGTGCCTGCAGGTAATGTCCACCTCCCAAGCGTCTTTCTCACTGTCCTCCTCCTCCTCCACCTCATGCATGAGCAAGTTAAAGAAAAACCCACAGAGCTGATGGGCACAGCAGAGTAGGTAGGACCCGCCTGCTGCTTGGAGCCAGAGCTGCTAACCTCACGGACCCCATCATTAACAGCGTGCCGGGGGCCCCGAGTAGCTACAGCCACCTTCCAGCAGCCCCCACCCCGCAGTGAGCAGGGAAAGGTATCCCTACTTCTCCTACCTTGAGCACAGTGACAAAGGCAGCTGTCTTGCAGGAAACAAGCCCTGTCTGACCGCCAAGTCTTCGTACTCAAGGACGTCTATGCTTCCCCATGAGCTTCCCGGAGGAAACCCCCAGGAGTTGTCAGTACCCCCGGGCCACTGCTAACAAGCACCTAACAAGGGGCCCAGAGCCCCCTGCTCCGGCCACATCTGGACCCATCAGTGACTGCCTGCCATAGCCTGAGAGTGTCTTGGGGAGACCTTGCAGAGGGGGAGAATTGTTCCTTCTGCTTTCCCAGGGGACTCTTGAGCTTAGAAACTCATCGTACACTTGACCTTGAGCCTTCTATTTGCCTCATCTATAAGGTGAAGTGCTAGCCTCAGATGTTTGAGAGCTCTTAGCTGTGTACCCAGGTGTCTGGTTTTTGGGGAGTCATCCGCAGAGTCACTCACCCACCATGTTTCTGGTATCAAGGCTCTTGGGGGCCCCATTGTCATCCCTGCTTTCCCTACCAGGGACTCGGAGGAAGGCACAGGAGATATTTCCAGGCTTCCGGCCCTGGGCTCACGGGTTTCTATTTATACGCTCAAGGCGGAGGACTGTGGGTGTGCCGGGAGGGGTAGCCCTGTTCAAAAGCAATTTCTGCCCTTTGTAAATTATTTAAGAAAACCTGCTTTGTCGTTGTATAAGAAACCAGCATGTGACTTTCCTAGATAACACTGCTTTCTCATAATAAAGACTGTTTGCATTTGACATCTGTTCTGTTTCACCGGCCACCTCCAACCTTCCCCACCCTCCCACACCACTCTGGGCCATAGATCTGTCATTTGTGGTCTCATGTGTGGCCCTCATCCACCTCTGCTCTGAGCCAGTCTGCCCCCAAAACCCATCTCAGGGAGAACATGTATAAAGGGAAAGGCTTCTCAGCTTAGTTCAGAAGCAAACACACCGTAAAGGCAAATAAGGTTTTTATTTAAGTGACAACATTTGAGAGCTAAAAACCAGCTCACATCAAAATCAAGACCAGTTGTAAAAATCTTTTAACTCCATAATGCTGTTTTTGTCTTGTTAGAAATCTGATATCTTACATTAGCGTTTCTAACGGATTTTGTACAAGGCAGCCATAAGGAATATAATAAACCTTTTTCACCACAGAACCGTCTGTCACAGATAATACTGAAAGTTACACACTTAGGAACAGTCAGACCACAGACAGGGTCAGACTGGCTGCCACCGCCAAGTAAACAAATAGAAAAGGACAGCGGGGTCCGAGGGCGGGGGTCCCTGTGCAGGAGTCACCCTCCTCTGGCCTGCCCCTCCTTGGGTCACCTGCTTCTCCTTTGCCCTAAAGAGGGTGGAGTCAAATTCGGATTTTCCTCCCAACTGCCTGTTAGTTTCTCAACAAGGAGAGCAGAGCCCGGATCAGGCCTCAGTGCTTGGACTTCACCCTAACTATGATTTTTAAGAAGGTTCCCCCAAGCCCGGAAGGAAAGGAAGGAGGGAATGTTACAATAGGTTTCCAGGGCACTTGGCACCCAAACCCCCCCCAGATGGGATTCGGTGGGAAAGGTGGTTGATTAAGGCGGGGTCAGGGCACCCCTCCCGGGGCTGCACCTGGGCTGGGGGGAAGTGTGAGGATGCAGGGGACCCACGTGCCTCATGAAAGACTCCAGGACACAGGAATGGGTCCCAAAGGGGTAAAAATACAGTTTAAAAACCGTGAACTCCAGCCTCGTCTCTTCCAGAGAGCCCACCGCCGGAAAACTTTGGAATACTGGGATTCAAACACATTTGTTTGCTGTAACCCAGCACCCAGACAAGAGGACCATTCATCCCAGTGCGTGAAAGGAGTCTGTTTTTTTAAAAAAGAAATATTTTACGGAGCTCAAGGGAGCCGTTGAACTCTTTTGGAAAAAAACCCACGACGCTGGAAGAGCAGGTCCTGGGCTAAGGACGCACCCTGAACCCTAACAGGGCAAATGATACAGGAGGGTGGCAGGCAGGCCCTCGGTCACGACAGCCGCCGGATCGGGAAGAACAAACATGCCACGCAAGAAACAAGGAGCTTTGGTCAGGCGGGAAGATCTGTCTCCAGCTGCTGGAGGGCAGGCATACCAGAAGCTAGAAGAACTCTCTAGAAAACAGCTGGACTGGGGGGGGTCACAGAACTACTCAAGGAGAGGCAGCGGCACCCGCTCCCGAGAACAACACAACTTGGTTCTTTCTCCAACTTAACTGGACGGACAAAACTGAAGAAACCACTAGTATAGAAAGTGCATATGCATTACACAGTTGCTGTGAAAGCAGTACTGAAACATACGTTGTCTCGCCACTAAACAGAACCGCATCTACACACATTCACACACACCAACTACAGCTCCAGTTGTTGTGTTCACAACCTCTCACTGTACACCATCAGCATCTCATGTGTGCATCGTCAGCCAAAGCCCCGATCTTCCTACCTGCTTGCTGCCTGGACCCAGAGCTGCTTCCAAAACAAAGGGCCAAAACAGGTGGCCGTCCTGCTGGGTCCTGTGTCCCAGCTCTGACCCCAGAGCCACAGAATCCTGGTCACACTGACTTCAAATTCCCCAGGGATCCTGGCTCATGTACTCTCTCTCTGTCTTCCTCTCTCTCTCTGCCTTCCTTTCTCGCTTTCTCTCTCTCTCTCTTTCTCTCTCCCTCTCTCGCCTAGCCTGGGGTTCTCAGGGAAGAGGGAATCTAACTGGGAGCAAAGTACCTCATACTAATTATTTTATCATTTCAGTTTAATCGGTGCCTTCTGCAAAAACGAAAATGGTAGAGTTTTCAAGAATCAGACTAAATCTGCCCAAGTTTAAATCAGGATATTTTTGGGAAGGATTAGGGTTGAGGTGGTTATGCCATATGAGCTGGTGCCTTTGGAAAGCCAGGAACTGTGAAATGTTAACGGGGGGATGGGCACCTGTGAACCGCCAAGAGACAGGATCATAGAGGAGGCTGAGGCTGAGGCTGAGGCTGATCCGCACTCCTCCCCACAGACTCGCCAGCAGCCCTGGGCTTGAGTGCAGGATGCGGCACTGGAAGTAGAGCAGAAGAGCTGGCAGACTGAAGACACATTTCTAGGGGAGAGAGCAGGGATGGACGCTAGGAGCCCAGACCCCTCCAGCCCCAGGAGGGCACCCAATTTGCCAGGCAATTCACAATGGTGGTGCCAGCCGCCCCCATCAGCAGCGTCATGGGCTGCATGGGAGCCGTGAGAGGTAGACATTGAGCAGAAGCGACACTGAGCTGACACAGGTGCCTGCTGTGTATACACACGTCTGGGCCCTGGGGCAGCCTGGCTGAAATTGCTGGGACCGGCCTCAGTGGCAGCCCATGGAGGCTCAGCGGCCACCTGGGCAGCCCCACACAGCAGGTGTGGGCCTGGGCCAGGGAGTCGGGGTTTTCCAGGATGCAGGAAACCAGTGCCCAGGCCAAGGTTCAGCAGCAGGAGGGCCTGAGCAGGCTTTAGGGGCCCCAGAAGGGCCAAGTCCTGCCAACCTCAGGGGACTACCCAGGAGGAGGTTATGGGCACAAACTGAGCAGCAGGGGACAGGGAAGAGAATACAACAGTTGGAGCCAAACTTCCAGGAACCCCTAGAACTCTGGAATCTCAGTTCTATGCCTCCAGGAGCCAAAAAAGATAGAAGGGTCCTGGCAGAGCTGGGGTTATGGGGAGCCAGATCACTAACCTTTTGGCAGGAGATGGAGGTGGGTTGTCCCTGGGACACCCGGTGTGAGCATCAGTGCAAGGCAAACCAGCTGCGCCTCTCCGTGGAGTAGGGGTCCCTTCCCAGCCCACCCAGAGAGGCTCCTTTAAGAGTCCCTCCTTTCCAGCCCACCCAGACGCCCTCTCGCAGGCTGTGTGAAAGGTATGGGTCACAGGACACGCGGAGGGACCTAGGCCTGAAAAGCCTCAATGGGCCAAACTGCAGGACATCTTGCGAGTCAAAGACTCAGACCAATCTCAGCTAGGGGGACTTCTCCAATAACAGAAGGAAGACGGGGCCCAGAGAGGGCAAGCAACCAGCTCAGGGGCTCACAGCCAGCCCAGCTGAGCCAGAGCCCAAGGCTGCAGCCTCCCAAGGGAGGGCATGAGGCAGGGCTCCGGGAAGAGGAACCCCTGGCCTCCAGGGCCACAGGGAAATGGTGAGGACACTGAGGACAAGGGGGGGTTGGGGACAATGGACAGCTGCAGGACAGACCGTCAGCACCAGACCCCACCCCCCGAGGGCTGTGGACAGAGACCGGGGATGTGCTCTCACTCCCAGAAAGTGGCCATCTTGCTGTAAGAGCGCCAACCCCAAAATGGTGATCCAGGACCACAGGGAGGGCGGGCACAAATGCCACTCACGCCTCCACAAGACAGTCGAGAGGCTGTGCCTGCCAGCGGCGTTTGGTCCCGAGGCTGGGGCTGCCCCCTTGAGGGCCTGCCTAGCTCGCTGTGAAGCCTGGGGACGCAGGGGGGTGGTCGAGTTTGCCCAAACGCTCCAGCTCCGGGCAAGCCTGCCCCCAGGATGACACAAACATGAACCCTGACTTGGGCTTGCAGTCGCAGGCACGTGGGAGGCAGCAGCGGCTGCACCGAGACCCCCGGATCTCACCTTGTGGCAGCTCAGGGAGCCCCCCCGGGGTGGGGCAGGATCCCTCCCCGCTCTGGTCGGACACTGCTGGACAGACACGGGAGGGGAGGGGAGGGGACAGGCGTCAGGTGGAGGGGCGGGGCAGGCCCCTGATCCTGATCCTGTCCCCATCATTTCCCAGGAACACTCTATGGAGACACCTCCAGCTCTCTGGGCACCGAGTCGAAGCCTGGGGAAGCCGGCGAGCTCTTCTGAGTGTTCGCAGAGTCCGCTCATCCTCACTTGTCGAACAACCATGCATGGCTCTAGGCCTGCTACCCGCTTGGGGTCGACACCAGAGTTCTCTGGATTTTCATTCCTATTTTATTTTAATTAATGTATTAGTTTATTTATTTGAGACAGGGTCTTACTGTGTCGCCCAGGCTGGAGTTGCGCAGGATCATGCCCGAGTCGTTCAGCTCAGGGCGTGAGCAGTGGCTCAACCTCGCCAGCTCAAGCAATCCTCCAGCCTCAGCCTCCCAAGTGACTGGGACCACGGGTACATGCCACCACGCCCAGCTCATTTTTTAAATTTTTTGTAGAAACAGCATCTTGCCGTGTTGCCAGGACTGGCCTTGAACCCTGGGCTCAAGCAATCCTGCGTATCAAAGCACCGGGATTACAGGCATGAGCCAGGGCACTTGGCCTATGGGTTCTTGAGGGTGGGGAAGCACCCATCCATGTCACTTGGCTCACTAGAATTCTGCAAAGTCCCTCCCATCATGCCACCTGCCTCTCCATGCCTCTTGTCACTTTTCTGAGCCCCGCGGCTGCCCTCCTTGCCGGTCCTTTCGGCTGTGCCCAGAACCTGGCTACTCGATATGTGGTCCATGGACTCTGGCAGCATCACCACCACCTGGCCGCTTGTTAGGCAGAGCCTCGGGCCCTCCCCCCGCCCCAGGCCTATGGAATCAGAATGTGCATGGCAACAAGATCTCCAGGTGATGCCCGGGCACTTTAGAGTTTGAGGAGCGGGTCCTGAGTTCCCAACTTGGAAGCGCCACCATCTCCGGACCCTCTACCCGCGGGTCACTCTTAGGCACTGCGTACTTGACATGCCCCAGAGGGAGGTCACCTCCTTCCCTTCCGCCTGCTGTGCAATTCCAGTAGTGGCACCTCCTACGTGGTCACCCAAGCCACAAACCAAGGCACTGTCCTCTGCCTTCCCTTTCTCTCCTCCTGCACATCCATCTGGGCATTACCAAACCCAATCCATCTCCTACCAAAAAATGCCTCTCAGACCCTCCACTTTCTCTTCAGCTCCCTCTCGGCTTTTCTTTCCTTCCTCTGAACCACCTTCCACTGACAGCCTGAGGGAGCTTCCTGAATCACACACCTGCTCATCCACTCTCGCAGAGTCCCCACACAGGCCATCGTGGCTGCACTGACCGTTCCAGCCCCCTCTCTCCCCTCCCGGCTCATGTCCCACGCAGCCAAGCTGAGTCACTGGCAGTCCCAGAATATACATGTTCTTTGTCACCTCCTGACCTTGGCTTTTGCTGCTGCCTCTGCCACAAATGCTCTTCTCAGTCTCAGGCCCTTCCTGGACCATTCCTTCAAATTCCAGAAACCCAACCTTGCCCTGGAGTCTGGGTCCCTCTCCAGGGCCCCGCAATTCCCTGAGCCCCCCATCATACATCATGGCACGTGCTACACTCCACTGTCACCAACTGCACGTGTGCCATCTCCCCACTACACTGAAGTTCATTGCATCCGACTCCACTTGGGATTCTCTCCCTGCACCCAACACAGGCCCTGGCCCGAGGAAGGCACCCCGAAGTGTTTGCTGCATAAATGAATGAGCCAATGTGGGAATGAACAAATGAATGAATGAAGTGCCCACTCCCTCCATCCATTTCCCTGACCTCCCTCACAACTCCCCGCCTCCAGCCCCCGCCTCCACCCACCTGGCACTGGGTTTGGTACTTCTTGGTGGACCTGCCCACGATGAAGATCTGGGAGGCAGGCAGGCCCAGCACGCTGTACACAGAGATGTCCTTTGTGGAGCCGTAGGCCGCACTGATTTTGATGAAGCACTGAAACACAGGGCAAGCACGGAGGGAGAGTGAGGCCAGCCTACCCCCTGGAAAGCCTTCCCAGGCCAACCCCAGGGAGCCCCCGCCTGGGGACCCTCTATGGGCACTCTGGTAGACTCCAAGCCAAGCCATGGGGCCACCCTGTGTCAGGAATGAACCCCCAGAGTGGCTGCCCCTCCCTGCACCCCAGGCCCATCCCAGGACTCTGCCCGGTAAACAGTCGTGACCACACCATTTACCGGTCCCGCCTGCAGCAGTACGCTCAGGTTAAGTAATGATGAAGCCAAACGTTCCTTTGTGGATAAGGAAATTGAGTTCCAGGTTTCTGGCTCACAGGGCCAAGACTGGAGGCCAGTTCTGCCTGGCTTCTGATCCTGTGTCATCCACACCGCTCCACGCTGCAGCTCGCCGTGCGCCCACTGCCTCCCGCTGGCTGGTGTAATGACTGTCCCACCCCCCGCCCCCCAGAATCCCCAGTTCAATTCAGAGAACTGCACAAGGTCTGCCTTGCTCCAGGGCACTTCCAGACCATCACCGTTCCCTCCTCTCCCTGGGATACACCGGATCAAACTGCCTCCTCCTGTGAGGTGCTGGCCACCCAGCTGCCTCCTGTCCCTGTCATCCTCTTTTTCTCCCACTCACGCTCCTCTGAAGCCACTGGAGACTTTGGTCCTGGGTCGCAGCTTTCCTTCCTCCCAATCCCCACCATCGCTGGAATGAGCCACAGTCAGAGTGACGTGAGGGATCTACCACCTCCCACCCCGCCTCGCAGCTTTGCACCTTCTTTCACGTCAGTGACCTTCACTTCCGGAACCGAACTCAGAACCTGCCCCTCTAACTGTGAACTTCCACAAGTCCACTGCGCCCAGGGTTTCTGCCCCCTCCCTGCCACGTCTCCGCCAGCCGCCACCTGGCTGCTCTCAGCCTCACCGACACTTGTGCTTTCTGCACCAGCCCTGCTGCCTCACCCCTTCCTCATCCTGCCTGAGTGACCCGCAGCATCCCTGTGTCCTCTGCCTCCACCCCAGATTCTCTCACCTCTTCATCCTCCTCCCACACCCGCCCAGCCAAATCTCAGCCCTGGAAATTTTCCACTATCCACTTTGTGTATTTGTATACGCTGCTCACTGAGAGCTGCTAAAGAAACACAGAGCCACACAGCTCTCACCCTCCATCTTCTTCCTGTCCTTCCCTGAGCCCTACCCCGTCCTGCAGGTGGCTGCCTTCGACGCTGGACCAAGGAGACGGCTTCCTCAGCCCGCTGCCCCTCACCTCAGTGGTTGGTGTATTCCCAGCTGACTCAGAGGGTGGAGCAGCGCCTCTTCGTCTGGCCCTTCCACCTTCTCATTCACCTGAGATCACTCCTATAACTGGGATCCTCTAGCTCTGGGGACCCTGCCTGGCTGCCTCATGACCCTCCCAGCTGACACCCACCTTCTCTGCTCCTCTCCCTACTACTTTTGCCCCCTTATCCTTCCGAATTGTCTTTTCCTCACAAGGTCATCTGGTGGCCAACCTTTGTCTAGTGGACAGTTCTCAGCACCCCACACCCTTGGCAAGAGGGGCACTATCTCCTTGAACCCCTCTCCTACCGATAACTGTAGCCTCTGTCTCCTGGCCCTCCTCCCCCTCACTCTCCTCCTGGTTCCTCAGCCGCTCCTTGTGCTGCTCTCAGGGGCCCAGCACAGCCTCTTCTCATGCCTGGCCTCCCCTCTCGTGGCTCCGCTGATCCGTCCTGTGCATCTGCTTCCCAGTCTCCACCTGCAGCCCAGACCTCCCCTAAGCCATATCAGGTCCCATGGTCGTATCAGCCTTGACGTGTCCACAGCTGAGCTCATCTCCCTCCAGCCTGGTCCTCCTCTCGTGTCCCCTCTCATTCACTCACTCATTCATTCATTCATTCTACCAACATTTATTGAGTCCCTACCACGCGGCATCATCACCCCCAATCCAGAAGCTATATTGGTGAGCAGAACGGACAGGCTCTGCCTCCACGGAGACCTTGGTCAGGTGTGTAGCACCTGGATCCCTCCTGGTCACCCAGCACGGGCATCGTAGAACTCCTCGCTCTCTGCGTCCAGCCATCCCTGAGTCCTGACTATTCCACCTCCTAATCCTGTCCATGCTTTTCTCCATCCTGTGCTCATCATCGCCTGGATTATGGTCTTCCTGTGTTTTGCTTGGGCGACAGCCCCCTAACTGGCCTCCCTGCCTCTGGTTTCTCCTGCCAGTCTGTTCTCCACACAGCCACCAATGGGATCTTTGTACACTCCAAGTTAGACAGGACCACTTCCCTGCTTTAAACTGTTCCGTGGCTCTCCATGACCCTCAGCAGAGAATTTGTGATCTTGGCCTGGTTTCCACCGTTTTCAAGATCTGCCAGGTTTGGGCCCCTGATGACCTCTGAGGGCTCAGCTCCCACTTGCCCTGGGTCTAACCCTGCCTGCACTTACCCCAAGCCTGGATGCCCGCAGCTCTGAGAACGTCCCAAGCTCTCTCCTGCCTCCATGCCTTTGCACATGCCGTTTCACTGTCTACCTGACAAAAACTCATGCTTCAAGACTCAACTCAAAATTTACCACCCTCCTAGCAGCCTTCCCTGCCCTCCCTGGACAAACTGAAGTCCTTTCTCCTCTGTTTGCTAAAAGGGCCTTTTTCAGCCACACACCAGTAGTTGTCAATTGACATGTCCTTCCTCCACTAGATCAGGGATTTGCAGACTTTTTCTTTGAAAGACCAGATAGTAACGATCTCAGGCTTCGCACTGTGTCACCACTACTCAATTCTGCTGTTGTACTGCAAAAGCAGCCATAGACAATACGTACACAGATGAGCTTGGCTGTGTTCCAATCAAACGTTTTTTATTTAGAGACATTGAAATTCATGTAATTTTCATGTCATGAAATATCATTCCTTTGATTATTCTCTCCATCCATTTGAAAGTGTAAAAACCATCCTTAGCTGGCCAGTCACAACAAAACAGGCTGTAGGCTGGATTTGGTCATTATATATCAACGCCTGCTCTGCTCTAGGTCAGGGATTCTTGATTTATTTTTCTGTGCATCAGAATCCCCTGGAGGGCTTGTGAAAAGGTTTCTGAGCCCCTCCCCAGAGTTTCTGATTGAGTAGGTCTAAGAGGGTGGGGGGCGAGGCAGGGCAGAGAATTTGCACTTCTCCTGAGTTCCCTGGTGCTGCTAGTGGGAACCACAGCTTTGGTCACGGAAAGCACATCCGGGTCACAGAAAGCACATCCGGGTCATGGAAAGCACATCTGGGTCACGGAAAGCACATCCTCTGCCCCCCTGGTTCTGTTTGTCTCTGTGCAGCCCCAACAAGCACAGAGTAAGGAACACAATCGCCATTTAAATGTCTACTGGATGAATGGCCAGATGTAGAGACAAGAGTCAGGAGATAAAGGACGAAAGTCTGACTCAGATCTAGGGAAAGTCGCTGCAGCCTCACCTTTCTCCTCTGTCAATGACGAGACTAATAACCTACCTCACAGGGTTGCTAGAGGACCCACCAGATCCACGGGAATGGGATTTGTAGACTGCACATCATGAGGCCCCACCCCAGGGGAGGGAGGCAGGGAGTGGTGAAGAGGAGGGTTGGGCTCTCAAGTTGTGGAGGCCCCGCCCCTGCCCCGAGCTGGCCACTCACCTCCTGCATGAGGTTGCGCAGGAAGATGGCCTTCTGCCGCAGCGGGTCATGCACCAGCCCGTCCGAGAAGAAGATCATGCCCTGTGGGAAGTTGTGCTGGGACAGCCACGACACCACCCGCTGCTTCTGCATGTCCGGCCGCCCCGTGATGTAAAGGATCATGTAGCCCAGGTCCTGCCAGTGCCTGGCGAGACGGCATTAGAAGGGTCCAGCCCTGCCCAGTGCAGGTCACCCGATGCCCAGAAGCCTGCCCTGACCATAGCTGCCCTTCTGAGACGTCAGAGGGATGAGTCTGAGGCGTGCTAGGGAGAACAAGGGGGATCCCAAATCCCCTCTCCCGGTTGAGCCCTGGACATCTCCCTGGATGGCCTCCAGGTGCTGCAGGCCCACATCCAAACTCATCTCCTCACCCCTGACCCCTCTGCTCACAGCCACTTCAGAGCCAGAGACAGGCGCCTTTCATTCCCCCCTATTCCCTGTGCCTCCCTCCCTCCTCCTCCAGGAAGAAAGCCTTTCCGTTTCACCAGGCCAGACTCTTTACACCCCCATCCCCCAGCCCTCTCACTTAAGCCCTGCTTCTCATCCTCAGCCCGGGCCCCATCTCTCTCCTGGGCCATTACAAAAGCCTCCTGGTCGGCCTCTTTCCCTGCACCCCCGCTCCTACCCATCTCTAACCTGAGCCCTGTAACCCTGGGCAGATGACTCAACCCTGCCCAACCTCCCAGGGTTTCAGTTGCCCCCTCTGTAAAACGGGCATAATAATATGAACTACCTCATAAGGTTGTCCTAAAGATAAAAGGAATTAATCCCAAACATGCGTAGCAAGGTGGTGTGCTTGTGTGGCTGGCTTTATTATTATCCTCCACAGTGTTTCCATGGTGATTTCTGTACATCACAAATCTAACCCCAGCACTCCTTTGCCGAACAGCATCTCCAGCTCCCCAGCACCCTGAGGTAGAGCCTCAAGGCCTCTCTCTGCCTCTGTGGCCATGCCCCTGCTCTGCCCTTGCATATGGGATCCCCCCAGCCCACCCAGAGCTGCTTTGCGGCCGCTGGACAAGCCCTGGGCTTTTCTGCTACATAGCTCTCCCCTAGACAGCCCTCATGGCTCCATCTCCTGATATTCACATCTTCCATCTTTCAAGACCCCCCTTCCTCCAGGAAGCCTTCCCTGCTTCCCAGGCAGAATCAGCCTCTTTCCTCTATGCTCTCACAGCACTGTGGGATAGCTCTCTTGGCTGACTTCATGCAGAATCCTGGCTGCAAGATGTCAGATAAGCCCAGACCTGATTGGGCACCTATATGGCACCTGCCACCAGAACAGGCTAACAGAGATGGGGAGTTCTAAACCTGGGTGATGGTCTGAGGGATCTGGGGATGCTTTACGCTAATGCAGGGGTACAGGGGTCACCTCAGGGATTCTGGTTAGTTCTGACGTGGGGCCCAGTGATATGTTTACGAAAAGGGGAGTTCCTGACGACTGTCGAGGTTTGGTCAGCACCATGTGGCCCCTGGAGCCCATGGAAGGCAGTGGGAGGACCACGGACCCCCAGAGAGGAAGGACCACAGCCTCCCCTTTCCTGCAGTGGGAGGGGGACCGTGATGCTGGAGGGATTTGTTGTAAGGGCAACAAACGACCTAGCCCTACAAGGGGAAGGTTGGCCCCCTGAAATGGGCTTGAGTCTGACTAGGCCTGTTCCTACGGAGCTGCTGGGCATCTCGAGGGCAGCAGTCTCCCGGGAGCCCAGGAGCCAGGCCCGTCTTCTCTCCCCAAAGCCATCACTGTTACTGGGGTGAGGCAGGGCAGTCTCCAGCCCCCAAGAACTTCCAGTGCCTGGCATCTGTCCTACTCTTGAGGTTCTGATCACTTGGAGTCCTGGGTTACACTTTCTCATGCCTGTGACTCATTTTCCCCACCAGACCCTGAGTTTCCTCCAACTTAGGAGCTCACTCTGCATCAGTGCCCAGCACACAGCCTGGCCACAGTGGGCCTCAGAAAGGGATGGATGCGTGCATGAGTGGAGGGAGGGAGGCAGGGAGAGAAGGAAGGAGGGAGAGAGAGAGGGAGGGAGGGAAGAAGGAAAAAAGGAAGGAATTGGGAGGGGGAAGAAGGAAGTGGGGGCGGGGAAGAGAGGAAGAAACAGACAAGCTGACGTCTAGAAAGCAGGAGAAATTTTCCCAAGGACACTCAATAAATTACTATTGGAGGTAAAGCCAGGGCTTCCCAGCTCGCAGCCCCAGAGACCAGTAGAATTCCCAGAGCAAATCAGAAAAACAATATATTTCCCCAGGGCTGCTGGCTCCTGCCCCCTAGGGAGACATATCCCTCGTGGAAGGTGGCACTCACCGGACAACGTCCACTGCACCCGGCCGGACCTTGGGGTCGCTTCCCATGATAGACACGCTGGCCGCAAAGGACCCGTCAATGCTGAACACGACGCACTCCATGCCCCGGGGCAACACCGTGAGGTAGCTCATGGCACAGGTCTGGTCGCCCCTGAAAGAAACCTGCCTATGGTCAGCCGTGAGGTCAGGGTCAGACATTAGCCGGAAGCCAGAGGTCAGCCTGTAGCTGCAGTCAGAGCTCAGTCTGGGTCAAGGTCAGAGAGCACCTGGGTGGCATCTCCTGATGCCACGGCTGGTGACCTCTCCCATCCACTTCTGTCCACGCAGACAGAGATGGGGGCCCAAAAAGAACCCCAAGGGGCCGGGCCCGGTGGCTCACACCTGTAATCCCAGCACTTTGGGAGGCCGAGGCGGGCGGATCACAAGGTCAGGAGATCGAGACTATGGTGAAACCCCGTCTCTACTAAAAATACAAAAAATTAGCCGGGCGCGGTGGCGGGCGCTTGTAGTCCCAGCTACTCAGGAGGCTGAGGCAGGAGAATGGCGGGAACCCGGGAGGCGGAGCTTGCAGTGAGCTGAGATCGCACCACTGCACTCCAGCCCGGGCGACAGAGCGAGACTCCGCCTCAAAAAAAAAAGAACCCCAAGGACCCTAAATTCTAGACAGGCCTGGCTGGAAGGGCCATGGAAATGAGAGAAACCCCCCTGAGAATGGCCCCTGGGTCTTACCTGACGACCATCTTCACAGGATAGACGCCGACCCCCAGGCGCCGGGGCCGTGGCACGTTGTATGTGATTCGACCGCTACTGTTGGTGATCTCTGTGTCCAGGTGTACCCAGCGGCCTGAGGACGGCTCTGCCATTACCAGGATGTCCACCTGTGGCAGTGAAGGGGGTCAGGGGATTTCCTGAAGGCTGAGGGGCTACAGGCTTGGCAGAGGGGCTGGGCAGGGGAAATCTGGGCTGAGGTCCCTGCCTGACATTCCCTGGCTCCTCATTCATCCTTGGATACTCTGAGCCCATCCTTTCCTCCTTGCTCGCCCTTCCCGGCCCGCCCAAGCAGGTGAGTGACTCCTGGCCCTGTGCTTCCACCCCAGGTAGCTCGGCCCTCCTGATACCCTCACCCCACATGCCATGCGGCTCCACGAGGCACCTGGTGCAGGTGGACTGGCTGAGGAGGGGAGGCCCAGCCCTAGGTACCTTCTCTCCAGTCAGAGCCACCATGTCGAGGGGACCGTACATGAACCGCCCCACCAGGACCTGGGGGCCATCTTCAGCAGCAATCACATCGTTGGCCCGGTGATTAGCCGTGACATTCTGGAAGGACAGAAAGAAGCTGGCTCAGTCCTTGCAAGGGAGGCTCAACCTTGCTTTATCATTGCAGTGTGCCTCAGACTGGCTGGAGGCATATCAGCCTGCTGAATCATGTCTCCCTACTAACTTCTGCTAGAGTTTCACAGATGTGTTCCCAGGGAACGTGGGAGAAAAACAGACCGTGAGTCCCCCAAACGCTGTCTGACATGGGTCCTCCAAAGGCGCCCAGGGCTTCCTGCCATTGTACGTTCTCTGCTTTTGTTTTTTTGTTTGTTTGTTTTGTTTTGTTTTTTGTTTTTTTGTGTTTTTGAGACGGAGTTTTGCTCTTGTTGCCCAGGCTGGAGTGCCATGGCGTGATCTCGGCTCACCGCAACCTCCGCCTCCCGGGTTCAAGCAATTCTCCTGCCTCAGCCTTCCGAGTAGCTGAGATTACAGGCGTGTGCCTCCATGCCTGACTAATTTCATATTTTTAATAGAGACAGGGTTTCTCCATGTTGATCAGGCTGGTCTCGAACTCCTGACCTCAGGTGATCTGCCTGCCTCGGCCTCCCACAGTGCTGAGATTATAGGTGTGAGCCACGGCACCCCGCCTATTCTCTGCTTTTGACTCTGCTTGGCCCTGAGGGGACAACTGGCCTCACAGCCTGTCCTTCTCTTCTAGATCCCTGAGCTGGAAACTGCCTTTCTTTGGTTCTTTCTTCTACATCACGGCGCACATCCAACGGATATTTACTATCTGTCTTTTTTTTTTTTTTTTTAAAGATAAAATTTCAAATGCACAAGCGTAGAGAGAGAGAGAAGAGTGTAACAAAGCCTCGCATTCCTGACACCTGCTCCACCACTTAGCAATGAACTCATGGCCATCCTGGTTTCATTCTTCCCTTGCCCAATTCTCCAGCCTTGGCCCCAGCCTCGCCGGGATTATCCTGGAGCAATCCTGGATGCTGCATCATTTTATCTGTGACTGTCTCAACCTCCCTAATCTTCTTCACTTCTGGTTTCAGTTCATTCTGCAGCCTGTGTTGGCCCCGACCAGCCCCCACTCCCAGCCTGGCCTCCAAGACCCTAGTCTCTCAATCTGGTGACCATTCCTTTACTGTGTTGGCCACATTGTCGTCTCTCCCACAACGACATCGCCTGGATGCTGCTAACAGCTTCCTAATGGAGCTCCTTACTCAAAGGCAGTCCATGCAACAGATCCTCTGTCTTTATAAAGCACAGATCTATTAACACCCTCCCGGGCTCCCCAGTGCCCTCTGGGTAGAGTCCAGATCCTGAGCTTAGCTTTCCAAGCCTTGCCTGAATGACCTCTTCAGTCTGTCTCCTGCTGCTCCCCATCCACACCTTCTGGTCCTTTCTGCCAGGCTCTGCAGCAGCCTCCAGATCTTTGCTCACACCGCCGCCCCGCCCCCCACACTGGCTCTAGGTGCCATCCCTGGCCCTCTTCCCCCACATTCCAGCCCATTCACTGTGACTAGACTCAGCGTCACATCGCCAAGAAACACTCCTCGGACTCCTCAAAGACATGTTCTCAACCTCCTTTCGATTCCCACGCATTTTAATTCAATCCAACAAATATCTGCAGACACCTCATCTGCACGGGGTCCCTGAGATAAACGGGAGACTCAGCCAGGTAGGGGACGCAGGCCCCCTTACAGGTTCACTGTCAGGGGAGAGGGAGCAGCTGGTTCATGAATATAAGCACCTGAAAAGATCCGGCATCACTAGTCATTAGGGAAATGCAATCAAAACCACAATGAAATACCCCGTCACACCCACCAGAATGACTAGAATCAAACAGACAGATAATAACAGGGGTTGCTGAAGATGCGGAGAAATCAGAATCCTCATATATTGCCAGTGGGAATGTGAAATGGTACAGTGACTGTGGAAAACAGTCTGGCAGTTCCCTATACGATTAAACATAGTTACCATTTGATCCAGAAATTGCACTTCTAGGCATATACGCGAGAGAAATGAAAACATAGGAGAAATGAAAGACACAAAAACTTATACACGGACGTTCCTAGCAGCATTATTCATAGCAGCCAAAAGGTGAAAACACCAGCGTGGCCGACATGGCGAAACCCCATCTATACTAAAAATACAAAACATAAAAAATAAAAATTAGCCGGACATGGTGGTGAACACCTGTAATCCCAGCTACTCAGGAGGCTGAGGCAGAAGAATCACTTGAACCCGGGAGGGGAGGTTACAGTAAGTTGAGATTGCACCATTGCACTCCAGCCTGGGCAACAGAGCAAGACTCCGTCTCAAAAAAAAACAAAAACAAAAACAAAAGCAAACAAACAAACAAACAAAAAACCAACAGGTGAAAACAACCCAAATGTCCATCAGGTAGTGAATGGATAAGCAAAACATAGCATCTCCATACAACGGGATATTATTCAGCCTCAGAAAGGAATTTCTGACACAGCGACCACGTGGCTGAACCTTGAAGACAGTGTGCTAAGTGAAACAGTCAGACACAAATGGTCACATATTACATCATTTCATTGAAATGAAATGTCCAGAATAAGCAAATCTGCAGGCACAAAAAGTCAGTTACTGAGTGCCTGGGGCAAGTGAGGGAGTGTCAGCTAAAGGGTACAGAGCTTCTTTTTGGAGGTTATGAAAAAGCTCTAAAACTGACCATGGTAATTGTTGCACACATCTGTGACTATACTAAAATCCACTGAATTGTACTATCTAAATGGGTAAATTATAGGATATGGGGATTTTATCTCAATAAATATGTTTACCGAAAAAGAGTTGGTTCATGAAGGATTGATCTCCTTCTACCTTTTAGGACTGTTCTTGGGGTCCATGTCTGGCCTTTTCGCCAGACTGGAGGTACCTACCATAGCAATGGTTGTGTCTGTACAACCCTATGCTCCACTCTCTACCAGAATGACTGAGACAGAGCAGGCACTGATGATCGTTTGCTGGGTGAATAAATAAATGTATGTACCTCAAACTCCTATTCATCCTTCAATACCCCACAGAGGAGCCTCTTCAGAGAATCCCTGAATGATTTGCCCTGACAATCCTACTTTCCATAATTGTCTTAATCTGTGCCTTCCTCTATCAAATATCACACCAGGCCATACTCAATGGTAACTGAGACTGAGATCCAGGACTCTTTCTGATTCAAGTCCACATCTACTGTAGCCTGGCATATAGCAATTGCCCCATAACTGGTATCTCCTCACCAACCCTAGTATCTTGGACCCCTGCCCTCAGGGCTCCTGTGGAACCAGGCCTTGGGGAAGCAACTCACACCCCTTGCAGCTACAGCGCCTGGGCCTCATCTGAGTGTGAGCCCTGGCCTGTCTGGGTGCTGAGCTCCCAAGCCGAAGTGCTTACCTGCCATGCGGATGCCCCAACCCCCAGGCCAGCCCCACCTCCCGGAGGACGCAGTCCCAGCCGCATGCGAACTGAGCACGCACGCACCCTCAGCTTGACCTGAGTCCGCTTACGAAGCCACTTCTCCCGAGGGTTGGCGGGGCTCAGCGCTGCAGGGTCCAGGCGGGCGCTCTCCTTGATGTTCACGCTCTCGTAGCGCATCACCTGGCCAAGAGCCGAGCAAGGCCCCGGTCAGGTCTTCTGGCTCCTCTGCTTCCCTCCCAGGGTGTCAGCGCCCACCAGCTTGTGGCCAGCTGAGCCCTGCCCCTGCCACCCCCCAACCTCACAGCCTGGAACCATCAGGAGGCTGCAGACCCCAGCACCTGTGTCCCTGCATTCGTGTCCTGACAGCTGGGGCCAGAGCAGTCTCCCAGTTGGCTCTCTTCCTGAGAGATATCTCTGCCCCCCCTGTGCCCAAACCTGGCAGCCACCTCTATCTGTCCCCACTCTCTGCCCTCCCTCTGTTACAACAGGTGGCCCTTCCTTAAGGCCGGCTCGAGTCCTGATCCCAGCCCCTCCTCGCTTCTTGAGGACATTGCTCCAGCCATGCTCCCCTGTCAATCCCGCAGCGCTGATTAGACTCCCTCTGCTAGATCACTCTCCTTAGCATTCAAATACGCACAACATTGCCCATCTTAAAAAAATGCTCTCTTGGACTCCTCATGCCTCTCCAGTGACCGCCACATCCCTGCTGTCCTTCACAGCAGCACTCAAAGAGGACTTAGCCCATACACTGTCAGCTCCTTCCTCACCTGATCCCTCCTTCACCCACTCCAGTCAGGCTTCTTCTCAATCATTATACGGAAGCCATTCTTGCCAAGGCGCCAGTGACTCCCACCCCACCTATCTCCGGGGTCCTCTCCCTGCACTCTCTGGGTGCTCCAACCTCACGGATGTCCTCTTCTCTCCTTCAGTGGCTTCTCCTCCTCTTCCCGGGGGAGCTCCAGGACTCATCTCTGAACTGCCCTCTCTGTAGGAGCTCCCTTGGTCTGGCACCCATCACCAGTTTTAAATGCCATCCAAGCTCTGATGACACCCACATTTTTCTCTGGAATCCTGATGTCTTCTCTAAGTTCCAGACTCCTCTACTCCCCTTCCATCCCAGCACCTCAGAGGCATCTCACACTTCACATATGCAGACCAGTGGTGGATGTGCCACATGGGGCACAGGTTTGGGCTGGAGCACCCTGGCCTGGGTGCCACCAGCGGGGGACCCACTTCCAGCCTAGCACACTCTCTCCCACCCCCAAGAACCTACAAATAAAACTCACTTTCCTCCGTCCCCTGCCCAGCCCTGCTCTTCCCCAAGTACAGGAATGGTCACTCAAGTGAGAAACAGGACGTTCTGGGCTCCCCTTTCTCCTACAATGCGGTCACCGCAAGTGCTCGCACCGTAACGAAAATTTTGCCACTCTGTGGAAATCTTGCCTTCACTCCCTGTCCTAGTCCAAGCCTCCTCTCTAAGCTGGACCCCTGCACTGGCCTCACAACAGGCCTCATGGTTCCTCTCCTGCCCTGAAAACAGCAACCTCAGCCTCAGGGTTTCCTTCAAAAAACACAAGCCTGTTGCTACTTTTCCCTTGCTCACAGCCCTGTAACGGCTTCCCATTGAACTCAATATAAAACCATACCCCCAACCTTGGCCATCGCAGCTGTTCATGAACGTCATGACCCCTACCAGCTCCCCAGACTCCCTCCCGACCAGGCTGTCCTTTGGGCACCGGCCTTTCTGCTATACCTTCTGTTCTGCAAATGAGACCACTGAGACCCAGTGGGGAGTGGGAACTGACTACTCCAGTCTCCAAGTTGAAACACTGGGACATTCTCCTATGTCGTTTATATTTAATTTTCGAGAATGTACCACACCATCAGTCACCCAGGAGCCAACGTCTTTATGAAGCCCATTCTCTGGTCATGTCACTCCCCACTCACGTAGGTGCTGCAATGCCTTCCCCATGCTCTTAGGATCAAGGCCAAAAGCTGAACAGGGTCTGTAGGAATAGCTTCCTCTCCAGCTGGAGAAGGGCGGTACCCCCTCCCGGTGGCTGTGGGCAGGCCCACGACTGCGCAGTGGTACCTGTCTCAGGATGAAGGCCACCACGTCCGTGGACTCCCAGTAGCTGGCGTGGAAGAGGTGGGGCAGGGCCACGGTGGGGAAGGCCGTGAGGACATCAGGGCAGTACAGGGCATAGTCGATCCTCTTGCTTCCCCACCACTTGGCTGTGACTGTGGGTCGGAGAGGAAGGTGAGGGTGTGTGGCCAGCCCAGGGCCTCACTCGAGGGGCAGTGGGGTCTCCCATTGCCCAGACCAGTGGTGGATGCGTCGCGTGGGGCACAGGTTTGGGCTGGTGCACCCTGGCCTGAAGGAGGCCTGGGGAATGCGCTGCTCTTCCTCTTTCCTTCTCAAAACCCTCCAGCCCTCCGCTAAGATGTACGCACCAAGCCTGTGCCCAGGAAGGAGGGCCAGACCCACAGAGACGTCCACAGTCTCACCCAGGGCTGCCGCTCAGTGGCAGTTCCCAGTGGGCTCTGCCTGAAGTCGGGGTGGAGACTATGTCTGGAGGGTTCAGGACTTCCTTAATGGTCAGAGGTCAGAGCCCTGCCCAGGTTCAGAGGTCAGGGCTCTGTTTGAGGTCAAAGCTCAGACCCCGTCAGGAATCAGGGGTCACTGCTCTCTTCAAGGTCGGAGCTCTGATTTGAGGCAGGGTCAGTGTTCAGGGCTCTGTCCAGGGTCAGAGGTCAAGGTTCCTCCAAGGTCAGAGCTCAGTCTGGGGCCAGAGTGAGGATGTGGACCGATGCTGGATCTCCACCAGCAGACGCCCGGCTCTCTAAAGGCAGAAGCAGCCCCCAGGACTTCCTTCACCCTCTTCCTACCCAAGGACCTGCCCTCAGCAGCTCTAGCAGTGACCCAGCAACCACCCAGAGGAAGGTTCCCCTCCCCCGAGTCCAGGCAGGGCCCCAAAAGGACCTCACTCACTGCGGGAGGCCCCCACGGGTGCCATGCTGTCCGAGGACTCCGAGCTTTCGCTGTGGGAGCTTCCCTCGCTCATCCTCCGTCCTGGGCGCCGGAACCTCAAGGCCTGGCGGGGCGAGGCAGGGGCGTCCGGAAGTGGCGGGCTGTCCCGGGAGCCGCCCTCCAGGAAGAGGGGGCTGTGCGTGTGTAGGGCATCAGCTGGAGGGGGAGTTTCAAGGTCAGGCTGAGTCACGTGTCTCCAGCAGAGCTGCCCACTCAGTGCCAGCCCTGTGCTAGGTGGGAGGCTGGGCACTTGGAAGAGCCAGCCCTGGCCCTGCTCACTTGCCAGCCCAGCAGGCACCTGCCCCTCTCACTGTGCCCACCCCACCAGCCCCCTGGGCCTGAAGGGACCCCGTTGCCACAGCACATCGCCGCATTTACCTCCCTGCAGCTGTGAGTTACGCAGAGTCCCAGCCATCACCTCTACCCCCAATAAAGCTGCAGAGGGAGCGTCTGGGACATTGCCCCAAAAGCACCAGCTGAGGTCCCAGGAGTGACTCACAGCCATGTCCTCTCTTATCCAACTCCTCCCCTGCGCCACAAAGGATTGAGGCTGCCTCTGGAAGGGAATGGGGACTCCTGCCGGAGAGCTAGGATAGCCTCAGGGGAGGGAGGGGAGTCCCCTGACCAAAGAGGGACCCATGGGGGAGGGGGTTTCCAGCCTAGCCGACCTAGTGAAGCTCCAGGAAGGCAGGGATTTGGAAACAAAGGCTCCATTGAATTAGGGGTGAGGAAGGCATGGTTTTTAATCCTGAATCAGCCCCAAGCACAGCTCCCCCATCCCTGACATAAACCTCTGAGCAGGCTTAGGCTAAACGTCCTCAAGTAGGGCGTGGAGCCAAGGCTCCGATTTCTAAGCTGCTGACTGTCCATTACAGGCCTCCCATCGATGACACACTTGATCCATGCCCGGATCACCCCACTTGACCCTGGAGGCCACTGGCTCTTCGCCAAACCACCTGCCCTCACTCCTTCTGTTCTCCCCACCTAGAAGATCTCAGTCCTCATCCTCTAGCTCTTCTCCACCTGTCCAAATGCACCTCCCCTGTCTGGACCCTAATCAAAGGCCACCTCTTCCATCAAGCCCACCAGGATGGCACACTCTCTGCCCTACCCCTCCAGAGTCCAGGCTGGGCATTCACAAATAGCTTAGAGCACGGATCCCTGGACCTGCCATCAGGTCTGAAAGCTCAAGTGTTACATCAGCCCTGGCCACAGGAGTGCATCCAGGAGCCTGTTGGGGGACAGAGCCTGGGTCTCTGAGCCCCAATATGCCTCAGACGGAGCAGGTGCTTAGCACAGGTGGGCGACTCTGAAGACAGGGGAGTCAGCTAACCTTCTGTTCTCACAGCCCCTGCTCAGGTGAGCTCGCTGAGAGCTTGGAGGGGCTGAATGGGCTGGGGCCCCACCTCCAGCTCAGCACACTCTCTCCCACCCCCAAGAACCTACCGAGGAGGAGGGACTGCCCATCGCCCAGTGGGAACCTCTGGTAGCGAGGCACGCTGACAGGCGGCACCAGGTGGAACTTAGGCTCCAGCAGTGGCTCAAGCCGTGAGGCAGAGGGGTCTGCGCAATGGAAGAAGCTGTAGACCTGGCTGCAGGCAGGACGCACCTGGAAGCCTGGGGTGAGTGGGAAGACAGAGGGAAGCCCCTTTCTAGTACCTGCTCCCTGGGCCCTAGGAGGCTCCCTGGAGTGTAGCCTGGAGTAGCCTACTCCCCTCTCAAGAGCCTCCCCGGGCTCCCTGCTCCCCACGGGAACAAAGCCGTTACGTTCAGTTTGTCTCCCCACCCAGGAGTGAGTGATAGGCACTCAGCACTGCAGCCGTGGTGCACAGCTGCCCTTCCTCAATCAGGCTCGCAGCTTTCCTTTCTCTGTGCCTTTGCTCAAACCATCCCTTCTCCTTGCGGGCCTTCGCTCCACCATTTCCATGGGGCAACTCCTTTAGATTCTTCCGGTTTTCACTCAGTTACCACCTGACCTAGGAAGCCAACCCAGGTTCCTTCAGGCAGGTCAGCTGCCCCTTCCGCAGGCCTCACGGCTGTAAACGCTCCGTTCCCAGGCCTGCTGCTGCGGAGTTCCAGGTTTGCCAGAGTTGGTGGAACATGTCTCTCGCTGACCAGCAGGTGTCTCCACTGAGGCCTCCACCTCATCGGCGGGCCTCCCTGTCCTTCTAGAACAGGGACTGGACCCTTCAGCATCCCGGAAGCCCTAGGGTTCACTAGTGACATTGAGGGCAACCATGGAGTTCTGCCTCCGCGCCTCCATTTCTACCAGAACCCTTCCCACTTTATCTGTTCCATATCGTAGTTCATCAGTAAACTCTGGCCAAAAGCATGGATCTGTGGATACCCAAGGTGCCCTGCAGCCTCAGACGGTCTGTGCTTCAGTCCTTAAGAGTCACGGCTACCCTCCCCACCCCCATGCCTGCTGGTGCCAATCACCTGGTGTGTACATTTTAGAGGAGCAGGAAAAGGCATTCAAGGTTGCAGGTATTAGCTTAGCCGGGCGCAGTGGCTCACGCCTGTAATCCCAGCAATTTGGGAGGCTGAGGCAGGCGGATCACTTGAGGTCAGGAGTTCGAGACCACCCTGGTCAACATGGTGAAACTCCATCTCTACCAAAAATACAAAAATTAGCCAGGTGTCATGGTGGGCACCTGTAATCCCAGCTACTAAGGAAGCTGAGGCAGGAAAATTGCTTTAACCCAGGAGGCAGAGGTTGCAGTGAGCTGAGATCATGCCACTGCACTCCAGCCTGGGCGATAGAGTGAGACTCCATTTCAAAAAAAAAAAAAAAAAAAAGTTGCAGGTATTGTGTAGAGCAAAGGCACTTGCGGTGGGCTTGGGGCTATGCGGGGGTGGGTGGTGAGACCAACCTGGCAGTCTGTCTGCCTCAGTACAGGAGAAAGAGAGGGTGGGAGGCAAGAGGGTGAATATTCTGTCTTCTCTTCCCCATAGGGCATGACCACCGGACAATGGGGCCACAAAGAGCCAGGGGCACTTGATGTGGAGAGTGAAATCCATCTGAAGCTGCCTCACCTTCGTCCTGCGGTCCTGTGTCGGGAGGGAAGCGGCTCCTCTCTCCCTCTACCCTCTCTCCTCTCTTTCCACCTATCCCAACTCTGTGACCCTCCTGTCCCCATCCCCGACTCCACTCCCCTCATTCCGAGGCCCTGACACGGTGGCCCCAGTGACACACGGGCACCTCAGGCCCCCGCCCACACCATCCCTACCGTCCAGCCCAGGCAGCACCGTCCTCCGCATGGCCAGGACCAGGCCCAGTGGCGAGCCAAAGAGGAAGAAGTCGGACACATCGAAGTCAAAGCGGCCCAGGCTGACCTCGGGGAGCTGTGGCCCTGCCGCCGCCGGGGTCTCAGACTCATCCTTTAGCACGCTGGAGTGGATGCTGTGGAGGGAGGAGGATGCGGGGCAGGGCAGGTCAGGGAAGGACCGAGAATGCGGGAGTGTTCACTCAGCAGCACAGCCTGAATTCTGAGCATGGAGTGCCCAACCCTCCATCTCTGGGACGGGGCTGAGAGTCCACCTACTGCACACCACCCACAGTCAGCACTGGCCACCAAGGCCTGGCTGATATTTGACTAGAAAAGGAATCAACAAACTTTTTCTGCAAAGGGCCAGAGTCAGTATTTCAGACTTTGTGAACCGTGTGGTCTCCATTGCATCTAGTTAACTCTGCTGTTGCAGCACGAACGTGCCCATGGACGGTGATTAAATATGCATGGCTTGGATCCAATAAAATGTTACTTACAAAAACAGGATGAGCACCTGGGGCGCCCGAGCATCCTACACACCGGCAGGCCTGCCTCATCACGCTGGCTTTGTGATGGCCACGCTGAGGATTCCTGCACTGTGTATCAGACAAGCCCGGCCTGCCCAGCACCCAGCTGGCTAACGTCAGTTCTGTTCTGCTGGCATCAGGGCTTTCATCCTAACTCCCGTTCCAGGCAACCCGCAGACACAGATGCAGACAGCTTGGTCTCCCCACCCCCAGCCCCAGCCCACAGATGAAGTAGAGCTTAAGGAGAAAAATGTGAGACACACAGAATTCCAACCCAGGTGCCCACTGCCGCGGGAAGAATCCGAGTTACGTTCAGCCACAGACCCAGAGTAGGGCGCTGAGAATCAGAAGGAAACCTGGGCACCTTCCTTATCTTCCAGCCAGCGTTAGCTACAGCTTAAAGTGAATCGATTAACTGAATGCAAAGCAACTAAACTACTTGAGTTAGAGGAGAACAAACTTTAGAAAGAGCCATTGAAATCGTGGGGACAAGGGCCCTACCCTCGGGAGTGAGCGAGTCAGCAAAGTTGAATCCTCAGTCCCCACGCTCCCTCCTGCCTCTCGCAGTGTGAGCATCTCACAGTGAGACGATGACTCTAATGTTTAACAATACATATTTCATGTACAGCGTGGTCCCTAAACACACGCCAACTACTTAATTGCCAGAGAAACCACCATCTGTCCCTGCACCAGAGGGGAAAGCTGGCTGTGTCAGACCAGCTCCTGGAAGCCTCCAACTTCTCGTCACTCTCCCAATTTGGGGCTCTCCTAAAGGATTCTTCAAGGATGAACCAGGAATGTTGAGATTTTTTTTCACCTTGCAAGCCTCACTAGAAGGTAGCTGCTTTTCTGAAGGATCATCTGTCAGCAGGGCTTTAAACATTCAGAGATTTCAATGGGCAGAGCCTTTGACCTAGTAACTCTTCCTCCAGGAGTCCATCCAAATATAATCACCCTAATATACACGCTAATGTTTATGCACAAAAATGTTCACTGTAGGGCTATTTACACTGCTAAGGAATTGGAAATAGCCAAAATGCCTAATTATAGGGATTAAGTAAACTGATCTCCATTCACTCGATATTATATTGCCATTAAGAATATTTATCAAGTATTTTTAATTATATCAGGAAAAGATCACAATGTAAAGGGTTGTTTCTTTTTTTTTTTTTTTTTAAGTAAAACGATCTTAAAAGCATGTAGAAGGAAATAGTCTCAGTGTTAACAGTGAGACAATTGGCTTCCTCTGGGTGGTGAGATGATACGTTTTCCAAATGTTGTAATGACCTCAAGGTACCACTTGGGTAAGGAGGAAGGAGAAAGAAAGGTAGAAGAGCGCCGAGGCGCAAAGGAAAAAGAAAGGCTTTCCTTCCAATTGGGGTCCAAGTTCAATTAATTTGTAAGCTGAATTAATGTGCAGATAATGTGTTTAGCCCATGTTGATGAACATGTCTCTTCTAGAAAGTTAAAGGGTAGGCAGTTCTGTAGAGGAACCTGCCTGGCCCACAAACAAAAGTGTGTTGGATTAGAAAGCACTGAACGTGGGATAGGGAGACCAGAATGACGATCCCAGCTCTTCCGTTACTGGCCGCATGACCCCTACTTGGCCCTTTCTTTCCCTGTGAGAAATAACAACGCACACCTAGGGTGACTCACAAAAAATAGTCACAGCCGTTATTCCACCAGGTTCTTAAAACCATGCAGTGAAGCAGGCTGGGCAGCATTTATCTTTTTGCAGAAGAAAAGCCGAGGCTCAGAAAAAGACGACTATTCCCAGTCTCTCTGCAAGTCCGAGCAAGGCAGGGACAGGGACCAGGTTCCAGAGTCTGAGTGCAGGGCGGATGGCCAGTGGCCTCGGTCCCTCAGTGCAGGGCGGATGGCCAGTGGCCTCGGTCCCTCAGTGCAGGGCCGACGACGAGTAGCCTCGGTCCCTCAGTGCAGGGCGGACGGCCAGTGGCCTCGGTCCCAGCATTTCAATGCTTATCTATGGGCCCCCACGGAAGGGCCTGGGACATATGACTGGTCACAGCCCTCCCAGTTGACTCTGAGCCAAGGTCTTCTTGCTTTGGGTGCTTTGACAGAATGCAAGCAGGGGACAGGGAGGGGCTACCTTGAGAGGAAGGCATGATGCTGGGTGATGGCCTCGCAGTCATAGGTGGAGGAGTCGCTCTGTTTCCGTGGCAACGGCCTCTTGGGCTCCTCATCCTCCAACCCACTGGAGATGTCAATGTTGCTTTTGCTGAGACGCTTGCTGCTGGCCAGACTGCAATCTTCCTCCACCGCAACTGGGGTGTCCTTTGGGGCCGAACAGGGGACGGGAGAAAAAAGGACTGTTGTCACGGGAGACTCTGGGGCCCTGTCTCCTCCCCTCAAGCACAAACCAACCCCTTCATCCTAAGATGTGAGGGGCTACCCTTCTTCCAAAAGACACAGGAAGCCACGTCATAATCATGGTAGGATTTTAGGCACAGGCTCTCTCCCGCATCCACAGGATTGACATTCCCGCTGGGACGCTGGACGGCTGTCGAAGGAGCCAAATCCAGCTCTCCGGGCCTCAGTTTCCACACCTGTCATAATAATCCCCTGCTACTCTTATGGGATTAGGAATACACTTCTTCTTTTTCTTTTTTTTTTTCTTTTTTGAAACAGAGCCTCCCTCTGTCACCCAGGCTGGAGTACAGTGGTACGATCTTGGCTCACTGCAAACTCCGCCTCCTGGGTTTAAGTGATTCTCGTGCCTCAGCCTCCCGAGTAGCTGGGATTACAGGCGCGCACCACCACGCCCGGCTAATTTTTGTATTTAGTAGAGACGGGGTTTCACCATGTTGGCCAGGCTGGTCTCGAACTCCTGACCTCAAGTGATCTGCCCAACTCGGCCTCCCAAAGTGCTGGGATTACAGGCATGAGCCCCTGCGCCCAGCCGGATTATGATACACTTCTTTGTAACCTGGATGTCATGGTGCCAACGTGAAGAACCAGCACCGTCTCCCTGAGGGGCGGGCCCTACCTCTGTGGGCACAGCCCTCCCGCAGTCCTGCCCCCCAGCCGTACCTGGGTGCTGCTGATGCTCCCCTTCCGGCTACTGCTGGCAGGGCTGTCCCCTGAGGGCCCCGCACTGTAGCAGATGGCATCGAAGGCCAGGAGGCCCCCCACACAGTCCCCGATGAGACATACCTGGAAGAGATGCAGCTGGGACTGCAGGCCTGCCCACTGCTGGCCCCTCACCCCACACCCGGCCAGAGCAGTGCTGCCTCCTCACAGGAGAGTGAGAACTCGTCCTTGGGAGGCGTTGAGAGAGCCCAATTGGGAAACAGTGTGCAAACTGGGGGGTCAGGGTTGACGTCGGCCCAGGTCAGCCCAGGGACGGGGAGAAGGCTATTCTCAGGGGTCGGACTTGGGCTGGAGAGCAGCATGGGCTCAGAATCAGAACTCAGACTGTTGGCCTCCGTTTTTCCATCTGTAAAATGAGGGCAAACTCAGAGATCTCAAAAGCCGACTTTGAGCTCAGAGGCTGATTCGAGAACAGCCTGGCCTTGGTCCTTTCAGTAGATTCCAGCCTCTCTCCCAGGCAGGGGCCGGAACAGGGGGAGGGGAGAGGAGGGGAGGGCGGGCTGTCCTACCTGCCCACTGAAGCCGATCCCATCGGAGGACTTCAGGAACTCTCTGTAGACCTGGTTGGCTCGCTCGATGACGGTGGCGACAGCGTCCTGGTACTGCGGGGAGGAGATGGCCAACAGGGGAAGGGCGGCCAGAGGGACGTGGTCCTGGCTGCTGCTGAGGCAGCCCTCATCGTGGCTGTAGGGGTTCAGGCTGCAGACAGGGGCCCAAGGTGAGCCCAGCCAGGATCGGGCAGGTTGGCAGGTTTGGGGCTGAGAATCAGGCAGAAGAGAGCGCATACTGGCCCGGAATTGGGCTCCCGGGACCCTTCAGGAAGACCCAGGCGGGAGCCGTGTGGGGAGGAGAGGGGAAGAGGATTCAAGCCTACACTGACTCCCTGTGTGTCCTTCCTGTGTTGGCCATGGGTGTGGGTCCTGGGGTCCCTGTGACTGTGGTCTCTATTGCCCTCTTCTGCATGGCCCCAAAGGACACCCCAATCATAGAGGAAGAAGTCAGCTGAGCAGTCAGCTAGTGTGGAACATATCATCATGGCAGACTTCCTGGAGGAGGTGGGGCTGGAACTAGGCCTCATGGAAGGCTTTGAAGAAGCTGGGAAAGGAGGAGACAGGGCATGCCAGGCTTGGGGTTCACATGTTGGCCACAGCTTGGAGCTGGGCACATGGCTACAGATATGATGTGTTCACTGTGTCACTGGGAGAAGATCAGAGCTTTCATTAGCTTTGCAGAAAGTTCTGTGACCCCAGAGGGGGCTGAGAGCCTGCCCAACAGTGTCCAGTCAGCAGATGGTCCAGACTTTGCATTGGTGCCCTCGACTCCCTACCTTCCCACTAGGAAATGCCTCCCTCTCTGGGCAGCTCAGACTCACTTGAGACCAGTGCCTCCGAGTCACCTGCCCCTGCCTCTGCCCCAACCTCTGCTTCTGTTCCCTGGGGCTTCCGACCCAGGTGCACTGTAGGACCTGGCTGGTTAGGAAGGACCATAGCGGGAGGCTGGGAACTCTCCACCCCTGTCCAGAGCCTGCCCTTCCCCCTTAGCCCAAGCTCAGGCTGATGGAGCCCAATGCAGATCCCACTGGCACTCGACAGAATCTGGGGCAGGTGACAGGGCTCGAGCACTCTCAGCAGGTGGCAGAGTCCTCGTGGTGTACAAGGTTGGCCCTGTCAGCCATTCCTCATCTCCAAAGAACACAAATTAGAGGAAACAGGCCTCGATTGCAGCGGAGAGATTTTAATTAGCGGAGAAAGAGCTCCCTCCCAGCCGTGATTACGGGGTGATGAATGGCCCTGGCAAGGAGCTGCCTGGGGGAGAACTAAGCTCCCTCCTGCTGGCCCGCGAATGGCTGGGCCATCCGTCTTCCTGGAGATAGAGGTGACCCAGCTCTGGAGGTCAGATGTCCTGGGGACAGGTACAGGGGTTCCTGAGATGGATGATGAACTTGCACAGTGAAGTCCTGGACTGGCAGAGGGACAACGGAACATGCTATGCCACCAGCTAGGCAGTGAGCAGGTGTCAGAGATGCAGATTCCGGGGCCCCTCCCTCCTGAATCAGCCACCGCCCGGGGGAGGCCTGGACATCTCACAGTTTAACAAGAATCACGCCAGGGATGTGGGCAATTAACCAGGTTGCGGAATTACGGACCTAATCTCCTTCCTTCCAACTCTGATGGAGATCTGCCCGCAATTCCTGGTGGTGTCCAAGGAATGCAGATAAATCAGAGTCTCTGACTTTCTCCCTATCCAGAGGGGGAAAAGGAAGGCCCAGGGAAGGGAAGGGGCTTGCCCATGCTCTCTCCCGACCAGCTGGAAGCTCCAGGGCGGGGGACTCTGGCCCTCCCTGCACGGAGCCCTCCTCAGAGCCACATCTGACTGAGAACAGTGGCTCCCATTCTCCTGGGGAATCGGGGGTGCGGTGTGCCCCACACACCTGGCACTCTGCTAGGGGCCTCTTCGCACCTTCCCCAGCTCCGGAGCCCCAGGGTATGAGGGCCCTGCCTGAGGGCTGGGCTCTGCAGCGGCCCCAAGTCTCTGGCAGGGTCCTGTGAGGGGGAGAGGCAGAATGGAGGTGCAGAGGCCTCCCTCCTGCCCCCGACTGAAAGTTCCCAGCTGCCAGCCCCAGTGATCTGCCAAATACCTACAGGATTTGGGCCCTGCAGGCATTTGGGTCATTTTTTACACATATGACTGCTGAGAATCCAGGTATCCACCCGGCCCCAGGCACTTACTTTTAGCTAGTTCAACAGGACAGGTAGACGGGGAGCACTGCAGTCCTCAGGGCCTGGAGCAGTAGGTGGAGCTCCCAGAGGCCCCACACCCTGGAGGTCCCCTCAGTTTGTCCCCCACAGGTACCAGGGCCCACAGTGGGCAAGGATATGCCAGCATCAGCAGTGAGCAAGCTACCCGGCGCTCAGCCAGCCCTTCTGTGCACACATCCTTCCCTCCTTTCTCCCCACCAGCTGGGTTCCCTACTGCGAGCTGGAAGTCTCCCTCCCCAGCCCACTCTCCACCTGCAGAGAGAGCCCCTCTTCCAGCCAGGGGGAAGATGATGTGAGTGACAGCTAGCACATCCCCGAGGCTGGAATCCCCATGGTTAGCATCTCCGAGGCTGGCATCCGCATGGCTAGTATCCCTGAGGCTAGCATCCACGCGTATCAGGCTGGCATCCCATGGCTGAATCCCTACAGCTAGTGGGCTGGCATCCCAGCCAGCTGGATCTAAGGCTGGCATCCCTGTGGCTGAAGTATCCCAAGCTTAGCCCTGGCTAAGTATCCCACATGCTAGTATCCCCATGGCTAGATCCCCACAGCTGGCATCCCCAGGGAGTTAGCAGCATCCTAGGGCTGGCATCCCCAAGGTTAATCCCCAAGGCTGGCATCCCCATGGCTGTGTCAGGGACTGTTATCCCTGTAGCTGGATCCCCGGCGGCATCCTAAAGGCTGGCATCCCCATGGCTAGTATTCCCAAGACTAGTATCCCCAAGGGTGGCATCCCCATGGCTGGATCTCATAAGGCTCCCTTCCATCCATTCCATCCACTTATCCATTCCCCTTCAGGCCACCTTCCATCCCCATGGCTAAGCACATCCCCCAAAGCCTAGCATCCCTCAAGGCTAAGTATCCACAGGGCTAAATGTATCCCCATGGCTTCTGGATCCCTTCTTTTAAGTTCAGCATCCCCCAAGGCTACTGGCATCCCCAAGACTGGCATCCCTATGCACTTTCTACGTTTTGGACACTGTGTTGAGTGCTTCACACACATTAGCACACAGACTCTTCAAAGCCACCCTGAGAGTTGCTGGGCTACCTTCCATTGCTTATAGATTGAGCAGAATGGAAGTTCAGCACATTCCCCTGATCACACAGCCAGGATTCAGATCCATGCAGCCTGAGAGCCCACACACTTAGCCATGGTATGCAAACCCAAAAGTCACTGCTCCAGGAAGTCCTCTCTGGCCTTTCTCGGAGGGCCCACAGTGCCCTGTTCCTCCTCCATCACAGCACTGTGATATCATGTAGAGATGAACAGATAGATCAGATGGAGAGTAGATAGATAGATGGAATAGATAGATAGATGGAATAGATAGATAAGACGGAACAAAGAGACAGACAGACAGAGATAATGGATGGACGGATAGATGGATGGATAGAGTGATGAGGATGGATGGATAGAGATGGATGGATGGATGGATGGATGGATGGATGGATGAATACCTAGATAAATATGGGAATAGAGAGAGAGAGAGAGAGAGGGAATAGATAGATAGGGTTTGTATCCAGAGTTCTTTTTAACCATGCTTACGTTATTTATAATGTTGGGGCATTTAGGCCTTGGAAAACAGAATCAATCTCTCACTGTCTCTCTCTCTGACATTCTCCTGCCCTCCTTTAATTCTCTCTCCCCAGGCAGGAACTTGCCCCCACCTTTCTGTCTTGGAGCTGGCTGTGAAGAAATTCTCTGACCTCCCTTGTCGGATTGAGGTCAAGGAGCTGCATTCAGAAGGGTCCTGCCCATGCAGGGAGGGAAGGAATGCTGTGGAGAGGCCAAGAAGCATCTGAGCAGGGTGAAGGCCTCGCAGGGTTTATTCCGGTCTGAATGTCAGACCCTTTTTGTCCAACCACATATCTACGTTGTCAGTCATGCCTGGCAGCCAGCACCTCCATTCCAGAACAAAGGGACGGGAGGCTTCGAGGCAGGCGTGTGGGAGGATTTCTGAGCTGACACCTATAAAGGAGGCTCCGCCCTTCTCCCATACCTCACCTTATGCCTCTCTTCATCTGTATCCTTTACAATAAACCAGTAAATGTGATTCAGCATTTCTGGGATTCCTGTAAGGCCCATCTAGCAATTAATTGAACCTGGTGACAGAAGGTTAAAGAGACTGGCTAGAGCTGCTGTCAGCCAGTGCAGGTACAAAGGCTCAAACTGGGAGCGCGGTATGATTGCTCGGAAGTTTGGGGCAGTCTTGTGGGACCAAGCTCTCACCCCGTGGATCTGATGCTATCTGCAAGTAGACAGTGGCGGAATTGAATTGCAGGGCACCCAGCTGGAGTACCCACAGCAGACTGTGAAGCTACCCAATGTCTGGAAACAGCCCCTCACATGTATGGCCCCAGAGTCTCTGTGTTGACTGTGCAGTGTGAGGAGCAAAGGGCTTACCATTCGTATTTTTCAGATTCCTACTTGGCTGCGACTGTGTGGCCGAGTTTGACTCCTGTCTCTCCATGGGCTGGGCAACCCTGGGGGAAACTGCTCAACCTCTCGACACTCAGTGTCTTTATCTGGGCCAAACAGAGCAGGCTTGTTGAACACAGGAAGTGGCTCAAGATTTCACAGGACCCCAGCACACCCAGGCAAGGCGGAGGACTCTTCCCAACACCTTCCACCAGGGGTGCTTGTGTTGCATCAGGATCTGACATCCTGGAGAGTCCCAGCAGGTCCTCATCTGCCCATGGGGTCCATGTTGTGGGGGAAGCCCCTCCACGTAGTCCCCCCACTAACCCCCAACCCAGTCCAAACAAGCAGAAATGGACTCACTGAGAGACAAGCGAGAAAGCCTCAGAGCAGATGGCAGGACAGGGACAAACTTGATGAGGATGTGGCCCAGGGCAGCAGGGAAGTGGGCTCGTGTGACCTTCTCCAGCACGGAGCTGAAGGTGTGGATGTCGGCTGCCTTGCAGGACGGGTCCCCGGCGCCCGTGTCCAGGATGTTTCCCCCGTGCAGGACCAGCAGGAGGACATAAAATCTTGCAGGGGCATGGGCGAGACAGCCCTGAGGCAAAGGCGGTTGGGGATACAGAGAGAGAAGCTGGGGTGGGGAGGCCTGGGGACACACACACACACACACACACAGGGAGGCACACAGGGACACACACACACAGGGATGCACACAGGGACCTGCCTTTGCCCATGCTCTCACACACCGCAGGGAGACTAGAATGACAGGCACTATGTCCAGCCTGTCTGCTGCAATCCTAAGGGAAGTGAAGTCTCAGCTCGAATACACCCCATGTGGCAGCAGAACCTCAGGGGCATTCAGGAGGCGAGGGAAGGAACCTGGGCTACCCAGGAGGGGATAGCAGGAGCAGGAAGAGTCCCAAGAGACGCCTCCTGTTCATACGGGAACCCAAAGCCCAGGGAAGGACATGGACCCACCCAGGGTCACACAGCAAGTCAGATGAAGAGCTGGAAGAGAAAGTAGGGCCGCCTAATTATCCAAAGGGCTCTTCCTAAAAGATCCAGACTCAGAGGCGGGCCCAGACACCCTCCGAAACCCAGCCCCTGGCTGTCTTAAATGGATCTCGATGCTTCCCTTGTTGGAACCTCTCTGTCTTCTCAAGAGCAGTACAGTTCTCTCCTGCAGAGGGAAAGGAGGGCTAAGCATCCTCGGTGATCTTGAACCTCCCTGGGGCCCAGCTGGCCCTAAAGCTGAGGCCTTGGCTTACATCATAGGTGAGCTCAAGTTAGTTAGAGTCTGGAGCTAGGAAGAGTCACCCCATCCAGGCCCTGCCTCTGAGACCCACACAACATGAAACCCTTTCTCCTCACAAGGAAAGGGAGGGTGGCAGAGTAGGCTGCCAAAGGCTGAGCTGCATGGCGGCTTCCACTGCACCTGCCAGTGGGGCCGTTTAGGCAAGCCTCCATACAAGGAACAGCTTTCAGGTGCTGGTGAGTAGCTAGGTGTATGCACCCTCTCTCTTGTGGGGCTGAGAGGGGTGCCCAGAGGCTGAGTAAAATTACACTCCTCTGGGTCTATCTGTAGGAGTAGAGGGAAGGGAGTTGGCATTTGGAAAGGCAGTGAACCGGCTGATCTGTCCTGCCAAGGCGGGTGGGCACCGTGCAGTCCGTGAGGGTCTGAGTATAGGTGGGAACAAAGAGGTGCAGGGAGGGAGGATTCACTCTTCTCAAGCTCAGACTTCCATCTCCTGCCTCACACATCAGCACATCCACTTCTCCGGCCTTGGGACTTGAACTGGGATTCATGCCATTGTCTCGCCTGGTTCTCCGGCCTTTGGGCTTAGGCTGGAACTACACCACAGGCTTTCCTGAGCCTCCCAACTTCCAGACAGCAGATCAGGGAACCTCTCAGCCTCCATCATCACAAGAGACAGTCCCTCATAATAAGTCTCTTTTTTCTTTTTCTTTCTTTCTTTTTTTCTTTCTTTTTTTTTTTTGATGGAGGTTCACTCTTGTTGCCCAGGCTGGAGTGCAATGGTGCAATCTCAGGTCACGCATAGCCTCCTCCTCCGAGGTTCAAGTTCTCCTGCCCCTCCAGCCCTCCCGAGAGTGGCTGGGATTACAGGTATGCGCCACCACACCTGGCTAATTTTATTTTTAGAAGAGATGGGGTTTCTCCATGTTGGTCAGGCTGGTCTCAAACTCCTGACCTCAAGTGATCTGCCCGCCTCGGCCTCCCAAAAGGCTGGGATTACAGGCACGAGCCACCGTGCCTGGCCAATAAGTCTCTTTTTATACATCTGTGTATATATCCTTTCAGTCAGTTTCTCTAGAGAACCCTAATACAGCTGGATAAATACTTTTAAAATACATGTATATGTATATGTGTGTGTGTGTGTGTGTGTGTGTATATGTGTGTATATATATTTGAAGTTATCAGAGAGATAATAGGAGGCCTTGAATTCACAGGACCATGCAGGAGACAGACTCCCAAGAGAGAGAGAGTAAAGATCAGCATTTAGAGCACTCTTAGTATCCCCATGGGCTTTGAAGGGTAGAAGCTTGCCTTTGCCAGAAATCTCTCCTTGCTCCTCTCAGCAGCCTGGGCTCAACAGCTCCTCCTTCAAGAAGTCCTTCTTCGCTCCCAGCCCTCCCTGAGCTCTCATTTCCCTCACACAGAATTCAGTAAACCACAGCCATGGACCGTCTACTTACTGCCCCATATTTTTGTAAATAAAGTTTTATTGGAACACACTCAGGCTCCTTCATTTACAGATTGTCTATGGCAGGCAGCTTTTGTGCCATAGGAGCGGAGCAGTCACATGAACCTGCCACAGCTTACAAAGCTGGAAATATTTATTATCTGGCCCTTTCCAGAAGCAGCATCGCCCCTGATCTAACACCTATACTTTTCTAAGATATCATGACATTGGACTCCTAGAGTAAGAACACTTCAAAAGCATCAGCAGCCACCCCCAGGCAGCCCCACCCAAATGATACCTGCCGCTCTGAGGACTCCTTCCTGCCTCCAGGCTGCCTTCAGCTCCTCTCCTTCCTCTCCCGTGAGATGGATGCTACCTCCCGTGTGTGGCTGAGCCACAGCCAAACTTCCAGACACCTGTTCTCTTCCAGGAGGAAGAACTTCCCGGCTCATCTCTCACCAAAAGTCACTTGGAGTTCTAGATACAAGATGGTCCCTTACTTCTTCCACCCCCACACCCCCACCACAGCCTGCTGCTCCCTCACAGGAGTCACGTCCACAGGGAGAGGTACTTCCAGGATTTTGTGGGCAACGCTAGGCACCCTGTCAACATCCCCTCACCACGACCAGCCCCAGGGGAGGGTACCTCTACAAGGAACTGCACATGAGAAGCTTTTCTCAGCAGGGAAGAGCATTTCTGAAATATCCAGTCCTCCCAGACACAATCCCAGTCAAAGGGTAACTGCTTTATGAGCTCCGAGCTGCCCACACAGACAGGAAATCGTCTCCTAAATGCAGGAGGGAAAACCCATCCTGGGGCCCGGCTGTGCCCAGCACTTCCTAGTTCTTCCCACTGGCTCAGCTCTCCTGCCTAATTTCTAACTTACTAAAGATGTTGCCCTGGGCTTGGCTAGAGGAGACCCAGGCTCTCCCCTCAGGACAGGATGATAACACAAGACAACAGTAATGGCTCAGCTTTATTAAGCACTTCTTATGTCCTGGGCGCTATGTGCTTTACATGATTCATCCTGTCTGGTCCCCGCAATTTCTCTCTGAGTCTGAACAGGTCTGTAATTAAGCCCCATTTACAGATGAGCAGGCAGGGACTCAGCTTAAATCCCGCCTGCCCCAAGTACCTTAAAGGTTCAAGCCCAGGTCTGCCGCTGCCAGGCCGTTCCACCCATGAACCTTCTTTTCCAGGGAGGATGGTCTCACATGAGTGTGGCTTCCCTGAGACAAAGCGCTCATGCTTCATGGTGTGTGCAGCTGTGTGTGCGACTCTGGGGCAGGCTGTGAGTCAAGAAGAACAAGAAGGAGTAGCCAGCCAAGGGCTAGAGATTGTGGCTTCTAGGGCTGAGGGAGGCGTGGGTTAAAGCCAGGGACCCTGGATCACATCTGAGTTCACTGGGAACTGCATCTTGAAGCTTATCGGCTGTGACCTGCTGCCTCCAGTTCTTCATGTCTGGAGACCTTCAGGACTAATAAAGCAGCTACGGTGGGTGCTGGGGATAGATGAGTTCATTAGCCTTAAAGGCAGGAGGCAGGGTGCAGGAACAGGAAGTGTCACATGGAGGTTGCATGCTGTATTTATTATTATATCATATCCAGGGGGACATCCAGGGCTGGAGGCCAGGGCAGCTGACCAAGATGGGCTGCTGGGGACATTGCCGCCTCCACACTTGCCTTCCCTTGTGCCAAGTCCCTCCTAGGCCTGCTTGAGCTCCTCGGCCTTGCTGGGCTGGGTGCCTGTTTGCAGTGTGATTACAGGGATTAAATTATGCTGTGAAGAGTTGCCACAGTGCCACTATGGCAGGGCTACTAAATGCATTGCAGAGAGGGAGGGCATGGGGGTGCCGTCTCTGGAAGGCACAGTGCCTCTGTTAGGTGGGGCTGGACCTGCACCCTCTACCCAGCCACCAAAGCCAAGGGCCACCATCTTTGATCTATCTGAGCCAGCCCCTGGGACCCATGTATTCTCCTGGGCATCAAATCGATGGATGACTGCTGCATCCTGGCCACCAACGATGTTGAGGCCATGCCTGGTTCCGATAGGGATAATTACAGGCCAAGGAGGCCCTAGGCAGGATTACATCCTCAAGTATCCCTCGCTCCCTCCTAGGAGGGGAAGAAGTCCTCGCCCTCCCTAAACATTTTGGGGCAGTGCCCTTCCTTCCATGCACAAAAGCCAGGAATGCTTTGCTCTGGGAGATGGAGGAAGGGAGATCTAGCCTGCCAGATTTAAAATTCAGCACCAGGAGACATTTGACTCTAACAGGACCATAGGCTTGCCCCCACCAGAAGAGCACATGCATGCAGAGGCCCTCACCAGACAAGCAGAGGCAGCCCGTAGGGCTCCACACCTTCCCACCTTCCCACGATTCTGCCTTCTAAAGAGCCAAGATACTCCTACCATGATGATTGAGGCCATTGGATCTGACAGCTCACCCCTAAGACATAACCCTTTCACTCGTCCTTGCCTTTGCTCATGTGAGCCCTCTGCCTGCCTGTAAGCCCTTCCTGCCTTTGCAGACTGGCAAACTTCTACTCATCCTGCAAAACCCTGCTCGATTGCTGTCACCTCCAGAAAGCCATCTTTGATCCTATCTAGAGGCAGGTATTTATCCCAATGGCTTACGCTGAGGTACTGCTTGGCTCCCTTGTCCTAAACACATCAGACTGTAGGCCCCTTGAGAATAGAGTTCATCAGCTTTCAGGGCCTAGGATGGCATTTTTATGAAAACCTTTTGGAAGATCCCAGGATGCACACAGCCTGTGAGACATCTCTGTGCCATTAAACCCTCAGGAGAAATCAGGTTCAGGGAAGCATCATCCACTGAGAAGCACATTTCGTGAAAGTACTCATGGGAACTGGTATGTAGGAACCTCTAGGGATTCTAGAAGAGTCTGGTCTGGGCTCTATAATTCCACCCCTAGAGGCTTCCTCAGGGACTCTGGTGATAAAGGCAGCTGGCAGGGGGTCCTCAGGGGTGGAGAGCCACATACAGGGGACCCCAGGACCTCATCATTGGGCTGCCTGTTTCTTCCCACTTCCTGTTCATTTCTGTTTGCACGTCCCTATTCAGGCTGGGTCCCTGCAGGGCCCAGGTGTGGAGTGGGTGAGCCCACAGCTGTTTTTGTGACAGTGTTTTTTGACAGGCTTTGAGACAGGCCAGCTACCACAGTGCCAGCTCCTGGTACCCTGCTAGCCCCACATCAGGAGAGGCGGTCCACCCAGCTCACCATGGCTGCTCTTGATGCCTGAAGAATGGAGCCTATTTTTGCTTAATCACAGCCTTGGTGAGGTACCAATTGTGATCATCCCCTCTAATTGCCAATGAGCCACACTGCTCTTGAGACGAAAGCCAAGGTCATCACCCACACACTCAGCACCCCAAGCAAAGCCTCACCGCAGCTTCGGCTGGAGAGCGTGGCTGTCTCCCTCTCTCTTGCTACCTGCTTCTGGGGTCCACAGGGGTGGATGCTGAGGGGCCCTCTGGCTAAAGCCGAACAGTCTCCTCCTCCATGCAAGCAGTCGCTCTACCTCCGTTAGCCACCCCTGGAGTCGACCGAGCAGAGCTGGGCCCACCTTGAGATCACGTGGCACATGTTGAGAAGTAGCTACAAAGGTATCTAATCCTCTATGAGCTAGTGGAAGCTCATGCATGGGTAGAAACACAATTTTTTTTTTTTTTTTGCATAAACCAGCCCAGGTCACCAGGCCAGGGCTCTTCACCGTCCTGAAGGAGGGGAGTAAAAGAGGGATGGTCTCTTTGTTCTTACTAATGCCTTCACGCCTCAGCCCTGCCTCCTCAGGGGCACTCTTGGCAGGGAGGAAAAAGTGAGGAGAGGCTACTATGAGGGGCAGGAACTGCTCAGACTGTTAGGCCCTTTCAGTCGAGCTCCTCCCCCATTTAAAAGGACACGTTAGCCGGGCGCAGTGGCTCACGCCTGTAATCCCAACACTTTGGGAGGCCGAGGTGCCGAGGTGCGTGGATCACGAGGTCAGGAGATCGAGACTAACCTGGCTAACACAGTAAAACCCCGTCACTGGTAAAAATACAAAAAGTTAGCCGGACATGGTGGCGGGTGCCTATAGTCCCAGCTATTCGGGAGACTGAGGCAGAAGAATGGCATGAACCTGGGAGGCGAAGGTTGGGGTGAGCCACGATCGTGCCACTGCACTCCAGCCTGGGTGACAGAGCAAGACTCCGTCTCAAAAAATAATAATAATAATAATAATAAATAATAAATAAAAAGACACATTTCTCGCCGGGCACTGTGGCTCACATTTGTAGTCCCAGTACTTTTTGGGGGACCAAGGTGGGCAGATCACAAGGTCAGGAGTTCGAGACCAGCCTGGCCAACATGGTGAAACCCAATCTCCACTAAAAACACAAAAATTAGCTGGGCGTGAGCAGCGCCACACCTGTAATCCCAGCTACTCAGGGCTGAGGCAGGAGGCTCGGCTTGAACCTGGGGAGGCCGAGGAGGTTGCAGTGAGCCCAGATCACGCCACTGCACTCCAGCCTGGCGACAGAGCAAGACTCAATCTCAAAATAAATAAATAAATAAATAAAGACAAGTTGCGCTCTGAGGATCCCCTGTCCAGTCTACCCTGGCCCTGCTTGGAAGTCAAAGGCTTTGCTATTTTGCTGCCATGTGGGATTCATCCATATAGCTAGGTGACATCTGGGAAGAACTATAGCCTCATTCAGTAGCATCTCGGGGGCTCAGCCCAGAGCCCCAACTCCCCAGGTGAGCCCACGTGACACACACAGGCGGAGAGAAGGACACACACAGACTTACAGGGAAGATAGGACACAGATAGAGTCCTCGGATGGGAAACTAACCCCCTACTCAGAGGGTGACCTCAGACACGCTCTGCAAACCACTGCAAAATGAGGGGTTTGCCTACATTCCCTGGTAAGAGTCAGGCAGTCTGAGATTCTATGAGTCCAAGCGTGAGTGCCCTCTGGGAGGGCTAGCCTCCAGACCAGCAGAATTCGGCACTAGGACCTTGAAGGGGACCCACAGTCACAAGGATGGAGCCGCTTTGAGGCTATGGAGAAAGGAAGAATAACCAAAAAGCTGCAGGCAGCACATTTCGCTTTGCTTTTCAAAGTGGTTGATTCCAACTAGGGAGCTCGGTGTTCATTCCTAGGCAAGTCCTGGGGCAAATTAATAAACAAATGCTTTGAGGATCCTTGGAAAAGGGAGCAGTGGGGCCGGGCGTGGTGGCTCACCCCTGTAATCCCAGCTCCGAGGGAGGCTGAGGTGGGCGGATCACTTGAGGTCAGGAGTTCGGCCAGCCTGGCCAACATGGTGAAACCCTGTCTCTACTAAAAATACAAAAAGTAGCCAGGCGTGGTGGTGGGCACCTATAATCCTAGCTATCTGGGAGGTTGAGGCAGGAGAATCGCTTAAACCTGGGAGGCGGAGGTTGCAGTGAGCCCAGATCGTGCACTCCAGCCTGGGACTCTGTCTCAAAAAAAAAAAAGGCAGGGGCAGGGCAGGAAAGGGAGGGAAGTGCGGGGAGGGGAGGGAACAATGTGAACAAGCAGTGGGATGCAGACATGTGGTCTTGAATGGGGCCTCTGTGGCCACACACAGAAGGTGTGGGGACAAACAGCCAGCAACTGTGTGGATGGAGCAGCACGAAGCTGAGGAAATGATGGGCCCTCTTCTGAAGGTTTTTAAACTTTTTTAAAAACAGGGGAGAAAATTGGCGGTAGCGGTGGCTCAAGCCTGTAATCAGCACTTTGGGAGGCCGAGGCCGGTGGATCCGCGAGGTCAGGAGTGAGACCATCCTGACTATGCAATTGAAACCCCGTCTCTCTGCAAAAATACAAGAGAAAATTAGCGGTATGGCAGATCCAACTCAGGAGGCTGAGGCAGGAGAATAAAGTGAACCAAGGTAGCGGAGCTTGCAGTGAGCAGAGATCAGCCACTGCCTCCAGCCTGGGGAGGGCACAGAGCAAGACTCTGTCTCGGAAAAAAAAAAAAAACAAAAAAAAAAAAAACAGGGGAAAATTTTAGCCAATGAAAGTTTCCTTAGGAGCCCAATTTGCAAAGATAAAAGTGGATTGGCTCTGGCTGAAGCAGGTTGGGGGACCCAGAGCCCACCTTCCTCACTCCAGTACATCCCTGTCCCTAGGCAGTTCCTGATGGCTCCAAGAGAGTGAAACTTAAAAGCCACTGAGTTTGTTCAGCAGCCAGACTGCAGGCCACCCTCCTCTGCAGGTTCCCAGCCCCTAGCTTTGCAGAAAGGGAAAAACGACAATCTAAATAATGGTGGGGGAGGTGCGGGAAGGAGCTTGGGGCCTCGTATTAGAAGAAAACACACCAAAATGTTTACAGTGGTTTTCTCTAGATGCTGGGACAATGGATTATATATATATATATATATATATATAACTTTCTACTTTCATCTATTTTCCAATTTTTCTCTAAGGAGTCCATATTTCTTTTAGTTTAAAACTATTTGTGAATGTTTATTGGATAGATAATACAAGTATGGTCATGTTTATGCGAGGAACTTTTTTTTTTTTTTTTTTCAAGACGGAGTCTCACTCTGTCGCCAGGCTGGAATGCAGTGGTGCAGTCTCAGCTCACTGCAACCTCTGCCTCCCGGGTTCCAGCAATTCTCCTGCCTCAGCCTCCTGAGTAGCTGGGACTACAGGCATGCGCCACCATGTCCAGCTAATTTTTGTATTTTTAGTAGAGATGGGGTTTCACAGTGTTGGCCAGGATGGTCTTGAGCTCTTGACCTCATGATCTGCCCGCCTTGGCCTCCCAAAGGGCTGGGATTACAGACATGAGCCACTGTGCCCGGCCTATGCGAGGAACATTTTAAAACCAGCCACAACCTCCTATTTTAGTCAATATAAACACTACAAAGAAAAAGGTGTTGGCCGGGCGCGGTGGCTCAAGCCTGTAATCCCAGCACTTTGGGAGGCCGAGGCGGGTGGATCACGAGGTCAGGAGATTGAGACCATCCTGGCTAACATGGTGAAACCCCGTCTCTACTAAAAATACAAAAAAAAAAAACTAGCCGGGCGAGGTGGCGGGCGCCTGTAGTCCCAGCTACTCGGAGGCTGAGGCGGGAGAATGGCGTGAACCCAGGAGGCGGAGCTTGCAGTGAGCCGAGATCTCGCCACCGCACTCCAGCCTGGGCGACACAGCGAGACTCCGTCTCAAAGAAAAAAAGAAAAAAAGAAAAAGAAAAAGGTGTGACATGTCCTCCCCTCTGAGAGCTGACAGGCTAATGAGGGAGTATAAAAGGACAAGAAATACTTGTGGAAGGAAAGAATAAATGTGGAACGTGATGAGTGAATTAAGATCGTGTGTTTGGGTTAAAAACGAACTCGAGGCTAGGCATGGTGGCTCACACCTGTAATCACAGCACTTTGGAGGCCAAGGTGGGTGGATCAGTTGAGGTCAGGAGTTCGAGACCAGCCTGGCCAACATGGTGAAACCCCGTCTCTACTAAAAATACAAAAATTAGGCATGGTGGCAGGTGCCTGTAATCTCAGCTACTTGAGAAGCTGAGGCAGGAGGATCACTTGAACCCAGCAGGTGGAGGTTGCAGTAAGCAGAGATCCCACTATTGCACTCCAGCCTGGGCAACAAGAGCAAAACCCCATCTTGAAAAAATAAAATAATAAAATAAAATTAAAATAAAGCCTTCCAAGGACTTAAAAAAAAAAGAACTAGATACCACTTGCCTATTCCTACCCTATTGGTTATTGCCCAAACTTGTGTCAGGGTTGAAAACACCAAGACCAATCAGACACAGCACCTGCCTTCAAATAGCTCTCAAGCCCCTGGGATCACATGACCAAGAGTAGGTCATGTGACCAAGGTCAGGTCATATGACAAAGACCTAGGTCATGTGCTTCAGATCAGTCACATGACCAAAGGCTACAAACAGCCTGAGTCAGGGTCATGGGGCTGCCACTGTTACTTCTCAACCTCTAAGGCTGCACAAACCAGAGATCTCAGTTCAAAATGAGAGGGGGACATCCCTGCCCTGCCCCTGCAGCTCAGGCCCTGCCGAGGGTATGTCTGATGCCCAATAACAGGGCAGGAAAGCTATAGAAAGGGGCTCAGGAGGTTGAGAGACCCAGCCTGGAGAAGAGCAGGCTCAGAGGGATACAGCGGCTGTCTGCAAATCTATGCTGAGCATGTGTGGCTCAAGGGAGCAGAGGGCAGACTCAGGATGAATAAGGGTTGAGGTGGTTTCTGGAGAGTCATTCCAAGTTTTAGCACAACCTAGGAAATGTTTACAACAGTTCAAGAGTGACCTGTGCTGACCTGCAGACAGGCTGTTCTCCTTCACTGAGGTTAGACAAGCAAGTTATATAAGTGGCCACGTAGCAGGGTGCTGGGGAGGGAAGTTTCATCCAGTGTGGTGGGGAGCTGGCGGCTGAGGTCCCTCCGTGATTCCTTAACCCTTTCAGGGTCAGAATCTAATCACGTCCGCCTGGATTCATCTGACTAACCAGGCTAAGGTGATGTGTTCAAACCTTCAGTGGCCCAGTGAGCCTTTCACAGAGACACTACCCCAGACCAGGGCCTGGCCCTTGCGAGGGCCTATGCCCCAAACCCTGCCCCTTGAGAACATGTTGTTAGATACCCCACGTGAACACGGGGTTAGTTCAGAGGATCAGTTCTCATGGGGAATCCCAGTTCAGATCAGAGGTGCCATCTTGAATCGGGCCCAGTGAAATTTCCAGGTATACAACCATGAGAAAACTCTGCTACCACGACACAGGGATGCTAGAGGGACACGACATCCAAACCCTGGTATTCCCCTGCAGACTCCTCTGCAACAACCACAGCCCTCCTTAGATTGGTCCTGAGTTTCTAGTCCTCACCCGGTGTCTCAGGCAATCTTCACATTCATCCTGTGAGGCCAGGAGTACCCTCCCCATCTTAAAGATGAGAAAACCAAGGATTGGGAAGGTGAAGTGATTTCTCTCAGGATGTAAGTGGAGGGCTGGGGACTAGAACCCAGGTCACCAGGTCAGGGCTCTTCCCCGCTCTTCATCGTCCTGAAGGAGGGGAGTAAGAAAGAGATGGTCTCTTTGCTCTTACTAATGCCTTCACGCCACAGCCCTGCCTCCTCAGGGAGACTCTTGGCAGGGAAGAAAGAGCGGGGAGAGGTTACTATGGGGAGCAGGGACTTCTTAGGTTGTTAGGCCTGACGCCCTAATGATCCCCTGTCAAGTCCACCCTGGCCTTGCCAGGAACAGCACAAACACAAAGGAATGCAGTGGCACGCTCCAGCCCACGCGCACCTGCAGTAACCCCCGCCGAGTGTGTGCGGCGTCCAGCACAGGGCCTGGGAATCGCTCTTACACATAGGAAAAAGGTGCTCAACCTCAGAACCCTAAACTAGAGGAAGGCTCATTGAAATTACCCTGAGACAACTTTCTTTTCCCCCTCACCTGTCGGATTGGCAGTTGTGACACCCTGTGCATTCATTGCTGGTGAGAGTAAAACAGCCTCTGTGAAGGGCCCTCTGGCAACGTCATTCAAAATGCAAAATGCCTTTGACCCAGCAATTCCAAGCCCACGTGCAAAAGGACGTATGCACAATGCTCACCATTGCCACAGTGCTTTCACAATAGCAAAAGACAGGAAGCACCTATACGTCCACCAGCAGGGGACAGATTGAATACATTGTACCACAGTGAAATCGCACACGCCCATTGCAAAAAAAAACTCAGCTCTAAGTGTACCGAGCTAAGGAGACAATCTTGATCTAGTACCAACATCTGAGAAAAGCAAGGTGCATGATGAAAGGAACTGTGTGCTCCCTTCTGCGTGAGGATACAGATATAAAAATATATATAAATGCATATTTATGGATAGACTCCCGTATGCAGAGATTCTCTCTGAAATGGAATCTAAGAAATCGGTTATCATCTTTTCTTCTAGGGAGAATTGTGTGCGCTGGAAGACCGGAGAGGGAGGCATTTTATACCATGTACATGTGCTACCTACTCAAAAGATAGATTAAAAATAAGAATTTGTTTAAAGTGCATGTAGCAGGGTGGGTTTTTTTTAGATACCAATTTATATTTTCTCCCAGCTCTGGCTCCTTTGCCTCTGGGAAGGTTTGTGGCAGAGCTTCCTGGCTTTTGTTTCCAAAAGCTCTTTTGTTCCCAAGAGGAAAGGATTTGAGGAGACAGAGAATGCTTCAGGGTGAAAAGAGATCCTCACGCCCTGGCCCTGAGTGGAGGAGAGAGTCCTCTGTACCGGTCCCTTGGCAACTCCAGGAAGAAGGAGATCAACATAAGAAGACCTGGCCATCCCATGCTCTAGGGAGCCTGAACCCTAGGCCAGGAGCTGCAAGCCCAGGACAAAAGGGATCACTAGGCTGGGTTCCGGGGTCCTCGTCCTCACTGTTGTGGATGGAGGACTCCTTGCACATGTGTGCATGCTGCAGGCACCCTTCCCCAACCAGAGTGCTGGGAAGACCCCTGGAGTTTTGGGGCAATGGCAGGAGAAGGAAGAAAGAGAAGCCCCTGGACACACAGAGGAGGAGTCCTTCACCGGCACAGCTGCGTGGGAATGCACAGTCCAAATCAAAGTGGTTTACAGAAAAACAAAAGAAAGGGTGATTCTTCCACGTGGAAGTAAGTAGACTGTGCAGTGAGGTCTCCCTTTGCCCCTCCAGAGCCACAGTGCCCCATCTCTGCCTGACTCAGCCTGAGGCCAAGGCCCTCTTGCTACTGGTTGGGTGTAGCCGATGGAAAGCACCAGTAGGAGAACTGGGACAAGGGAGCCCCCTCCATGCCGGGTCATCGGGTCATCGTAAGGTGATCTTGGCTGGAGGCTGCTGCTCATGCAGGAGCCTCTCTGGGCTCTTCTCTTTCAGGGGTGGGAACAGCCCCAGGGTACTGCTGACGCCTTCATGGTTTCCTTGAAGCCTCACTCACCTGTGAATAAAGTCTCTCTGCTAAGCCCTCCTCCACCTGTGGTTTGTGTGAGCCTTCTGTTTCCTGCTAGAACCCTGACTGCATCACGGGCTGGATCCTAAGTACTCTATGCAAATCCCATCACCTCCTCCCACACCACCCCTCTCCAGGCTTCCCATATCCTGACCAAGCCCCTGCCTTCTGCTCCACTCTCCCACACTCACCCCTCCCTCTCTGAACTCAGCCAGTTTTCGCACATCTCCTTTCCCTCTCACCGCAGGTCCCTGCAAATGTTCCCCAGGCCTGGGCTCTTCTCTACACTGCCCCGTGCCCAGATACTTCCCACAGGAAATTCAGTGTTCCTTCCTTCCGGAGGACTTCCACTCTTCCTGTCCTCTCCGCAAAAGCACCGCGGTCCTCTCTTTCCTGGGGTTAATCCTCATGCTTTTCATTTTATGACTATTTGATTATTATCTTCCCCTCTTCCATCTCCCAGATGATGAGATCCTTAAGGGCTGGGACTGGGTTTGATTTTGCTCTATTTTATCCCCAAAGACTATCACGATGCTGGCATACAAAAGTGCTCATTAAATATTTTTTAAACAAATGGGTGAATGAACTAATCATTTGTTCCCATTTTGCACCCCTATAAGTGTCGGAAGCTGCACGTGCCCCAGCAAAACCCAGATGCTACGTAGATAGACTTGCATATACGCACAGAGATGCACACTCACCCTCATGAAAGTGAATGCACCAATGCACTGGCATAGAGGCTAATGTACATCCTCATGAAAGTGAATGCAACAATGCATTGGCATAGAGGCTAATGCACATCCTCATGAAAGTGAATGCACCAATGCATTGGCAGAGGCTAATGCACACATACAAGTGCAAGGGCGCGCACACACACACAATGAGAAGGAACCATGCCAAGCAGAGACATACACGCACATGCACGAAAAGTGCTCCCAAGGCGGACGTCTGCCACCCTGAGCTCATTAAAGCTGGCTAAATATAGCCTGTCTGCAGCTGTGCTCAGCAAGCTGCCCACACAGGCCAGGAAAAGACACCAGTTACCAGGCAGAGGAGTGGAGAGGCCAGTCGTGGGCAAGGGGCTTCACGCATCCTTGTCTGTGGTGGGGAGTCTTCCTGGGGAGGCCAGGGGCTGAGGGTATCTGGGAAGGGAAGCTCTTTGGTGGCTGGTCAGGGCATTCAGAGCTGTTCCTCTGGTCACTGACCCTAGGCAGCGGGGTGTGACATCAAACCACATGCCCACGATGGGGAGAGGTGAGCTGAGCCATCTACATCTCTCTGTGTCTGAGCTGAGGACCCAAGCTCAGACCAGGACCAGGGGCTGGAGTTAGGACCCAGCTGGGGATACACTGGGGCTCAGGTTCTGGCCAGGAGAGAGGCTCAGCAAAGGATGAAGATAAAGGGTCAGACTGGGGCTAGGGTTGGGACTCGGTGACCATTGCCAGGTCCTTTTCTGGGGACGAGAAGAAGGTTGGGACGCGGTGACCATTGCCACATCCTTTTCTGGGGACGAGAGGAAGGTTGGGACTCAGTAACCATTGCCAGGTCCTTTTCTGGGGACGAGAGGAAGGTTGGGACTCTGTGAACCATTGCCAGTTCCTTTTCTGGGGATGAGAGGAAGGTTGGGACTCGGTGACCATTGCCAGGTCCTTTTCTGGGGATGAGAGGAAGGTTGGGAGTTGGTGACCACTGCTACTTCCTTTTCTGGGGACGAGAGGAAGGTTGGGACTCAGTGACCATTGCCAGTTCTTTTCTGCAAATGAGAGGAAAGTTGGGACTCGGTGACCATTGTCAGGTGTTTTTTCTGGCGATGAGAGGAAGTTCACAGCCCCACAGAGCATCTGCTCTAATGTGTGGACATGGCTGTGGGAAGACCCTCCCTGCACGTGGGACAGCTGCCTGCTGTCCCCACCCCTGCAGCTAACGCCAGGCACTGGCCCTGGAAAAGCCATGAGGCAACAGCATGGCTTTGGGTCCCATGTGTCAGGTGGCTGTTGTCATCCACACAGGCCGGGTCCAACTTCGAGGGCCACAATGGACAGGTCTTCCTGCTGTAGAATCTGCCCCCCAACCCATCCTGCGTGGGGGTGGGACAGAGGGAGCCTCCTCTCCACTCGCACTTTTCCCGCCCTGTGCACTGCAGAGCCCTGCACCTCGTCGAGCTGCTGAGACTGGAAGGGAGAGGCATGGAGAGGGTGAGGCAGCGGCAGGTCTCCTGGGAGAATGTCACGCCTCCTCCCGCCAGATGTTCCTGGATGGGGGTGCGGACAGAGGAAGGGGAGTTACTGCCCCTTTGAGACAACAGCCCTGCCCTCTGCCTCTTCTATGGTGGTGGCATATGGCAGCAGGAGGGGTGGGCTGGGCTTGCTGGATTCAGCATGAGCGACCCCGGCTGCCATGAATGGGGCCACAGGGCAGAGGCCAACAGTGAGGGGTACAGAGGGACCCTGATCCTTCCCACCATTTGCTGCAGAGGAACTGCCTCTGTCTCCTCTACAGAGATGGATGGGATGCTCAGGCTTCCCAATTAGCCCACAAGAAAACTGTGCTTAGAGAGTCCATGCTCCTCCCAGAGTCGGGGTGGAAGGGAAGGGGGACAGCTGACAGGAAGAGGAGAAAATGGGCAGGTAAGGTCGTATGGAGGCAAGATTCACGCTTCTTTGGAGAGGAGCCATGGGAGGGGAAGCAGGGGCTGTGAGGACCAGGCTTTCCTCCTCCAAAGGTCTCTCTGACACTCTGAAGGGAGGACCAGAGTGGGTGAGATGGGAAGCAGGGAGGCAGGGAGGCAGGCAGGTAAGGAGGCAGGGAGGCCAGTGCACAGGAGGATGCAATAGTCCAGGAGAGAGAAGATAGGGCCTCAACTAGAGAAGGGATGGGGATAGAGCGGAGTGGGTGGGTCTCATAGCACTGCTGGAGGTTGAATGACACTAGGAGCGGCTGATTTGACAGTGGATGGTGACAGAGAGAGAGAAGTCTAGAAGGCTTCTGGCTTGGACTCATGGAGGATGGTGCCATGCACACTGGATGGGAGCACAGAAGGAGTGAGGTTCGATGGAGACACGTAAGATCTCTGAGTCCCTACAGCCAGCACCATGGCAGGTGTGGTGGAAGCACCCTGGAAATGGTCACTGTGTTAACTAATGGAGCAGCACGAACAATGCAGAAACACAAAGAGGCACAGACAGAGGAAGCCAGGGGACAGAGAAGCGGCAACAGAAGACGCTGAGAACGTCAGACCCAGGAGGGACTCCATGTACAGACAGACAGGCCCCAGGCAGGAGCTGAGACTGCACAGCAACTCGGCAGAAGGTCACTCAGGTCTCCTCCCCCAAGTCCAAGGCCCTCTCTCTTCTCTGCGCCCCCACCGAGCCCCCACACACAATGGCTCCCTTGGCTTCCTCTAGTTTGGTTTCAAATAGCAGACTCGCGCCAGTGACAGCAGGCTGCCAGGCCGCCTGCCCAACTGCACAGTGAAGGCTGGGGCTGCCTGGCAGCCGCAAAGGAGAAAGTGTCCAGGACATCCCTCCCTGCATAGCCACTGCAGACAAGCCCTTGCAACCTTATACCTGCGCCTGCCCCGAGAGGCCCATGGCAGCCTCCCTCCCCACGCTCGCAACCCAAGAGGCCCCATGCTTTCTGGCCGGCTCATGTCCTCCTCTCTGGGGACTCCAACGCTTGGGGAAACACTGCTGCGACAATGGCAACTGAGGCAGCCGCAGGACCAGCAGAGCGCCAGCAAGACTGAGCCCCACTTGATAAGATTCATCATCACATGGGCGCCAGGTGTTCCAGCTTCCAAGGCACATCCGTCCAGTAACAAGTGAGAACCATCAGTACTTTCTATCCACCCTGCGCGGATCCTAGTATCTCACAGATACCATCTCTGGTGCCCTCAGCAACTCTAAGAAGTAGATGGTATGGCCATCTTTTCTTTTCTTTGTTTATTTTTATTTTATTTTATTTTATTTTTGAGACGCAGTCTCACTCTGTTGCCAGGCTGGAGTGCAGTGGCACAATCTCGGCGCACTGCAACTTCCACCCCCTGGGTTCAAGCGATTCTCCTGCCTCAGCCTCCCAAGTAGCTGGGATTATAGGCACACGCCACCATGCCCAGCTAATTTTTTGTATTTTAGTAGAGATGGGGCTTCACCATGTTGCCCAGGCTGGTCTCGAACTCCTGAGCTCAGGCAATCCGCCCGCCTTGGTCTCCCGAAGTGTTGGGATTACAGGCATGAGCCACTGCGCCCAGCATGACAGTATGTTCATCTTTCCACAACTGAGTAAACTGAGGCTCAGAGACATCAAGTAACTTATCCAAAATGTCACAGCTACTAAACGAGAGAAGCTGAGTGTCAAACCCAGGCCTTACCACCCTGCAACCCCAGATACCATCACACCAGTCCCAGGATGCTCTGACTCCTGGTGCCAGGGCAACTTTCACCACCTCGCAACTTGTTTTTAGTGAGTTTTCAAAAACCCAGTGGAACTATTAAAGAAGATAATTTGCATGCAAGTGCGTTTGATGTGGAAAAGCACCATTATAAATGCAAGCCATTGCGATTCTTCTTTTTTTAATTCAGGTCACAGATTTTTCTTCTGCCAATTTTGCCTTAAAAATAAACAAACACATTACCATCGATCATCACCATCATTTCATAAAATAAAAAGCATTTCAATGCCAAAACTAGGCAGGACGTAATTGTAGAATTCTGTGAAAAGGAGTCCTCTCAATTGAATACGCTCAACGCGATAGAAAAACACAGTTCAGTATTATTGTTTTTCTCACTGCTGAAAATCTTAGGCTCTTTTGGGCATCCCCAACCTAGACGACCTCCAAGGTATCATTTGAGCTCCACAAATGCATCTGCACATACGCTGTCATTCTTTGCTAAATGAGAACACTTTTTTTTTTTTTGAGATGCAGTGTTGCTGTATCACCCAGGCTGGAATTCAATGGCACGATCCTGGCTCACTGCAACCTCCGCCTCCCGGGTTCAAACGATTCTCCTGCCTCAGCCTCCCCAGTAGCTGGGATTTTGGGCATGCACCATCACACTTGGCTAACTTTTGTATTTTTAGTAGAGATGGGGTTTCACTATATTGGCCAGGCAGGTCTCGATCTCCCAACCTCAGGTGATCCACACACCTCAGCCTCCCAAAGTGTTGGGATTACAGGTGTGAGCCACCGTGCCCGGCCTGAGAAGAACATTCTGAAGGAGCAGAATTTGATGACAGCCTTCAGCAATAGAATTCTAACTATTTAAACACACATTTTTCTTCAGTCAGGTCCAGAGGTCACTAAACATCTCGTCAATTCAATTGTGTCTGTGGAAAACAGAGCTGTGGTTTGGCATCCCGGAGACAAGCACCGCGTCGGGCGGCTGCTTGTGCTTCGGGGCTGCCGCTGTCTCCTCTGCCCAGGTGCTCAGAAGGCGAGATGATGGGTTCCTTTCCTCTCCTGCATTCCTGGGGAATGTGGTGACACCCCTGTGTTCAGCATGCTTGTTATTTTACAATGTTTTGGCATCTCAGGGGCCTTGCTGGCCAGGAAGAGACTGCCCCTCTCAGGGCTGGCTAATTCCTAGAGGTAATAACCACTCCCTTTGAGGGCGCCTTTCATAGGCAAACGGACCAGTCCCAAACCCATATCCCCAACCACCTTCTCTGTCTAACTCTCACCCGCCAAACCAATACTTCCCTGGCCCTAAATCAACCCAGGGCCAGCTACCAGACAACGGGACACCAGCCCTACAGCCCAGAGCCCAGAGCCCTCGACATGCAAATCAGCCAGCCCTGGGTAGTTCTCCTGCTCTGCCCTGTCCTTCCAGCAGAAAACCCAACAAGGGCTCTGGGCCTTGCAACTTTGGGAGGCCCAGTCCACCCTGCCCACCACCTCCCCGGGCTCAGGCCTGCAGCCACTCTGCAAGCTCTTCCATACCTCAGCTGCTGTTCTGAGGTGGAGGCGCCTATGACATCAGCCTTTCTATGGCCTGGAACCCAGCCTTGAGTGGGCTTCCTGGCCCTTCTGTCTCCTGACGAAACCCAGTGCTTCCCCCATGGCTTTGCGCGGCGTGGCATGGCCCCATCTCTCAAAACCTGTGCTGAACATCTTTTTCACCTCTATACATTAAAGACCCGCAGATACATTTTAACACAGTTCCCTTGTGCTGAGCTCAGTTCCTTACACCCCTACAAGGGCTCGGGAAAGAGAACTGCCATCTCTCTGCCCTGTCCTTTCCATGGCCTGATGCCCTTATGGCCTGGGCTTTGGGGTGCCCCTGACAAAGATATTCACACCTACCAGCCCCTGAAGGGCTTTGTCTATGAAATTGCCATTGATTGTTTGAAGCAGAAAAAGATTCTCCAGGTAAGGTGCAATGGCTCATGTCTGTAATCCCAGCACTTTGGGAGGCTGAGGCAGACAGATCACCTGAGGTCAGGAGTTCAAGACCAGCCTGGCCAACATGGCAAAACCCCGTCTCTACTAAAAATACAAAAATTAGCTGGCCATGGTGGCGGGCGCCTATAATCCCAGCTACTCAAGAGGCTGAGGCAGGATAATCGCTTGAACCTAGGAGGCAGAGGCTGTGGTGAGCCGAGATCATGCCACTGCACTCCAGCCTAAGCAGAGCAAGACTCTGTCTCAAAAACAGTAAGAGAAAGTTTCTCTGGCAGGGGATGCCTGTGTACCCACTCAAGGCTGGGTTCCAGGCCATAGGAAGGCTGGTGTCATAGGCGCCTCCACCTCAGGACAGCAACTGAAGGATGGAAGAGTTTGCAGAGCGGCCGCAGGCCTGAGCCCGAGGAAGTGGTGGGCAGAGTGGACTGAGCCCCTCCAAAGCTGCAACTATAGATCAAAGGAGCAGGAGAGAGAAGTCAGGAAAGTTCTGAGTACAACGCCACCCCAAACACACGTGGACTCCTCTCATGACCCAGCCGCATGTGGAAGCCAATACTGCCAAAAGCAAAGACATTTGGCCCAGACATTGGCCACTGAGTCCTCCCAGAATGTCCAAGGAAGACGTCCTGAGGTCACTATGTCAGCAAATGGCCACGTCTCGACCAAGTCTTTCCTGGGTCCAATGCTGTGCTCATCTCTCTGGGAAAACACAGGGGGAAGGAAACCTGGAGACGCCTGTATAACACAGAGGACAGGGACTCAGCCACAGGGCCACGGGCTCTGCAGAGTGGTGGCCTCTTCACGGAGCAATACTGAGGATCATCACCCCGGGCACATCCAGGAATGAGGTGTCTCTGAACCTCACTCAGTCATGTCAGTCACCATGACACCATCCGTGGTTCCTGGAAGTTGTGTCACCCAAAGGTGATGGACACAGGGGCCATGTTCCCCATTCCCATCCTCCTCTCTGTCCTCATGCCATGATCTCATCTGCTCTGCTGAGCTCATCCTCCCAACCCACCAGCCTCCCACCCCTCCCTCTGGCCCTGTGGATTCCCCAGAGAAGGAGATATGAGCTGGCCTGAGCTGCCCAGCGACAGGAACTCAGGAACCCGAGGGGCTCAGTTCATGGGTTAGAGAGTGGCCCAAACTCAGGCTGAGTGACCTCAGGCCCTCTGGTCCTGCCTGCAGGCAAGATGGTAGGGATCCTGCCACCCTACCCGGCTCTGAATGGATGACAGGGGACCCAGGCTCAACGAGCTTGGACCCATCCAAGGGGAAGTAATGACCCCACGGGGTCAGGCTTGACTCACGCTGCTTCTCCTGGAGGATGCTGGATGTGCACGGCGCGGTCCCTTCTCCTGCAGAAAAAGAAAAGAAACGTGAGCAGATCCTTGTCACTGTTGCCAGGCACTGTGTTTCCCAGGGAGGCTGCTTGGAGCTGCCTCTGGCCCTCACTTGAGAGCTTGGGATGGGCAGAGGTATCTCCCACCACTTTATGCCCTGCTCTGCCATGCCCTGACCTAGCCCTTGGCCCTTCATGCCACACCTGATGCCATTTCTGGGGAGAGCACAGCCTGGCTCCTCTGCCTCCTCAGGCCTTTCCACCTCTGTCTTGTCCTCCAGCCCCTCCTCTCTTCCCTCCTCTGCAAAGCAGCGGCTTCCCAGGAGCCGCCTGCCTCTCTATACTCACTGTCTCCTCTGAGGGTCCACACTGAATTCCAAGCCCACAAACCACTGCCAGGGCTCTGCCTCTGGCCCAGGCCTCTCTCCTTAGCTCTAGATCTGAGTATCCCACTGCCCCCCAGATGTCTTCTGTGGCCACTCCCAAACACTGCACAGTGCCCATGACCAAAGCTTCCCTAGAAGCCTGCGGCCCCTCCCAAAATGTGTCTGTGGCTTCCTCTAGGGCCCCAGTTCTCTGAGGAAGGGTTCCAAGGCACAAAGTGAAGTCACCTCCTGGTCTCCCCAAGGGACTCGAGAACTCTGCCCCATGCAAAGCTACCTCATTTCCTCCCCTGCAGAACTGAAGGGCAACTCCAGTCTACGAACCTACTCCATCTCCACAGCCCACACTCCAGGGCCTGGTGGGTGACTCCTCTCCTGACCCTGTGCCTGCCTCTCACATGAAACTTCTCCAGGTGTGTCCATCAGAATCCATCACCCTGTTTCTGCAGCCCTCTGCCTGCCAGGGCCGCCTTCATGGCCCATGTCCCCTGAATCCTGGGATCATGGCCCCCGGGCCCTCTCGAAAGCAGGCAGGGGTGAACAGTGGGAAGAGCGTCCAGCTGGAATCTGGAGGCTGACTCCGTTTTAGGCTCCCTCTGGCCCACTGTGTCTCATAGGGTCCAGCATTCTCCCTCTCTGGGTTCACTCCTACAAGATAGCAGGGATCCAGTACTCACTAAGAATCTCCAAGTCCTGAATGCCCTTGAGTGACACTGAATTATGACTGGATACCTGGATTCAAATGCCAGCTTCTTCACTTACGAACCATGCACCCTTGGGCAAGTTACGCAACCTGTATATGCCTCAGTCTTCCAATCTATAAAATGGGGATAGTACTGGTACTTGCCTCGGAGGGTTACTGTGGATATTAAATGATTAATATACGTAAAGCCTGCTGGGCACGGTGGTTCATGCCTGTAATCCCAGCACTTTGGGAGACGGAAGTGGGCAGATCACCTAGAGGTCAGGGGTTTGAGACCAGCCTGGCAACATGGTGGAACCCTGTCTCTACTAAAATACAAAAATTAGCCGGGCGTGGTGGCGCATGTCTATAATCCCGAAGCTACTCGGGAGGCTGAGGCAGGAGAATCGCTTGAACTCAGGAGGTGGAGGTTGCAGTGAGCCGAAATCACGCCCCTGCACTCCAGCCTAGGTGACAGAATGAGACTCCGTTTCCAAAAAAGAAGACAAATAAAAAAAAAAAAAAATATATATATATATATATATATGTGTAAAGCCTTCAGAACACAGTCAGGCACATAACAGGTGTTCAATAAGTGAGGATGATTCTGATTCTTGGTTTTTTACTTGTTTACCTCTAACAATTGATTCAAGACCTTGTCCCTTTTGTCTTCATCATGATCCCAGGTGGAGCCAGACAGAGAGAATCAATGGTTAATGCTAGATGCCAGCTCACAGCACTCCCCAGACCCAGGGGCCGTGACGAAACCTAGGCCCAAGAAGGGCCCAGATAGAGAACAGAGACCTGGATGCCATCATAGAGCAGTCCCCACACAGCACAACAGGATGGGCACAGACTGTTTCCCAGGTGCAAGAGCAGCACAGATGTGGACGGGAACAAGGAATGACCCAGTGGCCGATACACAGGTCAGGGAGCAAAGGCCCACACCATGTCTGAGTGCCAGTTAAGGCCCATCACACTTTGCTGCCCCTAAAGAAAGTCAGCTTTGAGCACCCAGCAGAACTGGGGCCTAGCAGAGAAATGGAGACATGCATTCGAAAAAACACCTCCTACGGGCCGAGCCCCCTACTAGGGGCCGTGGGGGATGCAGAGATGCAGAGACGAGCAAGTCAGGGTGAGGAAGGAGCAAGCACACCACGGTGCAGGGCAGCGCATCGCTGACTGCAGTGACAGGCAAGACCGGCGGAGGCAGAGGGACAGGGAAAGATTCTTTCTGACTGAGGACCCCAAGGAAGCCTGTGCCAGAGCAGAGATTTCAGTTCTGACAGTAGAGGAAAGGGCTTGGTGTTCCAAACCAGCCAGCAAGATCACGTTTATGGAATGCCAAGTTCAAGGCAAAGCGGGGGTGTGAGAGAGCGCGGCCCTGGGAAGGAAGACCATTCACAGATAAGAAAACCAAGGCCTGAAGAGGTGAAGGGGCTTGCAGACTCTTCCAAATCCAAACCTCCTGCTTTTTCTACCACACTCCACCTAAAGGCAGCTGCAGAATGAGGAAGGCCCCATGCAAAAAGGAAATGCGAGGTCCCTCTTTCAAACAGAAAAAAAAATGTTGCTAAAGGTACTAAAATATAACATTTTTCCTTTTCCCTGAGGATGCTCTAAAACCTATTATGGTGTTTTCTTTCTTTCTCTCTTTCTCTCTCTCTCTCTCTCTCTTTTTTTTTTTTTTTTTGACGCAGTCTCGCTCTGTCACCAGGCTGGAGTGCAGTGGCGCCATCTGAGCTCACTGCAACCTCCGCCTCCTGGTTCAAGCGATTCTCCTGCCTCAGCCTCCTGAGTAGCTGGGACAACAGGCGCTCACCACCACGCCCAGCTAATTTTTGTATTTTTAGTAGAGATGGGGTTTCACCACGTTGGCCAAGATGGTCTCAGTCTCTTGACCTGGTGATCCGCCCACTCCAGCCTCCCAAAGGGCTGGGATTACAGGCGTGAGCCACCGTGCCCAGTCAGTGTTTTCTATTTGCTACTATTATTTTCTCAAGCCCAGGGATACTCGAGGGATGAGTGCAGGCCCTCCCAGGCCCCAGGGCCCTTGCTCCTTAGCTTGGCATACACACACAGGCCCCATCAGCACCCAGGATCCCCCTCCTGCCAGCCACTGGGCCAACAAACCATGCTGTGAGTGACAGTTGGAAAGTTGAGCCAAGTATGTGCCCCTCCCACAGGCCTGCTGGCCCCATCCAGGGTAGACAAGAGTCTTGCAGCCTCCACGCTGAAATGCACTAGGTGAGTGAGAGGTTTATTCCCCTCTGAATCACCCTTGGAATGCTCTATGGCACTGCCAGCCCAGGGTGGGGATAGCTGCCTCGCCCCAAGACGTGGTGGAGTATGAGCACCTAACCTCAGCCCTGCCTACACCCAGGCTCTGGCATGCAGGGAGGCCAGCGGCTGTTTATGGGCAGGGGTAGGGAAAAGAAAGCTGGGTGGGGGTGGGGCTGAGAAGCCAGAGGTCAGAAGAGTCGGAGGCCAAGATCCCAGGAGGCTTCAAGCAGCAGGAGGCAGAACCATGTGAGAATTGCCCACCAAGTACCCCCGCACGTATGCACTGTCCCATTAGACTTCACTTACAAAACACAAACTTGGCCAGGCACGGTGGTTCACGACTGTAATCCTGGCACTTTGGGAGGCCAAGGTGGGCGGATCACCTGAGGTCAGGAGTTCGATACCAGCCTAGCCAACATGGTGAAACCCTGTCTCTACTAAAAATACAAAAATTAGCTGAGTGTGGTGGCGCACGCCTGTAATCTCAGCTACTCGGGAGGCTGAGGCAGGAGAATCACTTGAACCCAGGAGGCAGAGGTAGCAGTGAGCCGAGATAGTGCGACTGCACTCCAGCCTGGGCAACAGAGCAAGACTCCGTTTCAAACAAACAAACAAACAAACTTGAAGATAACACTATTCAGACTTCAGAACAGCAAATCCAATACCTGCAGCCCTCTGGAGTGCTGGCCCTGAGCCCTGACTGTAACACAGATGCTTCTGGCATTTCTCGGGCATCTACTATGTGCCAGGCCCTGCAGGAGGGGAGGACTCCAGCGCAGGGAGGGGCCAGGCCTGAGTCATTACCTCCACATTCTCACGCCAGGCCCGGAGCTGGTACTCACAGAAACAATTTACGAGTTCTCCAGACCATCCAATACTTTCATTACCAGGGTGGAAATATGACTTTAGCGTGGGCAGGATGTCCAGAGGTGGGGAGGTGGGCAAGCTGGGGAGGTGGGCAAGGATGAGAGTTGGGGTTGCTGGGGATACTGAGGATGCAGCTGGGGTTGCTGGGAATGCAGAGTTCAGAGGCCGGAAGAAGCTCAAGAACCCAGGTGAGAAGAGGCCATGAGGTGAGTGTCCTCGAAACGCCAGTGCACAGGCTGCACGTGGGTAAGAAGAGGGAAAATGTCAGAAAGGAGGTCGGGGCCAAGCTCTGGGTCTCCTCAAAGCCCGCCGTGAAGGCTGTGCCTGGACACGCAGGTGCTTTCTGGCTTGCCTAGTACTTTCCCGCACACAAAATCGTTGGATTCCACGCCTGTGCAGTAAGGCTGCTGAGCCTCAGCAAGATAAAATCACTTCCCCAACGTTGGGATCTGGTCCCTCGGACACCCCAATACTGGCAAGGGCTATTCCCACAATTTCACCGTGCCCTCTATTGGTGGGGGGCTTCCTAGAGCAGGGGCTTCCCAGGGCGGCTCAGGCAGCCTGGGTAGTGCTTCCTAGAGGAGGAAGGCATGGGACAGGGGAAGGCTGCCACAGTCAGGGGCTGAGGGGTGGGGAGGTGGGGAGCAGAGAAGGGGACATTTACAAGGGGCGCAGAGAGGATGCGTCCAGAGGCTTGGGGACTGGCTGGTGTTTGCTTTGGGCTTCATCTTTCCTGCAGCGCAGCCTGAGCCAGGCATCCTGGGGATCCCAGGGCTGGTGAAGACACCGACGGGGTCCGGAACAAGCCCTGCTGTTTGACGAGGTAAGTGTGGGGCCCGGACAGCAGGAAGCCGGCCTTGCCTACCCAGTCCAAGCCAGCTCCATCTTCCCTGGAAACCGCCAGCGAGGGAGGAGCCGGCTTGAACCTGGCTTCCTGATTTAGCAGGCTCCCAGGACGAGGGTGATTAACCAACTGTGCAGCTGGCTCAGCTGCCGCCTAAATGAGACCCCACTTAGCCTGGAGCTTTGCAGGGCTCATGGGCCCGACAGCTTTGCCTCTGCTGGAGCTTGTTTCCAGCGGAGGAGCTGCCAGAAACTCCCGCAGACAGGATGGGCTACGTGGAGAGGGCTACGGGCCGGGAAGGCCGGGGTTTTGTCGCGCACCCCAAGCTCTGGGCCCCAGGAATCTTGCCTGTCCTGAACTCACACAGCCCTGGAAGGCTGAGCCACATCATCTCTTCTGAGAAGAGACTCCCAAGTCCCGCGAATGGTTTCCTGAGTAATTTTATATCTCTTCTTCCAATCCCCTTCCAACAAATCGTGAGTTCCCCGAGAGCAAGAGAAGCAAAATGTGTGGCCAAGAACAGAAGCCCTTTCGGCAAACTTCTGAAACAGGAGAGCCTTCCTGCATCAGACTGGAGAGTTGGTGGCTGCGGGGAGAGTGGTTCAGACAGATGGGGCCTTGGAGAATAAAGAACTGGGAATTCTCCTCCTGATAAACCAGAAAGTGTCAGGGACAGCCCCTGTGGAGCAGGGACAGGAGCCGCTAAAGCCACAATTTGCCCTGGGCTCTCCCCTTACTCAGCACTGGGAGCCCTGGCCAGGCTCCGGGCCAGACTGGTGACTTTGCTCATGAAGGCTGGCTGAGGAGGGAAGACCTGCACGCTCCTCCCTGCTCAGACCACTCCCAGCATGGAGCCTCCCGTGAGCTGCAGGTTGAGACTCACGCTCATTACCCCTCACCTGGCCCAGCATAAGCCCTTACACTCATTCCCTGGCCCCTCCTGTTCTCCTCCACATTGGCTTCTGGAATATCTTTCTAAAAAGTGGCTCTTTGCTTCTCCCTGCTTAAACCATTCAGTTGATCCACAGGGACACTCCCTAGAAGGCCCCCAACTCCTCAGTCTGGCATTCGAGGTCTTCATCTCCAGCTTTTCCACCCCTGCCTCTTCTCCAAGACCTCCCACCCCTTTTTACCATCCCCTAGCTCCACACCTCACCCCCAGACCAATGCTTCACACCCCAACCTCAGTCAGGACAAACTCCCCTAAATCTCCCTGCTTCCCATACCTTTTATTCTACATCTTTTCCATGTCTTTTATTTCATCAATATGTTATGTTGCATCGATTGATTTTCACATAATAACTTTGCATACCTGGGCTAAATTCCACTTAGTCCTTGACAGATCTTGTATTTCACTGTTCTTTTATGCTTGGGGTTTTTATATCTCTTCCAGGACAATTTATACTAACAATCTATGAGCTGTCATTTGAGGAATGACAACCTCATAGCTTGTCCAACCTCAGTCAGGACAAATTCTCCAACTCTCCCTGCTTCCCTCACCTCCCTCTGCACCTTTGTCCCTGCAGCTCCCTCTGCCCTCATTGGTCTGTCCCAACCCTAGCAAAGCCTCCTTAGTTCCTCATGCAGCAACTCCAGCGCTACCTCCTCTTTGAGCCCTCTGTGCCTTGTTCCCCATCTTGTTAGAGCAATTAGCTCACTGGACTGTCACTGACCCACCCCCGTCTGGGAGCCAGTCAATTCTGAGTCTACTTCTGAGTCATCTGTGTGTCCCCTGCGGTGACCAGCACAGGGTCTGACACAGAGTAAGTGTCCATTCCTGTGCACTGCATGCATAAGTGAGGGAAGGAACGTATGAGTGCACAATGAGCCCCTCGCCGCTTGGGGCTCAGACAGGGAGGAAAGGGACACAACCAGAAAAGCACAGCTGTCAGCAGAATGGTCCGTGCTACAGATAAGAGATCAACTCAGCTGTGCTAGGCATGAGGACAGTGGTCTGGGAGAGGCTGGAGTATCAAGGAGGCTTCCCAGAGGCAGTGCCTGGGATTGTGGGAGCTAGAGATGAAGTCAGGGGAAGAGCTGGGGCAAAGGCAGGAAGCTGACGAGCTCCACGTGAGTTCAGGGATCTCTCTGCAAGCAGCCCCCTGGCCATTTGACTAGGATACAGTAGGGGGCAGAAGAGGAGGGGAGGGATGGCCAGGAAGCCATGAATATCAGAATCAGAGATAACCTTGGAATTACTGGGTTCAGCAACAATTTGACAGTCCCTTTATGTCTCTCATGGTAGCTCTTCCAGGGCTGTTAGATTCCTGTAGTGATAGGAAACTCACTAACTCTGGAAATTTATGATTGTTAGAAGGAAGGCTGGAACCACATTGTGGATGGCCTTCTGTGCCAGGCTGGGGGATCTATACTTCATACTGCAGGCAACAAAGACCTACTTGCCAATTTCGTGGCAGAATGATAGGATTGGATTTCTATTTTAGAAGCATCGTGGTAGGATTGGATAAAGATGGTAAACTGACTACATGATCTAGTCTTTTTCTCCTCCTCCAGATCCCTAGAAAATGACATCAAGCATTTTTATGTGAATTAATCTTTAGTAGCACTGTAAAATAAGAAGTGTCCTTAGCAGACCAGAAACTGTGTGGCATCCGCAAAAGTTAAAAGGCAGAGAGATCTAAGGAAGGAGGCAGGACTGGTTACATAATTTTCAGGGTCCAGTATAAAATGACAATATGGGTCCCTTTGTTCAACCTAATTAAAAATTTCAAGATGGCAACAGTACAGTAGAAAATCAAGTGTGTGGAGCCCTGTGTGACTGCAAAGGACAAATGCCCATAACGCTAGCCCAGGAGAAAGAAAACCCATAAGCTCAAGCCTGCAAAGAAAGGGCTGTGGCTTGGCAGGGTGCGGTGGCTCACACCTGTAATCCCAGCACTTAGGCCAAGGTGGGTGGATCATGAGGTCAGGAGTTTGAGACCAGCCTGGCCAACATAGTGAAACACTGTCTCTAATAAAAATATTTAAAAAATTAGCTGTGGGAGGCAGGAGAATTACTTGAACCCAGGAGGCGGAGGTTGCAAGGAATTATCACACCACTGCACTCCAGCCTGGGCAACAGAGCAAGACTCCATCTCAAAAAAGAAAGATCTGTGGCCAGTGATGGAGGCAGCACAGAAGGAACAGCAGGCTCATGGGTGAAATATACAGAAGCAAAGAAACCTCTTGTGATCAATCATCTGGGCTTCCATAGTAGAGGAGCCAGGTGTCTTGGTCCTCCCCCAACCCCTGCTTATGCCAAGCAAAGCATCTGTCCCCAAGTGTGAGAAAGGATGACTGTTTGAAGGACAGGACACCATGGAAAGCTGAAAATACCCAAGAGGAATAAAGCAGAAGCAACTGGTTCAACTCACACCAGCGACATTTTCTACCTTCCCCAATAATTCGACGACAGCAGGTTTCATTAAACACATATATTCCTATCACTCAGAGATGGGCTGACAGGGAACTGCAAACACAAACTGGCTTATGCACAAATATTACTAAATATTAGATAAAAACCAACAACGTGGAAGGAAGATACCCAACTCAGTGACTGAAGGGAAGAGGGAATTGGACCTGCAGAGTCCTTAAACCCACTTAGTGTCACAGTCATTAGTGGCTGTCAAATTTTAGTATGCATCAAAATCACAGGACTAGTTAAAATGTGGATTCTGAGCCCTGTTCCTAGAATTTGACTGATTCAGTAGGTCTAGGGGTCTAGAAATGTGACCCCCAAAGTCACATTTCCAACCAGTTGCCAAGAGATGTTAATGCTGTTGGTCCAGGGGCCACTCTTTGAGAAGCATGTATCTAGATACAAGGTCATAAACCAGAGTCAGGGGGTGAATGGTAGGAAAAAATAGCTCTCTGGAAAGCTAGAGGCAGAGAAATTGATCAGGGATACCCAGGCAGTGACTGCTTCCTTCCTGTCAACAAGAACGTGGCCTTGCTGACACTAAGGTTGTCTTAAGAACAAGAAGAACCTAGATTGTAAATCATTCCTTAAATAACAGCTCATAGATTGTTAGTATACATTATCCTGGAAGAGATATATAAACCCCAAGCGTAAAAGAATAGTGAGATAACAAGATTTCTCAAGGACTGAGCGGAATTTATCACAGGAATGCAAAGTTATTCAGGATGTGAAAATCAATCAATGTAACATACCATGTTGACAGACTAAAAGACAAAAACCATATAAGCATCTCAACACATGTCTGCAAAAAAAAAAAAAAAGAAAAGAAAATCCAGCAAAATTCAACACCTTTTTATGGTAAAAAATACATTCAACAAACTAGAAATAGGAGGGAACTTCATCAACTAGATGAAGGACAACAACAAAAGATTCATAGTTAACATCATATTTAACGGTAAAAGACTGAAAACCTTCCCCCTAAGATCAGGAATAAAACAAGATGTCTGCTGTCATTACTTCTGTTCAATATTATGTTGGAGACTCTAGTTAGGGAAATTAGATAAGAAAAGGAAATAAAAGCTATCCAGATTGGAAAGGAAAAAGTTCAACTACCTATTCAAAGATGATGTAATCCTATGCATAGAAAATACTAAAGAATCCCCTCCAAAATAAAACTAATAAATGAGTTCAGCAAGGTTGCAAGATAGAGGATCAATATACAAAACTCAATTATATTTCCATACACTTGCAATAAACAGTCTGAAAATGAAATTAAGAAAACAATTCCAGTTACATTAGCATCAAAAAGACTAAAATACTTAGGAATAAATTTAACAAAACAAGTGCAAGACTTGTACACTGAAAACTTTAAAACATCATTGAAAGAAATTAAAGAAGACTTACATAAATGTAAAGACGTCTCACGTTCATGGATTGGAACTGATATTGTTAAGATGACAATACTCCTCAAATTGATCTACAGAGTCAACACAATCCCTATCAAAATCCCCACTGGCATTTTTGCAGAAATTGACCTAAAATTCATATGGAAGTGCAAGAAACACAGAATAGCTAAATAATCTTGCAAAAGAAGAACAAAGCTAGTGGACCCCCACTTCCTGATTTCAAACTTACTGCAGGTGTACAGTAATCAAGACTGTGTGGCATACTAACATATACACATGAGTGGAAAGCACTCAGAGTCCAGAAATAAACCCATATGTCTATGATCAATTAACTTTTGACAAACCTGCCTAAACAATTCAATGGATGAGAGATAGTCTTTTCAATAAATGGTGCTGGGAAAACTAGTTAATCATGCTCAAAAGAACTCCTACCTCACACCATACACAAAAATTAATCCAAAGTGGATCAAAGACCTAAATATAAGAGTTAAAACTATAAAACTTTACAAAGAAAACATGGGGGTAAATCTTCATGACCTTGGATTGGGCAATGGTTTCTTAGATATGGCACCAAAAGCACAGACAATAAAAGAAAAAATAGATAAACTGAACTTCATCAAAATTTTAAGATTTTATACTCCAAAAGACATTATCAAAAAAAAAGTATAAAGATAACCCACAAAATGGGAGAAAGCATATCTGAAAAGGGTCTGGTGTCCAGAATTCATTAAAGAACCCTTACAACTCAACAATAAAAAGACAAATAACCCAAATTTTAAATTGGCAAAAGATTTCAGTAGACATTTCCCCAAAGGAGATAAACAAACGATGAATAAGCACATGAAAAGATACTCAACATCATTAGTCATTAGAGAAATGAAGATCAAAACCACAATGAGACATCACTTCACACCTACTAGGATGGCCATATCCAAAAAGGCAGCCAGTATCAAGGGTTGGCAAGGATGCAGAGAAATTGGAACCTTTTTACATTACTGGTGGAAATGTAAAGTGGGGCAGCTACTTTGGAAATGAATTTGGCAGTTCTTCAAAAAGTTAAACAGAATTACCATATGATATGGCAATTCCACTCCTATGTATATCAGCAAGATAATCGAAAACATATCCACACAAAAACTTGCATATGAATACTTATAGCAGCATTATTCGTAATAGCCAAAAAGTAGAAACAACTCACATGTCCATCAACTGGGATAAATGAGACATGGCTTATCCATACAATGGAGTCATACTCAGCCATAAAATGAAATGAAGCACTGACTCATGATGCTACAACATGGATGAATCTCAAAAACATTACGCTAAGGGAAAGTAGTCACACACAAAACGCTACATATTGTTTGATTCCATTTATATGAAATACCAAGGGCTGGGGGAAGGGGAATGGTGAGTGACCACTAATGGGTATGGGGCTTCTTTTTTCAGAAATGAAAATGTTCTTGGGCCAGGCACGGTGTCTCATGCCTGTAATCCCAGCACTTTGTGAGACCAAGGTGGGCAGATCACTTGAGGTCAGGAGTTCAAGACCAGCCTGGCCAACATAATGAAACCCCGTCTCTACTAAAAAAATACAAAAATTAGCCAGACCTGATGGCGGGCACCTGTAATCCCAGCTACTTGGGAGGCTGAGGACGGAGAATCGCTTGAATCCGGCTGGCAGAGGTTGCAGTGAGCCGAGGTCGTGCCACTGCACTCCAGCCTGAGCAACAGAGCGAGACTCCATCTCATAAAAACAAAAAGAAAGAAAGAAAAAATATTATTGAGCTAGATAATGGTGATGGTTGCATCCCTTCATGAATATACTAAAACCACTGAATTGTACATTTTACAAAAAGGTGGGTTTTATGGTATGGGATTTATATCTCAATTTTAAAAAAAGATTTTGGCAAGACCTGCTTCACTTGAATAGTGTTAATGGCAGCGGTGTGCCTCCTTAGATCATTCGAATCAAGATGTCTCCTGCTCTGTGTTATAATCTCACCTATGATCTTTGGCTGACTAATCCAGTCTTAAGTGTGCAGTTATTTCCACCCATCTCTAACCTACCAGAAAACTCCGAAATGTTCTAAAACATGCAGACGGAGACTTTAAAAAATGTAGCATCAGCCCATGCTTCCATGAATTAAGATCAGATTGCTAATCAAAAGAATCAATCAGAGCACATGAAAATGAAAAGATGATTTTTAAAAATAAACAAACAAACCCCAGGCCTGGCGCAGTGACATACGCCTGTAATCCTAGCACTTTGAGAGGCTGAGGCGGGAGGATCGCTTGAGCAAGACCAACCAGGACAACACAGCGAGAGCCTATCTCTACAAAAAATTAGGCAGGTGTGGTAGTGCAAGCCTGTGGTCCCAACTACTCGGAAGGCTGAGGCAGGAGAATGAGACCCAATCTCTAAAAACGAAATGCAATACAGAAGAGCTGACCTGCAGAATGGAGACTGATGAAGAGAAAATGGGTGAGTTGTTGGTTAGAGCCAAGGCCTATTCTCAGAATGCACCAAGGACCAAGAAATATGAATAAGAAGAACAAGGTGACATGTGGTTAGAAAAGTCTCTGGAAGGATAAAACAGAGAAAGAGATACTTAAAGAAACAATGAAAAGAAGGCTTCACAGTAGGGAAAGCGTACAACCAGGTGCGACATGACCAACAAACACCCCCACAACAAACACCTACTCAGAAACATCGCTTGAAATTTCAGAATACAAGGAATAAAGACTTAAAAACCTAAAGGCTGGGCATGGTGGCGAACGCCAGTAATCCCAGCACTTTGGGAGGCTGAGGTGGGCTGATCACTTGAGGCCAGGAGTTCGAGACCAGCCTGGGCAACATGGTGAAACCCTGTCTCTATTTAAAAAGCAGGAAAGAAAACAATTTTAAAAACTTAAATCTTCAGGAAGAGTAAAAACTGTATTACTCACAAAGGAATGAGAATCAAATTGATCTCAAACTTCTCAGCAACATCACTAAATTCAAGAAGGCCATGGGGGAATAGCTGCGGAGATAGTTGGGAATGTGATTATGGAGGCAGATAAGCTTGCATTCAAATGAGCAAGCCAAATAAAGACACGTTTAGCAATGCAAGGACCTAGAAAACTGCTATCCACAGTTCCTACCTGAAAGAATTACTAGCAGAGACATGCTGGTGAAAAAAGAAAGTAAATCCAAGAGGAAGTCAGGGAATTGAGGAAGTAGCAGTGAGAGCTATATGCTATAAAGGGCGAATTTTACTGAATATAAATCATAGCTCAAAATACTTAACCCAAAAAGAAGGAGAAGGAGGAGGTGGTAGGGGAGGAGTTGTCACTGCCAAAGCCGCCATGATGAGAAAACAAAACCCTCCCCAAAAGTAAAACAGCAAAACTTATCATTAAGTTGAAATAAGAATTGACAACATGAAACCAAACGGACAGGGGCCATGGGAGCTGGGGAGTTAGGAAGAGAAGGAAGAAGAAAGGTACCAACGTCCTTCCCTGTTCAGGGGATAGGATAGATAGAGCTACTGACTTAATCCAAACTCTGGTAGAAAATGACAGTTTTTATTTTTAATTTTTGGTTTTTTTTCCGAGACAGGGGCTCATTCTATCTCCCAGGCTGTGTTGCAGCAGAGTAAGCATGGCTCACTGCAGCCTCAACCTCCTGGGTTCAAGCGACCCTCTCACCTCAGCCTCCAGAAGAGCTAGGAACACAGGCGCATGCCACCACCCCCAGCTAATTGTTTAATTTTTTGCAGAGGCGGGGGTCACTTTCTTACCCAGGCTGGTCCCAAACTCCTGGGCTCAAGCGATCCTCCCACCTCGACCTCCCAAAGTATTGGGATTACCGGCATGAGCCACTGCGCCTGGCCAAAAATACCAGTTTTCAAATGTGTGTTAAGACTGTACGTTTCTAGAACTGCAGAAAAAGGAAATATATAAGAAATTTGATTGTGTCAATAAAAAACAGGAAAAAGGGAAGGAGAAAACTGTATTGATAATAGCTTAAATTTTACAGAGAATTTGTAACCCAACATATATGGTGTAGATAATGTATCTATTTTTTAACTCATAAGGAACGTTCACACACACACGCAAGACCGTGGTTTAGACAAGAAAGAATTTCAAAAAGATATCACTTTGGGGTCACATGGTCGGATCATAGTGGAATAAAATTGCTAATTAACAAGAAAAAAAATCTATTTGTCAGGATTCTTGTACACGGCTCTCAACAGTTCTTTGTGTAAAGAGGAGAAACATGGAGGTTTTGAACTCTGTAGACATGACGGACAGTGAGAGGGCGACTTATCCTAACCCTGTGGAATGTGGCCAATATGGCTAGATGCAGCTTTTCTGGGGACTGAAGGTTATACAATTTTGGCGTCCCCTTTTAAGGAAAAGATTATCCCCCCGAAAAAGCTTACTCTTGTAAATTTTACCAAAAAAAAGTAATGGGTAAAAAAGCAAAAAAAAAAAAAAAAAAAAAAAGTAACCTTGCTAGGACCCTCTCTCTTGGAAGGGAACTGTGCGTGTGTCATTTTAAAAACAGGATTAAAATGCTCCTATCTCTAGAATTAGAAAAGCACAAATCACACAAATCTGGAGGAAAAAATTAATGAAATAAAAGCAATGTTAATTTACAAAACTAGAGAAAACGGTAGACAATAGAACTGATTAATAAAAGTAAGAGCTATTTCTTTGAAAAGACCTTTGAAATAGGTAAGCCTTTGGCAAAACTTACTAAGAATGAGAGAGAGAGAGAGAGAGAGAGAAAGAGAAGGATGGAGGGAAGGGGAAAAACACAAAGTACAAAGGAACAATGAGGGGAATGAGAAAGAAGTCACAACTTTCAGAAGTTGATTGCTTTCAACTTGATGAGGGGTATTTCTGGAATCCCAGCGCGAGGGTCATGCTTACTGGTGAAACACTGGGATGTTTCCATCATAGCACTTCAGTCAGGAAGTACTGAGTCCAGTCAGAAAGCCTGCGACCACTTCTGTCACTCTACATTGACCTGGAGATCCCATGCAATGCAGTTTAAAAGGAAAAATAAGAAGGGAGAGTAAATGCTGGCAAAAATATAACTGTTAAGATTTGTAAACAAGGCTGGATGCAGTGCCTCACACCTGTCGTCCTAGCATTTTGGGAGGCCGAGGCGGGCAGATCACTTGAGGTCAGGAGTTTGAGACCAGCCTGGCCAACATGGTGAAACCCCATCTCTACTAAAAACACAAAAAGTAGCCGGGCATGGTGGCGGGCGCCTGCAATCCCAGCTATTTGGGAGGCTGAGGTAGGAGAATCGCTTGAACCCAGGAGGCAGAGGTTGCAGTGAGCCAAGATCACACCACTGCACTCCAACCTGGGTGACAGAGCAAGACTCTGTCTCCAAAAAAAAGAAAGAAAGAAAGAAAAGATTTCTAAATGATGTGATGCTCTAACTAGGAAAAACCCAAGAGAATCAACTGACAAACTATTAAAACCAACAAGAAATGTCAGCGAAGTAGCAATATTTCAAAGACATAGCAGACTAGTAATTTACATCCAGAATATATATGAAGATCTCCTAAAATCCAGTAAAAAGGATAAACAATCCAATAGCATATGGGCAAAAATGGTGTTTAAGAAATTCAGAGAAAAGAAAATAGGATCGGTCAACACATTTATGAAAAGATGTTCAATCTCACTGGAAACCGGGTAAAGACAAAGCAAGACAAGAAAACATTTTCACTCAGCCGTTAGATAAAATGTTGAAGTTTGATAATATCAAATCTGGTAACACATTGTGGGGAAATGGCTAACTTAATCCATGCTTGGTGTGCAAATATACATTTGCACCCTTTTTTGGAAAACCGTTTGACAGTACCTATTGCAATTTTGAATGCTTATACTTTAAACCCATAAAGCATTCTTACAATAATGAAAGACTCCAATGTCTATCACTGCAGAATGGTTAAGTAAATTATGGTACAACTATGGTAGAGAATACTATAGTATAGGTAAAGATAATGAAGTGAATCTATATATATTCATATGAAAAGCTCTCCCAAGATCTTCTGTTAAATGTGAGGGAAGAGGTAAGTTGCAGCACTAATGTCTAATACCATCGACCTCTAGAGAGATACCCTCCACATTGTTCAACTCTGCAAGGAGGTCTGTAATTGAAGGAATAACTAAAGGAGAGACTTTGGTTTTATTTGTTGCATTTGATTTTTTCCAGTAAGGATACATTTAAGAAATCAGATGGATATTTATTATGTTTGTAGAAGCATTATTCATGGTAGCTAAAACGTGGAAGCAACCTAAACGTCCATCATCAGATGAATGGATAAACAAAATGTGGTATATCCATACAAGGGAAAGTTACTCAGCCCCAAAATAGAATAAAGTACTGATTCCTGTTGCAACATGAATGAACCTTGACAGCATTATGCTAAGTGAAATAGGCCAGACACAAAAGGACAAATACTGAATGATCCCACATATGTAGGGTACCTAGAGAAGTCAAATTCATGGAGACGGAAAGTAGAATGGTGTTTACCAAGGGCTGGGGAGTTGGTCTTTGACCCCCACAGAGTTTCAGTTGTGGAGGATGACCAAGTTCTGGCGATGGTTGGTGGTGATGGTTGCAGGGCAATGTGAATGGACTTAATGCCACTGACCTGTACACTTAAGAATTGCTAAAATGGGCCGGGCGTGGTGGCTCACGCCTGTAATCCCAGCACTTTGGGAGGCCGAGGCAGGTGGATCACTTGAGGTCAGGAGTTCAAGACCAGCCTGGCCAACATGGCAAAACCCTGTATCTACTAAAAATACAAAAATTAGCTGGGCGTGGTGGTGCATGCCTGTAATCCCAGCTACTCAGGAGGCTGAGGCAGGAGAATCACTTGAACTCGGGAGGTGGAGGTTGCAGTGAGTCGAGATTGTGCCATTGCACTCTAGCCTGGGCAACAAAGCAAGACTCCATCTCAAAAAAAAAAAAAAATTGTTAAAATGGTAAATTTTATGTTATGCATATTTTACTACAATAAGAAATGTTACACAAAAATAAGACAAACAATTGCAAAAATAATAACAGTATAATAATAATAATATTTGAACAATTGTAAAATAATAGTAATAACAACATGCTTCTGGGTGTTCAGCTCATGCTAAAGGATCCCTTTCCATAAAAATATATATATATATATATACACACACACATATACATATATACATATATACTGGGCCATATATTGCCAAAAAGATAAATACATAACCAAGCTTAAAATAAAAAATGTATGATACACAGTGCCAGAAACAAAAAAAGGAATCCAGAGACGAAAGCAGAAGCTGAGATAGAGGAGATCCGTGAATCCCATGAGTCAGACAAATAAAGAAAGAGGCTCCGGGATCAGAGCCTAAAAACCACACTGTGAACCTCACCAACCTGACCTCAGCCTATGGATGGCAAGGAGCTGATGTGGCACCCACTTTACAGCAGGGACCCTTGAAGGGCCATTCCATCCTTACAGGAACTTAAAAAAAGAACCTTCCTAGCGGAAGCGGCAAAGAAACCATTCACAGACAGTGAGAGAGAAAATTCACACATGAGTAATTAAAACCCTAAGCCTGTGCCACTTCTGGGTGTAGGGTCTAAATTTACACCACCCATGTAGAATGGAAACTCTAAACTATAAATTTAGCCTATAAAATATTCCAGATTAGTGAAACACTCAGGCCCAGCAGGAAAGAAAATAAGGCCGGTCTTTATGAGGACATTTTCCCAACCTAGGGCACACAAGACTCCCCCTAAAAACAAGAGAGAGGTACGTGTGACCAAGATGAGTTCACAATCACAAACGAGAAACAAAACCCATGAGGTACATTAGTGTACACGCACACGCGTGCGCGCACACACACACACACACAGCAGAATTAGCACCCTTGAGAACTGGAGGGATGAGAGCAGTCTGAAAGGGCTGATGAAATATATGACTTAAATGGTGAGGGAGAGAGAAGGTGAAATACAAAACAGAATTCAGGCTTAAAAGGAAGAAGGTCGGCTCCCTTTGGAATGTGTGGAGCATAAGGAGTCTTTAGGACATCCGGGTAGAGGTTAGCAGGAGGTTACCAAAAATGTGAGGGTGGGGCCCAGAAGAAAGGTCCTGGCTGGAGATACAGCAGGGAGTTGCCATGGAGGTGGCTGGAGCACCATGGAGGCAGTGTGACTGACCAGAGTGTCCAGCATGAGGGCGGGGGGTGCCTGGAATGAGCCCTGTGTCTAAGGGCAGGAAACTTGAAGAAGACAGGAGGATCCGCTCTGTCTATGCCACCAATTTCGATTGCATTCCTTTCCAGGAAGCGTTCATGGATCTTCCTTTCCCCAAGACACTTCCCAGAGCCTCTCAGAGCCTGGACCCAGCCTGTCTTACTGTATAGTAACCCCTGGCTCTGATCTGTCGCTTCCACTCTGCTGTAAGCTTCTAAGGAGTGACAAGGCCATCCTGCTTGTCTCTGTTCCCCCTACACTGGGCACAGGGTCGAGCCCCTGTGATGGCTCCATAAATGACTATTGAAATGAATGTGTGTGTTCTGTCGTGTTGTGGGACTTCACGTTATGAATCCACATGAGAACGGGACTCGGAAGGAGCTGGAAATCCAGCTGGCTTCCTCTTCCTCTTACCGTCTTTCCTCTCTTCTTCCCGCTCCCCATTCTGTACTGGGAAGAAACACCACCAACCCTCGGACTCAGGCAAGCACTGCCCTTCATTCAATCGTGCCTGAGCACCAGGAAGCATCTGTGAGGGCTGCCACTTGTGCAAGACTGGCCATGCTTCTCCCCCTTCCATCATTATAAGAATGACCTGCTATCGAAAGCGCTTTGCAAATATCATCTCATTTAATCATCGCAGCTTTTTTACTAGTCCTCCACTCTGCAGATGAAGAAACAGAAGCCCAGAGAGGTGATGTGACTTTTCCTGACCACAAAGTCATGGAGTGGCATGGCTGAAGTTCAAACCCAGGCTTCTCTAACTCCAACACTGCAGCTTCTGGCTCTCTCCTGGACTTCCCGCTATGCTTCCTCATCCCCTGCCCTCCCGTGTGCTCCCAACTCACTCTGCCTCTTGCTCACCCGAAAGCCCTTAGTTCACATTGGGTCTGAGTCATATACTCTTTAGCAGACAAGTGGGGGTGGGGGATGGGAAGGGGATGGCCAAATGGGTGGTACCAATCCAGATTTGTCTTTTCAAGGCTACAAGCATTGTTGTGGGGCAGGACCTAGAATCCATGACCCCTTCTAGGCCCCCTCTGGGTTCTCGGGATGAAGGAAAGAGCAGCAAAGGACCCACTGGCAGATACATGGCTATGAAGACTGGTACGTTGTCTCTGGATTGCCCTTGGGGGCTAGACTCAGAGCCCCCCACCCCTTCTCATGGATGGGACAGTGGTACAGGGCGCCTTTCCTTTCAGACTCATGGTTCCTTGAGCCTGACTTTGTTAGGGCCCAGAACTGTGCCAAGCCTTAGTCCAGTCAGGGAGGTGAAGCCCTGGACTGGGAATCAGAAGACCAGGAATCTGAGCCTAAAGTTGCCACCAGTTTGGGGGACCTCGGACAAGATGTGGCTCCTCTGAGCCTGGGTTCTTTGTTGGTTAGATGGGATGACCACACCAAGCCTGCCCATTTCTCAGGATGGGTGCTTTGGCATGAGGAGAGCTCTGAACCAAGGGGGCAGGGATGGGGATGAGAAAAGGAACAGGGACAGGACAAGATGGTCACCACCAAGACAGCTGCCACCAAGGCAGCCGTTCTTGTGAGCTGGGCCAGGACCATCTCACTGAACACCTCCTAAGAGCATGGCCTTGCCCACTTGGCAACTCTGGGCCAGAGCACAACTGCGAATGACAGGAGCAAGCGAGGAAGGAGAAGAGACGATGAGGAAGAAATAAAGTAGGAGGAGTGGTATGTGGGGTGGGGAATGAGGGATGGAAGAAACCAACCTGAGGGTAACAGGTACAGAGGTTAGCACCCTGCATCCCAGATGTGGTTCTAGCCCTGGCTCTGCTTCTCACTCCATTGTAACATTAATCAAATACAGCCCTCAGCTGAAGATCTCTGAGGTTCAGTTTTCCATATATTAGCTCAGATTTTATGACTTCTTCAGCCACGCTGTCCATTTGCATTTTAAAGCCTTGCCCCATTGCTTCACTGTCAGGAGCCCTTCCTGGATCCCCTCTCCTGCCTCCTGAAAGTCATGCCTCTCCCTTCTGAGCTAACAGCCCTCAGCTTAAGCCTGATGCATATATCTTGATTTATACAGTGTCACACATCACAAGACAGAGGTCTCAGATGAATCACCTTTGGTTGCTCCTGCCAAGCACTTATACACAGTAGGTGCTCAACGAGCCTGTTAGTGATGAACAATAGCCAAGCAGATGGATAGATGGATGCCAAAAAGAATCAGCCTGCTTTGTAGGCTGATCAAACTCCTGGTCAAAACTCTTCTCCAAAGAAAGCCTCCTGGATTAATCCCCAGCCATATACTCCTTCTTCAACAGCTCAGCCAAAGGAAATCCTGATTCTCACTGCTGTCCTTCTCTTTCCTCTTAGACCTCAGCTCCTGTCCTGCTCAAAGGCTTCTCCAACTGTCACCCTCCTTATTCAGATTCCAGTACCAAAGACCTGGCAGTCCAAGGAGCTTGGACCCAGGCACCTGCCATTTATCACCCATGCCACTGGGGTGGTCATTCTATGGACAAAGGAAGATCTTTTGAAGTACTCTGGAGCTGTTCTGCCACAGAAAACCCTACGGAAGTCCCCATGAGAGTTCCTGTAGGTGGCAGAATCTCAGAGATGCTATGAAGGAGGAACCAAGGCAGATGGACTCTTCAAAGAAGACCCAAGTCCCAGCCCCAGTTGCCAGCCCTACACCCCACCCTGCAACACACCTATGTGCACATCCTGGTCATGAGAGAAGCAGAATCTCACCTTGATGCTCGTCCAGTTTCCCCATGGTCTCGATCTGCTCCACAAGGTCATTGGAGTTCCACTGGCTCATCCCAATGAGGATGGCATTCTTCCCTTCAGCCATCTCCTCTGTGGGAAGAAGCAGTGGTGAGCATGAGCAGGTGCAGCTAGGGACAGGTAGCCTGATCAGGAGCTTATGTCTGACAGACATTTTCTCTTATGCTATTTCTTCCTTGAGTTGAGGTGTACCTCGACTAGGTACTGTAGCTAGACAGTTACAAGACTTTCAGAGATTTGTCATTGCAAGAAGGTACTGTTGTACCCTACTGGACCTCCACATGCTACAGCAAAAGAAAGTAACAAAAAGCCTGAAACCCCATAAAAAGTACCATTCCTAGCACTGAGGGCAGTATCTCTTGAAAGTCAGTGTGTTTGGGAAGAAAGAGCAAAACCTTGTCATTTGCAAGCAGTTTTTCCTTAAATTACTGACTTCTCTGACCCTCGATTTTCCCGCCAGTAAAATGGATCTGGCCACAGAGGTGTTGTGAGGATTAAATGAGATAATGGATGTAAAGGTCTTGGTGCAGAGCAGGTGCTCACAGATGACAGCCATGATGGTGATGTCATCACATGAGAAGTAACTCACCACCAGGAGTTGAGTGGATGAGTAACTGGAGGAGAAGAAACCTTCTGGTTCTAAGGAAGCTTTGAGCTGTATGGAACCTTTAGCCCCCATCTGAACTTTATGACCCTCTTAAAGCCTCCGTTCTCTCGCACTCCTCCCCTCAACCCTGTCTCTATCCTTGTTCTTTCCTTGTCTGAGCATAGTGATTCCTCTGGGAGAAACCAGTAGGGCGAGATTCCATAACCACACTGAAAACAAGGCCCTGGGTCCCACACATCGCATACACACATCTGGTACCGTCCCTCGTCCTACAAAGGGACATTTCTTCAAAGACAATCCCTTAGGCACATGTGCTGTCCTCCCCACACTTTGCCCAAAAACAGATGTGCCGTTCTGGTGAAGAGCTTTGTGCCCTCCCTCACAGAACAGACATCAAAGGGTGTTGAAGACAATCTCCAACCTTATGATAACTAAGAACAAAGGGTTGAGATCCATTTCACTGCCAAAGAACTTTACCAACAGAAGGAATCAATATGGTGGATCTGAAGCTTTGGGAGCTGTCCAGAGTTCTGATTCACTCTAGAGCTCAGTTGACCAGACCCCCAGTTCTTGTTAGGACATCTCCTCCTGTCTTATTTTATGTATCTATTTGATTGACTTAACAACAATTATCTAACCGTTACCACACACTGAGATTAGTATAAGTGCTTTACAAATATTAACTCAATTCTCATAACAATACAAAAAAGGTACAATTATTGTTATCCCCATTTTATAGACAAGGAAACTGAGGAACAGAGTAGCTGAGGAATTCTTGCCCAAGGTCACTGGCTAGAGTCAGGATTCAAAACCAGGTATACTGTTTCAAGAGTCCTGAAATCCTGCCATCCTGATAGCCTGCCCTGGACATCCTGTATTGGCTGCCCACACTCCAGCCAGGCACCACACACATTCGGACAATTTCCTGAGCCTGGCGTGTTCCATCTGGGAAATGGTTTATTCCGTACTGGGCAGAGCCCTGACCAGGTTCCAGTGCAGATCCTGCTGCATGTGAGCTTTGTGCTTTTCCACACCCTCCACCACTGTGTCTGTTTTCCTACCTTTTAAACAACAATAACAATAACGACTCTGGCTCTATAGCTCTGTCTAGCAAGCTGCTGTGAGGACAAATAATACAACAAATTTGAAAATACAACACAATTTGAGGTGCTGTAAACAAATATAAGGTCATATTATTCTTCGGGAAGCAGAATTATGAAGAGGTTAAGAGCTCAATTCTGGTGTTAGACAGATTGCTCTCAATCCTGGACCCACCATCTGCTAGCAATACAACTACAGTTTCCTCATCTAAAAACTGATATCATCGTAGTCCCTATGTCATCGGATTGTGGTGAGGATTAAGTGAGATGATGCAGGTAAGGTGTTTATAAGAGTGCCCCCCACACCATAAAAGCACAGGCTGAGATGCTATTGCACGATGGTGTCATCACCACCATCACCACCAGCAGCAGCAGGAGCATGGGTGTCATGCCCTACGCTCACTCTTGGTTCCACTCCTGCTGTTGTCAGCCCCTGTGACATGCTAGCCCAGCTCCACAGTCAGGTAATCAGGATCAGCCTGATGACCACCTTGAGTTCTTTGTCTCCTGGTTCAGTTACTCACGCATGGAGCTATCCGTTTGTTCATTCTAGCATTCAATCTATGGTGAATAGATTTCTGAGCACCTACTGTGTGCAGGGTGAGACACGACCTCCCCCCTGCTGGAATCCAGTTTTGTGAAAAACATGATAGAAATACCTCCGACATGAGCTGGGAGCGGCAGGTATGCAGCAGGCGCTCAGCATATCCTAGCTCCCATTTCTTCTACGGTGCCGTAAGTCCTGTCCCAGTGGTGCATGCAAGGCTAGTGGAACCCTGTGGGGTCTCCCAGGGCTCTGAGGTCTGAGCATGCCTACTCCTGCACGGCCTGGGCCTCTTTCCCCTTTTTTCCTAATCACCAGTATAACCCTGCTCCATCCTTGGCTCTTGGGCTTTTGTCTGTTTCCGATCAAATATGTCTTTCTCTCCCAGAGTCTCAGCATGCTTCTCTCATGCTTTACATCTGGCCCTGACTCACTCAGATCTGAGCTCTCTGGACCCCTTTCTATGGGTCTGTGTCTCTCTTGGTCCTTGTAGTTCTCTTGGCCTCTCCCAAGCTCTCCCGTGCTGCCTGCCACATCTGTATCTCTCTCTGGGTGGAACACGAATGCATAGCCTTGCTCTCTTCTCACCCCAGCACCTTTCTCTCTTTCCTTTCTCTGGGTCTCACTTTATTGGACTGGGTATGTTTCTTTCTTGATCTCTCTCATTCTCTATTGATTTCTCTTTTGTCTCCCTGGGTCCCTGTCCTCAGGATATCTCCAGCCCCCTGCTCCCTAAGGGTATTCTCCCTCCCCTCCCTGTTCTCTCTTGCTATGTGTGTGTGCATGTGTGCATGTGCATGTGTGAGCGCATGCATGTGTGCATGTGTGTGCATGTGTGGGTGCATATGTACACTGTGTGCATATGTGTACATGCATGTGTGACTGTGTACATGCATGTGTGAATGTGTGCATATATGCATGTGTGTGCATGTGTGTGTGGCCCTCTCTCCCTCCTGCTCCCTCTCACTCTCTGCTTTCTCGTACCTTCTCTGGCATTCTCACACTCCCTGCCCCTCCGCCCATCCCTGTCTCTCTGCTGCTCTGTGCACCCTCCCAACTCCCCAACATGCTTTCTCTCCCACACTCAACCTTTACGTCTTCACGCCGGCAACAATGGGCTTGTCCCCTGAGAAGCAATAAGAACACACACACACACACACACACACACGGAAGCAGCAGCAGCAACATCTCCTTTTGGAGCCATTCAGGCAAAGAGGGGAGTTGCAGGGCTCAGCTTGAAGGCTTTGCTCTGCTTCCCACATTGTAGGACAAGCCTCCAACAGGACCTGTGGAGCCACGCCGTGCTCATTTGTATAAACGCCCTGGTTGATTTTGCTTGTCACCTTCTGGTCACTGTCTCTTGCATGCTAATTCTTGTCCTGGTGATCTCTGCTGCGGACATGGTTTTAACATGTACTTCACCCTGCTGAGACCTGACCCAGCTCTGACTAAGCTCCAGGCTGAGCCTCATCCACTGTTACCATAGCCCTGGCCTTGACCACAGATTGACTCTGACCCTGGCCAAAACCTGGTTATACTCCTGTAAGCACAACCTCCAATGCTATAAGGAAAGCCTTTCTTCTTACCCCGGAGCTTCTGTTTCTACTGTTGACAGGACTCCAGAGTATAAAATCTCCTTGTCTTCGCCGGGTGCAGTGACTCACACCTGTAATCCCAGGACTTGTGAGGCCGAGGCAGGTGAATCACGAGGTCAGGAGTTCGAGACCAGCCTGACCAACATGGTAAAACCCCATCTCTACTAAAAATACAAAAAATTAGCTGGGCATAGTGGTGGGCGCCTATAATCCCAGCAACTCGGGAAGCTGAGGTGGAAGAATCACTTGAACCCGGGTGGCAGAGGTTGCCGTGAGCTGAGATCGCGCCACTGCATTCCAGCCTGGTGACAGAGTGAGACCCCATCTCAAAAAAAAAAAAATCTCCTTTTCTCATGTCAGGAAGGCTTCACCTCCAGCTCATGGAGCCGAGGGCTTGGTCACATTCTGCAGATGGCCCATCCAGTATCGCCCATCATCAGGCCCACAACATGGATATTTCCAAGGACCTAGATATGCATTGCTTGGAGCTCTGGGCCACAAGGTTGCTCACTTTCACCTTGCACTGCCCATCACGTGCCGCCATAGCCCCCCATAGTCAATACCATAACTCCCTCTTCCTTGTGAGTGGCAGTCCCCGCACAGCTCATCCCCAGACGCGTTGGGCCTGGTTCCATGGCGTTTTGATTTCCACTTCCCCTCCCCTAATTGGGGGAAAGGTAGGGGGAGAGTGGGGGCCCACGGCACACCTGTGGTTTGCTTCTGTGGTGGCTCCTCGGCCCAGGAATAATCATGCAGCTTCCCACAGTGACATCCTTCCACTCCCTCCAGAAGACAACACTTCTACCCCTGCCATTCTATAGATGAGGAACCTGAGGCTCAGAGACCCAAGACTTGCCTGAGATCAGACGGCAGCCAGTCAGTGACACAAGCATCACGGAAGTCTGGTCCTCTACGCCCAGAGGACGCATAGCATTTTCTTCCACTCCCCCCTCTCCCACCCTTGGGGTTGGAAACCCCCGGGAGGCTAAGTGATCACAGGGAAAGCTCAGATCAAAGGCTTGGCATGTGCCCCCCATTCTCTGTGAGACCTGACCCTGACTTGGAGACTTTGTCTGTAAAATGGGATGATTTAGCCCTGCACTACCTTCCTCTGCCAGTTGCTATGGGAAACCAGGAGTTGGAGGCACAAGCAGATTCCGCAACACAGAGCCCAGCTTCTCAGGCCCCAGCCTCCCACTTTGGGGAGTGGGGGAGGGGAGGACCAGCCAGGCTGGGCACCTCAGTGCCCCGCAAGAAACCAAGGACACAACGGACAGGGGGGTAAATGCAGAAAAGAGGACTCCTCCAGCTTCTAGCTCAGAGAGTTCCCTTAGCCCTGCCGAGGGAGACAGTCTTGTGCTTTGCTCTTGATCCAGCTACCCAGTGCCAGATGTGCCCTGACAGTAAACCCTAGCTCCACCAGCACCACCACCACCACCACCACCATACCCACCCCATTCCTGGCCCTGATGGCACTTTTGTCTCTGCAACTGTCAGGGCCTGGCCTGCTTATGCATAGTCATGGAGGGAGGGCTATTTAGATGCTGGAGGGGGTGAGGAAACCAAAAGAAAAGAAGTATTCCCATTCAAGTGAGGGAACGGACCTGGACACCATAGCCAACAGAGCCTTGCAAGGCCATGGGGAGCCTCACTGACAGATCCTTCGAGGTGAAGCCCAGCATCCTCATTTCACAGGTGCAGAGCTGTGCCACTGGCCCACGGCCACGCAGAACCTCAGAGGAAGGGCTGGGCTAAGAATCCACATCCTGCCAATTAAAGGGACTTCCAGTAACACTATCTCCTGGCAGTTAATTTCATGAAGACACCTCTGTTTGTACCTAGATGTTTGCTGGCTCTAATTGGAGTGTTCTTTCCATCTAAACAGAAGGTTAAAGTGAAGGATGCAGCTGATATTTTCTAAATGAAGACATACGTTTTGCTATAAAAACAGAACATAAAGTGAGCTGGGCTTGGTATATCCAGCCAAATCCCAAATAAACTCACCCAATGCCACAGTGACTGCTCTAACCCCAACCTTGCGTCCCTTCAGGGATGAAGACCTCAAAAGACAGTTTCATTTTCTCTCTAGAACTTAGCGTTTCATAGCCAGGAACCCTGGGAAACCTGAGCTGCTCTAACAGGTCAACCCATCCTCCTTGGTCCACGAAGCTTTTCTTACCCATGGCTTCTGGACGGACTACCTGTCACCCAGCAATCTTCATCCCTCACAATAAGGAGCTCAGTCAAAGTCCAGGTAGTGGTTCCATTTTGAGGATCCATCCTGCACTACAGATTTTGAGTTCTGCATCTCTGGCTTTCTCTGGGAATGGGACAGAGGTACCCAGGGCCAACCCTGAGCCTGGCCAGGAAAGCATGTCCACAGGACACCCACTGCCTTCCACAATACGGATTACTGGGTCTAGTCCGCCCTCTCTCTCCTTGCTGGGGCTGTGAACCCACAGTGAACACTGAGCCAGTGCCTCCCTGGCTCACTCTGGCCACACCAGCCTTCTTGCTGTTGCTCAAAGACACCAAGCTTGAGTGCAGTGGCTCATGCCTGTCATCCCAGCACGCTGGGAGGCTGAGGTGGGCAGATCACCTGAGGTCAGGAGTTCAAGACCAGCCTGGCCAGCACGGTGAAACCCCATCTCTACTAAAAATATTTTTTAAAAAATTAGCCGGGCCTGGTGGTACATGCCTGTAATCCCAGCTACTTGGGAGGCTGAGGCAGGAGAATTGCTTGAACCTGAGAGATGGAGATTGCAGTGAGCCGAGACTGAGCCACTGCAGTCCAACCTGGGCGACAAGAATGAAACTCCGTCTCAAAAAAAAAAAGATGCCACGCTCATTCCTCCCATCACTTTGCGCTGGCTGTTCCCACTGCCCAGAACACTCTTCCCCCGAGACTCACAGGTGCTGCATTTCTCATTACTCAGCTCTCATCTCAGGGCCACACCCCAGGGAGCCTCCAGCAGCCACCCACTCTATCGCGTCCTTTTATGTTATATGGTGGGGACAGTCTCCATTTTTTAAACAGCATTACCGAGGCATAATTGACATTCCATCAACTACACACCTTTAAAGCACAAGGCTGGGTAAGTTTTGACCTATGTACATACCTGTCAAACTGTCACCCCAACCAAGCTAGTGAACAAGGACCCATCCCCCCTAGAAGTTCTCTCCTGCCCCTGTTTATCCCTCCTCCCCCAACTCCCCATCCCCAGGCGACCACTGATCTGCTCCTGGCACCACAGATTGGTTTTCATGTCCTAGACTGGTGTATAAATGGAATCATACAGGATGTACTCTGCTTCACTCTGACTTCTTTCACTTGGCATGATTATTCTGAGATCTATCCATATTGTTGCATATATCCGTGGTCCATTCCTTCTCAACTGTACCACAATTTGTTCGCTCACTGATGCCCATTTGGGCATTTTCAGTGTGGGGCTATAATCCATCAAGCTGCTGGGAACATTCATGAGCAAGTCCTCAGGTGGAAAAATGCTTTCTTTTTCTTGGGGAAATGCCAAGGAGCAGAAGGGTTGGGTCACATGGTAGTGAAGTATGATTCGCTTCTTAAGCAGCTGCAATAGATTTTCCCAAATGATTGTATCATCGTACATTCCCACCAGCCGAGTTTGAAAGTCCCAGTGCCTCCGCATCTTGGTAAGTTATTATTATTATTATTTTGAGATGAAGTTTCGCTCTTGTTGCCCAGGCTGGAGTACAATGGCACGATCTCAGCTCATCACAACCTCTGCCTCCCAGGTTCAAGTGATTCTCCTGCCTCAGCCTCCCGAGTAGCTGGGATTACAGGCATGCTCCACCATGCCCAGTTCATTTTGTATTTTCAGTAGAGACAGGGTTTCTCCATGTTGATCGAGCTGGTCTCGAACTCCTGACCTCAGGTGATCCTCCCGCCTCAGCCTCCCAAAGTTCTGGGATTACAGGCATGAGCCAGCCCCTTGTAAGTTATTTTAATCAGTCATTCTAATAAGTAGGTAGTGGTATCTCATTGCAGTTGTGATTTACAATAATGACATCATTCCCTAATGATGAATGACATGGAGCATCTTTTCACGCGCTTACTTGCCATGTATATATCTGATATGGTGCAGCATTTATTCCTTTGTGTTATTTTATTTATGGTAATTCTTTTTTTTTTCCAGACGGAGTCTTGCCCTGTCACCCAGGCTGGAGTGCAATGTCACGATCTCGGCTCACTGCAACCTCTGCCTCCTGGGTTCAAGCGATTCTCCTGCCTCAGTCTCCCGAGTAACTGGGATTATAGGTGTGTGCCACCACGCCCAGCTACTTTTTTGTATCTTTAGTAGAGGGGGTCTTTCACCATGTTGGCCAGGCTGGTCTCGAACTCCTGAACTCGTGATCCACCTGCCTTGGCCTCCCAAAGTGCTGGGATTACAGGCGTGAGCCATTGTGTCCAGCCTATGGTAATTCTTAATAGAATGTATTTGCTTGTGTATTGTCTTTCTATTTGTCACCTACCACCACTACTGGGCTATAAGCTCCACTGGCTGGGGCAGGACTAGGTTGCTCCTGTATCCCCCACACCCAAAAGAGCACCTGGCACTTGATGGACAGACGCGCCATGAATACTGTTGAAAGAGTGAATGAATGAGGCTGAATTCTAGCTCCCGCTCTGCCTCCTTGTGTGGCCCTGAACAAGGTTCCCCAGTCTCCATTTCCCAGCTTGTAAAGTGAGTCAGAGGTGCTGGATTCAGAAACCTTGAGGAGCCTCCCAGCTCTGGCTTGTAATGGGTTGGAGGCCACATCCCCTTCTGGCCGCTCTGGGTTTTCCCTTACTCTACATCTTCCAACCTCGGCACCGCTGGGCCATGGTCCCCCAGATATCCTGTCTTGGCAGCAGAGGGAGTGACACTTCTTTTGAATCTGGGAGCCTGGACGCCATAGCCCACCCTGCAGCACCTAATCACTCCTGAGCCCCAGACCTGCCACCTTAGCCAGAGGAGCTGGCACCCTGCCGAGGAGTTGTTATGAACCCAGAGAGCGCAATACTCCTGCCTGACTGTTCCCTAATCCCTCCCAAGCCTTCCATACACAACCAGAGACCCCCAGAACCCAGAACTCCCCTCTGCTCCCGGACCATGAGCTCCAAGGACCTCTCCCAGTGAACCCCAGTGCTGGGCCAATGGGTTGGGCTGATGGCCACAAGGGAAGTAGGATGGTCCCAATATCCGTAACATGTCAAAGGGAAAGGGCTGACCTGGACACTAAACCCCTGGTTCCAGCCCCTGCACTCCCACCTTGATGTGTGATCTGAGGAGGGGGGGTCCCTTCTGTGCTGTGGCCTCAGTTTCCCCATTCGTGCACTGAGGAGGGAGATACAATGTTCCCAGGCCCGGTCAGTGCTGGTACCTGGCAATGCAGTTTCTTCCAGTGTAGACGCCGTTGGGTTTCTCATTCCACTGGTCATTTTTGTATCAGGTGAGGTGGGCTGGGGTGGGGGATCATGACGGGGGTTATGGGCAGAGGAGGGAGTACAAATGCAGGAGCTCTCAGGGACAGAAGGCTGCCCAGGCAGCAATGAGACTGTGACACCCACTGCCCAGCTGGTCTCTGCAGGGAGGCACAGAGAAGGTCACCTGTGAAGACCTCCACGCATGCAGGAACCACTGGACTAGACATCCATGGCAGCCAAGGAGTCATCTGAGGGATTCATGGGGGAAACCCAGAGAGCTTTGAAGGCTTTGGTGCAGGATGACTGAGTCGGGCTGGGTTTAATGGTGTTGGCCTCACCACAACTATAGAGTTGGAAATGTTGAGGCCACAGGGTGCCAGGCCCTGCTCAAGTGGAAGACAGAGACCACACCCAGGGTCAGGGTCAGGGTGCAGCCTGGGCTGGAGAGCAGAGGGCAGGGAAGCAGCCCCTCAAGGGATGCTCAGAAGCCCATGACCTGGCCCCAGACACAGAGCACTGGCTGAGCTGGGCTGTGCTGGACCAGACCCCTGGGAGAGAGAGAAAGGATGGCTTCACCTCTCACTGCCTTGTGCCAAGGAAACACACAAAGGCGTTGGTCCAGGGAAGAATGGAAAGGAGGTCAGGAGTCGGCAAATCAGAACTAAAGAGGATCCCAGCAGCCTGTGGGGCGGATCCTGTGGCTTAGGAATGCAGATGCTCTGGAAGAGGGCAGATGGGAGGGAGGCTGCAGAGATACACGAGGTCCTGTAGGGTGTGTGGAGAGGCAGAAGATGGGAAAGACAGGGGAGAGTCTGATATCCTGAAAGAAAGGGAGAAGAAAAGAAGGAAGTGGCCGGGCGCAATGGCTCACACCTGTAATCCCAGCACTTTGGGAGACCAAGGCAGGCAGATCACTTGAGGTCAGGAATTCGAGACCAGCCTGGCCAACATGGTGAAACCCAATCTCTACTAAAAAAAAAAAAAATTAGCCAGGCGTGGTGGCACATGCCTGTAATCCCAGCACTTTGGGAGGCTGAGGCGGGCAGATCACTTGAGGTCAGGAGTTTGAGACCAGCCTGGCCAACATAGTGAAACCCCGTCTCTACTGAAAATACGAAAAAAAAAAAAAAATTAGCTGGACGTGGTGGCACACGCCTGTAATCCAGCTACTTGGGAGGCTAAGACAGGCTGGAACCCGGGAGGCGGAGGTTGTAGTGAGCCAAGATCGCTCCATTGCACTCCCGCCTGGGCTACAAAGCAAGACTCCATCTCAAAAAAAACAAAAAAACAAAAGGAAAACACACACACACACACAAAGGCGATGATGAGAAAGAAAACGCAGGGCCACCAACACGGGAGGAGTGAGAAGTGGGGCCAGTGTCACAGCAGAATGAGCTGTGAGATGGGAGGGAGAGGACGGAGACAACTGAGGGGCCAGGGAGACAGCCGTCAGCGTGAGAAGCACTGCAGCTGCTCTCACGGATGGATGGCAGGTGAGCAGGGCCCGAAAGGATGGAGCTGACCCTTGCGCCACCCACAGATGCCTCTGTCGTCAGCTGGGAACGCAGAGCCCTGATGAACTGCAGAAATGTTTTAAATGAAAGTCTCCCAAGCATCAAAATATTGAAGCCGTTGTTGTCTCACTGTGGGTTAGTTGCTATGGAGAAATTCAGCCCCGGCAGCCACTCTAATCAGACGCCCATGGGAGACAGGCCCCAAATGGGCTGGTTTAGGGCTGGCATCAGGGAAGGGGTTCCCCGCCCAGAGCCAAGAATCGTGGGGGCTCAAGTCAGAACAGCTCCCCACCTCCCAGCCACGCTTCCTAAAAATCACCCAAACTGAGTCTTCTCCATTGTTGGAGGCACAGAGCTGATAGGGAAACTGAGGCCCAGAGAAGGTGAAAGACCCGCCAAGGTCACAGAACTAGTCAACAGCATGGCTGAGACCACATCCCAAGTGCCTGCTCTGATTATAGATGTCTTCCCAGCACGTAGTCTGCTTCTCTTCCAAGACCCCGTTTGCCAGGCATTTCAAAGCCGGACCCATCTCAGGAGTAAGTCAACACCCTAAAGACAGTGACTTCCCAGAGTGGGGCCACGCAGGCCAAGCAAGAGACCTTCCTGGGCTGTGGAGCAGGACCCTGGTGCTTCTCCTAGACTCGTACACAGCCCAGCCAAGCATGGCTAGGGAGGGTCTTCTCTGCTCAATTCCAGACCGACTCCACCTTCCCGTGCCCGTGCACCTGCCTGGGTGCTCATGCCTCTGAGCCTTCGCTCAGGCTGATCTCTGCCTGAAATGCCCACCCCATCGGATGCCCCTTTTTTTCAATCCCAGTGTCAACAATGCCCCTTGCTATGTCGTGGATTGGCCATGATGAGATGCAGAGGTCATTTCCCCACCTTCCTTGTCTCTCACCTGAACACTGGCAACAGTCTTTCGAACACTCTGACCCTCCCTGCATATATGAGGCTCATTTTTTTTTTCTGAGACAGAGTCTTGCTCTGTCCCCTAGACTGGAGTATAGTGGCGCGATCTCAGCTCACTGCAACCCCTGCGTCTTGGGTTCAAGCGATTCTCCCGCCTCAGCCTCCCCACTAGCTGGGATTACAGGAACCCACCACCACACCTGGCTAATGTTTTGTATTTTTAGTAGAGATGGGGTTTCACCATGTTGGCCAGGCTGGTTTTGAACTCCTGACTTCAAGTGATCCGCCTGCCTCAGCCTCCCAAAGTGTTAGGATTATAGGCGTGAGCCACCGACCCCCAGCCGAGGCTGATCTTAAGTTGCACCAGCTCACAGGTGCATGCAGCATCTCCTCTCAGACCCCTCCCCACTGCCTGCCACCTCCTAGACACTCGGCCTTCCTCCAGTTCCTGGAATGTTCCTGTCTCTCCTACTTCAGGGCCATCACATCTGCTGTGCCCTTTGTCTGGAAGGTTCTTTCTTCCTCTCTTCACCTTGTCAATGTCTTCCTCCTTAGCTCTGCAGAGAGAGTGTTAACAACCTTCTCATCATGTTAAATTAGGTGCCCCTCTGACGTCTCTTTTCTCTTCTCTTTTTTTTTTTGAGACAGAGTCTCACTCTGTCACCCAGGGTGGAGTTCAGTGGCACCGTGTTGGCTCACTGCAACCTCTGTCTCCTGGGTTCAAGCAATTGTCCTGCCTCAGTCTCCCAAGTAGCTGGGGCTACAGGTGCCCACCACTACACCCAGCTAATTTTTTAAATATGTTTAGTAGAAACGGGGTTTCACAGGGCCACCTGTTAAGGGAACACACATGTTGGCCAGGCTGGTCTTGAACTCCTGACCTCAGGTGATCCACCTGCCTTTGCCTCCCAAAGCGCTGCGATTACAGGCGTGAGCCACCACGCCTGGCCTGACCGTTCTCTCTTACAACAGCTGGCACTTCTACTTAGCGGTGGCACTACTACTTAGTGGCGATGCTCCCCATTCGTCATTGTATTTTCCTGTCCTGTTCTTGGATGTCTGCCTCTCCTGCGAGGCTATAAGTTTGATGAGAGCAGCAACATGGCAACTGATTGCCACAGGATCCCTGGCACCTAGCAGAGTTCCCGGCACATGGTAGAGGTTCAGCAAATATTTCAAACAGCGAACAGGCGAAGGCTGAGCCCCTGCTCTCGGCACACGCACAGGATGGGTAAGTATGGAGTGTGGAGCTGCAGACACCATGTCTGAGTGGGGAGGGATGCGAACCCCTAAACGGGATCCTCTTCTTGAGGCTTCTAGGAAGGTCACTCAGCCAGTGGTGTGAGATTGGGGTTCACTCACCTCTGGCATCAAAGAATTCATCATCTGAGCTCTCCACGGAGTCGCTGAGGACATTTCGAAGGTGCCAGGGGGCACCGCCGCCCGGGGGAGGGCCACCTGTTAAAGGGAACACATCTGTTAACTAAGCCTGAGATGGTGCTTCAGTACGAGGGAGGTGACCCAGGACCTCCTTCCCCCCCGGACTAAAGGCCAGTTAGCATCCTGCACATCTGTGCCCTCTCCCTCCGAGGCCTCAGACCTCATAGAGACCTCCCTCTCCTGTGCTGTCATTGAAGCTCAAAAGCTTCTCTGAGTAAGCACAGCAGAGCAGGAATGAGTGTGCCCATTTTGCAAGTCCTAACACCGAGGCTGGTGGTAATTAAGAGCCTTTGCCAAGGTGACTTTGCCAAGCAGTGTCTCAGTCAGCACAGGGGAAGCTCTGCTGTATTAACAAATGAGCTCAGACATTTAAACAGCAGTGGTTCATTTCTCACTCACACACAGGCTGGAAGGGAGCTCTGCTCGTCGTGGTCACTCAAAGGTGCCACCACTTTGTAATGTCACCAGCCCAAAAGGAGACATCAGGTTCTAGCCAAGCAGGGCAGAAGGGCTCAGAAAATCTCACCAGTCTTAAATGCTTCTGCCCAGAAATCACACACTTCTGCTCACATTTCACTGGCCCTGGCTACCAGGCACACACATCCTGTCCCTCAGAGACCTGCGTTCTTGTATCAGCAATGCCCCTGCCTCAGTTTTTCCATCTGTACAGTGGAAATCCTGGCAGAGACTGTCCTTTGAAACTCTTCTACTCTGACTGATATTGGAGGAGTCCACCCAGCCAGCAGTAGCTGTCAATAAACAAGCAGGGGGTAGACATCCTCCCCAGCCACTGCCAGGTGAGCCTGATGGTGCAACCCTTACAGATACCTGCTACAGTCCCAGTTCACCACACCCCCTACCCTGCAGGATGCTGGCACTGCTCCTTGCCCTGAGTCCAGACTCCAGAGCATAAACTGTTCCTGAAGGGAGAGGGCCAGCCCAGGCCGTCCAGGGACACAGCCCTCCTGCCTGTCATTCCTGCCTGGCCCACCACAAACTTCCAAACACACACCCAGTTTGTGCTTCATGGCTTGGAGCCCAGTGAGAAGCACATTCTGAGACATCAAAAGGACAGAGGTTATAGTGAGCACCAACTCAGTGGTCACCTCTAGGTACAAGGCTGATTCCCTAAGCTTCTGATCCTCTGCCTCCACCAGTGTGAGCCGATGTCCCACCCTCGGGCCCTGGATTTACTGCAAGAGTCCAGATGTACCACAACTGTGTGTTCCGAACATGGATCCGGGACTATTTTCCAAATGCATGTGGAGGACATTCTAGCTATTGCAATAAGACAAGAAAAAAGATACGAAAGGGATATAGATTGGAAAGGAAGAAATAAAATTGTCTTTATTTGCAGATGACATGATTGTTGTCTATGCAGAAAACAAAAAGCCTACAAAATCTATGTTAATAAAAACCACCAGAACCAACAACTGAGTATAGCAGGATTGTAGGATACAAGATCGACATGCAAACGTCAATTGCATTCCTAGATACAAGAAATGAACTGAAATTTGAAAATGATAATGCCATTTAAAATAGCACACACAAAATACTTAGGTATAAAGCAAATGTATGTAAAAATTTCCGTGATTCAAAAACTACAATCACTTAAAATTATTCCTGAATTATATTAACGGTATATTTTCTCAATCAACAGATACTAAAGGTATAAAATCTATCATATCTACTATATTTGCATACTATGTGAACATGCTATATTAATATACAAATCTCCCTTGCTATCCAAATCTTTTCCGTTCCTAAGAAGAAAGAATTTGGATAGTCAGGAAAGTCCTATTATCCTCATCTGTTCAGCTCCTGAGTTTCAGATAGTAAGAAGCAAGAGTTTAAGTAGCAACGGAGTCAATTGAGGATTTATCTGGATCCATTTGGTTCCTGAGTTTGAACAGCAAGAGCCCAGTGAGAGGCTCCTCTATGCCGTGGCCTTAAACATGCACGATTTGGATCCATCTGAGAACAAAGACAGAGGCATTCTCTCTGATGACATGTGCAGGGGTCCAGGGGGAGGTCTGGGGCAGAGGGAAAAGCTACAGGGAGACCAGTTAGCTCTGTTTGAGGGAGCGAGTTCTCCCAGCTACAGGTGAGCAGAGAAGGAAGGGGCTGGTGGGCATCAAAGGGGGCCTCTCATTCCACAGACACTGTGTTGGGTACGGGAACACTGTGGGGAATGAAAGGACAGGATTGGACGCTCACAAAGTTTACATTCTGCAGGCGGGGAAGGAAAAGCCAGCCTGGGTCAAATAAACAACCCAGATAATTTCAACCTAAAACCTCTCCCTTCCTACACTACGTCCTCCTTCCTCAAGTGTCTCTTATGTGGTAATTACAGCCTAAAGAATAGACAGGCTTGAGCGTGTGGATCTCTACATCCACGCAGAGAAAATAGTGGGGAAACTCAGCCTCGGACATCAAAAGAACTTTGTCACCTATTGTAGTTATAAATGCTGAACTAACGCGATGTCTCCCGTTTATTATTGTGACTCTCTTTTGTGGTTAAAATATACATTTAGATTTCTTTTCAAATGCATATTTTATCTTGTTTACTATTATTCTACTTGCTTTCAAAACGCATACCTGCCTTGGTGTTTTGTTTTATTTTGTTTTTGAAACAGAGTTTTGCTCTTTTCGCCCAGGCTGGAATGCAATGGTGCGATCTCGGCTTACTGCACCCTCCACTTCTCAGGTTCAAGAGATTCTTCTGCCTCAGCCTCCCAAGTAGCTGGGATTACAGGTGTCTGCCACCATGCCCGGCTAATTTTTGTATTTTTAGTAGAGACAGGGTTTCACCATGTTGGTCAGGCTGGTCTCGAACTCCTGACCTCACGTGATCCACCCACCTTGGCTTCCCAAAGTGCTGGGATTACAGGTGTGAGCCACTGTGCCCCGCCCCGCCTTGGTTTTTAAATGTATACTGGATACAAATCTTCCCCCACCAGCAGGGGCTGCCCCACAAACTCCTGGAAAGGTGATGGGGTGCGGGGAACCTCAGTTATACACACTTGTATAAAAAGAACCTGTAAAAACAGATATGTGAAGATGGAACATGGGAACTGTTCCCTGCATCTCTTCCTCCAGCATGCAGATTTTTTGGCAAACAACAAAGGTCATATTTCCAACAAGGAGAAGAGCAATGGGCAGTGTCTCAGGAGGGGTTAGAGGGAAAGACCTTTGTGGAAAGGTGTCAGGCAAGCAGAGGCCTGAATAATGAGAAAACCCAGACATGCTAAGCATGTGTATGTCTGTGTGTGTCTGTGTGTCTGTGTGTATGCACATCTGCTCATGCACACACATGTGTGGGATGGACCGTGCAGAATCCATGGATAAGAGCCTTCTTGGATGAAAGAACTGCAAGGGTAAAGAAATTCCTACATGAGCTTGGTGTGTCCAAGGAGCAGAAAGAAATCCATGTGGCTGGGGCCAATGATTGAAGGGGGATGGGAATAGGGGAAATGGAGCCTGACCAGGTAGGGTAGGACCTGTCATGGATGGAAGCTTGGAACCGGTGAGTTTTAAGGCTCCTCCCACTGCCCAATCTCTATCACCTGCAAACTTCAAGAGGAAGGGAATATAGTTGCCAAAGACGGTCACAAAGTCTCCTGGGGGAGAGGACCACAAGTCAGATGTGCTAGAGGCCACGCAGGTTCCTGAGAGTCAGAGCAGATGGGCATGATGACCCCGGAACAGGGAAAGGCTCAGAAGCAGCGTCCTTGAGGCAGGTCCTTGCCCTACGCTTCTCTGCATTTTCTGGGTCCAGCACAAAGCTCCCACACAGAAGAGGGCCAGGAAGTGTTTGACAAACAAGTAAATGAATAAAAATGATTTGCTTGGTGAGTACAGCGTGCCAGGCAGTCTGCTAGCTGCTTTTCAGACATTAGCTAAAGTCATCCTAACCAAGCCTAGCAAAGTAGATATAATGAATCCCCACCTTACGGCTAAGGAAACGGAGCCTCAGTGATGTTTCAGGAAGGCGTTTCCTCTGCGGAAAAGCTCAGGGTGGGGGACCTCAGTCTCCTCCTCTCTCCATTGCCTGCTCTCTTGGAAATAGCAACCCTTCTACCTGCTGCTGGCCAGCTGGGCAAGAGGCCAGAGGCCTGCCCCTGGCTCCTCATGGGGACCCCAGTCCTGGGGGGCTCAGCTGTCCCAGTTCTAGAACCATCTGCACATCAGCTCTACAAATCAGTATCTGGGTATCCTTGTGTCTGTGGGAAAATCTAAATGGATGTCTACATTCCTACATAGAGGTGTCTAGTGTTACACGAGCATCTGTCCCTGTGTCTGCGTGGCTGTTGTGTGTGTGTCTGCCTGCATTCCTTGGAGAGTGTGAGCCTACCTACCTGCCACCCCCCTTCCTAATACTGTTCCTAAGAATCATGCATGCATGCCCAGTCCCAGAATTCTCTCCCTCTCTCCCTCACACACAAAGTACACCAGCTCCAGCCACGGGTGAAAATTTAGTAGAGGTTAGAACACGGGCTTTGGAACGACACAAATCTGGTGCAGTGTTACCACTTGCTAATCTAGGACCTGAAGTAAGTTAACTTCACTGAGCCTTGCTTTTCTCATCTGGAAAACGAGCATCATAATCCTCACCCCACTGTTAGGAGATTTAAATGACATCAGCCCCCAGATGTCATTTGGAAATGGTGGCCTTATCAGCTACAGGACCAAGGATTGAGGCAAGGTAAGTCCACCTGAGGGGCTTCCAGGCAGCTGCCAGGGGCCCTCCCCAAGGCCTCAGAGCTCTATCTGTGTCCTCCAAGGCCCAGCCCACCTCCTCCTGAAGACCCTCCTTCCATCCACCTTCACGACCACATTGATTTATTTTTACTTTTTGTTTTTTAATTGAGACAGGGTCTTGCCACGTTGCCCAGGTTGGTCTTGGACTCCCGAGCTCAAGCGATCTGCTCACCTCGGTCTCCCAAAGTGCTGGGGTTACAGGTGTGAGCCACCGCACCCAGCCCCACATTTATTTAAAATGTGAAGTCAGGATTAAAGAGAAGGGGAATATCCCAACTCTTCCTCTAGCAATTTAGAGAGAAACAAATGACCCTTCACCCCAGCAATGCCAGCACAGCTCCGAGCTGGGCCGCTCAGTGGGAGTGGCTGCCGGAAGCCATCCCCACTCCCTCTCCTGGCCCCGATACCCCCCACCTCAGGTCCAGAGTGGTCTCCGGGAGCTTGTCATGGGTCTGGATCTCCCTAGCATGGGTGCAGCCAAAGACCCCACTCAGGTCGACAGCTCCTCCTGGCCATCTTTCCCACACAGGGACATAGGAATAGGCAGACAGAGAGACATACAGGCAGACAGACGGACAGGCATCTCCTATGTGTGTTCTCCTCTATATCAGGGACCCCAAGGCAGCCTCAGCCCAGGGGCAGCGTCCTCAGGTGAAAGAAGATGCCACCCCCGTACTCAGGAACTCTGTCTGAGGGGAAGACGGTTCACAGTGAGGAACGCCCTGACCGTAAGATGCAGAACAAAGGTATTGGCCGATGCTTCCTGGGCCAGACCTTGGGCCAGATGGTGCCCAGGAGGAAGGAGTAGGGGACAGAGCTGAACTGGAACAGTCCCTGCCCTCAGAAGTGCCAGCCCTGGGGGCACAGACCTATACTGCTCCCTGCACAGAGCACAGGAGGAACAGAGGAGCAGGCGGCCTGGCCCGTGCGAAATTCCACACCCGCAGTGTCTGTCCCGTGGCAAGTGGGAACTGCACCTCCCCGAAGCAGGGACCGGCTAGGGTGGCCAGAGGGTTTCTGGGGGAGGGGAAGACAAGACGAGCCTCCAGGGAAGGGGTTGGCAGGGTTGGCCAGGCTAGGGCAGGTGGGAGGAAGGGAGAGACATAGGCCAAAACAACTGAGCCCTTTCCAGGTAAAGCTGGATCTAGAACTTTCTCCTCAAGGGTAAGGAGCATCAGGGCAAAGGAGGGCACACGGGTGTCTGCTGGCAGTTGTGACTCCAGGGACATTCAGATAACACGTGCAATTTCCAGACCTCAGGGAGGAACAGGTGCCCCTGAGCGAGGCCCTGGTGGGTGCACAGCGCTGGGCCGGCACCTGTACCTATTGGCCTGTGGCCACAGCTTCCAGGCCCAGCCCTGCCTATGGCTATATCAGAAGCTGCAGCCTGCCAATGCTGGATGGACTGAAGCAATCTGTGCCTCAGAAGAGGAGAGGGAGGCCAGGCATGGTGCCACACACTTGTAATCCCAGCACTTTGGGAGGCCAAGGCAAGAGGATTGCTTGAGCCCAGGAGTTTGAGACCAGCCAGGTCAACAAAGTGAGACCCCATCTGTACAAAAAAATCAAAATAAAAAAATAAGCCTGGCAGGGTGGCATGTGCCTATAGTCCCAGGTACTCAGGAGGCTGACGTGGGAGGATCACTTGAGCCCAGGAGGTGGAGGCTGCATTGAGCCATCATCATGCCACTGCCTTCCAGCCTGGGGCGCAGAGTGAGAGCAGTGCCTGGTGGCAGGGCTGAGGCTCATTTGAATGGTCTCTCTCTCTCTCACACACACACACACACACACACACACTTACACAAGAACAGCAGGTTCTACAAGCACAAGCATCAGGGTCGAACTCCTGGTAGCTGATGCAGGTGAAAATAATCAGGCCTGGGATGTCCCACCGGCAGTGAGAGCCCTGTAGACACATAGAGCCCAGAGCACACATGTGGCTCATGTAGCCACACACACACACACACACCCACACACAGATACACACAGACACACACACAGACACACACGCACACAGATACACACACACAGACACACACACACAGAGACACACACACAGATACACACACAGACACACACACACAGATACACACACAGATACACAGACACACACACACACAGACACACACACAGACACACACATACACACACACACAGATACACACACACAGACACACACACACAGACATACACACACACAGATACACACACACCCGCAGACAAACACACACAGATACACACAGACACACACACACACACACAGACACACACACACACACACAGACACACACGCACTTAGAATCACACTTCAGTGCTCTCAGCTCTGCCCTGGGGTCCCTGGGGTCCAAACGCAGAACGTGGAGTGCAGTGCTTCCTACAGCCTGGCCGAGGCTCCCTCGGACAGGCAGGTGACTGTCAAGCCCCACCTCCCGTCTGCCTCCTCCTCCCTCGAGGGAACCACCGTCCCGCTGCCACCTGACTGCTTCCAGCCCCAGTTCTGCCACTTACCGATTAGTGATCTTACTAAATGACAGGAAACCTTCTGTGCCTCAGTTTCCTGCTCTGTAAAATGGGGAGGATAATCATGCTTACATAGTGTCGCAGTGAGGATTACATGAACAAACACTTTAAAAGGTTCAGCAGAGTGCCTGAGACTCCATCAGTGCTAGAAAAGGGTGTGTTAAACAAAATAATAAATCGTGATTCTCCAAGAGCTTTTCTTTGGTTCTTTCATCCGCGGTAGCTTCCAAGGACAGGCCCCTCTCCTTCTTCTCAGGCCCCTGGAATGGGAGCCTCTCCACTCCCCAAAGGCTGGAAATGCTTGCCCCTGCCCACACTCATGGGGCCAGTCCCTCTCTCCTCCCTCCCATCGCAGCTCCCTGGGGCTTGCCTTGTCTGCCCCCTAAACTTGAACTACTGCTGGCCAGGACTTGCTCTCCCCTCCCAGCCTCTCCTTCCAGCATCCTGGGCTTCAGCAGCACATTGCCACCAGGAGGGCCTTCACGCCATGCTCCTCTTCGTCCCCAGGCCTTTCCTCCTGCAGGTCCTGAAGCCTGAAACGTCTTCTATCTCCCCATCCCACCCCCAATTCCTATTGATGCTTGAAGCATCAGCTGGAAGTCCTTCTTGGCTCCTGAGGCCAGCCCGGGCGCCTGTCTCCTTGTGTGTCCTTCATGTCCAGCATCTGTGTCCCTCAGAGTCCCTATTTACAGACTGGGTCCAGGCCTGCCTGCTCCACTGGGCTGTGGGTTTCCCCTGGGCAGACACCTGGTAGGAATCCTCTCTAGGCTCCTATCCTCCGCCAGGTCAGGGCTGGGCACGGGGAAGGCTCTGGTCAAGCTCAGTGTGGCCCGGCACAGGGGAGATCTTAGCAAGGCCCCCTCTCAGGGGAGCATCCCTGAGGGAATGTCCTCAGGCTTCCTCTCTGGATCAGGGTGAATTTGGAGACCAGACCAGTCCAGGGCCAGCCAGCCCATCCTCAGCCTTGAAGTAGGGCTGTCCAGGGAGAGATGAGAGGCCAGGAGAAGCTGCTTCCAGAAAAAGGCATTATTGAAGGAAACCAGTGCTGGTTGGGGGTTGGTTGCTATAGAAACATGTCCTAACTATCTCCCAAACTGCTATATGTGCCACTGATGAGCTCATGTGCTCGTCTGTTTCAGGGGACACGCCAGGAGCCCTGGAAGGGCCTATCCGCCCGAGTACGCAGCATCTGGAGCCGACATCCCGGAGGAGCCAGGAAGAAACCCAGCTTCCAGGGCAACCTGGCGGCTCCAGCCATCCACCAGGAACGCGCTTAAAGACTGAGGCTGACTTCAGGTTGTAGAATGGTCCTGAGGGCAGCTCAGGTCTGACACTAGCCGTGGCCCAAACCTCAACCTCAACCACAGCCTCGACTTTCGGTTCGGCCACAGACTGAGTTATGACCATGGCCACGGGCCGTGCCACAACTCCTGTCTCAAACCACACCACGAACCTGACCACAGACCCAGCTTGACTCAGTCACAGACCAACAACACTACTAGCCACAGACCAAGCCCTGAGCCCGGCCACAGAACGGCCCCCAGCACAATCACGGACTTGGATCAAATAACGTGAAAGATATGTTCACTCTAAAGCCTGTACAGGGCGGCCGCGGTGGCTCACGCCTGTAATCCCAGCACTTTGGGAGGCAGAGGCAGGTGGATCACCTGAAGTCAGGAGTTGGAGACTAACCTGGCCAACAGGGCGAAACCCCATCTCTACTAAAAAATACCAAAATTAGCCAGGCATGGTGGCGCATGCCTGTAATCCTAGCTACTCGGGAGGCTGAGTCAGGGAGAATTGCTTGAACCAGGGAGGTGGAGCTTGCAGTGAGCCGAGATCGCGCCATTGCACTCCAGCCTGGGTGACAGAGCAAGACTCCATCTCAAAAAAAAAAAAAAAAAGAATAATTCTGTACGGCATTGCATACGGTTGCCTGGGATTTCCACAGCCTCCGCTGCCTGTTGTCATCATGATAGCCCAGGGAGGTCAGTAAGAAAGGACTCAGGATTCTTGTGGACAGATGAGAAAACTGAAGCTCAGAGAAGAAAACTGATGTGCCTCCTGTCACGCCGCCTGTTTCTAGGGGTAAGGGGGGTCTCCAAGCAGGGCACAGTTGGCCAAACCAGTTGCTCTGGGGAAAATGTGCTTTTTGAAGACCTGCTGGTTATGTCATAAATATGCCACTTAAATACCCATTAATTACCTTATTTAGGAGATAATTAGTGATTAATAGCTTTGGCTATCTATTGTACTTTCATTTGCTCTGCCAATTAGGCTCCCAACAGTTCTGAATTATTTGGAACAATTCTCCCAAGGCCCAGCTGTCCCCCCTATGTCCCGCCAGACTCTTGTTCCATAAGGAGGAGGCTCTCTCCTCCCTCTAAAACGAGTTCCCCATAGCACCTGCCACTGTGCCACGACAGGCTCTGCCACCTGCAGGCTCCCCAGGAAGGCAGCCCGAAAGACAGGACAGCGGGAGGCATTCCTTCTGCTCATCCCAGGACCCCCATGCAGAGAGCTGAGAACAGGGACTCAAGGTCCAGGCACCTACCCAGGCAACGGGAGGCCAGGTTGGAATCAGACTCCTCAAAGGATGCTGGGGTCTCTTTGTTTTTTTTTTCTTTTTAACTGAGTTTCACTCTTGTTGCCCAGGAGTGCAATGGCGTGATCTTGGCTCACCGCAACCTCCGCCTCCCGGGTTCAAGCAATTCTCCTGCCTCAGCCTCCTGAGTAGCTGGGATTACAGGTGCCCGCCACCACGCTCGGCTAATTTTGTATTTTTAGTAGAGACAGGGTTTCTCCATGTTGGTCAGATTGGTCTCAAACTCCCGACCTCAGGAGATGTGCCCGCCTCGGCCTCCCAAAGTGCTGGGATTACAGGCGTGAGCCACCGCGCCCGTCTGGGGTCTCTTTCAAAGACCACCACCTCAATGAAATGGCCAGCTTTTTGAGAAGCACATCAGAGGCTGCCATTAGCCTGGAGCAAACAGTAGGAAGGTAGCAGCTCCCCACCCATGCCAGCAAGAGCCAACGTGACCCCCTGCAGGTGATTCGACTCATACCACCTGCCACTCCTGAACTGCAACTGAGCAAAGATGGAGCCCAAGGTTGCCTCTGCCCCCAGGCCCCTCCATTTGGTGCCAAAGCACAGTGCCAGGAATTGCCAGCCAGAGCCCCAGAGGCGGAGCTCTCATCGCTGCTCCAGATTATACTATGCAAGAAGGAAACACAGAGGCTGCGAGGGATAAACACACACACACACTCGAACTGGGCAGTAATGGGAAAGCTGAAAATAGCTCTTTTTACCACAAGGGATGATTCCAGAGTTGCTCGGCTGGGACTAGCCTCATGGGGGGCAGGAAGTAGGAGCAAGGGGAAGAGAAGGAACCCACAGGGGTGACATCAGGGCCAAAAGGAGTTCTGTGGAGGGTGGTCATCTGGACCGACCCAGAACAATCAGAAAAGGTCAGTGGCGCATGAGTGAGGTGCGGCCACAGACACTCAGAATCTCTGAAAGACAGACTCTAGAACAAGTAAAAGCCTTCCAGCTGCCAGCCCCGAGAGCTCACAGTCCCACATCCTGCACACCTAGGTCTCTCCCCGAGGAGGGCAGGAGTGCAGGACGTGACGTGCTCTGCAAACACCCAGAGCCAAGCAAACACGGTGTCAGCAGCAGACAGCTCAGAAGAGGCCTCTCGGATCCACCAGAACTCAACGCCCCTCCCAGACAGAGCCCAACGCGTTTCTATTTTTGCTTTCAACCCTTGTTTGGCATCCCTGCTACCAGCTAACAGACGGCTACTTCCCCTCCTTCCAGAAGAATGGGTCATCTGGGAAGAGGAACACCTCCTCGCTCGCCTCCCATGTCCCAGGTCTTCTGACAAACAGGCTGACCCTCCCAGAGAGAGACGAGGCTCCCAACGCCCCCAGGAACCTTCCCCTGGTAGGTGGTTCACTCCAAGCTGTCTTGCTCACCAGCCCTGGAGAAGAGTTTCACCAAGACACCTAGAGAGAGCAGCTTCACAAAACCCGAGACGCCTGCTTTCCAGAGGCAGATGCAAACTCCCGCAGCCCTGGCCACACAGACTACACCCCATGGAGCCCCAAATTCACTCACACTGTGCCAACTCCAGTCACAGACTGAACCCCAACATGCCACACCCTGCACCCCATCTCTAGCCTCAAATCGAGCACTGACAGTGACCATAGAGGCTTCCAGCCTGGCCCAGTCTGAGCTGTGGCCCCATGAATGTGTGAGCCTCACAAATCCAGCCCTGGGAGAGCCTGGAGGAAGCAGGTTGGCTGGGTGGGGCCCCAGTGCTGGGACCCAGCTCCCACTCCAGAGTCGTGGACAGACAAGAGGCTCCTGCCCCCTGTGTACCCTCGCCACACACGTACCCGGTGGGGGCTGGTGGCCACACAGCTGTGCAGGCCTCCACAGGCACACGTGGGACCCTGGAGGTGGCATTTACCTCCGGAGTGACTCACTAAGCCTCTATTCCGTTTGCAAAAGGGGGTGCAATTTAGCATTTTCTTTCTCTTTAGAAAACAGGAATTTTAAAAGAGAGAGAGTAGAGAGAGATTTGAGGGAGTGGGTGGGGAGCTCAGATCTCATTTGATTTCCAAACTCATTTGTTATGCATTCTCTCCTCCCCCCTCCCACACCAAGTCCTTCCCCTGGGGACCCTGGCCACCCCCTTCCAGGCTCCTGGCTGCAGACCTGGTGATGGCCTGCCAGGAGGCACGTGCTCTCCACGTCCACGTCCTCAGCTCCCCATTGATTCACTGACCCTCAAGTCTGGGAGGATCAATGCAAGGTCAGAGTTGAGAAGGGGCAAGGCCTCTTCAGGGCACAGTAAAACCCACAGCCAGGGAGGCCACCAAAAAGGAGAGAGCAGGGATGGAGCTGGAAAGAGCCTGAAGCTCATCCTGACCCCCAAACTCTTCCCTTTCACTTTTACAGATAAGGAAACTGAGGCCCAAAGAGGGCAGTTCAAGGTCAACCAGTGCCAGAGCCAGGGCTCTGCTTTGTTAGACAAGTTAGCTCCCACGAATACTGACTCCAGCAGTAGAAGAGACACAAGCTCTAATTCCAGCTTTGCCTCTAACTTTATGTGTGATTCCAGAACTAGACAGTGAACCCTTCTGGGCCTCAGTTTCTCATTCATAAAATGAGAATAACATTGGCTCTACCTCAGAGATGCTGTTGAGCCATTGGACAGAAAAGCATGCTGAGAGCTGCTATAAGATCTGAGCCACATCGGTCCCAGGATGCAAACTCCTGATCCTAGGATCTCGGAATTCCTGGAAGGCAGCTGGGTCCTACCAGGAAGTCCCCAATCCCTAAAGCCTCCGTGGTCTCTGAAAGTTCACTCTCTCTGTCCTTGAAGGGGAAAGGATGTCAGACCTCAGAGAAGGACCCTTGAACGAAAGGGTCTGGTCTCTGTCTCCCAACCTGCTTAACAGGTAGAACGGAGAGGTCACCAGGCCACCTCCAGCCGTGAAGTCTCCTATGAAGATGTACGTGAGAAAACATCACAGCTTCTGGCCAGTCTGACCCAGACATGGCCCAGGCAAGTGGCTGGGGCAGGGACACCGTCCAGCCATGTCCTCATATCCTGTGTCCTGCCACACTGGACTTCCAAACACAGGTCAAGTCATAGAGGCCTCAAATGGGAGATAAGGGGTTCCAGGCCCAGGGGCACAGGCTTGAGGTGGAACCTCTCCGTTTGAGCTGCACCATTCTTGGCTCAAACAAGGACACCACAGCCAGAACTGAGAGGCAACAAACATCTCAGGCTAGGACCTGCCGGATCTGCTGCTGTGACAGGTGACTTCACAGAGGCCGGCGTATTTGCACAGGAACATGAGGCACGTCGAAGCTCTAGTACACACCAGACTGCAAAAGAAAGCTTTTGAAAAGCCTGGAGTCTGGACAGTGGCGTATGGTTTGACCACAGCCTTCCCACTGGGGACCAGAGAAAGTGAGTTTACCATCTCCTTGCAGAATGCAATGCCCGTCCCAAGATACACAGTAAAGCAATCACTGCCTTAGGCCTGGCAGTTTCTCAGAGTCATGCCTCAAATCCCCTGGCACCTCCCCAAAGATTTAAGAATCCCAGCGTTGTCCAGTTGTGATGGCTCGTGCCTGTAATCCCAGCATTTTGGGAAGTCAAAGCAGGAAGGATTACTTGAGGCCCAGAGTTTGAGACCAGCCTGGGCAACATGATGAGACCCCCGTTTCTACGAAAAAAAAAAAAAGGATTAAAAAGTGTTTTAAAAAAAAAATCTGCACTAGTCCCCTTTCCAAGCTTCCAGATGTTTCCTCCTCTGAGTGGAAACCAAGCTTCCTGATGTTTCCTCCCAGCCACTAGTCCCTGCCCCTGGGAGCCACAGAGTAAGGGGCCCAGGAGAAGGTGGGTCTGGCTTTGGGAGGATGTGACAGCACACACCCCACTCCAGGAGGACCCCAAAGGAGGCTGACTCAGCAGAGCAAAGTGCACACTCTGGAAACCCCGGCTCTGCCGTCACCTTCTTCTGTGACGTTGGCTAAATACCTACCCCTCACGGGCCCTCAGCGACCCATTGTTAACGAGGACTTGGAACATGAGTATGGAAATGTTCGCTCCCATCCGAACACTGTAGGATCATTACTCTACTGACTCAAATTACTAGGTTTGCCACATGGAAGCCTGCCAGCTATACCCCTCAGAGCAGAGGCGAACACCTGAGAGGAGAATCAACTGGTTCCTCCGGCCCGGGAGGCCCAGCCCCGTGGCCTTGGCTCTGTCTCTGCAGACATTCCTGCCCCAGCCTGAGAGGTGCCAAGACCCTCTAGGCTGCTCACTCTGCTCCTGCCTAGCCTGAGGACCTGCCCCCACCCCAAAACTCGCATTCTCCCAGTGGGAGAGAGGGGCAGCCTGTTGGGGTGCAGAGGGAGGGACACAGGGAGGCAGACAGGAAGGGAGGGGCAGTGTGGCTGGCAGGCATCAGAACCAACCCTTCCCAACAAAGGCAGCTCCACCCGGCTGGCCTCTCTCCAGCTTCCCAGGAGCCCTCGCGTCCCAGCCAGAGGGATCTGCCCCGGCACTCCTGTCTTCATGCTCTTTGGAGTTCCTTTTGGCCCTCTGCACTCTTCCACTCCAGCCAGACGGATTTCTTTACTCTTGGGCCCTTCCTGCCCACCCTCCACGCCTACCCATAGCAGTCCTTCCACATTTACACATGCGCCTCCTCCCTTCCATCCTCCTAGCCTTTGTTCAAGCCATTACCCCCACCTGGACGCCGGCCCCTGGCCACCTTCCTTTTCTTTTCTTTTTGAGACGGAGTCTCGCTCTGTCGCCCAGGCTGGAGTGCAGTGGCACGATCTCGGCTCACTGCAAGCTCTGACTCCTGGGTTCCCACCATTCTCTCACCTCAGCCTCTCGAGTGGCTGGGACTAGAGGCGCCCGCCACCATGCCCGGCTAATTTTGTTTTTGTGTTTTTAGTAGACAAGGGGTTTCACCGTGTTAGCCAGGATGGTCTCAATCTCTTGACCTCGTGATCCCCCGGCCTCGACCTCCCAAAGTTCTGGGATTACAGGCGTGAGCCACCGCGCCCAGCCCCCTGGCCACCTTTCTATCCAAACTCTGCTAGCCTTTAGGGCCCATCTCCCAGAGAAACCCAACCTTCATTGTCTCAAGCCACTCACTGGCCTCTCTGCTCCGTGGGGAGCTCTGTACTGTAAATTATCCCTTCCTACACAGAGCTTCTGAATCCTCCCCACCCCTGCCCCCACCTCCCTGTCGCTGGCTAGACTGGGGCCACCATAAATGATGCCTGTCTGTGTAACTGAAATCTCCCCTAGAGATTGAGGACTGGTAATAACCCATCTGGATTCATCTTCTGAAGATTTATCTCATCCTCTCTGGGCCCTGATAACAATTTCTCTTGTACCTGGATTTTCCTGGCAGTGTGAAAGTCCTTTCACTGCCTCCCTTTAGCTCTTGTCTGACACAAGCCGTGCCACAAATCTGGCACAGCCATGACCTGCTGCTCAGGCTGTGCACTGCACAACTCCAGGGGTATTATTCACCAGACCACATGTGATGACCTAAAGTCAGGTACCATGGCAGCCCTGGGGCCCAAAGCTCTGTCTTTTCTCGCCGTGGGTGATCTACTGGCCAGATTTTAGAGGCAACACCTCGAAGGTCACGGCGCAGACCCCTCACTCACAGGCCAGGTGCCACAGCCTCCACTCCTGGCCTTCAGCCGCCCTTTGTTCCCATGTCACCCCCCAGAGTGAAGGCCTGATCATTCCTGCCCATCAGTCTGCCCATCCGAGGCAGGTGGTACTGAACAGCCACCCCTCTCTCTGTTACATGGTCTGCTTGGGCCTCAGTTTCCCCAGCTGTGAAGAAAGAGACGGGTTCCTGACCTCCAAGGGATCCCTCTGTTCTAAAGCTCACCAATCTATTCTTCACAGATGTTGCCAGTGGGGAATATGTGATTCTCATGCCCACATTACTATGTGTTGTTTTCGATTCAATAGGCTTAGGAGCCTCAAGAAGAGAAGGGAGGCCGGGCACAGTGGCTCACACTTGTAATCCCATCACTTTGGGAGGCTAAGGTGGGCGGCGGATCATTTGAGGTCAGGAGTTCAAAACCAGCCTGGCCAACATGGTGAAACCCCGTCTCTACTAAAAATACAAAAATTAGCCAGGCGTGGTGGTAGGTATCTGTAATACCAGTTACTTGGGAGGCTGAGGCAGGAGAATCGCTTCAGCCTGGGAGGCAGAGGTTGCAGTGAGCCGAGATCAAGCCATTGCCCTCCAGCCTGGGAGACAGACCGAGACTCTGTCTCAAAAAAACAAAAAAAAAAAAAAAAAAGAAGAAGAAGAAGAAAGAAAAAGAGAAGGGGCATTTACAAAATGCAGAGGAGCCTGGGACAGCTGAGAAGGGAGAGGTAACCAGACCCCTTGGGGTGACTGCTGAGTGTGGGGGGCAGGAGCCCAGGCACTGGACCCACAGACGTGGTGAATCTGTGTTGCCTCGAGGGAAAGGGCCAAGCGTGAAATTGCAGTAGAAAAAAAAAAATGTTAGAACAGCACGAGGCATCGATGCTCAGAGCAGAGCAGTTTTTCCACCTGTCACTGGAACAAATTCCCACAGACTGTCAGCCCAGGGACCAAAGGACCCATGGGCTCAGGCAGAGGGACTGAGACTGGTACCCCCATTTGGTAAGGGGGTCACCTATCAGGGCAGTGACGGAGAGAGTCCTTCAAGTTCAATAGACCTGGCTGTGAGTCCAGGCTCTGCTCAGACCCTCTGAGCCACCTTGACACTGCTATTTCTCTGAGTATCTGTTTCTAGATGTTTTAAAAGGGGGAGAGTCGCAATTCCTTGCTCCCAGGATCACAGTGCAGTAAAGAGCTTAGCACCCTGCCTAGTACATAGAACAAGCAGTACATAGAACTGTTCACTGCTGTTGTGAAGACAGTGTCCTGGCAGGCGACCTGTGCTCACGGCGTCCAGGTGCGTGGGCGCGCGCACACACACACACACACACACACAGAAGGTAGGGCAGCAGACGGAACACACGCCCTGCTACGGGCCATTGTAAGGAGTCGGGGTGGGTGAGGACCCAGGCATGGTGGAGGGAGGAGGGAGGCAAGAAGCCTTTTTCAGCCTCCCTGGCGTCATCTCACAGTGCCTCCCTCAGGAGGGGAAAAGGGAGGGGAGTGAGAAGCCTGTTTAGCTGTGTTCCATACTGGCTGTGTCTCACACAACCGGCCCCACCCCGACAGGGGTGACTCCCTGGGGACAGAACGGGAGTGCATTCTCAGGCACCTAAATCTTACAGACTCAGTGCCTGCACAGGGAGACGGGTCCCCAGCCCAGGGTCCCAGACAGCTTTCGTGCGTGGGGGTGGATTGACACACAGCCTGGTGGTATTCACACCCAGTGTGCATACGGGTGAATTCACACCCATTCCTTCACCGTCGAACCCGGTCCTGGGGGACAGCATGGCACCTGCCAACGTCACGGGTTGGGTGTGAGTTCACGGTAGATTCTCACACACCAGCCTCACAAGAGGCACTGCCGAGACCAGGCTTGCTGCCGCCTACTGTATGGCCGGCCCTGTGGGCACAGCTGTCCTCCACCCGCCTCCCAAGGCACCATCGGGCCCAGAGTGTGCCCGATGAGTCACGGGCCTGGGTCTCCCCAGCATGGGCGCAGCAGGGGGACTGAGTCCGCCTGAGCCCCGGTGCCCAGCTCAGGGTCTGGCACAGAGCAGATGCTAGTGAATGAACGTCGGGCTGGATGAATGAACGAATGACTAATGCCAGCTCCCTCAAACCACGGGCTACACCTTCTGAGCCTGGGGGAGGGCAGAGCCCACGGGACCCCAGAAGAGGCCTCCACAGCCGAGGCTTTGGGTCCCAGGGTCGATGGGGGAGGGGGCGGGGCGGCCAGCTGCCGGGGTGGCGCGGGGCTCCCCTTCTTCCCGAGAAGGGATCTGGGTCTCTGGACTGAGCTGGTGACGGGGGCTGGGGCGGGGGGTTGTGGCGTCCTGGATGGAGAGAGCTGCAGGACCAGGGGGCGCGTCCCGGTTTGCGTTGGGGATGTGGGACGAAGCGGCGGCCGCGGGACATCCCCTTCGGTGGGAGAGCCCGGGTCTGCCCGGGGCCTCCGGAGGGTGCAGAGGGCTCCCAACGGCGGGACTGGCCCGGGGCGCCGCAGACCTGGCCCTTTCCGGCGGGGCCGTGGAGAGGGAGACGCGGTGTCCCGCGAGGTGACCGGGGGCGCAGGAAGGACTGGGGGCGCGCACAGCCCCCTCTCCACGCGCAGGAGGTCCAGCCCCGCCACCGCCCCCTCCGCCCTCCCAGGACCTCCGCCCACCTGCGTGAGGGGCTCACCTGGGCCGGCGGCCCCTCCTCGAGACGCGCGAGTCCCTCCCCCGGGCCCCGGCCCTGCCCTCCCCGCGCCCGCCCTCACCTGCACGGCCCGCCTTAGCCATGTCCCGGGCGGCGGGCTCCGGCGGCGCTACCCGCGCTCCTCGCGCCTCCCGGGCCCGGCCCCGGCCGCCTCCGGCCCCGAACGGACTCCGAGCGCCGCGCCCGCGCCCCCGCCCCGCTCGCCTCGGCTGCCGCCACCGCAGCCGCCGCCGCCTCGCCGCTCCCTCCCGCTCCCTTAAAGGCGCCGAGCGGCGGCCGCGCCCCCCCCCCCCCCCCGGCCGCCGGGGAGGGACTGACGAAGGAAGGCGCCCAACGCCGCCCCCGCGGGCCCGCACCCCCGCCCCGGGCCGCGGCCGCCGCGCTCCAGCCCGCTCCGCTCCGGCCCGCGCGGCCACCGCAGCGCGCGAGGGGCGGCAGCCCAGGGGCGCAGAGACGCGGAGACAGCCCGAGACACTGCGGGCCGGACTGAGACGGGGCCCTGGACTGGGAGAGGGGCGCAGAGACTGTGAGACAGCGCTGGAGAGAGACGCTCCTAGGGCCGGAACGCCGAGGGAGAGGGAGAGAGAGAGAAATTCAGAGGAGACCAGAGACCCAGAGCCCGGCTCCGGGAGAGAGGGACAGAGGGAACGGGGAGAGGAAGGAGGACAGGGACCCAGGGAGGCTCCCACGAAGCCAAGAGGAAAGTCGCTGTGGGATCAGAGACAAGAGAGGGACCCCCTCCATCAGCCCCCACTCCAGGGGCTCTGAATCATTTATAGCGTCTGACCTAACCTGAAAAGAGAAGGGATTCCCGTGATTTTAACCCTCAAGGGGTAAGTAAAACACTTGCACATCCACCTGGGTTCCAGGCTAGGGCAGGCGTTGTGGACCCCAGTGGCTTGGTGGTGAGCAGTACCCGCCTTCCACTTCCCAAACCGGGATGCAGGGATGCTAGTGGACAGGCGTCGTGGGCCACGAAGATTTGGGTTATGAGCTCTGCTTAGGGGCAGCAGGGATCCACAGTCCAGCCCCAACAGAGGGCAGGAGATGGCCAATCGTATTTGGCGGTGCCTGAGAGGTAGCAACCTTCCACTGAGACGGTGCCCTGCCTCCCCCCGGAAAATGGTAAGGCTGAAGCCCAGTTACCGTCTATATAGCCAGGCACCCAACCCACCCTATCCCACTCCACTTAACAGGGAAAAGGTCAACTGGAGAATTTCATCCATGGTCCAGGCTCCAGGGTCGCGCAAACTCCTCTATGGAAACAGGGCACACATGGGGTTAGATGGGGGCTCTCAGTCCAGAGCCTCCTCTCCTCCTCTGGGGCTTTGACTCCAGTCCCAGGATTCCTGCTAAGCAGTCCTTCAGCTCCTGGTTGGTTACCTCCAAGGACAGGAAGCTCAGTATCTTAAGTGAGAGTTCTTCCTTTTTTAAATTTTAAATTTGGGGGGGGGGGGTGCTAGTGCTGGCATTAAGAATGTTCTTACTCGCTTGAGCTGAAATCTGTATCCCACATGTCCCATCCATGAGTTCTGCTCTGCCTTCTGACACCTCACCCGACAAAACCAGGGCTTCCCAGGGCCCTCTACCCAAACTCCCTAGTACGGCTTCACCCAGGGAGAACCACCATCCAGGTTTGCCAGGGTTCACCTCCCAGGAAACCCAAGAGTTCCAAGAGCTCTGGATCCTAGAGCCAGATGACAGCACCAACTCCAATAGATGTGGAATTTCCCAAGCTCTGGGCTCCTGGATCCAACGCTGTTCACCGGCACCTGCCATTGGGCACCAGCTGGGAGAGCAGGAATGGACTCTGCAGCCTTTCCCCACTACGGGGATGGGAGTGGGGATGAGAATAGCAAGGACTATTGACTGGACAGGTGGTATTTACCCTCATGTACTCTCTCAGCTACACTGCATTATGCTCAGTGTCCACATAAGGAGGTGGGGGCTGAGAAAGTTCAGTGCTTGCGGTCATGGGGGATTCAATTTCAGGCCCCTGTGCTTTGTCTGCTGGGCCTCACTAGCCTCGCCCTTCCCTGAAGCAGGAGGCACTTCAGAGGCCTGATAGCCTGGACAGTGTCCAGGCTTGGCCACCTGGTCTGGAGGCGTGAGTGGTCACGCAGGAGACAGAACACTGGCTGCGGAAGAAGCAATGTCCCTGCCACAGAGGGGACACGCCCGGGCCTGGGCTCCTCCCTAGCCCTGGCTCACAGCAGCAGCAGTGACCAGAGGGCATCAGGGGCCCTCCTGCTTCTGGGCACAGCTTCACGTCGTGTTTGTGTGTGTGCCTGGGTATGTGTGCATGGGATGTATGCGTGTGTGCTTGTGTGCGCTCAGGGAAGCATGCATGGGTGTGTGTAGGCACACTTGTACACACAGACACGGGCAAACACCTGCTGACAGATGCTTCCTGGGTGGGCACCCAGACCCCTTCCCCTCCCACCACTTAGTCCTCCCAAACCCTAAACTAGTCACCCAGGAGGGCCTGGGTGGAGCGGTTAAGGGGAGGTGCCAAGTCGATGGGAGTTTCAGAGATCATCTCTCCAGACCACTCCACACCCCACTTCTCAGATGGGAAGACAGTGAGCCAGATCTGTCCCCCGAAAACCACGACTCAGAGGCCCAGATCCATGGTTCCCCTCTTTAAACCTTCACCCCAGCCTCTGTCTGCCCCCAAGGCAGCTCCTGAAGGCACTGACTGTTACCAGCTGCCAAGGCAGTTCCAGCCCAGCCTTCTGACAGAGCAAACACATCAGGACTCAAGGCCATTAGATTAACTGGTGGGAGTTAACTTCCTGCGTCAGAAGAATTGTCCTTAATTGAAGAAAGGGATAACTAGCAATTTAGCCACGCTGACCTCTGCTGCCCGGAAGAAAGAGAGGCAGGAGCCAGCCAGGGCCTCCAGGGCCTCCCAGCTCCCAGTGACCAGTTACTGTGCCAGGAGTCCAGACTGAATCCCTTCTCTGAGACCTGGCACCCAGGCCCTTTCCTCTGACCACAGCTTGTTCTGCTCCTGCCTGCACAGTGGCCAGCTGCTCCCGGGCCCAGGCAAGCATTCTAACCCAGAGAACCAGTAAAAGTGAGCGGGGGCCCATCCTGTCAATGGCCATAGAGGACGTGTGCAGAGAGGTGAACAGGTTGGAGAGCTCCAGGCAGGTAGGGGGTGGGAGCTGGCTGCAAGACAACTCCTCGACATGACAGACCCCAGGCCTGGCTATCCAGCCTGGACAGCTGGTGTCAGCACTTGGAAAGCTAAGTGACAGTTCTTGGGAGTCAGCATGGCCCCCCGAAAGCTAGTCATGCCAGGCAAAGCTCGTTTCCTATTTGGACACAGTTATAACGACTAGTGGAGTTGGGCATTGCCGTGCCTTCTGGGTCTGGGTTGGGGCACAGCTGCTGCCCAGCTCTCTGATGGTAACTTTGTAAACAACAAAGGGAGTCAGGAGCAAGATGATAGCCTGGTCCAGCGGCTTACCCCGGTCCACTCCCTGATGGACTCCAGTGGACGGGGCCTCCACCTCCCTCCAGGACTTGAGCCATGTCAAGCATCTCAGCAAAAGTGCTCACAACAGAGAATAAGCTGCATAAGAAGGATGCTGCTCATGTAGACTGGACAGAAGCACGGCCATTCACCATGGCCTTGACGAGCTGGGACCACGGGCCAAAGCCAAGAGGATGAGATAAACATGGACAAGCAAGAGAGGCCATCCTCCCAGGCCAAACACAAACACCCAGCTAGGAGTGTTCACTCCCACTTCAGAATTTCCACAGCCCCTTCTATCCTTGAGTCCCACTCCCCGGTCAATATCACATTACTATGTCTCACCTGGACCACTGGAAGCACCTCTTCCTGAGGTGCTCCCAGCCTGACTCTGCACCCTTCTTCACCCCCTCCTTTCTGGTTCCTATGCTTTGTAAAGTCTCATGGTTGCTGTCCTGCCACGGGAACCACCTCTAATCACAAAGGTAGTCCCAGACACAGTTGCTTTTCCTTGGAGCCTTCCAGAATCGCTCTGAGAGTAGCTGGTTTCTTCTGATGATCTTGAAATTCGAGTTTTGACTGACTGATCTGATTTGCCGATCTGATCCGATGGATCCGCACGCGTCACGCCTGCACGCAGCAACGCACGGTGAATGGAAAGCCGCGCTTTGCCGCCTGCAGGCAGCAGCCGCCCGGATCCGGTCGCCTGATCCGCCGCCGCATACCGCGCAGAACGGAATGAGCACGTCGGTTTGTCGGATCGCCCGCACCTTTGTTTGCCCACCTGACCGCACGAAGAACAACGGTCGATCTGACAACGCCCAAACGATTTTTTTTTTTTTTTTACTTTTCTTTTGAGATGGAGTCCCACTTTGTCACCCAGGCTGAAGTGCAGGGGCACAATCGTGGCTCACTACAACCTCTGCCTCTGGGGTTCAAGCGATTCTCCTGCCCCAGCCTCTCGGGTGGCTGGGAATACATGCCCAGCTAATATTTGTATTTTTAGTAGAGACAGGGTTTCACCATGTTGAGGCAGGTTGGTCTTGAACTCCTGACCTCAAGTGATCTGCCCACCTCAAGGAACAACTGGCCCAGGGCGGAAAACCACTTAAAGGCGTTCTTAAGCCACAAACAACAGCATGAGCAATCTGTACCTTAAGGACATGCTCCTGCTGCAGATAACTAGCCCAACCCATCCCTTTATTTTGGCCCATCCCTTTGTTTCCTGTAAGGAATACCTCTAGGTAATCTATAATCTATAATCTATAGAAACAATGCTTATCTCTGGCTTGCTGTCAGTAAATAAGTGGGTAAATCTCTGTTTGAGGCTCTCAGCTCTGAAGGCTGTGAGACCCCTGATTTCCCACTTCACACTCTATATTTCTGTGTATGTGCCTTTAATTCCTCTAGCACTGCTGGGTTAGGGTCTCCCCAACCGAGCTGCCCTTGGCATGTATGTGTCCGCTGTTTTCAAAACATGTCTGGAGACATCCGCAGAATCTGTTGAATTGGACTTCGTCAGATTATTTATTTATTTATTTATTTATTTAATTTTTAATTTTTAATTTGAGACAGAGTCTTGCTCTGTCACCCAGAGAAAGTCACCATCTTTTTTTTTTTTTTTTTTTTTGAGATGGAGTCTTGCACTGTCACCCAGGCTGGAGTACAGTGGCCCTATCTCAGCTCACTGCAACCTCCGCCTCTCAGGTTCAAGCAATTCTCTTGCCTCAGCCTCCCAAATAGCTGAGATTACAGGCACCTGCCACCACACCCAGCTAATTTTTGTATTTTTAGTAGAGACGGGGTTTCACCGTGTTGTCCAGGCTGGTCTCGAACTCCTGACCTCAAGTGATCCACCCACCTCAGCCTCCCAAAGTGCTGGGATTGCAGGGGTGAGCCACCGCGTCCGGCCCAGATTTTTATATGAGATGCTGAAACAAGTTGAGGCCCAAGCCTAGATTGCGTTTTCTCAGTTGCTGTGTAGCTTTCTTTTGCCTTATTGAATGGGGTGGGCTGGTAGATGGAATTTTGGAGAGGGATCTAGAGAGGCTGAGGGGTGGTAGGGTAGAGGCAAGGAGAGATCTACCAGCTGCTATAAGGAGAGGAATTATGGAGAAAGAGCTTAATCAGGCTGCCCAATAGGTTCTGCTGTGGACCCCTCCTATCTGCCCCCAAAAATGTCAGCAACCATTTATCTCGCTCATGAAGCTTTTGCAGTTGGATCTGCGTTTTGCGCTTGTTTGCTGTCAAAACTTGAGAGTGGCCCCAAGCAAGCCCAGTTGTCTTCAAGTTACACTTAGACCAAATTAAAATTAGAAACTGGGTGAAAATCTAAACCTCTCTGCAGGATGGGCTCTTTGTGTCTGCGTTCCTGCGAATTCCCATCAGCGCCAGGGGCCCAGGAACAAGCAAATCCAGAGGCTCTGACCTCAGCGGTGCCCCTCCCCTGCCCCAGCCTCACACACAATCTTGTTTGTTTCTGACAGAATCCAAAACTCAGAAAATCAAATACAGTGGTAGATGATAAGGCAGACAGATCAAGGGGGGAAAGCTGCCCGATTACTAACACAACAGTGTTGGACAAGGGCAGAAAATCACAACTGGATCACGTAAAACAATGATAGAATAGATGGTGGCTGGGCACTGTGGCTCACGCCCATAATCCCAGAACTTTGGGAGGTGGAGGCGGGTGGATCATGAGGTCAGGAGTTTGAGACCAGCCTGGCCAACATGGTGAAACCCCATCTCTACTAAAAATACAAAAATTATCTGCGCATGGTGGCGGACACCTGTAATCCCAGCTACTTGGGAGGCTGAGGCAGGACAATCGCTTGAACCTGGGAGGCGGAGGTTGCAGTGAGCCGAGATCACAGCACTGCACTCCAGCCTGGGTGACAGAGCAAGACTCTGTCTCAAAAAACAAAAACAAAACAACAACAAAAAAGGGTCCTTCTGTCCTTCCCTCCTTCTCCCCGATTCCGGACTTTGTGAAAACCTTCAGGCCTCTGCTGGCTTAAAGCTTGTAGGGGAGAAACCCCTTCACTTATTAGGCCATTCCAGTTCTTTAACTCTACCAGCTGGGAAGCTCTTCCTGCTGGCTCTATTTCTCTCCTGCTGTACAGCAGCATGCTAAGAAAAATACCAACCAGAAGAATAACAGGAATATCTATTTGCTGAGTGACTATTATGTGCCTGGAAGTGTTTTAAGTGCTTTTCATGTGTTTCCTCTTTGAATCCTTATAGCAACATTAGGAGCGGGGGTTTCTTAGAACCATTCCCATTTTACAGATAAGGAAACAGGCTTAGGGAGGCCTCACAGCTAATAAGTGGAAGAGCAAGTATTTAGGTCACACAGCTAATAAATGGTACAGCAGGTATTCAAACCCAGTCCCTCTAATGTCCACACTCCTGCCTTAGCCACGAGAGAAGAAGACGACAGGAAAAAATAAGACAAAAACCAGACACAGAAAACCAAGAGGCTGAGGCTCTGCCACTAAGAGCTGGTGCAACCTCAGGCAATTCACCAAAGCAAGCCCCTCCTTGTCTATACGGCGAACCTGCTAGACTCACCGGTCTCCCAGAGCCTTTGCGGCTTGGCTACGATCCTATGGTTTTCCTACTCCCTGTACGAGGTGCCCTGGCAAGTAGAGGAGGCAAGGGAGGAGCTGAGTTGGCAGGATTCTCCAGGACCCAGAGGCAGCTGCCTTGGCCTGGGCAGGGCCTCCTGAGGCTATCAATGCTTCCCTCCTCTGTGGCTGCCAACTTAGTATCCCGGGCAGATCTCTCAGGGCTGCGGGGGCTATCTATTCATATTGCAATTTGAATGCTTCTGGTCAGAATGACTAAAAGGCTGAATTTTACAAGGGTTTTGAAACTGAATTGACTCCACTTATTAAAGATATACTAGATTACACGCTGAGTGAAAGGACACTCTGGGGACTCCAGGCATCGCAGCCTTTCATGAAGATGGAAACCTCCCTTTCTGGGCTGCTCCTGGTAAACCACAGTGGGAGACGTTGCACCAAGCAGGTGCCGATTAAATTACCGGCTGAAGGACACAGTCCATCAAGGAAACGTCTTGGCCCAGAAGGGCCGCTGGTGAATGAAGAGGCAGTTCCAGAAATCCACTCTGGTTGTTTTATGTAAATCGATTTCTAAAGGCAGGAAGGCAAAGGCGGAAAGGAAAGTATTCCTGGGAAGCCCTGACCTTCAGTCATGCAAGAGAGGGAGAGAGGTGTAAGGGGTAGAGAAAGTGATGGACCGGGAGGGGCACACAACTGCTCTCTGTTTTCAGGTTCAGAGCACCTGGGGAGGGAGTCTCAAATGGGTGGGGGCTTCCTTTGCGCAGACGAGGACGCAGAATAGCTGGAAGGATTTCCTGGACTTGGAACCTGGCACGGGGGAAGGCCCTCCCGAACCTGCTCACGGGATCCAACCCCAGCACCTCACTGTACTGACGGGGAAGCTCAGTGCTGGGTAATGGGGGTGGGGAGGTCAAAAACCGGGCATTTGGTGGTACAACTGGTACTGAAAGAGGGTTCAGGCTCTTAATGCAAGGCTCCCTCCTCCCAACCTCCCATGGAGAGGTAGGCAGCTGTCCCTGGCTTGTGTCGGTAAGTCTTTTCTCTCTCTCTCTGTCCCCCTGAGAATCATTCCCTTCCAGCCATCACTGTCAAGAGAAGGAACAGCATGTAGCGGGTACACAGACCGCAGTTGCTTGCAGATGTCATAGAAGGTCTGGGCAATGTGTATACAACACCGGTTGCTTCCCTTTGTAAGTAACAGACACAGACTCAGTCTCTCCGAAGCAGAAAGGGACTTTATTGGCAGGCTATCAGGGTCTCAGAGAATCAGAGGAGCCTGCAGGGATAGGCTAGAAAAGAAGATGGGGCCGGGTGCGGTGGCTCAGGCCTATAATCCCAGAACTTTGTGAGCCCGAGGTGAGTGGATCACTTAAGGTCAGGAGTTCGAGACCAGCCTGGCCAACATGGTGAAACCCCATCTTTACAAAACAAAAAAACCAAAGATTAGCTGGGTGTGGTGGTGCATGCCTATAGCCCCAGCTACCCGGGAGGCTGAGGCCAGAGAATCGCTTGAACCTGGGCGGCAGAGGTTGCAGTGGGCAGAGATCACGCCACTGTACTCCAGCCTGGACAACAGAGCAAGACTCTGTCTCAAAAACAACAACAACAAAAAAGAAAAGCAGATGGGAACTGAGGCTGCTGGAGGCCAAGAATTTTCTAGAAAGCACAGCAGTCACCTTTTAGCAGAAGGACTTTAGTCTGATGGCCATTCTCTTCACTGTAGACACCAGCCCCTGAATGAATGGGTTCTAAAGAAACATCAGTTCTGAATCATTCATTCCAACCAAGCATGATTAGGCAAACCTGGGACATGCACGCCCCAGCTTCCAGGTGTGGGAGACAAGGATTGGAGGGTCCTGTCTTGGGAGGCAGGGCTCTGTATCCACATAACCATATTCCAAGAGCATGGAGAGTGCAATAGACTTCTGAGGGTTGGACAATTCTCGTGAGGGATTGCATCATGAATTCCAAATGACTTCAACAGTAGGGGCTGTGTCATCACGCCTACCCAGGAATTCCCCCAGAACTCACCCCGAGACCCCGGCCAAAGTTAAGGGTTCCAGAAACTTCCAGAAGGGTGCAGCTGCCTTTATTTAGGGGTGTGTGAGTAAGGGACTTTTTGGCCAGCTGTGATGAGCACTCCTCCCGGCATGAGGATGTGAGAACATTCTCTGCAGGGAACTGCACAGAAGGGGTTGGGGGGGTCTCCCATATCGATCCCTCCCTCCCTCCCGGGGAGGAAGAGGCTGCTGGTCCTCCCGTAGTGCTTTTTGTTGGGGCTGCCGCACGCTGTGTGCTTTTCAATGTTTCGACATTGCAGTATTTCATACTCGGGAAGTAAGAACAGCCATGATTTTCAGAGTTCTATTTCTTGACATTCTATTTCAAGCCGTAGAAAGTAATACTTAACAAAAGCCTTCTGAGCCTAAGATGCAGTGAGGCTCCACTTGGGGAAGTGGATTTCTGCTCCCCTCCACACACACTGGGGAAGAGTTATTGGACATTCCTGGGGTGGGGGGATGACGTTTTCTGTTTTGGTTCGTTTGGGGTTTTTTTCATGCATCAAAAGGGAACACAGGCTAAAAAAGCAAGAGGAAACAGTGATGCAGCCGAATGAGCACCAGACTGGGAATCAGAGGACCTTAGGTCTAATCCCAGTTTTGCTCCTGATTTCCTGTGAGACCTGTTTCCACTTTGGGTTTTTGCTCTCATTCACAGAAAAAGGGGTAGTAAATCCTTCTCTGCCTGCCTCCGAGATTGGAAAGTGCATTGTGACGAGGACACTGCTATCTACGTGAACTGTTTCAGATAGTTGTTTTTGTTTTTTGTTTTTTGTTTTTTTTGAGATGGAGTCTCGCTCTGTTGCCCCGGCTGGAGTACAATGGTGCGATCTCGGCTCACTGCAACCTCCGCCTCCCGGGTTCAAGTCGTTCTCCTACCTCAGTCTCCTGAGTAGCTGGGACTACAGGCTTTTGCCACCATGCCAGGCTAATTTTTGTATTTTCAGTAGAGACGGGGTTTCACCATGTTGGCCAGGCTGGTCTTGAGCTCCCGACCTCAGGTGATCCACCCGCCTCGGGCTCCCGAAGTGCTGGGATTACAGGCGTGAGCCACTGCGCCCGGCCCCTGTGTGTGTGTCTTTATTGAGGAAAGGGTCCACAGCATTGTCCAGGTTTTTAAAGGGGTCCTGACCCTTCAAAATAGCAAGAACTCCAGTTTTAGTCAATTCCTTTGTTCGGATGGGAAACAGGCCCCCTAAGTCAGTGTGAGGAGCCTGGGGCTTGTTCATGCCTAAAGCTGTGAACAATTATCTGAGTTAATTAAAAGCTTTGGCAGCCAAGCCAGCAGCTCCCCCCACTCATGCCCAGGCGGCCTCTGTCACACACGCTGCAGGTCACAAGTGATGCATGCCAGCCCAAGGCCCCAGCCCGGAATGGGGAGTCCACTACTTGCTCCTCCAGAGGTTAGACCACGATCAACATGGACAGAAAGAGCCCAGGCCCCCAGGCCCTGCCTGGATTGTCCTCACAAAGACCCGGCCGCCCGATCGGCCCCGCATCTGTTTCAAATCCCATGCCTGGGATTTCTTTTTGACATTAAAGTAAATGTTGGCCAGAGAGCCACCTACAAGGGTGACGAAGGCTGCCGGCTTCTCATTGGAGGGCCAGGAGGAGATTCTGTAGGTCTTTGAGAACTGCCAAGACGCCTTCATCACACTGAGCAGATATAAAATCCATTACCAAGAGCTAATAAAGGTGGGGAGGCCGGCAGAGGACGTGCCCGGCTTGCTGGGAGGGCACACACTCAGGCCAAGAATTCTCCAGAAGCAGGCTCTCGGGCACAGCCGCTCGCCCTCCGGTATTTGCCCCTCCTGCACGCACCTCTCTCGGAGTCCCATTGTTCTTGATTCAATCGTTTGGGCACCAGTGCTGCTTCTCTTTGACTATAAAAGCCTATGCCTGCAGACCTCTCTGCACATTTATTGTGCGGCTGGAATTTATGACGGATTGGATTTCAGAGGAGGGATTGATTAAATACAGATGGAGCACTTGGCAAGGGCCTGGGGCTCCCGGTAGACTCCCCCATTTAGAAACAGAATAAAGATTAGAAAGCGTGAGCAAGGGCAATCCGAGGTAAGTCTTGCTTTCAAAGGAAGGGAGGGAGGACAGGATGGGGGACGTTGTCTATTCCTACTCAAGAGCATCTCCTTGAAGCTGAACAAAATTCTTTGCCTGGTGGAGTAACGAGCTGTTGAGGCCACTCCTCACTGCCTCCAATGCATTCGGCCTCCTCAGGTGCAGGGTGCTCTCCTGCTCACCTGTGTAGGGCTGAGATGGCTGTGTGGACCTATCAGCTCTGGTAAATCCCACCGGCACCTCTGCTGTCTCATCACACTGTGTTCACACGTATGTCCTCCACTTTCAAGACTTCATGCTTTGAAAGAGCATCAACTATCTTTCAAGGCCTAATTCAAATGTCACCTCCTCCATGAAGACCATCAAAACCACAACCCTCACTCAGTTACAGTGACTCGCCCCTTTCAATGTACAACCACAGTACGCTAGCTTCCCTCTCCTCCCGCTTTGTTTTTATTCTGCTTTGAAAAGGTCTGTGTCTAAACTCTCTTTGCATTTCTTTTCTTTCTCTTTTTTTGTTTTTTTGAGACAGAGTCTCACTCTGTCACCCAGGCTGGAGTGCAGTGACACGATCTCAACTCACTGCAACCTCCACCTCCCAGATTCAAGTGATTTTCCTGCCTCAGCCTCCTGAGTAGCTGGGACTACCGGTGTGTACCACCATGCCAGGCTAATTTTTGTATTTTTAGTAGAGACGGGGTTTCACCATGTTGGCCAGGCTGGTCTCAAACTCCTGACCTCAAGTAATCCGTCCGCCTCAGTCTCCCAAAGTGCTAGGATGACAGGCCACCGCGCCCGGCCTCTCTGCATTTCTGTAGTGTGTAGTTTACCTTAAATGAATGGTAATGCAAATTGAAAACTGTCTATGACCAGGCACGCTGCTTTTTATATGTGCAGTGGCAGTTTGTGCCTGTCCAGCGTCAACTCCCTCCGCTTCACGTACAGGGTACCCATCTTCCTCGGGGGAGCTGCCTGCCCCATGTTCACTGGCTAAAATGATGCTGATCCATCCCCTTTTCCGGGGGTGGACATATGACTCCCATGTGACCAATCAGAACATAGGGATTCGTTGGGAAATGGGCTTGTTACTCAAGTTGGGCCAATCAGAGGCAGAGACCAGTAACCCAGGGGCATTGGCTGGCCCTCTTGGGGATCACGGGTTCTTCTTTTCTACCGTGATTGCTAAATAGAAAGAACATCAGGCTGAGGCTGCTGGGCCCATTTTGCCACCACATGGGGAGAGGTTGCCTGAGAATTCTGCCTTTGGGAGGCAGGGGAGGAAACCAGACAGGAGCACTGGGGATGCTGGTTTTGCGGAGGCTGGCCTGGGTGCAGCAGGAAGTCATCTGGGGAACAGCACTGCATGGGCACAGCCGGCCCAGAGACAGCCCAGGCTAGGGCTGGTACTGGCACATCCAATTCACAGTCACCTGGGCCAGGTGGGCAAGGCCACAAGTGAGACCACAGCACAGCATGCAGCCGCTAGTTGACTTGTGCCTTCAGAGCAGAGCCCCAGCTCCTGGCAGGAGACTCTGAGACGGGAGGGCCTGGCCAGCAGCAGGCTGGATGCCAGGGCCCAGGGAGCAGCACTGCAGTATGCTGGGAAGAATATCAAATCTGTAACGAGACCCGGTGACAACCACTTTCCAGAAGGGAAAATCTGCACTTTGCTTGGTTTCCGTTTCATCTGTAAAATGGGATGATACTCTGTATCTCAATACTAGTGTGAGATTCAGATGAGGTGACGTAAATAAAGCACCTAGGACATAGCACCCAAGCAGTGGGGTGATCGCTACTCTGTGGGCAGGGTTTCTAGCCCCGGCAGGAGTGTAGGGGCTCAGGAAAGCAGACCCTGATGGAGTGGCTGGAAACTGAGCCTACAGCTCAGTTCTGACCTGGTCACTGTGCTGGGCTGTGTTAGAAAGTGAAGCAAGGGTGTGGTAGACGCCTGTAATCCCTGATACACAGGAGGCTGAGGCCGGAGAATCGCTTGAATCCGGGAGGCAGAGGTTGCAGTAAGCTGAGATCACACCACTGCACTCCAGCCTGGGGGACAGAGCGAGACTCCATCTCAAAAAAAAAAAAAAAAAAAAAAAAGAAAGTGAGGACAGATATGTCAGTCCTCTTTATACGCCCAGAACCAAGTACCGTCATGCCTGGCGAAGAGCGGGACCACAGAAAATATTTGCTGATTTTTTAAAAATTGGAGACTGCCCTTATGTTTGACATCTGCTAAGATTTCCTAGGCCATCTAAGAATCATCTACTTGGCAGAAAGATCAAACCATGTGGCAGAATGGAAAGGCTACTAGACTTGAAGTCAAAGGATCCAGGTTGAGTTCTGGCCCTGTCCCCGTGTCTGCGTGACACGGAGCAAGCCCCTTAATTTCTACAAACCTCAGTTTCTTCATCTGTAAAATGGAGCTAATACTTCAACTACCCCATAAGGACGTGGTCCAGTTTAGAAAGTTCTGGTGGCACCGGAAGCCCAAGAGCAAGGGCGTCCATCTGAGGCAGCCCAGGCAGACCACCTGGAGGGGGAAGCCAGGTGTGTGTGTGACTCAGGGCAGCCAAAGGCCCGGCCAGGAAAAGTGTTGCCTAGTGTCCGGTGTGACAGGCGAGACAAGGAGAGGCACAGGATTGTGAGCAGGAGAGAGAGCGCAATGGGTGGAAGAAGGCCAGGGACACGCTTCGGAACCAAGCCTGTGCGAACAAGCTGAAAGGGTCCCTCTTAGGAGGTTCTCAGTGGGGAGTCTAATAGGTAACATTTATTGAGCACTTACTGTCTGCCCAGCGCGATTCTAAGCGGTTTCATGGGTATTTCCCTTAATCCTCACCAAAACCTTGGGTGGGTGCTATTTTTTCATCCCCATGTCACCTATTAGGAAACCAAGGCACAAAAATCACACAGGAGTTTAACTTGTGGCTCCAGTTCTTAATGAGCCGAATTACTGTTGGTATACAAAACAGGAGTGGTTACAGTGACGTAAGGAAAGAATATACGTAAACGCATTTTATAAATTCTAAAGTGCCAGCTAATAGGTGAGCTGTTGTTCCAAGCATTCGGGGAACTTCTCTTGACCTTTAGTAAGTCTCTGGAAGCAGTGCGTTGGCTAATTATGGTTAAGAAAAGCCACATCTCTTACTGAGCCTGGCCCTGGAGAGGCCACTCTCCCCCCAGAGGTCTTTAGGGGCATATAGGATGGTGGCTGCACAAGTTTGGTGGCCAGTTTGATCTCCGTGGCTCCCTGGACTCCCTGCTTCCCATGTGCACTTGAGAAACGAGTGTCAAATTCAGCTCAGGCTTAGGGAACTCTGGGGCTGTGGGGCAGATGGCAGAGCCCACATGTCTGGGATCTGAATGCTCCTGCCCCTCGTGATCACAGCATTTCAGAGCTGAAAGTCTCCCTAGAATTCTCCCCAGTCCACAAGAGTTGCCAGGCATGGATAGAGCTCTCTTGGAGCGCTGGGGGCCTCCCTGTGGCAGGTGGCAGGAATGTGCTGTGGGCTTCTGGGACACAGGCCCAGTGACCTGCAGGGCTCCGCAGCCCAGGAGTGAGAGGCCTCAGGCTGACCTGGCCAAGACCCACAGTGAAGACAGAGGAACGATGTGTGGGTGGGAGATTCTGGGGGAGCCAAGCAGAGCAGAAGGGAAATGCGTGACTAAATTCAGGGAGGGAGGCAGAGAGGAAGGGTGGGGATGGAGGAGGCCACAGAGCAATACAAGATGAGAGATCCCAAGTGGGGAGGCTAAAAGGGGACAGGGTGGAGGGCTGCAGTGAAAGCAAAGGGCCAGCAGTGACCGGAAGGGGTTTTAGAGATGAGGGCATGGAGGTGGACGGGGTCTCACCTGAGATAGTGTAAAGATGCTCCAGAAATGACTGGGTAAGACCTTTGAAGGTTCTCCAGAAAGGATTTTGAGGTGTTGGAATGAGTGGAGGGAGGGATAAAACTCTGAGGCCCAGAGTGTCATGGGGAATAAATGACAACACCAGGGAGAGAGAGGACAGCGTATGCGAGTGGCTTGGACTCCCCAAGGGGAGTAGCCAGCCGTGACGAGGTTGGGGGCTGGGAGGCAGCCTCGGTGGTGGGAACGGATGGACCTAACTCCAGGCCACAGGCAGAAGTCCAGTTGGATGGATGGAAAGCGAGCCAGGGAAAATAGTAAAAGACTGGAGGTCTGGTTTAAGGAAAGGATTTCCAGGTATATGAGGACAAGAACAGCTAAGGGGATCCAGGGATAGCAGCAGATAAAGGATAAGAGGGTCATCTGGGAAGGCAGGTGCAGGCTTGGGGAGAAGACTGGGGAGGGCGGAGCAAGGCCCTGGGCAGGCTGGCAAGAGGGGAACCCAGCACTGGAGCTGAACTGGGAGGGGAGCCCTGACTCTGGAAGCCAGCTGTGCACTCCAGGTCGGGGAAGGACCCTACTGGGTCTGTTGCCTGAGTTCACTTGGGCCTGACAACCAGCCTAGGGTCCCTATCTGGGGTTTCCTGGGGTCCCTACTGAGGACTGATAGGAAGTACACAGGATGTCAGGCGGAAGCCCCTCCAATCCAGGCCCACGTTATTGGGCTCAGTCAACATGCCAGTGTGGAAACAGATCTGAGATCTCGGCTCCCGAACGAACGGACTGAGTGGGGCAAGGCCACTGCCCTTCTGCGGCTCTCCAAGAGCCCAGAGAACCGGGAGCCCTTTCACAGGCCGGCCCCTTCCAGAGGGCACTTCTGTGGTGATAACAAGCCCATGATGATGCGGACACCCCTGATTTACAGGCTCTGCAGGGAATTCTCACTACTCTCTCACGTTGCCAAAATAAAGAGAGCTCCTCTCACAAACACAGAAGCGTGATGGAAACCTACACAGCCACAGCGAGTGCCGAGGACTTTCTGACTTGGACCCTTCCCCTTGCTGTTGGCCCTGGGGCTTCCTCAGGCCCTTCCTCCTGTCTTTCAGACCCACTAGCCACAGTACAGTTCATGCCTCCACCTCCCCCACTCCCCCAACACACACACACACTCAGACCACCTTCAGGAAAGCAGGAACCGTGAGCCCAGGGAAGAAGTGGAGAGAGGAAAGCCCTTTTCTCACCATCTCTCCTCCAAACCCCAGCACCAGCGGGCAGAGGGAGAAGGGATCACAGTGCTGAAATAGTAACAGAACATGAGAGGAAAGGGGCTCCCATGCACATCCTTCTGTCTTCTTCTCTAGTCCCTGGGCCGCCCCAGCCTAGTCCCCAGGAGCACTCTGGCCAAGGCTCACTCAAGGTCAGGAGCAGCCTGAGGTTGAGGCCCATCCCCTGCTCTAGGAGGAGGAAGCAAGTTCTTGCCATCTGAGCTGGAATTGCAATGGCAGCAGTACCTCTAAGATGGAATTATAGTTCTCAATGGCATTCTATCTCAGGATCACAAAAGGACAACATAAATTTCTGTGGACTGTATGTGACAGACCCCCCTGTATAAAATCAATCAGTCTGCCCTTCACCTTTCATTAATTCATAAGAATTTACTGAGCACCAACTACAAGCTAGGCAGGGTCCCTGCCCTCAAGGAGCTAAACGGTCTAGAGGTAAGCACAGAAACAGACAGAAATCTCGTGTGGCCAAGCTGCGGCGGTGGAGTGCTCCGAGTGCATTTTCATGTCTCTGTACATTGGGGATGGCCTATGCCACACAAAAACACTGAACTCGTGTGTTTCTGCTTCTGAAAATGGTACACGAATAGTTCGGGAGAAAGCTGAAGGGAATTACAGAATGATGTACGGTCAGCCCTTGTTCATGAAGAACAAAAATTCTAGATGTCTGGGCTGGCTCCACGGCGATAAATGGGAACTTTTATATTCTAAGGATTTAGCTTCCATTTTCAAATAAAAATGTTTATTTCCTGCAGTATATTTTTGTGTCTTTGGAGAATGCTCTGGCTGCGGATGTTTGCGATGGGCTAGGGATATAAAGTCGACACCTGGACACTGGGGCTGGTTGAAGCCCCACCCATGAGTCAGAGAAGGGCAGATCCGCCTGGTGGGAGGAGCAGGAGAGAGAGTGGGAAGATCATGAAACAAGGCAAAGCCTGGGCTCGGTCTTTCAGGACATGGGCAGCAGCAGGAAGTGTGAGGAAAGGGACTGCTCCAAAGGACTGTGTCCAGCACACGTTGAGTGGGGATAGGGAAAGGCAGGAAGATAAGGAAAGGTGCTCAGGTGAACTCAAAGTTTGGTCAAATTATCTCCTCCTGTGCCTCGCTTTATTCATCTACATGATGGGAACAATGATGCTGTCCACCTCACAGAGATGAGGTGAGGATGAAGTAAGTTACTACATTGCGGGCCTGGAGAGCAATGCTCTAGCAGGTGCCCAATAAATGTTAGCTTTTATTGTCATTTGTTTTTTTTTTCTCGGTGGGAAGGGGTGGCAAATAATCCACTATACTCATATCACATATAAAAGTATTCTCAATGGTTTCTGTAAATCACATTTCACTTTGCCTGTGGGAAAAAAGGGAGATGTCAATTATTTCAAATAGACAGGCACATACTTTAAAATACTGGGTTTATTTTTAAAAATCAGCACAGTACAAACTGCCACACAAATTACTTTATACTAGCAATGACAGGTGCTCCTATTAATTCAAGTGTACACATTTAACTCCCCAGTTGAAAGACCTTGTAATTTACCTTGAAGCTCTTTACATTCTGAAGTTATATAAAATTAAGCAGGAAAACATTAACATTAAATGAAAATCAATTTTGCACAAATAAGTGTGATCAAGCAGCTTAAATCACCTGAAATTCTCGTACTTCAGAGAAAAGTCCCAGATGACAGCGCTGGACGGGTTATAAAGAGTCCCTTATTCCCTGGGGGCGTCTCGGGCATTCTTTCTGCACGTTTCCTTCACTGAGCCTCAGGCTAGGAACTGAGAGGAAGTCTTCCCAGGCAGTGGCCTGATTCTTATGCACATTCTGTTTCTTTTTCTGAATGCAGAGTGTCTGAAAACACAGGCTTTTCTCTTGGAAAACATGATCTGTAAGATGTTGGAGGACCAGGTCATGACGGTTCTTAAGTTTCTTCCTCTCTCTGGGGAGACGCAGGGGTCTCCGCGCCACCCGTCTGGGGAGACGCAGGGGTCTCCGCGCCATCCGTCTGTTCTCTACTCCCACTCAGAGTTCCTTTGTGGTATGAAATAGAGACACTTCTGACCTCATCGGAGACACGGCGAGCTCTGTACCTTCAGCCAGACACAGAGACGGCCTGGGCCTCTCCTGATTCCTCAAACTTCCTCTGAATCCAGAGAAAGTTTTTTGTACCAGACTGTGTCAAACACAGCAATAAAATATGCTGAGGAACTAAAAATGTGAAAATCACCTAGGAATGGAACATTGAAGAAATGCGTGTTTATTATTGTGCACTGACAACCGGGGGTGGGGGGCTCCTGTTTGTAATAAGCTGCAGCAGAGCAGAGGTTTGGCAGCATAGCCAAACTGTGCTCTCCCTGAGTCTGTAGCCTAGTAGGGCCAGAGGTCCTGACAGGAAATCGCCAAAGATGCAAAACAGGGGCCTGGCGATGGGACCAGCTAGTAGCTGCACTTGTGTTGGCATCAATGCCACCAAGGGTTCAAAAGCAACCTGAATCCGACTGTGAAATATACGTATCGATTATCTTTCAAAACATTTTCATCACCAAACTGAGCCAGAGGAATGAACATCATATTTCAATAGGAAAAGTACACATTCTGAAAATATTGCCATCATCAAGTCGTGTTTCCTGGGCACCGGTAAGTATAATACATTGCATCATACATTTCTAGAACCATTGCCATAACAAAAGAAAATGCAAAGTGAGGATGACCTCCCTGGCACTGCCTTCCTTTCCGTGGGCAGCACCTTCTGGGCCTGGATGCACAGCTGAGGATGAAAATTTCCTGTGGGCCAAAACAAAGGGTAGTGCCATCCCTTCTCCAGTGTGAGACAAAGGGCCTCGCCTCGGAGAGCCTTTATGTAGCAGCCTCTAAGAATTCTGAGGTGAACACAGCTTCTGCATAATCTTCACACATATCCTGAAGTTCAGCAGCCACGGCACCCAGAGCTTCATCTACCAGCTCTTCTGAAAAGCTGGAAGACAAACAACACAACCAAAGGTATGCACAAGGCCAGGCGCAGTGGCTCACGCCTGTTATCCCAGCACTTTGGGAGGCCGAGGCGGGTGGATCACCTGAGGTCAGGAGTTTGAGACCAGCCTGGCCAACATGGTGAAACCCTGTCTCTACTAAAAATACATACAATTAGCCAGGCGTGGTGGCGTGCACACCTGTAAACCCAGTTACTCAGGAGGCTGAGGCAGAAGAATCACTTGAACCTGGCAAGTAGAGGTTACAGTGAGCAGAGATCACGCCACTGCACTCCAGCCTGGACAACAGAGCAAGATTCCGTCTCAAAATATATAAAATAAAATAAAATACAGTAAAGGTATATACAGCCATGTATGGGAGTCATTCTTTTACTCAGCTGTGGAAATTAACAAGTCAATTCTGAAATCTAAATGGAAATTCAGAAGGCCAAGAACAGCCAAGATTTTTTTTTTTTGAGACGGAGTCTCGCTCTGTCGCTCAGGCTGGAGTGCAGTGGCGCGATGTCGGCTCACTGCGACCTCCGCCTCCCAGGTTCACGCCATTCTTCCGCCTCAGCCTCCCAGGTAGCTGGGACTACAGGCGCCCGCCACCAAGCCCAGCTAATTTTTTGTATTTTTTTAGTAGAGACGAGGTTTCACCATGTTAGCCAGGATGGTCTCGATCTCCTGACCTCGTGATCTGCCCACCTCAGCCTCCCAAAGTGCTGGGATTACAGGCGTGAGCCACCGTGCCCGGCCAAGATACTTTTGAAGAAGAAAAACAAGGTAAGAGGCCCTGCTCTCCTAGACAGAAGGATGCGATGGTGCTTAGATCCCAAAATCCTGCTAGAGGGATGGGCCTAAAACATACACAGGATGGACTTCATCCTCAATGTGTTTGAAACCAGAGGCAACCAGAAACGAACCAGCTGCAACCTAGCCCCACCTCTAACAGCTGCCTGACTGGCCGACGGAGGAAAGAGGTGTGCCTTCTTGTAGGAGACAGGGTAGGACACTAGGGGACTCTGCACGGGTGCTCCTCTGTACACACACACACACACACACACACACACACACACACACACCCCTTTATTTTCTGAACAGTGCAGGCTTCGTATCTCCCAAGTAGCCCTACAAACAAGGACACTCTCTTAAATAACTATGGTACAATTATACCAATTATAAAATTAACATTGATACGAAACTATTATCTATTCTACAGGCCTATCTATCTACAGGCCTTATTCAAATTTTGCCAACCATTCAAATAATGTCCTTCGAAAGAAAATTTTTTCTAGTCCAAGATTCCAGTCCGGGATTCCATGTCGCATTTTGTTGTCATAGCTCTTCAGTCTACGGTAATCTGAAATAGTTCTTCAGTCTTTCTTTGCCTCTCATGACCTTAACATTTTTTAAAGAGTAAAGGCCTTTTTTTGGGGGAGGGGTGGGGGCGGGGAGAATGTCCCTCAATTTGGGTTTTTTCCTTAAGATCAGATTCAGGCCATACGTTTTTGAAAGGGATGCCCCGGAAGGACAGTGTGTCCTTTGAGTGCACCATGGTATCTATTTGACATCCATTAATGATGACAGTGAATTTTGCATTACTGAGTTATGGTGATGTCTGCCAGGTTTCTCCCTTGTAAAGTTACTGTTTTTCCCTTTGTAATTAATGGTATAGTGGAGGGAGATGCTTTGAGACCTACATAAACTCCTGTTTCTCATCAAACTCGCCTAAATCAATTACTACAGGGTTGCTAAACACGGATTTTCTACTTCCATCATTCCTTCTCCATTTAATAGCTGGCATTCTACTGTAGTGAAAGCTTTCCCTTCTCCTTTACTTATGTATTCACTCCTATCAGTTTGGCCTTATAGTTTGGTCTTACTTTATTGTATAGTTTGTAATCCATTACTATTATTACTTATTTTGATGCTTGAAAATGTCCTGGATTTGGCCACTAGGCGCTCTTGTGAACTCCTGTGAACTCTTGACATGTCCCCATCCTTGGAGCACTTCCTTTCTAGCACAGTATGTCTGAGGCTTATCTTACATTTTTCCAGCCCCAGTCTTGTAATCAGCCATTCTTCCAAGAGGCCCGGGTACCTCTTCATGGAGAATGGTATTTAGAAACCAAGATGTGGGTACCAGGTGTGCTCATTGCTACTGGCACCTCTGCTTCTGGGCCTTCTCAGCAGACAAACTAAGAAACATCCTGTATCTATTTCTACATCTATAAAAAACCATATATTCATCCCAACCTTCCCCTAGAAACCTTGCTCCCATTATTCACAATGTACTTACTTATTGGACCAATCCTAAAATATAAAGTAGTTTTAGAACTGTTAACCCATGACACTGTGTAAAAGAAACCTACAAACTAGAATCCAGTTATGTGTTTATAGTTCTTTTTGTCTTTAGCCAGAGGTATAGAGTCAATATACTGTGTTCAAAAGTTATTTAGGCTTCACTCCATTAGTGTGATTATATTATTTATTTGAAATACAGTTAGGTTCATGTTTCTGTTTGTATTCGACTTAAGGCCCCCTTCCCATCCCTGTTGATTAAAGGGGATGTATAAGAAACATTAACACAGTTTCAAAAGTCAGAGTTACACAAAAATGGTAAATGCAGATAAGTTTCACTCCCCATCTCCTATCCCTTCTACCCCATTCCCACCCAGTTGTTTTTGGTTTTTTTTGCTAATCCAACAATCCTTTGTCTTTTAATTGGCATGTAAGGTCCTTTTGCCTTTAATGTTATTCTGATATATTTGAATTTATGCTTCTAAAATAATAGGTATTTTCTACATTTGGCTCTTTGTTCTCTCTTCTTTCTTGGTTTCCTTTAGATTTTGTCATTTTTAAACTACATTTGTTCTTCTCTACTGACTTGGACATTACACACACTTTTATGATTCTTTAAGTGGCCACCCTGGATTACAAGTATCTATGACTTGACGTCTAACATTAATTGACATTCTTACCCTTTTTCCCATACAATGCAAGAACCTCAGAATATGAAATTTATCCCCTTCCTTACATTCTTACATGCTATTGTTACTGTATATTTTAAATGTGTGAGTACACATACACACGCATCCATAAAACATCAGTATTGTTTCATACAGCCATATTCACTTTAACCCACCTATTTACCTATTTTTAAAATTCTTGCCTTCCTATATTTCTGATCTTCCATCTGTGACTGTTTTCTTTCTGCCCCCAAAATACTCTTAATATTTCCTACAGTGAAGGTCTACTGGTAATTCAGCTTTGTTAGGAAACTCTTTTCTCACCTTGCCTCTTGATGTATCTTTCACTGGGCTTAGAACTCCAGACTGGTGGTTCTTTTCATTTGGAATTTTAAAAGATATGCCAGGTCTTCCAGTTTCCACTGTTTTTGCTTATCTTGATTTTTCTTCCTCCAGCTGATTTTAAGATTTTCTCTGTCTGAGATCTTTCAGTAATTATTATGTATGGATTTCTTTTTATTTTTCTTGTTTGGGGTTTTTGGAGCTTCTTAAATCTATGACTTGATGTCTTTTGCTACTCTGGGGAAGTGACGGCCATTATCTCTTGGGATGTTGTTTCTGACTCATTTTCTCTCTCTCCTGTCCTGAGATTCCAACAACATGTTAGACCTTCTTACCTCCTCTATGTCCCTTTCCCTCTCTTCTTCACTTTTCATCTTCTTTTGTGTGTCTCCGGGAATCACTCTGGATATTTTCTTCTGTCCTATGCTCCAAGTCTCTAATTTTTTCTTCTGTTGTGTCTAATTTGCTATTGAGCCCAACCAATGAATTCCTCATTTCAGAAACTTTATCTTTCATTCTAGAATGTCCATTTGGATTTTGTTTAGTTCCCAGTTCTATGCTGAAGTTCTAATTTGTGTCTTTTATTTCTGTGAATGCACTAGGCACAGTTATTTTAATGTCTGTGAATGCACTAGGCACAGTTATTTCAATGTCTGTGTCTGATAGCTCTAATATTTGTGTCTGCTGTAGGTCTGTTCTTGTTATTGTCTTGTCTTTCTGTTGCCTGGTTATTTTTCACTGTATACGCGTATTTGACAATCATAGAAATAACTTGATTCCTAAGATGATGTTATTTTCCTCCAGAGAAAATTCATGTTTTCTAATGTGTGGTACCTGTGGGGCAGTAACAATCTAGAATCACCTCAATCCCGTCTGAGATAATTTGGAGCTGAGTGGAGTCCCTGAGAAGGCCTATTTATATCCAGGTCACCTGTACTTCCAGAGTGCAATCTTTTGGGGGCCCAATTAAAAGTGAGGAAAGTTCACTAGGACAATTCCCCCACTTTGGCAACCCGTGAATTCCAACCTCTGTCCTCTGATTCCAGCCTCTGTCCTCTGTTCTGAAAAGGCTGTCAGAAGTGCTGCTCATCTCCCTCCAAACTGGCTATCCAGTGCTCAACAAAGGGCTAACCTCCCCAGGGCTCTGTCTTCTCCAGGACCCTGGCCCAGTTATTCTTCATTACCTAGTTAACTTCTTGATGCCTTCAAGAATACAGGTTTTATTTTTAATACAGCTTTTCTATTAAAAGTTATCCTCAGTGGGAGAGGTGGTCCAGATTACCAAGTGCGTCATCACTAGGAGCAGAAGTGATTACCTCGTTTTTATATTTGCTTCACTTTCTATATTCCTATCACTAATTTATACCTAAACTGCGAGAGAAATACAAGGGTACTTCCACTACATTCCAACACATTAGGTAAAGTATCTGTTTTTCTTCTTCCTTTTTTAATCTTCCCCGTTCTGCTTTTCCCCTTGTGGAACCATCCCTGCTGGAGTATTCTGTCCCACTACTCTAATCTGGATTAGTTCTTTCCTATGCTCACTGAAAAATCTTATCCGGGAAAGGCTTTTGCCATTCTTCTGGAAGTTCCACTGTAAAGTCTAAGTTTACTAAAACCCAAGTCTTCCTCTTTCTTAATGTACATCTTGCACTGGTAATTTAGATCTTCCAGTAGCATGGGAACTAAATTTTTAAACACTTTGCCCACCTGAAAATGTGTTTTTGGTTTTTTTAGAGATGTGGTCTCCCTCTGTCACTCAGGCTGGAGTGCAGTGGTGCCATCTCAGCTCACTGCAGCCTTGACCTCCTGGGCTTAAGCAATCCTCCCACCTCAGCCTCCTGAGTAACTGGGACTACAGGCATGTAGCATCATGCTCAGCTAATTTTTTATTTTTTGTAGAGATGAAGTTTCACTATGTTGCTTGGGCTGGTATCAAACTCCTGGGCTCAAGCAATCCTCCCGCCTAGCCTCTCAAAGTTCTGGGATTAGATGTGAGCCACCATACCCAGCCCTAAAAATGTTTCTGTTCTATCTGCCCTTATCTTTAATTGATAATTTATCTGAGCACATAATTCTAAGTTAAATTTTGGAAGTAGGCTCTAATATCTTCTAGCTTCTGGTGTTGCTACTAAAAACAATATGCCATTCTCATTTCTGATTATTTGAATGTGTACAGTTTTTACCCTCTGGAATCTTTTGCCATCTTTCTTTTCCTTATATTGAGATGCTCAAATTTCCTTTTCATAATGATGTGCCATGGTGTGTTCTGTTCTGTTGTATTCATTTATTCCTTCACTCACTCACAAGAGGACAACTGATGAACCCTTTCAATCTAAAGACAGCCTTCTGGGAAATTTTCTTATAGCATTTCTGTGATAATTTCCCACTGCTCCTTTTTCCCTTTTCTCACATTCTGGAACTCCAGTGATTTAGATGTTGAATCTCCTAGAACAGGCTTCTAATTTTAAAAATATTTCTTCTCTACTACCTAGTTTCTTGTCTTTTTATTCTACCACTTGAAACATTTGACTTTTTTCTTTGGATCCTTCTAGTGAGTTTACTTGAGCCATCATGTTTTTAATGTCTAAGAACTTTCTTTTCATTCCCTGAAAGTTCCTTTTTTATAGTATCCTGTTCTTGTTTCATGATATAACAGTTTCACTTAGCTCTCTGAGAATATTAATTCTAGCCTGTTTTTAATGTTTTATTCTTCTCACTGTATTGTCTGCTTTGCTTCCTCAGAGTGCTTATCTGTTATAATAGCCTACGTATCTTTTATCAAATGTCTGGTCATCTCAGCTGTCTGCTCATTTTCAAGAACAAGAATGTCAAGCAAGCCTCCTATTTCCTGGCTCACCTGTTGATACAGTTTGTATAATTTGTTCCCGCTCAAATCTTATGATGAACTGTAATCCCCAGTGCTGGAGGTGGGGCAAGGTGGGAAGTGTTTGGATCATGGGAGAAGATCCCTCATGGTTTGGTGCTGTCTTCATGATAGTGGGTTCTCATGAGACCTGGTCATTTAAAAGTGTATGGCATTCTCCCCCAACCCTTGCTTGCTCCTTCTTTTGCTATGTGATGTGCCTGTTCCCCACTTCGTCTTCTGCCATGACTGTACGTTTCCTGAGGTGTCCCGAGAAGCCAATCATATGTCAACACCATGCTTCCTGTAAAGCCTGCAGAACTGTGAGCTAATGAAACCTCTTTTCATTATAAATTACCCAGTCTCAGGTATTTACAGCAATGCAAGAATGGCCCAATACACCTTCATACATGCATTCACAAGCATCTGATGCTTCTAATTCCTGAGTCTCAACCAATGTTCTTTACAGAAAAACTTGGTTCTTGCCTTCCTCCTCATTAGGCACTTAGCTTTCTCTAGCCTGCTAAGTCAGTCACCATTTGTCTAACTACTTTATGGCTTCCAAATTCTTATTGGTATTTCTTGTTTGCTGTCATTGATGGTTTCATGTCTTTTATTCATTCTTGTAATGACATATAGTGGGATAGAGATATAGGAAGTAAAGAGAAATACATACATTCATTTGTCCTTTTCAACCAGAATTCACTTGATTGTTTTTCAAGCCAGGAATTCTTAAGAATTTGCTTTTAATAAAAGCACTGTCACCTTAAGCCTTTCCTTCCACATCACTCTTTTATTTGCATTCAGTTTATATCACCTGCTCATGCTAATCGCTGGAAGTGCTTTTCTTCAGGTATAATGAGGAATAAAGACATTAAAAGAAAGGAAAAAACTCAACTTTCTCCTTACCCAAGAGGCTTTAGATGAAGTCAACTGTCTTTGGATGCTTTTTAAAGATCTGATCAACATAACTCTCATCTTTGGAATATTCAAACCATAAACTAAAAAAGAAGAGATAGAGGCTCATGCCTGTAATCCCAGCACTTTGAGAGGCTGAGGTGGGTGGATCACCTGAGGTCAGGAGTTCGAGACCAGCATGGGCAACATGGTGAAACCTTGTCTTTACTAAAAACACAAAAATTAGCCAGATGTGGTAGCCAGCACCTGTAATCCTAGCTACTCGGGAGGCTGAGGCAGGAGAATTGCTTGAACCCAGAAGGTGGAGGTTGCAGTGAGCCAAGATTGTACCACTGCACTCCAGCCTGGGTGATAGAGTGAGACTCCATCTAAAATAAAATAAAATAAAATAATAAAAAAAGAAGAGATAAAAACCAAACAGAGCCAGACTGTTCACATGCACTGTCACTTGGGGTCAAAGAACAGCAGAGGAAAATACTGTAAAAATCCAGGCATATTTTAATAGCTGTGTCCTCTACATTTTAACCTGTTATTCCTTACAGGCTGAGAGATTTTCCCTACATTTACCTAACAACTGTGAACAAAATGTATCATTTGATCAGGTGGTAAGAACACACCAGGAACAGTCTATCTTCCTCGGCTTGCTTTTGCATTTCCCAATATCCCGGTTAGCCTAAGCAAGTCGGACAGGTTACAAGAAAATGAGTACATATGCTACAGGAGCATGTGTTAACAAAAGGAAGCAAGTCGAGTTTACTTCTTCTCTTCTCCCAGATAATCCTTAAGAATACATGTGAAGACAAATGTGTGTCTCTACCAGAACAAAGCATCTTATATACTTTGAAGGGTACTATGATATATACCAAAGAGAAGTCTCAGGACTTCAGGGTCAACCTGAGGGCTTAAACACAAGTGATTATCCCTGATCCCACCCAAAATCCCACTTAAGTACAAGAAAATAGATACACAGATACATACATCTACAAAAAGAGACACAAGTGGATGTGAAATGTCCAAGACTTTCAGAAGATAAAAGCACACAGAAGAATCATAACTGATTTAGCAGCATAGAGGGAGCTGAAACCTAAGAGTCTGTAAGCGGGGGGTGGGAGGGATGCCAGGCAAAAACAAGCCGGTTTGCCCTATAAAATATCATGAAGGCTCAGGAAGTGAGAGTGCTGAGAATCATGAAGGCAGAGTGCAGTATGGGGTAGAAAATGAGGAGACTGGCTGAAAATTTGCAGAACAAGCAGTTGGACTGACACACTCCACCCCTATTCTGGCAGCTAAATGACAATCCCTTCTCCACCTCCACAAAAGAAGGAAGGTATATTCTTTGGAAAAAATAAACCAGTAATTTAAATTCAGCCAAGTCATCAATCGAGTACAAAGGCAGACATTTTCACACTTGTAAGTTTCAAGAAATTTCCTCCAATACACAAAGCAGGATATGCTCCATCAAAATAAGAGAGTAAACCAAGAAAGCAGAAGACAAGGGCATCAGAAAACAGGGCATCTATTACAGGGAGATGTAACCGAACATGAGGGGTGATGAGGAAGGGAAGCCCCAGGATGAAAGCCATCCAGTAGATCTGGAGAGCAGCCGCCCGGACTCGGGTAGGAGGAAAAGGGGTCTCAGGAGAAAAAGTAAGGGTGGGGCCGAGTCACAGAGATTAACTGATACTTTTGATCCAGACAAAAATTATATTATTGAGAGGTTGGCTACTGTGTAGGTAGAGTTAACAAACATATAAAATAACTAGCAAATAAAAAGAAATGTAATCATAGTATACTACTATTCTACTATATGAATGTAATCATAGTATACTACTATTCTACTATATGAATGTAATCATAGTATACTGCTTAGCTCAGTGATGAAAAATATCTTGCATGTTTGTAACAAGGTGATAACTTGTGAAGAATTTAAATGTGGGCCCTATTTAAAAAGAATAGATTTACACATATCTTTTAATTAAGTATTTGTACATAAAAAAAGGGCTACCCATTCTTCAAAATTTAGTAGCTACAGGATCTTGTTTTGTGACTCCACAAAACTACGTTACCCACATAATGAAAGAAGGAGAAGGGTTAAAGAAAATATTGCAAAATCAGAGGCCTGCTACTGATAAAAGCAAATTTGTCCCCACCAAGAAGATTCCACAGTCATGGCTGTTTCCTGCCCAGGAATATTTTGTGTTCTCTGATGGGACAACATTAGTATTAACAGCAACAGGAAATCAGCTCTGACTGACTCCTGAGTATTGTACTTCTATTGCTGGGGGCTGAATGTCCGTGTTTCCTCCACATTCGTATGTTGAAGCCCTAACCCCCAATGTGGTAGTATCTGTGGTGGGGCCCTTGGGAGATAATTAGGTTTAGATGAGGTCATGAGGGTGGAGGTCCCTCAATGGGATCAGTGCCCTTCTGAGAAGAAGAGACCAGAGTTCCCTTTCTCTGTCACATGAGGACACGGCAAGAAGACGGCCATCTACAAGCCAGGAAGAGGGCCCTCAACAGACACTCGATCTGCCAGCACCTTGATCTTAGACACCCCAGCCTCCAGGACTGTGAGAAATACGTTCTTGTTTAAGTCACGCAGTCGATGGTATTCTGTGATGACAGCCCGGGCTGACTGGGACCCTCTGCCTAGGAAAAGGAGGCTGCAGAGCACCCCTGTGGGTGGCACCACCCATGCTGTTTTACGGTTCCCTGTGTCTGAAAATAGAAAGCCTGTCTCCCAGCCCAAGAACAACCACTGCAACTCCGGGGCCCCAAAGCATGGAATAAGACCTTGGTTAATCCCTTCTCCAGCCTTTTCTAAGTCAACAATTTCACACTTGGTTCCTAAACAGAAGACCGTAACATTTCACTGACCTCTCAGCTATCAGCCACGGGTTGAAGGAGCCTACAGCCTCGTGAGATACGATCCGAAGGTACTGCTCAAAACGACTGCAGTAGTCGCCGATGCTGTGCCGCATACCGGGTGGGACAAAGAGGGGAGCTCGGCCTTCTTTCTGTTGAGAATCTTCTGCAAGGGAGAGAAGGGGGGCCTCTCTTTTCTCTGATCCCTCCTCTGTTCCCACACTTTCATCCAGGGAACTGAGAACAAATAAAAGTGATGAAAGCATTCAAGATCATCTGTAAGCAAGGCTAAACTGTTAATTTACCCTCATGGTTTGATAGCCAAAGGCTCATCTTGATTTCTCTTTCTCACAATGAACAACACTCAACATCCTAACACCATATATTGCTCCCCCTTTTCAATGAACCAACCCTCAACACAGTGGGAATACCTGTCCCTTTGACAACAGCATTCTTAAAGCAAATCGTGCAGTGAATATCGCTACAACCTACATGTACTGATGTGATGCTTTCCACATTAAAAAACAGCTAAATGTTACTGAACATGGAAAAGCTCCTCAAGATGCAACACATTCAATGCCCATCTTGTAAACATGCTATTTACTCAGCCACCCTGGACTTTGGCAAGATCTTGCTCAAAGGAAGAATTTCTCTCTGTCTTATGGGAACTGCAGGAATTCAAAATCTAGTAACATCAAAGGTGACCAACTAGAATGAAATTAAAAGTGTCTCTGCCACTTACTTGCCATTACAGGGCCTTTCTAACATGATGTTCACGGCTGGATCCTTGTGCTCCACTGTCTTCGTGATTCTGATTAGATGAGGAGACGGGGGCTTTTCACTTACTGCTGAGATTTTTTGGTCTAGAAAAGAAGGGTCATAAAATCACTGCATATAAAGAACAGCTGGTGTCCACTTTAGAGCCGTCCTAGTGGCCAAGAACCTGAGAGCAAGTTACATGGACATCTCTTAGGCACGATGGGGTTGGCTAGCAGGGCCATGGGAAAACGCCCATTTTAAATGCAGAGGTGAATTTCTATGTTACAAAGAAACCAATGCGGAATCAGTGTTAAGAAATAATGAACTTGCTCTGAGGAAGGTTTCTTAAGGAGGTCTATGAAAAGCCCCAGGCCACATGGCTTCCATTAGGACTCAGCCACCCACTACTCAAGGCGTCTTAAGCAATTGGGTTTTTTAACCTTTAAATGCTTTGATTGCTGAAGAAGAAAAAAAAAAAACACTCACACCTGAACACTTAATTAGTGGATTTAATTTGTCTCTGGGCAATGCTGAAAAAATCTGCATGATGATAGTCAAAACATTAATTTATTAACTATAACTTGCAGGCTTGACAGCTCTTCTGAGTTTCAGATTATTTATAATTTTAAACGTATTTCAAGTGTAGGAAGAAAATTTGTCCTTCTCTGAAGTAGGGAGCATCTATATGTCAAGCGACTTGGGTCACATTTACATGCCTATGATTTCTTGCTGTCAGACAGAAGTATGACATAAGTCAGCTTTTGTAAAACTATTACTGAGAGTGCGATCCAATTTTCAATTGTTCTCAGAGGGGATAAGAGACATAGATACTGCACAACGCAAAGATCACTTTGAATTGGGTTTTGTGATGAAGTTAAACAAACAGAACAACCAGAAACGAGACTTACAACAATCCCATGATTCCAGAATGTGTCCAAAACCTCATTTCAGTTCTTAGTGTCCTAGAGAGCTCCTTTTAAATGCATACCTAGACTCTGGGCAGAGTCACAGATAGTGACTAATAATTTAAATCATCCTTGAAAACAGAGAACACTAAGTTCTCTGTAAGACTGTCTTCTACATGATGCAACCTAACTTTGTGGCCAGTGGCCAAACCATCAGGGAAACGAATTGCCCTCCAACACTTTCCTTTCCTCTGCTTCCACACAGAAAGACGCTAAAATGCCCAGGGCTGACTCAACAATGATGAAAAGGACCCTTGCCGGGCCAGTCCTGTTCTAGGCACGGTGAGGAACACACAATGACAACCTCTCTGCTTTCAAAGAATCTGTGGCTCAGTTGAGAGAGACCAGACACCTTCACAAATACCTTGAACACATGGTAGGGCATGCCAGAAAGTGCTATGGGCGTTCACGGGCCAGGAAGGGAGCTAAGTTCCAGTGCAGAGATGCCAGGGAAAGCACAGGCCGAGCAGGATCACTGAGCCCAGCCTTGAAGAATGGCTTGACTATTATATGAGGATGAAAATGGAGGCTGGAGGAGGATTGAGGGGAAGAGAGAACAACAGGAGTAAAGCACAGAGCACTTGAAAATAGAGAGCACACAAAAGGCAACACATTAGTGTTTTGTTTAGATGGCTCATCTTTTGGTCAGAATTTGAGAGGGAGAGTACTTTTTCTAACACAATACCTCAAAGTCCTATTTTACATGATGACATGTGACACAGGCTGCTGTGGTAAACCTTCCATCCCCCATTTCCTTTTGTCTTCATGAGGGAGTACTCAGGGCGCTTACATTCCTTAGAGGTAATGTTTAACCGCACTTTACTCTCCTCTTCTTGAGTAAGGCAGTAACTGATAAGCACAAGTCAAACAGAATTTGAGTAACATTTCCCAGCCAAAGTGGTGACAGTAACCTAGCCATTGCAGCCCAAATACAAATGTATACATTTTGAAAAGTGGAGGAGAAAAGCAAAAGTCCTTTCAGTAAATGGAACTAGAACACATGGAAATGTGGAAAAACCAAAATGAACCCCAACCTCTACCTCAAATCATAGGCAAACTTTTATGCAAGATCAATCATAGACCTACACATAAAACTAAAACCATAAAGCCTCTAGAAGAAAACAAGAGACTCTGTTCTCTACTTAGGAGTAGATAAAGGTTTCTTAGGTCATAGAAAGCAAAAATCACTCAAGAAAGAATTGATAAGTTAGACTTCATCAAAATTAAAAATGTCTGTTCATAATGAAACATTTTGGAAATAAGCAGCTGAGCCCATTTTTTTTCCATGGGAAAAAAATTGTTTTGTAAAACCACTATCTAAGTAGACTGGTGGCTGCCAGGGTGGGAGAAAGAAGAACAGGGAGTGATGAAAATGTTCTAGAATTAGTTGCACAACTATGCAAATATACTAAAAATGAAAGAATTGTACAGTTTAAAAAGGTGAGATTTAAGTATGTAAATTATCTCCTTAAAATTATTTTAGAGAAACAACAAAACAAACAAAAACATGTATCTGGAAAAGAACTTGTACCCAGAATACATAAAGAAGTTCTATGACTCAAAAAGACAAGCAACCCTGAAAAAAAACTGACAAAAGATTCTGGACGCTTCACAAGGGAAGATATACAAATGCCTAATAATCACCTGAAAAGGGGCCAGGTGAGAGGGCTCACGCCTGTAATCCCAGCACTTTGAGAGGCTGGGCACGGTGGCTTACACTTGGAATCCCAGCACTTTGGGAGGCCGAGGTAGGTGGGTCACCTGAAGGCAACGTGGCAAAACCCTGTCTCTACTGACGACAAAAAAATTAGCTGGGTGTGGTGGCACACACCTGTAGTCCCAGCTACTTGGGAGGCTGATGCAACAAGAATCGCTTGAACTCAGGAGGTGGAGGTTGTGGTGAGCCGAGATTGTACCACTGCACTCCACCCTGGGGAACAGAGTGAAACTGTGTCTCAAAAAAAAAAAAAAAAACCACTTGAAAAGGTTCTAAATATCATTATTCACCTTCACCAGGATGGTTACCACGAAAAAGACTGATGACACCAAATGTTGGCAAGGATGTAGGAAACTGGAACAAGGCTGCTTTGGTAAAGATTTGTCAATTTTTTATAAAGTTAAACACAAACTAATTTTATGATCTGGCAAGTTTGTTATTAGGTATTTATCCAAGAGAAAAACTTAAGATATACACACAAATTATACACATGGATACATTCATAGCAGATTTATTCCTAATAGCCCAAAATTTAGGAGCTGAAAGAAACAAGGAATAGATCCTTCCCTGGAGCCTCCAGAATGAACTTGCCAACACCCTCATTTCAATGCCCCCAGAACTATAGGAGAATCAATTTGTGCTTTAAGCCACCAAATATGTAGCTTAAACTTGTTACAAACTTAAATTTGTTAATAACAGCAACAGGAAATAAGCAACACAGATTTAATATATTTATGACATAAATATATTTATAAAACACTATGGTGACTGAAAGAAGTCTAGGCAAAAGGGTACACGTCGAATGACTGCATTTATATGAAACTCTAGACAATCAAAGCTAACTCAGAAAGCACAGTGGTTGCCTACGTGGCAGGGCATGAGGGAACTTTCTGAGGTGATATGTTCCGTATCTTGATAGGGGTTTGCATAACAGATATGTTATCCAGTTGTCAAAAACCACCAAATAGCACAGTTAGGATCTGTGCATTTTATCATCTGTAAATTTTATCTTGAAAAAAGAGCCATAAGTAAATATTAAACTCTAGTTGATAATAAGCACACTTTAGGGGTAAATTGTGCTACTATCTGCAACTTTGAAATGCAAAGATAAGATGAACTGATGGATGGATAGAGGGATAAACAGATATGTGACAAAGCAAAGAGAGTGAAATGCTAATTGTAGAATCTAGAAGGTGAGTATATGAGTGTTTACTTTACAAGTTTTTCAATTTTCTGTATGTTTGAAATTTTTCAGAATAAAATGTTAGGGGAAACATGGGGGAAACACTCACCATTGTTTTCTTCCTGCATCCAGAGACGAGGATCAGCATAAGTGATTTTATTATATCTTTGACGAACGGACTCCTGGTATTTCTTTAAAAAAAAGAAAAAAGTTTAATTTATGAGAAAAAATGAGTTTCATTACAAACCAGAACTGGTAAAGATGTAAAAGTTCAGCAGAAACAACTGATACGGACGTATTGCCAGACATGGGCATCTGTCAGGCTAGGAAGTAATTAGCTCATGAGACAAAGTCTAAAATAAAATGAAGCGATTAGCATAAAGGCAGTCTAGCCAGCACTGGCCACTAGAAGCTGCTGCTTCTAGTGTTCTGTAAGTGCCCTGTCCAATACAGTAGCCACTAACTACTGACTCCTTACAGTGTGTTTAATTTTCATTAATTTGCACTTTAATAAGTGCCTGTGGCTAGTGGCTACTGTTTTGAGCACCCCAGGCCTAGACAACTATTGCCAAGGGGAGATTTCAAGACTGGGGTAAACTGCATTCTTGAAACTTTCAAATCCCCCCAAGAAAAATTGTTTTTCCTCTAATGTTTCTATTTAGCAGCAAAGCAGAAATTAGATTTAATCATGGTGCAATGAAAAAGAAAATGCTGAATTGAGAGTCAGGAGACCTGGATTCTCGTTCTGGCTCTGCCAGGATTTTTTTGTGACCTTGGCCATGTCACTTACTTCCTTATTGTACCTCATTTTCCTGCACTGAATAATCCAGGGGTTAGAGTGGGTGAAGCAGTATCACAGAAACTGAAGAAGATAAAATTATCTGTGATCTGACAGGATCACACTACAGCTGGGAAGAGGAGGCAACTGAAGAGTACGTACAAGCTGACAGATGCAAAAGTCTATGATTCCATTTGTGGGCCCGGGCCCTGGTCTCAGAGTTTCTGGAATGACACATCAGTGGTATCAGGGGGATAATAACAATGGTCGCTTACTGGATTACATGGCAAGCACTGTGCTGAATCCTCTATGCCTCTTTTTATCCTTAAAACTCCCTACTTATCAGAGGGGTTGACAATACCAAGGCCATACAGTTAGTTGGCAATAGAGCAGGGATTTAAAACCGGGACTGTGTGACTCTGACAGATGAAGCTGCAGAGGCATGAGGAGAAACTGCACTCGGCAGAAGCCAGTCCCTAGCGGCGGACCAGACCCGGGGCCCCAGACCTTACTTCCATCTCTTCCATTCTGCGCATCATGATCTCTAGATCTGGGCTATCCTTGCTGTCCTCAACGGTGGCTAAGGTTTCAGACCCCAAGATCTTAGCATGAGTCACAGCCCAGAGCTCATGGGCAGAATCTTCCAAAAAATCATCAAGCCGACGAATGTTGTTGGATTCAAAATCAACAGCGGCAACCTACAAGATGGGGTGGGGTGGGGTGGGGAGGAGAGGCGTGGGGTGGATTAGGGGTGGGAAGGCAATATAATGCAAACAGAAAAACATGAAAATTATTGTTAATCGTAATAAACCAACAGCACACAGATCCAAATGGCAGAGTTTCTACGGTAAAACAAGATTCTCCTAAGTCAGTAAGTATCAAAAGCAATAACATCAGAACGATTTTTATCACAGTCATTTAAATGATAGCATTAACCAAGTAATACCATGATTGTTCATGTAAATTATCATTATCATCTGTTTTTCCAGTTGGTAGAACAAATATCTTCTTTTTGCTACATTCAGGAGAATGTCCAATATTTTACACATCACACATTCCAGAGGATGTAACGATTTTCTTTTGGTGCAGTGCTTCTGTGAAAACGTCTGTTCATATGACATCACAAAGTTCAGGATTCTTTGTCTTTGAAACTCCGTACCTATCGTCTGGGAGAGCTATACCAGCCTTTCTTGACCTGCTATGTTGTACATTCAAAAAGCACTTTCCAGTTTCCAAAGCAATTTTACATGCTCTGTATTTCTCTTGATTTGAATACATGTTTATAATCTGCCCTGAAAGAGGCTTTTGTAAAGAATGTTTGCTGGGGGAATTAATTATATCAGGCAATGGGATGAAATATTTCTAGAATTAAATTCTGGTTCTGCCCACTCATAAGCCTGCAAGTTTGGGCAAGTTTACTCAACCTCTCCGGGCCTCAATCCTCTCATGTGTAATATGGAAATAATCTTGTATTTCAGAGCTGTAGGGATTTCATAAGAGCTTGCATGTTGAGACACTTAGCATAGTGCTGGGCATGAAATAAGACACTCAATGAATGGTTACAGCTACAGTAATTTAAGAAACCTTTAATGATTCACAGAAGAAAATGTTAATGGCCAATAAAGATATGAAAAAATGTCCAACCTTCATCAAAGTTAAAGAAATAAAAATCAAACTCAATAACCAATATAATAAAATTACAAAAAAATCAAAGACAACCGATAATGCTTGCATGTGTATCTTTTCCATCTATAAAGAATGGACCACCAAAAATACTATGTCCCATCAAAAAAGATAAGGAAGGTCTCAATGCAATGATACAAAAAGAGCACAAAAATATATTATAAATAAAGAAGCAGAATACAGAACAGCAATCGGCACCTGCTTGTGGGGAGGTGTAACTTTTCATATACTTCTTCTGAATTATTTAAAATTTTGGCCATATGCATGTATAACTTTTAATTCTAACATAACTCATACATTTTGGAAAAATATATATTTCATGTGCAAGTTTAGTTAATGACAATAGTAGCAGCAATAGACAGATATGTTACAATGGTACCTTTACAAGAGCTTTTTCCGGATATGAGAGAAAATCTTGCCTATAAGTAAATCTACAGAGAGTTGTATTTTACTTGCAAATGTCTCCTCCATTTTAAAGATGAGAACACAGAGAATTTGTGTTCAAGGTCTCCCAGCTCTTTTGTAAGTTAACATAGTAAAAACAGTTTTCTCCTTCACCATGCCAACTTTGATGAGTTTGTTTGCTTTTGTTTGTTTTCATTCAATTTGTAAACACTGACTCTTGATGGTGCTGCCTGGAATACTCTGCAGTGAAGCTGCTATTTAACAGCCCAGCATTCTAAATACTAGAGAGTTACTTTTCTGTTTCAATAAATTGTGTTAAACATCATGTAATGCCTACAAAATAATTCTAATATACAAGGCTGATCTCTCCTAGTATACTCGAACATGTCTATTTCACTGCCAGCATTCATAATCACTTCATTTTCCTTTCATATTAAAGTGCAGTATGGAGTGGCCTCTCTGGGTTAAATGTTAGCCTCACTATTCCTCTAGAAAAAAAATATATATCATCTAGTGGCCAAGCTGCATAAAACACCAAGCCATAACACAGTTGAATTTGTAATGGCCAAATGTTGACTTTTAGCTTTCAGTCTTAGAAGCCTCACCTCACATCAGATTATGTCATAAAACCTTGGAACGATAAAGTCATAATCACAGAGATTATGAAAATATGTTACAGCTGAAATATTGCTTAATAATCAGAATAGGGACACATTCTTGAAATCTACCTTCTTCCTGTCCCTAAGGTCACTGGGCCAATGGAGCTTCATTCCAATTTCCTTCTGCTCTGAAACCTAAGAAGGAAGTTGGAATGAAGCTTCCTTTCCTTGCTCTGGGCAATTAAAGCAATAAATATCTTTCTAAACTCCACAAAGATTAAATGGATGTAACCTGCACCTTCTGCTCTGCAGCTCTAAGTCTAGGCAAGGCAGAAACATTTCTACAAATATTAAAAACAGGTCCTCCAGAGGAATAGTACAGAGTGGACAACAAGAAAATGTGTTTTTATTTTTCTCAAATGTTTTCATTTTTTTCCTGGGCCACCTTTTTCTCTCTACTAGGCCAGATACTGGTCACATATTAGGCACTCAAAACATGCTTGCCTAACAATAAATATTAGGCCCCAAGTATAAAGAAAATTAGGACAGTAATGAGTGAAACTAGGCTGAACGAAAGGAAATGAGGGCAGCCATTCTTCTGCCGCAGGCCATCAACATTCAGGGCCACACAGGGCACCGACACTCTGTGATCCAGAGGGACAGAGCCACTAACACAAACCTGTGGCTCTAAGATTTCTGTGCCCTGTTTGCAAGGCTGACCTTAGTCTAAATACTAAAAATACACTGGAAGAATTAACATGCCAAATGTGAAAAATAATATTCATACTTCTCGAGCAGGATAATCGAGTGTTTGCAAAGTAATCTGTATTTCATTTCCATTACAACTAAAGACATTATCAAGCAATAATACCAGAATGCCAGCACCACACAACGCATACCTCCTGTGCAGGCTGGGCTGTCGCTGTGTTTACTGACGAGCCATCCTTCAAATGAGTATGTGCTTCTGTAGCAGAATTGACTCTCTATTAAAACAGACAAATACATTCATGGAGTATAAAAACTTACAGCTCCTATTAGTACAAATGAATTCTATTACCAGAATAACTTGTGTGGAACGATTCATCAGCTTTAGCTACATTAGACTTTTTGCAGCAATTCCAAGCACTTTGTCTTCATGGAAACAAATGCCACATGTTGATCTTGGCTTTCCAGCCTTTTCCTTCCCTCAACTCTGTAAACACTGTCAGAATAGCTGCATGCTTTATGCAAGTCATTCAACTTCCCTGTTCCACAGCTTCCTCAATGATCAAATGAGGAAGTTGAACTACTTGATTTCTTTTTTTTTTTTTTCAGCTAGTCTACAGCTCAAGACTACTTGATTTCTAAGAGTCTTCCTAGTTCTATGCTACTAAGATTTCCATGGACTCTAATACAAACTCAACATTTCTCTAAGAATAGAGAAGTTCAGTGGCCTGTTTAGGGATCCCGAATGTCATTCATCCCATTTAAATTTACAATATTCTTCTGTGGCCTCATCTAGTCATACACACAAGTTTGTTTCTATTTACAGGGTGGATCTACAGGGTCTGGCTATAGAATTGAGCTTACTGCTTATGGGAGGATGGCACAACCTCTTGGTGATACCATCTATAATTTCATCCTCAAGAAAGTACTGGATTGTGCACAGAAGCTGTCCTAACATCTCTCTCCTTTGGAAAAATAGAGCCCATCACTCCAAACCACTGAGGTGAAAAAACACAGTATTCGAGTGAAAGCTGCTATTGGAACACTGACTTCACCAACAGATCTATTTCCTTCGGAACAGGGATTACAATCCCAACTTGTTTCCCAAACTAAAATCTCAACTTTCTCAAAAGGAGGACTTTCCCCCTGTCCCTTTATCTCTATCCCTTCTCCACAATGGAGGGCACATCAGTAGCGTGTGGTGGTCCGGGGGTATCTTCCAGCTGCCACAGAGACACTTAGCCCTATAAAGGATCAATGAAACCTCTGTAGCAACTCATTTTAAATCTAGAACTTCCAAAAAGCAAGCAAATGAAATGAACTAGATTACCTGGGCCTTGATCAAGAGAGGCTTCAAACGATCCAGAACTGCCTCCTCTACCTTGTCTGCTAACTGGGTGGCAGAAACACTATTTAGAAATAAAATTGAAAATTAAAATCAAAGGCAATAAAATATCCTATTTTGCATATTTATTTACCACTCCAGGTGAAGGGAGATAAAATGACCATGAGCTTCTCTAACCCTTCATGGCCACACCAATCTCCTGGGGATCTTGTGAAAATGCAGATTCCAATTCAGTTGGTCTGAGTAAGGCCTGAGAGTCTGCATTTCCAACAAGCTCCTAGGTGATACGACAGTGCTGGTCCTAGGACTTACTTTATGCACAAAGATTTAGGTAACATCTGAAGTGTGTTAGGCACTCAGTACACTTTAAAAAAATAATGGTTGCCATTAACAGCTAAAGAGGATAGTAAACTGAACAAGAGAAACTAATTTTGTTCCCTCTCCAAATTCCACTAAAACAACCACAGAGTTAGCTTTACACCCACAAGGATAAGGAAGAAAAAAATGGTGCTGGAAAACAAAGGACAAAAGCGATAACTAACTTAGCTGAACTGAGGAAGCTGACTTCTCCCATCCAAGTACTAACCAGGCCCGACCCTGTTTAGCTTCCGAGATCAGACGAGACCGGGTGCAGTCAGGGTGGTATGGCCATAGACAGGAAGTTGACTTCTAAGGCCAGTAGTGGGAAAAACCAGAACCCACACAATTTGTGCTGCTGACTTAACCAGGCACACGACTGGTAGTACCAGGTACATCTAGGCCTGGGCTAAGTTGGGAGGGGGTGGTTTAAAAACTGACGAGAAGAGCCAAATGACGTTTGAGAAATTAGACTCCTAGATCCCTTTCCCTACTTCACACACTATACAGCCGCCTCTTTCCAACTCTAGGAGAAGTCTGATGGCTCATTCTCTGTGTGAAGGTCTCTTGACTAGGGGCACCCAATCACAGTTGAGGCTGTAGGTACCATACCGAAAAGAGGCGGGGGTCACGTATGCAGGCTGAATGCTGTGTTATTAGACTCACAGCCCCCTTCCCCAGCTCGGCTCCTAGGATAGCAACATCCTGATTCTTACTCTCTGGGCCAAAGATCAGAAAACTTCTCCAGGCAGTCTGACCCAGGCCAAAGGAAAGACCTGAAGACGAACCTAAGTGTCCTTAACAAATAGTCCAGGTGTTACTTTCATCAGACGGTGCTGGAATAGCCAGATATCCATTAAAGAAAATGAATTTTGATCAGTATTTCATCTCATAAACAAAAATTAATTCTAAATGAATCATAGAAATAAGAATAAATGGTAAAACTATAAAGCACTTAAAGGAAAATATAAGAGAAAAATCCTTGAGACCCTAACATAGGCAATGGTTTCTTAGCTAGTTCACCAAGAATGACTAACCAGAAAAGAAAAATTGATAAACTGGTCTTAATCAGAATTTAACACTTTTAGTCATCAAAAGACACCATTACGAAGATCTGTGGGTGGGCCATAGTATTGCGAGAAAATATCTGCTGCACACATATCTGGCAAGGGGCTCATATTCAGAAAATACAAAGAACTCAAATCAACACTTAAAAAAAACTCTAATGGGCAAAAGACTTGAACCGACACTTCACAATAAGCGCTAGAAAAGGTGCCCAACATCATTCGTCAAGGAAACACAAATTAAAATCACAAGGAGATCCCATCACATTCTTACCAGAATCACTAAAAGACTGACAAGCTCAATTGTTAGCAAGGATGTGAAACCAGTAGAAACGAATTCGCATGCACTGCTGATGGGAGTAAAAAATGCTACTACTCTGGAAAATGTATATGGCTCGTTTAATAAAATTAAACAACTGCCTATCCTATTACCCAGAAATTATACTCCTAGGCATTTACCCAAGAGAAATGAAAGCATATATCTACAAAAAGCCTTGTGCAGGAATGTCTGTACCAGCTTGATTCATACTAACTATAAATGGGAAAGCCCAAATGTCAATTCACAAGAGAATGAACAAACAGAATGTGGTGTATTCCCACAATGGAATACTACTCTGCACTAATATGGATGAACTATGCTGATGCACATACAACGTGGATGAATTGCAAACATTTTCTTGAGCAAAAGAAGCCAGACACAATGGGGTAGATCTTGATAATTCTACTCATATAAAGTCTGAACAGGCAAAGCTACTTACAGTAAAAGAAATCAAAGCAGCTGCCTCTGTGAGGGATGGGGGTGTGGAGTAGAGAACGACCAAGAAGGACATGTGGGAACTTTCTAGGTTAAAGTACAAATTATCTATCTTGATTAGTGTTTTGGTTACCCAGGGACATACATTTGTCAAAATTCATTGAACTGTACCTTTAAGTTCTTTGCATTTTACTATATGTAAATTATACCACAATAGAAACAATTATTTAAAAAACCAAAATACAAATGGCAACCCACATACTCTGTTTTTGATCAGTAATCACTCCCCCTACATTTAAACATGAGAAGATAGCCAAGATTACTAGGTATCTGAGGAGGGAAAGAAAAAGATTATGTAGGTCAAAAGGCAGGGGAAACGTGTAAATATATTCAGAAAGAGAACAGCACTGTATCCATAAAGAAGGATATGAGACTACTGAGTACGAGATATTTGGAGAATATAACAGAGCTCTCAACATTTTTTAAATTTTAAAATTTAAACACTGTGGCAGAAATCACAAGCTCAATAGGTTAAACGTTAAAGTTGGAGGAAATCTCCTACTGAGGGAGGGTAGGGGTGGAGGTAGAACAGGAGAAAGAGAGAAAGAAAACAGGAAGAAACAGATAAGAAAATCAGAGGACCAAACAAGGAAGTCCAATATCAAAGAACAGGAGTTTCAGAAAGAATAGAGAAAACAGAGACAAGAAAAAAAAAAAAAAGTATAAAATAAAGCACGAAAACTTCTCAGAATTAAAGGAAATAAACTGCCAGACTGAAAGGTCTACTGATGAATGAAAACACACCCATAATAAGTCCTATCATTATGAATTTGAGCTACCCAGGGGAGAAAGCAGAGTCTGTGAGTCTCCAGAGAAGGATCAAAAGCAATTCTGATTTCTCATTGGAAATAAGACAATGAGCAGAAATGCTCAGATTTTTGCTTCTGAAGAGATTGAAAAAATGTACTTTCCCCTCTTCTTCCTGTTAATTACAACTAAGAATCCTGGACATTAAATATACGCAAACCTAAGAGGACTTGGAGAGAAGTAGAGAAGGCACATCACCTCGGGACACTGGGACCAAAAGAATGACAGAGCAGTGAGTTCTCTGGGATTTCTCTTTGCCTCATATATCCCAGAGTAGGTACCGGAGAAGCCGGCAACCCAAACACCAATAGGCACAGACAAAAAAGAAGTCTCCAATGCAAATAAAGTCTGCTCTCTCTATCAAAAGAACCAAGAAAGGGGCAGTCTAGAAAGATGGAAAACTTAGAAAATAACTGCTCGACTGCAGCCAAACACTGCAGAAAAACCCACGGCCACATGCCAGCAAAGACTGAGTGGAGAGCAAACAAGTACATGAAAAGATGTTCAGAGGTCACTATACACCCATCAGAACGCCTACAGGAAAGCAGAATGACACACCAAGTGTGGGCAGAAATGCGGAACAACTGGATCCCTCCAACACTGCTGGTGGGAACAGACAGAGCCGCTCTGGAAAACAGGATGGCAGTTTGGAAGAAAACAAAACAAAACACCACTAGCACACAACCCAGCAACTGCCCTCTGGGCATTTATCCAGGAAAAAAGGAAAACTTACGTTCACACAAATACGTGTACGCTACTGTTTACAGAAACTGTATGCGTAATAGCCCCACACTGGAAAGAACTCAGGTGTTCTTTTTTTTTTTTTGAGACAGGGTCTTGCTCTGTTGCCCAGGCTGGAGTGCAGCGGCATGACCGTGACTCACTGCAGCCTCGACTTCCCAGGATCAAGTGATTCTCCCACTTCAGCCTCCCAAATAGCTGGGACCACAGGCTCAGATGTTCTTGAAGAGGTACATGGTTAAACTACGGTTTGTTTGTATCCACACCATGAATACTACTCAGCAACAAAAGGGATGAACCACTGATACATGTGATGAGCTCCATGAATTCCCAAAGAATGATGTAAAGAAAAGAAGTCCCCGAAAGTTACCTACTACATAATTCCACTTATAATAACACTCTTGAAATAACAAAATTATAGACAGGGAGAGCAGATGAGTGGTTGCCAGGAGATATTTAGCCAAGCAGTGAATGGGGGTAGGAGAGAAGTGGGTGTGGCAACATGAGGGCTCCTGGGGGTGGGAAGGTTCTGTATCTGGACTATACCAATGTTAATATCCCGGTTGTAGTACTGAGATGTATTTTCCCAAGAGGCTACCATTTGGGGAAACTGGGTCTTCGTGTGACTCTATGATTACCTCACAGTAAGAAGTTTAATTAAAAACTTCAATAAAAATAATCTTCTATACCCAGTAAGGCTACCAGCAAATATGAGAGTAGTAAGGTTTATCAGCAAACAAAGACATTTTCAGACCTAAAAGGTTTGAAAGGATTTATTCCCATTATCCTTTCTCAAGAAGCTAAATTAAGCAGAGTGTGGTGCCCTATGCCTAATCCCAGCACTCTGGGAGGCCAAGGCGGGAGGGTCACTTAAGCCCAGGAGTTCAAGACCAGCCTGGGCAACATAGTGAGACCTTGTCTCTAATTTAAAAAAAAAAAAAAAGCAGCAGTTACAATAGCACGTGCTCCATCAAAACAAGCAAGTAAACTGAAGAAGATTACAACACAATATGGGAAATGGGAGGTCTAAGCCTAGATTCCTGGCTTGTCTTGCCCTTTTGCTGATGAAGTTTCTGCTACTCCCTGCAGACCTGCTGTCTGCTAAGGATACTCATCCCATCCCCACAGTAGCTGACCAGAACGAGCCGAGAAGCCGTGTGTTACAGCGCAGCCCCTCTCCTGACAAGGCTTCCTCCCGAAGTCCAATGGACCTGGCTCACCGACAGGCCCCCCAGATGGAGGACGCCCTGTGTGCGCAGGACTCACTCCTGACGCTGCTCAGTGACCTCCTGAGTGGGGCACCTACAAATACGCATGAAAGCACAAATCAGATTAAGATCCAGACTCTGTTCAACCTGTCTTCCCCTAGGAGTCTTCATCTGATACTACCAGCAACACTGCCCCTTTGCATGTTCAGTTAGATTTGTGCCTGTTTCTCAGTTTTTAAAATTAAACAAGATATTGTTAGGGATACACACATAGATGACAGATTTATGAAGACGACTAATGAAAAAATCAACACAAGAATCAGGACAGTGGCTGCCTCTGGGGGGAAAGGGGATACAACTGAGGAGGGATATGCTGGAAACTTCTGTAGCAGTGGCAATGGTTGATTTCTTGGCTTACGATGGTGGTGCATGGATGTTCATTCTGTAATATTTTGGATTGCATATGTGCATTTAGTATGTTCTTCTATGTGTGTGATATGTTTAATTTTTGAAGTAAAAACACACAGAGGAATAAACGGGACACAGAGGATGAAGCTTTTGCTATATGGCCCAAACGACAAGTGCGTAAGAGTCACAGACAATCAAATTTCAGCACAGCCTAAGGTCACACCTTCTTAGCGATAAATGACCATGAAATGGATTCCCTCAGACAGTAGTGACTATCCCATCACAGAGGGTGTGTGTAAATACACTGGACAGTTCCTCAGTGGAGATAGTAGAGAGGAGCCAAAAGCATCAGCTCCGGGGAAAAGATCCTTCAAATCCCAAGATTCTGGGATTGTATGACTTGAAATCTTTACTACAGACAAAAAGTCTTGGCCTTCTAACGATATACCCACAGCCCTTCTAACCTGAGACTGAACACTACATCATGAATGGTGACAGAATGCACACAGGTTTCACAGAGTATTCTGTTAATGTGACCATAGGGTGAACTATCAGAGTGGGAAAAATGAGGCAATTGCAGCAGCAGCTGGACTAAGTCTTTTAACAAGCTTCTTTACTCTGATAGTGCCCACAGTTTTGAAAACACTTATGGAGTGAACAGAAAAAGGGAACCGCATTTGAAAACCATAGCCTGCATTCAAGCTAACACGTGAAACTAAAGTAGCTATATGTTGACTCACATGAGCAGAATATGTACGTGCATCATACTAATCTTCTGCCCTTGGAAGGGCTGACATCTGGCTAGAGAAAAGTACCTTTGAAGGCAGTCCAAACAAATACACATAAGACTCTGATCTTTCAGACAGAACTTCTCCACAATTACATATTTTTTTTTCAGTTCTCTTCCAAACTCCACACAAAACAGGCATTTCCTAGCAAAAAATATGGTATAATATACAGGTAGACAAGCAAGTATTCATTCATTCATGTAATGAAGTTAAGCCTTAACAGTCCAGGTTGGTTGCTAGATCTAGATCAATTAGAACAGGCAAACATCCACTATTCTTCCTAAGAAGGAAACACATACCTCAATTTTTGGAGTCTATCCATTTCTTCGGCTTTGAGCTCATTCAGTTCCTTTGTTCTTCTAGAAGTTTCAGCATCAAGCCAGTCAAGCCTAGAGAACAGTATCAAGAGTCACCCCAACTCACCTCAAGGCAGAGTAAGGACTCCCCTGAGCTCCAGTCTTGGCTCCCCACTTGGCTTCTTAAGTGACTTCACAGTCTTTTAAGGAGGCAGAAAGCCAATACACATAAGGAGTGTAGCTAGGCCTAAATAATCTCTATTTATCATAATGTATAGAGATGTAGAACAGGCCTGCTTACCTTTTCCTGCCTCAGGAGCAAATATTTACCTCTGTTTTTGCATGTTGTCAATTTCCTTGGCTTTTAATTCCTCTAGTTCCTTCAATCTTTTGGAAGTTTCAGCATCAAGCCAAGCGAGCCTAGCAGACAGTCAAGAGTCAAACCAATTCTGCCTCCACACTGCAGGGTGCCATCATCACAGAAAGAGACCAGAAGTCAGGATCCCTGCAGAGCACCAATCCTGGCTCTATTAAGGTACTCAGTAGGTAACATAACCTCTCTGTACCCCTAAAGCTCTCTAGAACGTGTTCCATGTCAAAAGACATTGATGCACAATGCAATGAGAACCTGTCTCAAAGGTTCTCAAGAAAACTAGCTATCACTTGTACTTAGGGTTTCTTTTTTTTTTTTGAGACGGAGTCTAGCCCTGTCGCCCAGGCTGGAGTGCAGTGGCCGGATCTCAGCTCACTGCAAGCTCCGCCCCCCGGGTTTACGCCATTCTCCTGCCTCAGCCTCCCGAGTAGCTGGGACTACAGGCGCCTGCCGCCTCGCCCGGCTAGTTTTTTTTTTTGTATTTTTTAGTAGAAACGGGGTTTCACCGTGTTCGCCAGGATGGTCTCGATCTCCTGACCTCGTGATCCGCCCGTCTCGGCCTCCCAAAGTGCTGGGATTACAGGCTTGAGCCACCGCGCCCGGCCTAGGGTTTCTTATTAGACTCAAACAAAACCCTTGCTATACCTTCAAGTTTAGACAAACAGTGAGCCCCCAGGAGCCATATAGGCATAGTGAAGTCAAATAAAAACAAAAAGGAAAAGTTAACTGTGAACAACTCTGTTGTATGTAAAAAGTGCTTTGATTCCTTTGGTTTAGAATATATGAATATTGTCAAATTATTTAATGGATTGCTTTCATTTTTACTTTCCCATAATTGTAAGAACAATTTCAGCCAAATGGATACAGAGAAACCTGTTTTCACTGCTCTCTTCCTATGGAATGTTCTCATCTCATTTCCCATATTGAAATCCTGCCTGTTCTTCTGGTCCTAGTTTAATTTCCATCTGCATCCATGAAGCCTAGACCTCTGCAGCAAGAAGTAACGCTCTCCCCTTTCTAAACTCTCTCAGTTCCTAGGTTACATACCATGTTCTATCTTAAATTATAGTTAACTACATAACTTCTCTATTGACTATAAATAAGCAAGGGCTGGGATTATGGCCTTTTTGCCCTTTTTAAAGTCTCCATAGAGCTCATAACAGTGTCATATACAAAACTAGCAACTGATATATAATTGACACATATATAATTTATGAATGAATAAGAAAAAATAGAAGAGCTCACTATAAGCTACATAGTTTGAAAACTTTAATAAACTACATTTTATGTATTTATTCTATTTTTAAAAATAATCTACATTTTAAATAACCAACTTTAAACATAGGAATGAGAAGAAAGGGATCACTTCCATGTCTATGTAAAAGGAGCTCTTTAATTCTCAAAGATCTGAAAAATACCAGCACAAACCTGGCTGCTTCGTGCTCAACAGCACCTGTCAGGTGACTTTCCTCTTGAGGACCTTCTGGCTGGAGAGGCTCTTTGGTGGCATCTCTGGGGCTAGATTTCACCTTTAGCCATGCGGCACTGAAAAAAATAGAAAAGCATACCTTTGTCATCATTCGCTCCGTATCCAATGACTCATCCAAGTAGGTGCCAGCTCAGAGACGACAACAGCATTAAATTAATGGTGATCTGTAGCACGGGGCCCTACGGTAGAAGCTGAATGTGAAGAAAAGTAAGATCCTCCTGCACTCAGGTGCAGTGTCAAAGGGGAGAAATTCTTCTTTGCTTCAAAGAAGCCATCACCATTTTAAATGAGAAATAGTGATCAATTACAGAATATTGGGTGAGTGTCAACAAAACTCTGTTACAATATATAGATTTGGATCACTAATTACATTTCATATTATAAGGCAACTCTGTATCTTTATAAGGCCCAACAGCACTGTGAGCCTGGAAGCCTCACCCACCCTGCTCTACCCACCACACATGCACTCTAAAAGACAGTCCACTGTACATTTGGTCTGTAATACAAACTTCAGCCATTGAGCTTACCAACTGAATGTACATCTCCATATTAATACTTGTATACAAAAATACAGAAAACAGAATAGAGTAATAAAAACAAAAAAAGCACATTATGAAATCAGAAGACCTGATTTTAGGTCTGGCTGTTACATGAATAAGACATTAAATTCTCTAAACATTGTTTCCTTAACTTGAAAATGAGAGTGGATGGATGAGCACAGCCATTCCTTCACATTCACCTGGAATCTTAGGGGGCTTCTCTTCCACCGGGCTGCTCACCCTGACTTCTGATGGCTCCAAAGACAGAACCCTGCAATCACTCATCTTCTCCCTTGTTCTCTCCTGACATCACTGCTTTTTACTTCTTCCTTTCTTCCGTCCTACCTCCTGGTCCTTTCCATTGTGTTTTCAAGAACTACTGTCTCACGGTAAACAAGCTCCCCTTTATCTTCAACCGATTCCCCCAAAGATTATTTCCACCTAACCGGACCCTGCTCCTCTCCTCTCTAACCCTGTGGAATGGCAGCTTCTCATTCTAATGTGCTCTGAATGGGGATGACAAGACAGTAACGTCAACATTACCCTAATTGCTCCCTGCAGCTAAGACAGTGTTGGTGAGATCTATATGGCTTTATAGTTCATAACTATCTTGACTTAGGAGTTAGAATTATTTTAATATATTTATTTACTCAGCAAAGATATACTGAATGCCTACTATGTGCCTAGCACTGGACATTCAAATATAAAAAAGACACAGTCCCTGGCCTCAAGTTACTAGAATCTATTGGCAGAAGAGACAAGTGAAGGGAAGCCCACCATCTTCCATACAATCACACATGTCCCGGTGTTGGGGTGGCCCATGGAAGGGTGTTCCAACCACAGTCAGGCAGAAGAAGGAACTAACAAGCTTCCGGACAAAGACTTCTCATGTATGACTCACCCAAAAAAGCATTTCTGTTTAATGGAAAAAATTAAGGCTATTACTTCATTTGCTCCTTATAAGCTATAGGTTGCCTTTGATATGTGGAGGAAAAAGAGAATCACATACACAAACGGTCCCTTGAGTTTTCACATACCATTTAGGAGACGCTGGTGGGGACGTGGGATTTGGGGGTATCCATGGCGCCTTGCGGTCTTTCACAGGCTGCCGGTTCATTTTTAATCTGGATGAAACTGTTGTCTGCTGCACTCTGCTTTTACTGTGAAGTTGGCTTTGTCTACTTCTTTCAGCTTTGCAGAGTCCCTGTGAAAGATAAGTAAGAATTATAAAGCCAAACAAGTATCAAAGAAACTATGGTTTCAACCTCTGACTCACTGAAGCTCCAAGTTCTCCATGTTATTCATGTATCAATTCAGAAAAACCTGAGTAGAAAGCACTGTGGCAGAAATTTGGGGGAGGGTGTAAATTTCATTGAAACAACCATGGTAGAGGGCGGGGTGGAGGGTGTGGAATTGAAATCCCTGGCTCTGCCTGACACCTTTAAACATATAAACAAGATATAAAATACATTTTTATTTATTTACAATTAGTTTCCTAAACAAAAAAAAATTCGTATCATATTGTTAAATTATTTTTCTTTTTTCTTTTCTTTTTTTGTTTTTAAGAGACAGGGTCTCGCTCTGATGCCCCGGCTGGAGTGCAGAGGTATGATCATAGCTCACTGCAGCCTCAAACTCCTGGGCTCAATTGATTTTCCTGCCTTAGCCTCCTGAGTAGCTGGGATCACAGGTGTGAGATACCATGTGAAATAACAGGTTTGGCTAATTTTTTATTTTTTGTAGAGCCAGGGTCTCACTGTGTTGCCCAGGCTGGTCTAGAATTCCTGGGCTCAAGTAATGTGTAAAACATTCTTCGTTAAAATACTTAACCTCTCTGGGCCTTAGGTCTAAATAGAATGAATACAGCTACTTAAAAAACGTTATAGAGAATGAGGCTCTGTCTCTGGAGAAGAGCACCCATTTGAATTCTTACAGGTTCAACCTTGACATCTCGATGATTCATCGCCACCCCCTGCCATAGAAGTTTGGGAATAAACAGACTTGATCCTAATCCATTATCTGTCAATATCTTGTGGTAAGTGCTAACTCTCCTTTTCTGGAGGCCACCTGAAAATAAACAGATTTGCTACAGAAGCCTTTGGGCAAAGCCACCAAATGTCACTAATACAATAAGGGTATTCGACCAGGAGGTGGTCTTTTGGCCAGTTTTCCACTGATAGGGCCATAAGTAAGTTTTAAACAGAAGTTTAAAATATAACGTAGTTTTAAACCAAGTTGTATCCTGCTGGCTCCCAAAGCCATATTAGAAAGCATTCACCCTAGGATGCCCTTTTAATATGCAGGAATTATTCTTGATCGATATTTATCTTCAGTAGGAACTAATTTTTTTTTTTTTTTCTTTAACACAGGGTCTTACTCTGCTGCCCAGGCTGGAGTACAGTGGCTCGATCATAGCTCACTGCAGCTTCAAACTCCTGGGATCAAGTGATCTTCCTGCCTCAGGCTCCCAAATAGCTGGGACTACAGGCATGAGTTACCACACCTGGCTAATTTTGTTTTTAGTAGAGATGGGGTCTCACTATGTTGCCCAGGCTAGTCTTAAACTCCAGGCCTCAAGCAATCCTCTCGCTTCCCAAAGTACTGGGATTATAGGCCTGAGCCACCACACCTGGCAGGAACCAAATCTTAATCCCCTCAAATCTCACACTTCCAAACCAGAAGTGGAAAAAAACTGAATTTTAAAATCTCCTGCCCAATTAGGATATTGGTATCATATTAGTTAGGATCTTACCAAAGCAGGAATAGAAAGAATTCTCTATTCTAGTAACAATATTAAAAATTGTTATGTTTTTGTAAAATATATGAACGACTTAAATAGCCAGACTCAAGGACTGTTAGCATCCAACTGCCTGAGAACTGGCTCCACCGCATACCAGTTTCTGTGGCCTTGACAACGTCAGATTAATATGAATGGGCCAAAAGAAAGGAACGATTTCATACTTGCTGCCGTGCTGGCGCCAGTGTATCTTTCTTCCTAAATGGCACATTCTCAGTCACAGGCTGCTTCTTCACTGCTTTTGTTTTTGCCACGGCTAACACCTCGTCTTTGAAGCTTGCACTTTGGTCTAGAATAAATGGTCCTTCTTCCGGAAGGACATCCGCATCTAATACATCAAGCTCACTCTGCAACCTCTGGGTCTCCGGAAGCTCCGCAGCAGGCTGGTACTTATCTACATGGAGATTTTTGAAGAACGAACTGAGGAAAATGCTATTCAAATCAAATCTCTGAGAATGATTAGCTATACACAGATAGGCTCCAAATATCTATCCTAGCCTTGCTGAGAAGCAGACGTTTTGTTGTCAACACTGTTCTTCCTCCTATGAATATTACGGCGGGTTTATAAGCAGAAACCTAGGTATCACGGTTGACTGCCTGAATCTTCGCTCTCATCTTTACTCATTTACCTGGTCCCTTTGATCCTAATTCTAAAATAGCTCTTACATTTATCTCTGCCCTTCTTTCCCTTTTGCTATTACCCAAGGTCAGGCTTGCAGTATCTTGTGACTAGAATAACAGTGTCTCCTAACTGATCTCTTGTTTATCTTCACACTGTCTTCTGGCTACCAAAATTGTTCTTCTCAAATGTAATATTTAAAAGTCACTTCTGGCCAGGTACGGTGGCTCACGCCTGTAATCTCAACACTTTGGAAGGCCGAGGTGGGTGGATCACCTGAGGTCAGGGGTTCGAGACCAGCCTGGTCAACATGGTGAAACCCCATCTCTACTAAAACTACAAAAATTAGCCGGGCGTGGTGGCAGCCACCTGTAATCCCAGGTACTCGGGAGGCTGAGGCAAGATAATCATTTGAACCTGGGAGGTGGAGGTTGCAGTGAGCCAAGAAGGCGCCACTGCATTCCAGCCTGGGGGACAGGAGCGAGGCTTCATCTCAAAAATAATAAATAAACAAATAAATAAATAAATAAATAAATAAATGTCACTTCTATACTCAAAACCTTCCATGGGTCCTAATTTGATAGAGAATAAAGTCTGAACTCCATATAAGACATTTAACCTGCAATGGGAAAGGAAATAAAGCTATCTTTATTTGAAAATGAGACAATACAGAAAATCAAAGAGATTGTACAGAAAGACTATTACAGCTGAGAAGAGGGGTCAGCAAGGTTTCTGGATATAAGAAGATGAAAACAGAAAATCAGTATTATCTCCATATATCAAAATAACTAATAGAAAATATAAGAGGAAAAAATCTCATTAACATGACAACAAAAACTGTAAGGCACGTTGGAAGAAATCTAATGACAGAGGTATACGGCTTTTACAGAAAAATTTAAAAGGTAAAGGACATGAAAGACAATCTAAATAAATTGTTTTCATGAATGAATAGACCATAACGATGTCAGTTCTCCCCCTAAATAATCCATAATTTCAAACGCATATTCAATTAAAGCCCTAACAGATTTTTTTCAAGGATCTAAATAAGTTGATCCAAAATTCATACAGAGTAAAATCCCAATAGCCCAAATAACTTTGAAGAACAACCAGCGAAGTGGGGAGTTGGTGGAGGCAGCAGTCTTACTTGACCAAAGATAAAGTCTTAGTGAGAAAACATTAAAGGCAGTGTGGGAGTGATACAAACACAGGCAGAAATCAATGAGACTTCATGGATGTGACAAAGGCAGCATGATAACTCAGTGAGTATGAACTACACTGTTCAAAAAACAGTGCTAAGACCACTAGCATCCATAGAGAAAAAAATAAAACAGAATCCTTGCCTCGCATTGGACACTTAAAGTCTAAATGGAATGAAGACCTAAATGTGGAAAGAAAACTTTAAAACTTTAATTAGAAAATACACGAGACAGTCAGTATGACACCAGGGCAGAAGTGACTTTCTTAAGCTCAAATGTAATACTGACATACTTGAACTTAATTGAACCAAACTACAACTTCCATTTGACAAAAAGACATCCTTAAAGTCAACAGACAAGCCAAAGTCTGGAAGTAGATCTCTGTATAATTAACATAGGACCAATATCCAGACTATATAAAGAACTTCTACAAACCTATAAGACAAATAAACAATCCAACAGAGAAACAAAGGATAGAAACTGGCAATTTAGACAGAAAATCTGAATTGTCAATAAAAATAGGAAAAGATGATTGACTTCACTAGAATCAAAAATATTCAAACAATGAGGTATTTTAAATCCATAAAAAGATGTGGGAAAACAAGTACTCTCACAGACTACTAGCATGGCAGTAAATTCCCCAACTACTTTGGAAAGCAACTTGATTGCTATAGTAAAGTTGAAGATTCCTGTACACTGCAACCCAGCAATCTCACTCCTAGGTATATACTCAGCCTAAAGGAACTCTAACATGTGGACAGAGGAAGCCAGGAACACAGATATTCACTTCACTTCATCATTGTTTATAAAAGCAAAATACTGGGAACAACCAAAATATCCATCAATAAGAGCTGAGAAATAAACTATGGTATATTCATTTAAGGGAAACCTATACAGCAGTAAAATTAATAAATTAGAATTCGTGTGTCAATGTATCAATATGAAAAAACCTTACAAACATAAGTGGAGGGGGTAAGCAAACTGCAAAATGATGCATACGGTAAGATATTTACATAAAACAATACTATATATGACAGATATATAAGCAGTACAAATGTAAAAACAGAATGGGTCTATAATATAATAACAATAGTAACTTCTAATAAGGGAGAAAGAGAATGGAATGAGGAGAAAAATACAAAAGGGGCCTCAACTGTACTGTCATCCGGTTTCACTTTCCTCAATTTCAGTTACCCCTCATCAGCCCTGGGTCCAAAAATATTCAACGGGAAATTCCAGAAATAAACAATTCATACGTTTTATTTTTATTTTTTTTTTGAGACGGAGTCTTGCTCTCTTGTCCAGGCTGGAGTGCAGTGGCACGATCTCGGCTCACTGCAATCTCCGCCTCCTAGGTTCAAGCAATTCTCCTGTCTCAGCCTCCCGAGTAGCTTAGATTACAGAGTGCATCATCACGTCCAGCTAATTTTTATATTTTTAGTACAGACAGGTCTAAAAATATAAGACCTATCTTATATTTTTATAAGACCAGCCAGGCTGGTCTCAAACTCCTGACTTCAAGTGATCCACCAGCCTCAGCCTCCCACAGTGCTGGGATTACAGGTGTGTGCCACCACGCCTAATTTTTGTATTTTTAGTAGAGATGGGGTTTCACCATACTAGTCAGGCTGGTCTCGAACTCCTGACCTCAGGTGATCCACCCACCTCAGCCTCCCAAAACACAGGGATTACAGGCGTGAGCCACCGCGCCCCGCCCATAAGTTTTAAACTGTGTATCCATGCTGTAGAGGCTCCCTGCCTGTTAGTCACCTAGCAGCTGTCTTGGCGATCAGAACGACTGTCTCGTATTGCAGTGCTTGTGTTCCAGTAACCCTTACTTGCCTTCACAATGGCCTCAAAGAGCAACTACAGCGATGCTGGCAATTCAGATATGCTGAAGAAGCTGGAAAACGTCCCCTTTCAGTGAAAAGGTAAAGTGCTTCACTTCATAAGGAAAGAGAAAAAAAATCATATGCTGCTATTACTGAATCTAGTAAGAATGAATCTTCTTTTTGTGAAATTGTGAAGAAGGAAAAAGAAATTCAAAGCTAGTTTTGTTGTCACACCTCAAACTGACAAGTTATGGCCATAGTGAGTGATACTTAGGATGGAAAAAGAATTAAATTAGTGGCTGGAAGACATGAACAGAAATGTGTTCCAAATGACAGCAAATGAGTTAGGTGCTATCCTCAGTTTTGGGTATCCCACTTTGGGGTAAGTTTTGAAACGTATCCCCTTGGATAAGAAGGGACTACAGGTTGAGCATCCCAAATCCCAAAAATCCAAAATCCAAAATGCTCCAAAAGTGGAACCTTTTTGAGCACCAACATAATGCTCTAGGGAAATGTTCACTGGAGCCTTTTGCATTTCAGATTTTCGGGTTCGGGATGTTCCATCGGTAGGTAGAAAGTAAATATTCCAAAATCCAGAAAATGTTTAAATCCAAAGCACTTCTGGTTCCAAGTATTTTGGATAAGGAATGCTCAACCTGTGCTGTATTTTATTTCTAAGAAACAAAATTCTGAAGTAATTAAAGCAAAAATGTTAAAATTTATTAAATTTAAGTAGTAGATATACAATATTATTCTTTTTATTCCTTTCTGTATATTTTAAATATTTCACAACAAAGGAAAACTACATTCGGACTACTTTAACAGTCAGTCAAGGGTCAGATTTCCTGTCACTACATCCTTTAATTAGGTACTTTAATTAGGTACTTATCAAAGCTACAGAAGTTACACGGGGCCAGGCGCAGTGACTCACGCCTGTAATCCCAGCACTTTGGGAGACCGAGGCGGGCAGATCACGAGATCAGGAGTTCAAAACCAGCCTGGTCAATATGGTGAAACTCCATCTCTACTAAAAATACAAAAAAAATTAGCTGGGCGTGGTGGTGTGCACCTGTAGTACCAGCTACTCCCAGCCTGGGTGACAGAGCGAGAGTCCATCTCAAAAAAAAAAAAAAAAAAAAAAAAAAAAAGAAGTTACATAGCAAGGAAATATAAATCAGAAGAAAAGAATGGTAAAACTAAATCCTTGGAGGCAGGTGGATCATGAGGTCAGGAGATCGAGACCATCCTGACTAACCCAGTGAAACCTCATCTCTACTAAAAATACAAAAAATTAGCCGGGCATGGTGGCAGGCACCTGTAGTCCCAGCTACTCAGGAGGCCGAGACAGGAGAATGGCGTGAACCCGGGAGGTGGAGCTTGCAGTGAGCTGAGATCGCACCAATGCACTCCAGCCTAGGCAACAGAGCAAGACTCTGTCTCAACAGAAAAAAAAAAAAAAATCCAAAATCCTTGGTCTGTAATTTATTTAACTCCCAAGCTTATATACATCAAAGCAACCTGACTGTAGGTCCTGATACCTTTCCAGTAATGATTTGCATAAATCAGCATGTAAACACAGCATAAGTTTTAGGAGTGAGTTTGAGGACACTGCTGGTAGTGGGAAGGGAGCCACCATCCTCGTCGCTGACAAGTTACACTAATGGAATCAACCAATGCAAGAACAGTTCAGAAGCTACGAAAAAACTGCACCAGCCAACTCTGATGTAAATCACAAGATAGCTGATCAAATCAGGCTCAGGCGTATATTCCAAATGAAGAGTACACAGGGAGGGTTTTCCATCCCAGTGGCTCCCCAGGGTATTTTTTCAGGGGTGGGTGGGGAAGAGAAGACCTTAGGAAATCAGAATGGAAGAATTGGGTAGAGTGATACCTAAGACAGAAATAGGAAAATGTAACCTTCTGAAATCCAGAGAACAAGAAAAAACAACAAATATAAAATAAAACTAGGAGGGCTACCAAAACCTTAAGTGTTTTACTCAAGGTTCCCAAGGAGTGGCAGAGCCAAGTCTTCTGGCTTTTGGTCCCACGTAAGTCCCATTCATTCTGCCTTGTCAGGGACCATAGAGCTGTTCCCCATAAATACATTTTCCAGAGAACTGAAGTTTACTTCTCTATAGCCACGCAAAACTCCTTTGTTTTTTTCTGAGACAGAGTCTCACTCTGTCGCCCAGGCTGGAGTGCAGTGGTGCGATCTCGACTCACTGCAACCTCCGCCTCTCGGGTTCACACCATTCTCTTGTCTCAGTCTCCCCAGTAGCTGGGACTACAGGCGCACGCCACCATACCGGCTAATTTTTGTATTTTTAGTAGAGATGGGGTTTCACGTGTTAGCCAGGATGGTCTCGATCTCCTGACCTCGTGATCTGCCCACCTCGGCCTCCCAGAGTGCTGGGATTACAGGCATGAGCCACTGCACCTGGCCCAAAACTCCTTTTAAAATAGCCACCAAAGATTTGTTTCCTTAGTTAGAAAATGCCTAACATAATCTAGCCTTTTCTTAATAACTTAGTGCTATTATTAAAACTAAAAATGCCACCTTAGATTTTTACAGCATTTAGCAACTAGATAATTTGCCACTTACAACAACTAAGTCAGTCACAAAACACAAAGACTATCCTTCCCATTTTATAGATGAAAAAATTCAGATTCAGGCCGGGCGCGGTGGCTCACACCTGTAATCCCAGCACTTTGGGAGGCCGAGGCAGGTGGATCACCTGAGGTCAGGAGTCCAAGACCAGCCTAACCAACGTGGTAAAACCCTATCTTTACTAAAAATGCAAAAAATTAGCCAGGCAGGGTGGAACGTGCCTATAATCCCAGCTACTCGGGAGGCTGAGGCAGGAGAACCGCTTGAACTCAGGAGGCAGGGTTTGCAGTGAGCTGAGATCATGCCACTGCACTCCAGCCTGGGCGACAAAGCAAGACTATGTCTCAAAATAAATAAATAAATAAGATTCAGACAGATTAAGTCAACCCAGATTCACAAACTGGCAGAGGTGGGACTAGAATCTAGGTCTCCTTGGTCCAAATTTCCCCCCTCTGCCTCCCAGCTTTCCTACATTTGTTCCTGTAATGAGTTTTAGGTTAGCAGGTTTTCCAGCTTCTCTCTGAAACTGGTCTCCATTTTTCACTAGTCAGCTGATGAGCACCTCAAATCTTCTAACTCATTTAGCAAACACTTCTCTGTGTGCTGGCCTGGAATGTTCTCTCCATTTCCTCCAGTCTATCAAAATGAGCTCCCTAGCACCCAGAACTCAAGTTACTATGATTTGCTACTCAGAAATCTTTTCTTATTCAATTACATTTCTTCATAGAGTCTTTCAACAAGCACTTAAGTGCCTAACTATGTGGCAGATGCTGGGCTCATCATAGAGGATATAAGGACAAATAAATCTGACACCCACCCTCAAGGGAAAGGCTGGCAAAGGCAGACTTCTAAATTAGAAGGAAGACACTATATTAGTTTTACCTGCCTACCAATGAAGGAGAGCGAACATCCCATTAAAGTGAATAAATATCTAATAGTAAATGAACAAAATTAGGTTTTTATTGTAATATAATAAAAAATAAACATCTGGTCTCGAGCCCAGTTTCTGGCCCAGAGCTCCTAAAACTCTTCTAATTTCCCTAGCATAGGGGCGCTAGGTTCATCTTTTTTTCCTAATATTTGGTCTTTAACCCCAGTACCTGACACAGAGGTCTTATCCCTTGGAATTTCCTGGCTAAGGAAGCATTTTTCTTTTTTTTTTTCTCTAATGAGGTGACTCTTGGAGCTGGTCACCAGAAAGACCATGCCATGATTAGAAGCTTGGAACTCCCAGTCCCATCCTCCATCCTACAGGAAGGGGAGAGGGGCTGGAGATTGAGTTCATCATTGATCATGTCTATGTGATGAAGTCTCCATAAAAATCCAAGAACTAGCTGGGTGCGGTGGCTCACGCCTGTAATCCCAGCACTCTGGGAGGCCGAGACGAGTGGATCACCTGAGGATGGGAGTTCAAGACCAGCCTGACCAACATGGAGAAACCCTGTCTCTACTAAAAATATAAAATTAGCCGGGCAAGGTGGTACATGCCCGTAATCCCAGCTACTCGGGAGGCTGAGGCAGGAGAATCACTTGAACTCGGGAGGCGGAGGTTGCGGTGAGCCGAGATCGCGCCACTGCACTCCAGCCTGGGCAACAAGAGCGAGACTCTGTCTCAAAAAAAAAAAAAGAAAAAAGAAAAAGAAAAAAACAAATCCCAGAACTGCAGGGTTTGAGGAGCTCCCAGGATAGTGAACATGTGGGGGGTCCTGGAGGGTGGCTCCCCTGGAGAGGGCATGGAAGCTCTGTGCCCTTCCACATATTATACTTTGTCCTACACATCTCTTCCACCTGGTTGTTCATCTGTATCTTCCATAACACCCTTTATGATAAATGGGTAAACATAAGTAAAGTGTTTCTCTAAGTTCTATGAGCCATCCTAGCAAACCCCAGGAGGGGGTCAAGGAAGCCCCAATTTTATAGCCTGTCACTCAGAAGCATAGGTCACAACCTGGGACTTGTGACTGGTGTCTGAAGTTGGATTGTCTTATGGGACTGAACCTTAACCCGTGGTATCTGACTCTAATTCCAGGGAGACAGTGTCAGGACTGAGTTGAATTACAGGATACCCAGTTGGTGTCCCCTGGAGAATTGTTTGGTGTGGCAAAACCCTACACATTTGGTGTCAGAGGTGAAGTATTGACAGTCTTAAGTAAGTAGGAAAAACAGTTTGGTTTTTCCTGTCTCTTACAGTTACACTTGTGGTAGAAGTGGAACACTCAATTATTAAGGTTCCACAGAATAGTGGCAGATTGAGAAATAAATCAACTGAATTCTGGACTGATAAATATAACTTTCAAATCAATGAGGAAAAAATGAAATAAAATTTTGATTAATGTAGTAAATTACAACAAAGAAAAAAACTTTGGCAAATGAAACATAAAATCAGGCAGAAAAAAGTTCAAATATGTCATTAATCTCATTAAATGTAAGTAGATTGAATACAGAACTCTAAAACAATTAAAAACTCCAATAATAGGCAAGGTGCTGTGGCTCACGCCTGTAATCCCAGCACTTCGGAAGGCTGAGGCAGCTGGATCACTTGAGGTCAGGAGTTCAAGACCAGCCTGGCCAACATGGTAAAACCACATCTCTACTAAAAATAAAAAAATTAGCTGGGCATGGTGGTGCGCACCTGTAATCCCAGCTACTCAGGAGGCTAGGCAGGAGAACTGCTTGAACCCAGGAGGCAGAGGTTGCAGTGAGCCGAGATCGCATCACTGCACTCCAGCCTGGACAACAGAATGCAACTCCACTTCAAAAAAAAAAAAAATCAGAATAATCTGGGGAAAATAAAGAAGATAAACATTGGAAGGGGTAACTCAAAGGGGAACTTCTTAGATGCCGGTAATGTTCTATTCCTTGACCTAGATAGCAGTTATACAGATGTTTTTGTTTTCTGGAAATTAATTGAGCTATAAATCTACATTATTTTGTGTACTTTTCTATCTGTATGTGTCACCCAGGCTGAAGTGCAGTGGTGCAATTTCACCTCACTGCAACCTCCACCTCCCAGGCTCAAGTGATCCTCCTGTGTCAGCCTTCCAAGTAGCTGGGATCACAGGCATGAGTCACCACTCCTGGCTAACCTTTGCATTTTTTGTAGAGACAGGGTCTACTTATGTTGCCCAGGCTGGTCTCAAACTCCTGGGCTCAAGCGATCCACCTGCCTTGGCCTTCCAAAGTGCTGGGTTTACAGGTGTGAGCCACCGCCCCCAACTTGTATGTTCTACTTTAATTAAAAAAAGAAAAAAGACAAAAAAAACAAAGTTTACTGGATTTGTCCATACTTATTTATAGGTGATCTCATCTATCTAGAGAAATACAAGAGTTAACCAACAAAGTCCCATATTTCATCAAATCTAAAACATCAATTATAAGACACATCAGTATTTTATACCTCACCAGGAATTTTTAAATGTTTAAAATGTTTACAATTTTAAACTGTTACGATTAACTACAAGTTGTCATCAATTAATAATGATTTCAGGAGCATTCAAATGTGTACCTCAGACCAACGAAATGCAGTATCCTAACATACACATCCATAAGCAAAACACTTAAAACCGAGCAGGGAGATGGATACAGAATATGAACAGGCAAATTACAGAAGAGGAAATAACACGGCTAAGGAGCATGTGAAGAAACGACAACCCTCACCAGGAATCACGAAATGCAACAGAAAACAAGAAGATGCCACTGTCCACTGAGACTGGAAAGCTTTCAAAATTTTTTTATATAACATACTTGGTGAAGATGAGTGGAAATACATACTGATGTCACCGCTAGTCAAGACATAAATGTGTGCCCACTTTTAAGGGGCAAGTTGGCAGTATCTGTTTAAATGCGCATACTGTATCACCTAACAATTCCACTTCTTAGAATAACAAAAACTTATCTGAGGGAAAAAAAAAATATATATATATATATATATATATATATATATATATATAATGTATGTGTGTGTGTGTGTGTATATCTCTCTATCATTATAAATAAACTTTTTTTTAAAGTAGGGTTCTAACTTCCAGCTCTCTGGGAATTTGCCTTGGGTAGCCCAAACACTATGATGTAGCAAAAGGAAATGTTACTTTCTCAACCTTCCTCTATAGAATATTCCAGCCTCCAGCCTGAGGGAGCATCTTGGTTGCTATCTACTGATCCTACTTAAAGTTCATCTGTTGTGGGCTAGGTCCTAAATCCTGACTTTCCCCTCAGTGCAGTAACTGTTACAGCACAGATAATTGTAATGAATAAAATATCTTGCAACAAACACTTTAAGACACATACCGGCCAGAAGCTGCTTTGCCATGGAAGGTTGACTTGTTTCCTGTGGGCATGTGCCCTTTGCTGTGAGGGGCCTCCTCTCACCCTTTGGTGATACACTTGGCCATCTCTCTAAGGCCTTTTGGCTACCAACAGGAAATCTGCTCCGAATTTCACTGAAACATTTTTTCACCTTTTTTGGTGACAGTTTCTTTTCCAGGAGAGATTCCAAAGCCTGCCACAAAAACAATCGATTATTCTCTTAGTTTATCTCAGAAAAGTATGACTTTTAATCACAAAATTGAAAATAAGGACTCCAGGGAAATGTGTTATTAAATGGCTATCTCTAACAGTTAATATAATCTTAATTTAAAAAATGTTATTATTTAGGATATCTAATTAATAACAATTTCTGCAAGTACTTTCAGATGTGTAGCTCACTAAAGCCAATAGCAAAGACATAATGAATATGACTACTTTTAAAGGCATCCAAATCTTAAAGGATCATCATTTTAGAAATTAACAATAGTCTTCAGAACATTATCCCATCTGCTTCAAAAGCATTTTAATCATCAACAAAAATCTCATAAACTCAAATAGTCTTTCAAGTGGACACACATACTGTATCTAACATACATTTTCATGAACTAAAGAATACTTAATAGGTCAATAAGAGTAGAAGATCTGTGTCTCACCTTCCTAAAAAGAGGCATATCCTCTAATAAGTTCCCACCCATTCATTACTGGGAAGTCAGGGCCCAGTCTCCACCTGGTCAGTACAGATTAAGGACAACTGAACACAGTCAGGAAGATTTAGTTCAGAGAATAGTAACATAGTAAGACAATACATCATGAGATGGTGTAGGGCCACAACAGGAAAAATAACCCATTTCTTGCATTTTGAAAAGCAGGGGAGATAAACATTCTGTTGAAGAAACATTATGTTAAAGGTACTCTTATTCAAGCTCACAATGTAGGAGAGGGACTAGAGAGTCTCTTCAGATCCTTTCTAGGATTATGAAGATGTGTACTCTAAATGAAGTTATTTCGGCCAATAAACGTTTCTTATGGATATGTTAAAAAAGCATCACATGACTTGAGATGCGGCCTGAAATTCTAAGGTCTGCATTTGACAACAGCATTCCTCACAGCGAGCTCTATATACACAAATGCAACCAATGAAAATCACAATCATATTTGCTTGACAATGAAACTGTGAAGGCAGAAGGGGCCTTAAAGACCACCGAGAGCTGGTTAATGGTGGTAGAACCGGAGTGTCATTTAGTCTAGAATTCTCTCCACTATCCACCTTTCTTCTACAGCTAACAGCTTACTATGGCACACTAACATAAAGATGACCTTTCTATTTGTGGATGAAAATATATGGCGTAGGGGAACTAATACTAGCATGGGAGTCAGAAGACAGAATTTGATCTCTAGCTCTCAAGAAAAATAACTGTCATCTCTCCAACTTTTGCTTTTCTAAAAAAGCTTAATCCGTACAACAGCAGTAAAACCCATTGCAAAGCATACCGCCATAGACAGGTTCAAATGGCAAAATTATATGGTACCACCATGCAAACTTCAGAGAGCTATAAAACTGAGGTATCTTTGTCACCAGTGAAAAAAGAGACAAAACAAAGTTTACTGGATTTGTCCACGCTGATTGATAGGTGATCTCATCTATCTAGAGAAATACAAGAGTAAGAACACTATCAATTCCTGTCTAATGCATGCCAGTTGTGATTTCTAGAACTCTCTAGCTATATCATAAGATTTAAGGTTCTGATTCCATATACTGTACCTTTAAGTGTTTCTTCTTTTCTAAAATCCATCTAAATTAAACACTGATATTCTAATCTAAGACTGCTTTACTGGTTTCCTTTTCTATGCTAATACATTTTTTTCTCAAATGGCATGGGCCAGGGAATGGCACATTCCGTTTAGTTAATGAACCTGGTTTAAAGTTGTTATATGTTTTATATTCAAGTCACCAATTTTTGAAGTAGTGAAATACGATAACATAGACTAGACTGTAAAAATAACAAAATAAAAATAAGTGTTTCTTCTGCCCTCTGCAAAGCTTTTAATTCACTAGGTAATGGCTTTGTCTTGTATTCTCCATAAATCCTAACGAAACTAGGTAATAGTAAGCATTACTTCCGATACACCTCTAACAAAAATTGGAATCAATTCCATACCTCAATTTGTTGCAGAATATCTATAACCACATCAGGAACAGAAGGGTCCGCATCCAGCTTGGCAGAACAAAGCGAAAGCTGGCGAATAAGGCTGCCCAGTTCCCTATACCGAGCAGGAAGTGGATGCTCCCCTCGGTCAGTAAACTGAGTGACAAACATCTGTAAGGCCCGAATGGCTCCTCGATGGGCAGCCGCCAGCTTCGACATTGCCCATGACTGGTAATAAACAAGATGAGAGAAGTCATTTCCATGCTCAGAACTTGCTAACAATCACCCAACTTCTAAGAATATGTATAGCCTGTCTTCTTTCTGTATAAAGTGCTTTCTATTGTGAAAACTTTTTCATAGTAAAGTGAGTTTAAAGTTTAAAGTTTTCCAGTGACAGTCTTTTCCTTACTATTCCCAATTTCTTACACTAGCAGCAACAAAAATAAAAATCTATTTTTTAGAACCTGTTCCTTGGAAGGCAACCATATTCAGAATATTTAAAGTGCTCGCTCCCTCACTAACAGGTTTCTACAAGTACTGAAAATAACATTAGTGCAGAGGGCCCTACACAATACTAACAAAACACTGGGAAATGTGATTTATAAGTAATTTATAATATTCATATTTATAAATATTTTTAATTTATAAATAATTTAATAAATAATTTAATTGCAGCATACCTTCTTAGTGTGTTTAATTTTATGTGGACTCAATTTATCCAATTCTTCCTGGATTTCTTTTACCTGTTTTGTAAAGGGGAAAAAAGAAAACTTCATACCTTTCCATGGATCTTTTTTGTAGAAAAGGATACATCGATATATCTCATCTTGTCCAAATATAACCATTATTAATTAAAGTCACTTGAAAATGAAAAAAGGCTCTTCATTCATGTACCCAAAAAACAGTTACTGGTTTCCAGTTCAAGATGGTAAACAGGCAGTGTTCACCTTCACCCCTTGGTCCCCAGTGTAATATAATAGGAATTTAACATGAAGGAGTGAAGGCGGAGGTGACTCTGGAAACGCAGGCGGACCGGATCGTGAAGTCTTACACGCCACGCTGAAGAGTTTAGCTTTCGTCCTCTAAGTTACAGAGAGCCACTAAAGTCTTTTAAGCAGAGGTCTGACATGGTAAGATTCATGTTTTAGAGCAATCTCTACGGCAGCAGTGTAGAATAAGAACTGAAATAGAACCCAAAAGAATACAGTGCAAAACCTAACTCAGGCATGCTCTTTTCAGTGAAAAAGTACAGTTTTTGGTTCAAGCAATAAGGCTAACATGTGACTTCAGTGACCAGAAATGAGTAAAAGGCTTACTAATGTATAAGGCATGAAAGTCACAACAAACACTTTTTTAAAATCCATCACAACGTAAAGAATGTAAATGCCTGTGTATCAGCCACTAAAGGTGTCCTCAAAGACACTTAACATGGTCTTTACTCTTTGCTGTTTACCAAATTATTTACTATTACAAGCTTCTATACATTATAAACATGAAATAGATGGGAAACTAACAAGGTCCCTTTTCTCTAAGACTGGGGTCCACAGCTAGGACCAAGGGTTCAGGGTAACTGATCCACCTGACTTCCTATGCAAAAATATGTGCTATATAATGTATAAGCATCTTGGGGGTGGGGAGGAGAGGCTTTTAATAGATTCTCAAAGGTCTATGACCTCAAAAAGTTTAAGGAGTTTGGCCACACCCACCCACCCACACACACACACACACACGCAGATTACAAAAAGAATGAGAATTATTTGCCCATGTGTTCAGGAAATTGAGCCTCACAAATCTCTCAGAACTCATATGGGATACTCCAGTGCTCATCTTTCTGAGACCAAAGGAAAACGGAGACTCTCTAAGGAAGCAGTACACAAGGCTGACTGCCCTGCTTCTCCCTGAACTTTTCACACCTGCTGCTGGAGCACGTAGAGCATTCGGGCAGAGCGAGCAGCTTGCTCCTGTCTCCTGACACGGATTCGACGTTCTTCATCTGGATCCAAAGCTTCTTCTAGTCTACCTGAAAATATTAATAGTTTTCCCCAAAAGTGGATTATAAACCATATATTAAAACTTACAAAGACTTCGATTACTTACAGAAATAATAAAGTTGAAGATCTCTGGTTTTATTAAGAAAAAAATGAAGCTATCATAACACAAAATTTCATTTTTCATCAGCCAAGAAACCAGCAGTAACTGGTACTGTGTACTGACTGAGAGATGGAAGGGATATGAAGACATTTACTCCATCAAGCTCCCCTCCAGCCAGAATTCCCACTGGACAGCGATTTCACTATGAGGCAACTCTTACTGTTTTAAAATTCTTTATATTGAGCCAAAATCTGTTATTCTTGCTATTTTTTCAAAAACTTTTTATTGGCCTGTTATGTTTAGCAAGATTAGTTTCACAATGTAAAGAAGATATTAATAAATGCCTATTGATCAGCCACTAAATATGTCCTGAAAGACACTTAACATGGTCTTTACTCTTTGCTGTTTAGTAGAGAATAATCAAATGTTGAATTCAAAAGAGAAATCCCGGCCAGACATGGTGATTCACCCCTGTAATTCCAGCACTTTGGGAGGCTGAGACGGGCAGATCACCTGAGGTCAAGAGTTTGAGGCCGGCCCGGCCAACATGGCAAAACCCTGTCTCTACTAAAAATACAAAAATTAGCCAGGTGTGGTGGTGGGCGCCTGTAATCCCAGCTACTCGGGAGGCTGAGGCAGGAGAATTGCCTGAACCCAGGAGGTGGAGGTTGTAGTGAGCTCAGATTGTGCCACTACACTCTAGCCTGGGTGACAAAATGAGACTGTCTTAAAAAAGAGAAGAAGAAGAAAAAAAAAAGATACTAAGATAGCATCTTATCATAATCTTTTGTTTTCTTTTTCTTTCTGAGGCAGAGTCTCACACTGTTACCAGTCTCACACTGCAACCTCCACCTCCCGGGCCAAGTGATTCTCATGTCTCAGCCTCCTCAGTAGCTGGGATTACAGGTCCACACCACCACACCCAGCTAATTTTTGTATTTTTAGTAGAGACAGGGTTTCGGCATGTTGGCCAGGCTGGTCTCAAACTCCTGGCCTCAAGTGATCCGCCTGCCTCAGCCTCCGAAAGTGCTGGGATTACAGGTGTGAGCCACCATGCCCAGCCTTAATCTTGATTTCAAAAGACAAGTCCTTTCTCTAACATATTAAGATAGCAAGTCTTAAAATTATTTGAGTGCCTAGAGTCTTCATGCATTTCTCAGGAAACATACCCTTGTACACACTGGTGCTCTACATCTTCAAAAGACTGCTTCAAAGAAATTGTTTCTGGAAAACTGCCTGAAGGAGATGCAATCTATCTATTCCTTCCAGGCTGTGGTTTCCAAATACACTTACACAAATTCTTATACAAAACTCCAATATAGTCCAATTATCAAAGAAAAGGGAATCTTCAATTAGTAAAAGTGTATTTTATAAGTTCAAATTTTTCATATTTACTCTTTAAAACATCAAACAATGCAAAGAATATAAGGCTGTTTTGAAGAAAGCAAAAATCTGAAGTCAGAAGTTGTACATACAGATGCAGTCTCATGAGACCTTATATGTCTAATTATTTTCATCTCGTTTGGGCTGCATGGTAGGGAGGAAATCCGGATTCACATACTTATACGAACACAAATGGAACGGGCTTAGGTGGGGGGTTTGAAGGCTCATTGCAGACGATTTCTGATGCAGCGCTTGCAGCTATCTACAAAGCAGCATTGGGAAGCACAAATGGGCCTTCGGGGCTACTTTAAAGGGGGTCTGCAGCCAGGGGCCATCGCAAACTATTATTCGTCCATGAAAGGTTAGGTACAGAAATTTAAAGCATACATTTACGTGTTTCCATAGCAGTTTGCCACTACCGTGACATTTTTATTATAGTTCACAAAGTACTGACTTATGACACGCTGAAAATGTATGTAAATAAAATAAACCAACCCAGTCCTTCCCCATAGAGGCTTTGAAAGCTCTGTTCTAACAGTTCCCGGTATTAGGCCAGATCGCCGGAGCAGTGGGCCTTGTGGCTTTGTTCCCCTGCTCGCAGGGCTTCAACCAAAGTGTGCAGGGGGCCATGCCACAGGCTGACACTAAGGAATGTCAAGAGAAACAAGCCACAACATTTCTGTTACTTTTATACTGGAATGTTTTTGAATTGTTCATGATATTATACAGCACACTCTTGAAGAAGACCTGCAGGAGAAATTTCTTTCTGGCCTTAATATGTGGAATCACTGTTTTCCTTACACAATTGTTTTTTTCCGTCTTAGACTTTGTAAATTCTCCAAGTGACTGAAGTCCCCTCTTTAGCTGGCTCCTAGGAAGCTCGGAAGCAAATCTGTGACTCATCCCTAGTAAATGCTTTTCCTTTCCTTTTGCTTCATTTGCCACAATGTCGTCATGTGCATTTTTGTTTTATCTCATTCAATCACAGGTATTTCTTAAGGTACCTTAAATTCTTTACATAAGATGCATATATGTACATACGCATAAATTAAATTGAAAATGCAAAAAATAATTCTAGACTATGTACTGCCCTAGCGCAACAGTTTCTTTTGATGCTCAACTCCATACCCCTTGCAGTCTGAAAGCTGGGCTTGATTCCCTACTTGTTAGTTATGGTAACCCCAAATTCTCCACGAGGAACCAGTCTTCTACTCAGCAGGGAAATGCAAGGGCCCTGAGAACACTGCAGAACTGTAGAAAACCATATACGATGATTAAACTTCTTCCTTCCTACCCTGTGCTCATTTTACACATATACCCACAACTTCCCTTGTCACTGGTGTGTACTCACCTAAATACTGCCCAAGTGAGAACTGGTTTTACCTATAATATAAATACTTTATGCTCTTTTTTTGAGCAAACTGAAAAATAATTTTCCCAGAAGAGGGAAAACATTATAGGATAATTTGCACTCAGGTCCCAGAAGACCTAAGGTTCAGCCAACATTAACGCCACCTCCTAGGCTGGGCCCTCAGTCAGTGCACATTCGAAGGGCAGCCACAGTGAAAAAGTTCTTTCATGTCCCTCCGCTGGAAAGAGGAGCTGGGGGAAGACACTGTTCAAACTCTAAGCCTAACTGTCTTGTCCTGAGTGCTCACACTCCAGTGAACCAACTCACAGAAGGAAGGAATGAAACTGCTGTAGGGGTTAAGGGTCCTCAAGGAATGCATTTAAACTACCCCATACTCACAGCCTTAAATCGAAGAAAAGAATCTAATTTTTCTCACCTTTTTTCGTTACCTCTTCAATTCTGTGGATACAACTGCTCAGTTCTTTCTGGAGTCGCTGGACTTCTAGCAGGCTTTTCTGTTCACTTATGCTTTTGTGGTCACCTGTCCTGGGATGAGGCTGGAGTCCCGGATCACGGGTGGGTGGTGAATTTGGCACAGTGAGATCTGACTGGCCTGGATGAGATGAGTAAAGGTATACTTTGGCACCCGAGCTGGAGATTTCTACTTTGGACGGCTGGTGGCTGCACTGACAGGCTGCTTGACTCTTTGATTCCTTCCTTTCCACCCTGTGGTCAGGTATTTTACACTTAGTATGTCCACACTTCCGAGAGCTTTGAGGCTGACTTCTGAGATGATGTTCTTTTATATGTTCTTCAAATTGTCTGCGTTTCACATCTCTTCTGGCTAGGTGGACAGCATAACTAAGTCTCTCTTCTGATATGACAGAAAATGACACAGAACTGCCTAGGTCAGGACCAACTCTACAATCTGCGTCTTTACAATGGTATGATTCATTGTATGAGTGCTTCAGTTTTTCAATTCTAATGGCATGCGGGCAAGAATATCGGATTGCCAAGTTGCTTGAATGTGTAGGAACATTCCTATTAAACTGCAGCTGGTTCTTTAAGAAGCAAATAAAAGCAGACATCAGAAAAATTCCATACTGCACAGTTGGTACATGTCTATAACCAAATTTCTAAAATTTCGCCCCCAGATCATTAGTGCCAAGAGGCATTTTTCTATTTTACTGATAGACACAGCCACTCTCCTACACCCTTGGGTTCATCACATACCCCGGTTCTATCCTACAATCATCCAGTCCCATACTATTATCCTTCTGTTTACTAATGTCATACTGGGCCCCACTTCTAAAAGTCGACCCAGAAAGTTTCAAGCAGCAACCACTAAGTCCTTCAATTTCCCAGTTATGGACTTCTGTCCTATTTCAAAATGTCAGGCCCCAGCAAGTGACCAATATAACCCATTGGAGCTTTCTTAAAATTTGTTCCATGGATAGACCCAAGCCATCTGATAATACTTCTTCATAAGTCTTCCTGAGACTTCATTTGGTGGCTGGATCCATCTTTTACCCTGCCCCTAAGTGTACCTCACTTGAAACGGTCTGCTTATGCTTTCTTACACAGGCTCAAGTTTTTGTCAGTTTTCCTCATAATAAATACAAGTTTTGTTTCATTTGGCACTTAAACATAAGCATGTTTCCATATCCCTACAGTTTTTATTTGTCATTGTTGCATTTTCTAAAATCAATGAATGGTCTTTTCATGCTTAACTATAATGTTATTATTAAACATTTAGATTGTTCCAGTTTTTCCACTAATAGAAATATTACCTCAATTAATATCTCCATGCATTTAGTTTTTTAACCTTTTAAAATCATTTCGTTAGGATAAATGATCTGTTCCGGGATTATCAGTTTAAAGGAAAGAAACGATTTTACGGCTTTAAATATGTACCCTCCTTAGGCCTTCCAGAATGAACCTGTCAAAGACAGGTCAATAGCATGAGGAGAATCCATGCCTACAAATTCAATGAACCCAGTCCTGTGATGCCTTGACCTTGGAGATGACCTCCCCAGCTCTCACAATCAATGTGTTTATATAATCACAGCCATCAAGGGTCACTTAAAAATAATCCATTGTGACAAAACTTCAGGAAAGTATTTCGGATTTTTTAAAAGTAGTTAAAAAGCTCACTAAAGAGAAAACAAGTAGTTACCATCTGAAAGGTACATAGACTGATGAACAGTGTTGGTCATTTGAGGTCAGGAGTTTGAGACCAGCTTGGCCAACATGGCAAAACCCCATCTCTACTAAAAAATATACAAAAATTAGCTAGGCGTGATGGCACACGCCTGCCATCCCAGCTACTCAGGAGGCTAAGACATAAGAATTGCTTGAGTCTGGGAGGTGGAGGTTGCAGTCAGCCGAGATCGAGCCACTGCACTCAAGCCTGGGTGACAGAGAAGACTGTCTAAATAATAATAATTATTATAATTATTGAAGTACAAAAAGATCAAAATTCAATAAAAACAGGGAAAAACATATGAGTAATTTACCAAAAAAAAGGTCCTTAGGTACATACGAAGATGTCCAATCTCATAACACAAGTTAAAAATACATGGAAATACCATCTCTTACCCAATCGATTAGCAAAAATTTAAAAGTATAGTAATACACGCTGTTGGTGAGGCAGTGGGAGGCAGGCACCCTCACAGAAGAGGTGCTGGTGGTCATGCAAACTGGCATAATTCTTATGGAGGGGAATTTGGCAATCGCTAACAAAAACACACGCATTCATCACTTTTTTTTTTTAATTAAAAAGCTTTAGAGCAGGAAAGAAAGAAAAGACACTTGAAAGAGACCCAAGCAGGCAACTTGGAGGACAAGTGTCACATTTACCTTTTGACCCAGGAGTCTCACTTCTAGGAATTTACCCTGCAGACACACCGCCAACAATACGTATGTATAGGGTTACTCTGTGCCATATTGTTTGTAATTGTAAATTATTAGAATCAATCTGAGTCCCCATGGAGGAGAGTAGCTAAATAAACAATAGTCTATCCACAAAATGCAGTAAAACGAAGATGTAAAAAAAAAAATGAGGAAGATCTCTGTGACACTTCTATGAATTAATGTGGCGAGATTGGAATATATTGTTTAGCAGAAAGCACTAAGTGCAAAAAGTATATTTATAATATACGACCCTTCATATAAAAAAAAAAGACACAAGAAAACATATATGCGTCTGAATGGCTTGTGCAAAAAGAAACAGAAAACAAAAATCAGAGACTAATGAGACTAGTTATCTACAGGTAACCGGTAGAAATAGGATGGAAAGGACAGAGGGAATGGGGTAGCAGATAACTTTTCTGAATATATCGTTTCGTATATTTGGAACCATGTTAATGTTTCACATATACACGAGAGACAGGAAGAAAGAGATGAATGAATGCAGGGAGGAAGAAGGAAAGGAAGGAAAAAAAAATCCATTAAGGATAGTGAAAAACCCTCAAATAAATACCAACAGAAACCAATGAACTAAACTGAATCTCAGATAAATAACATAACCACGCTAAAAAGTGAATATGAAAAAATTAACCCCAGTAACTTTTGAACATAGTATTTGGACTATATGCCGTCAGGCTAAATTTAGACAAATGTACTCCAAACAAATACTGAACTCTAATTTTGCAGGCTTCGTTTTGAGCAGAGACACAGATTACAATTCAGAAACGACTTTTTGTACATTCTAGAATTGAGCAAAAAAGTAAATATATTGTGGATAATGAGAGCCAGCTTTCATGCTCTTGGACAAGGGAGTTGGAAATACGTAGTGTTGGATTTGAAATGGAGGTACTTGTGTGAACTTGTGAGTTTTAATACAAACATCTAGGCAGACAGGCACAGAAAGATACATAGACAGAAACAGAAGGAAGAAGGGAAGAGAAAGGAAGGAAGGAAGGAAGGAAGGAAAGAAGGAAGGAAGGAAGGAAGGAAGGGGAAGCAGATGAGAAAGTGTACATACAGATATGTGAGTATGGATGTGCATTTATGAATGTGTGTACATGTATGTATATGCACACAAGTATTCATCTATTTCCTAGTTGTCCTCTGAGAGGGCCTAGAAACAGTGACAAAACAGTATCAAGGAGCACATCCAGCCCCAGATAGTGATTTTTAAAATTTCATTCTCCACTGAAGAATCAAAGTCTCCTTGGATAAACGGTTAATTCCAGGGCCAGGACAAGGAAAAGACAAGCTGAGCCTGGAATAGCTTTTATTTATTTATTTATTTATTTATTTATTTATTTATTTATGAGACGGAGTCACCCAGGCTGGAGTGCAGTGGTGCAATCTTGGCTCACTGCAACCTCTGCCTCCTAGGTTCAAGTGATTCTCCTGCCTCGGACTCCCAAGTAGCTGAGATTATAGGTGTGCACCACCATGCTTGGCTAATTTTTTTGTATTTTTTAGTAGAGATGGGGTTTCACCATGTTGGCCAGGCTGGTCTTGAACTCCTGACCTCAAATGATCCTCCTGCCTTGGCCTCCCAAAGTGTTGGGATTACAGGCACGAGCCACCACACCCAGCCTTGGAGTGTCTTTTTACACCATAAAGTGGTCAAAGACAGATGAGATCATGTCAAAGAGACACTGGGGCCAACTCGAAGTGGCTCTCACTGGCTAAATCAAAGACCATTTGAACATCAAAATAAATATCTGCACAACAAAATAAATAATGGGAATAAAAAATAATACTGAGTCTGTGCTGAAATAAGTAAGTAAGTACTAGGAAAAGAAGGGAAAGTTCTTCCTTATAGTAGTAAGGCAACAAGTAAATGTAGAAGGAAGGGTAAAATTAGAAATCCCCATTTGCCAACCATCATAATAAAAAACTGATTCAGGCAAAAATACTAAAAGTAGTTGGTGAAAGTTTGAGGTGTTAAAGAGACATTAACATAGTCTCCAAGACAAATAATTACAAAAAGCAAAGGAGTAACTTTACAATGAAAAAACTAGGCAGATACCACCTTAATCAAATGACGGAAGTCCACACCGCTAGTGATGGGACTAAACTGGCAGCATGTCCTTCCTGATAGGGTGCACTGAGAAGCACTCAGTATCATTCAGTGGTTCTCCTGCCAAAAGTGCATGACCTGAACGTAATTGTGAGAAGACATCAGGCAAATCTAAATTGAGAGAAAATCCACAAACAACTAGCTTATATTCTTAAAAAAATCAATGTCACAAAACATAAAAACAAACCCAGGAATCAGACTAAAGGAGACTACAGAGGCATGACAATGTAATGCACGTTATGATCTTGGATTTTCATTTGCTATAAAGGACACTATTGGGACAACTAACAAAATCTCAGTAAGGTCTGCAGATTACATGATAATATTCACTTAATGTTAATTTCCCGATTCTGATAATTGTACTATGGTTATATAACAGAATTCTTTATTTTTAGGAAAAAAATACTTAGAGGTAAAAGGGCACCGTGCCTGCAATTTACTCTTAAATGGTTTAGAAAATAATATATGTGTGTACAGAGATAGTGAGAGAGAGAAGGAGGGAATATGTAGCAAAATGTTAGCATTTTAGGAATCTGGGAGAAGAGTATCCAGGAATTCTGTGGACTATTCTTGCAACTTTTCATAATTTAAATTTCATTCTGAAATTTATATCAAAAAATTATGTCAAAAAAATTTTTTAAATTTCTTTGTACACCACGATAAGATATTATTAAACACTCACCAGAATGGCTAAAAAGACAACAACAAGCGTTGACAAAGATGTGGAGCAACTGGAGCTCTCATACATTCTCAGCAGGAACGTAAAACGGTACCACCACTTTGTAAAAAGGTCCAGTGGTTTGTTATAAAACTAAATACACACCTACTCCATGACTCAGCAATTTCACTGTTAGGTATTTACCCAAAAGAAATGAAAACATGTTCATAAAAAGATCTGTATAAGAATGTTCATAGCAGCTTTATTTATAATAATCCCAAATTGGAAGCAGCCCAGGTATCCATTAATCGGAGAATGGATAAACAAACTGTGGTATGCTTATACTACGGAATGAGAAAAAAGGATTAAAAAGGAATAAACTACTGATACATGCAATAACATGGATGGATCTCAAATACTTTACAGCTAGTGAAATAAGTCTTAACACCAAAAAAAAAAAAAATCCCATTTATATAAGGTTCTAGATCAGAGAAAACTGATCTGTGATGGAAAAAATAAGAATAGTGGCTGCCTCTGGAGGGGAGGAGTGGGGACTGACTAGGAAGGGGCATTTAGAGAACTTTTTAGGATAATAGAAATGATCTGAATCTTGATAGAGGTATGGGTTACACATATGTATGCATTTGTCAAAACTCAGCAAATGTGAAAAGATGTACACATTGTAACGTGTACATTACACCATTTCTGATATAATATGTATATTGAAAGAAAAAAATCAGTAAATGGGGTGAATTCTTTTCTTCTTTTTTGAGATGGAGTCTTGCTCTGTCACCCAGGGTAGAGTGCAGTGGCACAATCTCGGCTCACTGCAACCTCCGCCTCCCACGTTCAAGCGATTCTCCTGCCCCAGCCTCCTGAGTAGCTGCAATTATAGGTGTATACCACCACACCTTTTTGTATTTTTAGGAGAGACAGGGGTTTCACTATGTTAGTCAGGCTGGTCTCGAACTCCTGACCTCAGGTGATCCACCCATCTCGACCTCCAAAAGTGCCGGGATTACAGATGTGAGCCACTGCGCCTGGCCCTAAACAGAGTGAATTCTAATGTGCAATATGCATGCGGAAGTAGTTCGGGTATTCATGTCTGCAATTGATTTTGAAACGTGTCAAAAAATAAGATGGATTGATGGATGGATCTCCAGAGGGATGACTGAGTGACAGATATGCAATGAAACAAATGAGTGAAATATAATGGAATCTAGGTGTTCATTGTAAAATTCAACTTTGCTGTATTTTTTAAGATTTTCATAATATAATGCTAGGGGAAAAGACATTTTTGAGACAACTGAATAAACCTGAATAAAGGCTGGTTATTGGATAACAGGGAATTTTTTGGGTCTATTTTCTTAGGTTTAAGAATAGTATTATGATTAAGTAGGAGAGTTCATTTTTAGAAGAAGTATTCTCAAATATTTAGAAGTGTCATGACTGCAACTTACTTTGGGGTGATTCTGCAAAAATTTTAGAGACAGACGGTTGAGTAGGTAGAAAAACCGACAGAAAAAATTGTCAGCAATTGCTGAATCTAGGAGGTGATTTCAAAAGTGTTACATTGTCCTTTTCTCTCAAATTTTCTTTATGTTTGAAATATTTAATAAAAAAAATCAGGCAAAACCAGAACTACCTGGGTCTGAAGAACTGTGGGATCGCTCCTCCCATCAAGTTGGGTCCTAGGTGCTAGATGAACACAGGTGGAAGCTGGCTGGCCTGGTCCCATCATGGCAGGTAGTACACAACAATAGTGACAGCCTTGTCATCAGGCAACAGTCTTCCCTAAAACCATTCCTAAAATGAAGCAAAGCCACTTCAGACCAACAGCGTTCAAACAAGGGAAGAGAATAGATAAAACACAGTGCCATGTGCCTGTAGCAATATACTAGAAGTAGCCAATAGCAACCTCATACTGAGAGTGATTGCTTAAACACAGGTAAATGATAGTTTCCTCCATTTGTAAACGCAACCACACTTTGGAAGTTCCCAATTTCAAAAAAAAAAAAAAAAAAAAAATAGGGGAACACTTACTATTTTAATAATAATCTCTTGATCCCTTTCCATTCCACATTTCAAATCTCAAAGGTCTCCAGCAAGAGGTTATTCCCAAAACAGAGCTTTGCCATGGTAAAATAGCACGTCCCAGCAGGGTGGTTTCTGGACACGCAGCCTATATTAACAAGTCTTAATACTAGTCAGAAAGCAGTATGCTTCACTCTACTGGGTGGCCCAAAGGCACACAACGCTCAACGACTCTAAGTAAACCTGTAGCATCAGAATTCCTTGATTCAAGCCAGGATCTGCCATTTGGAGAGCTGAATCATCTCTTTCAATCTTCATTTCTCCCCATCTTTCCCCCACCCTACATATATGTATACAAGATAACAGATATGAAAGCACTCGGTAAGCTGTCAAGGGCTATACCCTTATCATTGCCTTGCCCTACTCTGAAGTCCTCATTATAGACTTTACTATCCCTGCCACTCACATACTGATCATGTATAGTGTTGTCTCATACTGTTATTTACCTATTTCACATGTGTATGTCGCATCTTCCCAGCCAGACAAGGCACCTTGAGGGGAAGGGCCTTGTCTTGCTCTTCTATTTCCCATAACAAAGTGCTTTGAGCGTAGTACACAATTTAGCGTTTGTTAAGCCGATTTTCTGTGAACTGACTAGTTTTAAATCCCTGGGGAATTCGTTCTCTCAAAAAATCTGCTAGTAAATCAATTGGGAAATTCAAGGTTTTAAAAAAACCCCTAATTTAAGCTTTTGAATAAATCCAAAATTTGCAGACTAGACTTGCTTAAAGACAGATACTTCTTAGGAATATAAAGACAGCTTTTAAGAGTCCTTATTTCTAAGGCTGTAGACACATGGTGAAAAAAGCAGACGGGAGGAGGCAAACGAGCGAGGCAATCCCAACTGGCTTGACATCGGCATGGGTTGCGCGGCTGGAGTTGCAGAATGAAGTCTGCAGAAGTGGAGCCCAGGGATCTGCAACTTCTGAATGGTCAGTACTTTCCCCTGGCTGCTTCTAGGTGCCAAGGGCCAAACAGTCCATTCTCCACTAGAAAAAAACTAGGTGATCCCCACAGTTCCAGGATGCCTCAAGTGATGCTACATACACACATACACACACACACGCACAAAATCCAGGGACACCCAGCCCTAAACTGTCCCCCTATACAAAGTTCTGGGACTCTCCTTGCAATCTGGCCCTTTCCCACTGCTCCAGGAAACTTCCCAATTTGTCCCTCTACATAACCTGGTGCATCTCTACAAAAACCCTCTCTCCCCCATGCCGAGATGCCCTTACAGCCTGTGCTTCATCCACAACCCAGGACAAACCTCCCCCTAACCTGTTCCCTCCCACAGAGCCCCAACTTCTTCCCTACACACACTACCGGAACGCCCCCCTCAATCTAGCCTCCCCCACATAACTCTCTCCCAAATTGCTCCCTCTCACTCTGACTGCAGACACTTCTCCAGCCAGCCTCCTCCCACTTGGCTGTAGGTGGTCTCTGAAATGGCCAAGGCCTATTTCCTCTCTTGAAACTGGGGGTACCCCCACAGTTGTTCTTGTCCCTGACATGTCTAGAGCATTCTCAAAGGCCGTTTCTTCCCCCACAGACCTTGGACAACTCCATAACCTGGTCCCGGGCACATAAGTGTGAGATGCCCCCACAGCCTGGCTGCTCCCGGCCAGTCCCAGAATATTCCCACCACCTGTCTCGTCCTCTGAAGCCCCCACTCCCCCTGTGGACTGTCTCCTCAGCATGGTCACACCTGAGACACCCACATCCGCTTCTGCTCCCGAGGACCCAGTCACCCACACCGCAGCAGGTGTGCGCCCTGCCATGGGAGCTCCTACAGCTGCAAGCACCCCCAGAGGCATAGGCACCCTCCCGGCCTCGGGAATGGCTCCACTGTGTCTCCTTCTCCACAGGCCTGAGACACCTTCAGAGCCTGTCTCCCCTTCCACAGGTCCAGGAACCCTGGCAGCTGTGGGCCCCTCAGTGGCCAGTGTCCTTGCCCATATGCCTGAGCAGTCATCCCCAGAGCCGGTATCCCCTAACATTGGCCCAGGGAGCCCGGGAGCTGTGGGCACTCCCACAGCCATGGAACCTCTAGCAGCTACAGGCCTCCCAGCAGTCTGCCTTCTTCCAGACAGGCCAGAGACACGCTCAAAGAGGGTCCCCTCCCCCACAGACCCCGGAAGCCGCACAGCCATGGACACTCCTGTAGTCTGTCTGCCTCCCAACAAGCCTGAGACACCCCCAGAACCAGTCTTCTCCCCCATGGGCCCAGGCATCCTGGTCGAGGTGGGCACCTCCATCCTTGTGGGACCCTTGGCATCTGCAGGTCCACCCACTGTCTCTCCTTTGCCCCACAATTCTGAGCCAGTTTCCTCTTGCACAGGCCTAGGCACCCTGGGAGCCACGGGCACCCCACTAGCTGCAGACAGCCCCACAGTGCCAGGCATTCCTGCAGTTTGCTGCCTCCCCGACAAGCCTGAGAAGCCCCCAAAGCCAGGCTCCAGCTCCACAGAACCAGGAGCCCTAGGGGCCAGAAGCACTTCGGTGGCCACAGGAGTCCTTACCCTCTGTCTCCGTCCCCAAGGTCTTGGGATACCCCCAGAGTCAGTCTCCTCCCCAAGCCCAGGCCCCTCAGGTGCCACAGAAACCCCAATAGTCTGTCTCCTTCCCCATGGGCCCGAGAAGGCCCCAGAATCACAATCCTCCCCGCCAGACCACAGCTCCTCCCGAGCCACAGGTCCCCCTGAAGCCAGAGAGATTCTGGCAGCCCGAGCCCTTTCCCACAGGTTCCAAATGTCTCTGGAGCTGCCTTCCTGACACACAGGGCCAGACGCCCACACAGCAGCGGGCACTCCGGGAGGCGCCTTTCCAGAGCCGGGCACACCCAGCGCCATGGGGACCCCTGCTGTGGCACACCTGTGCTGGGCCACATCTGCTGCCCTGGGTATGCCCACCGTCTCAGACACCCCCACAGCCTGCCTCCTCCTACACAGACATGAAACAACTCCATAGCCAGCCTCCTGATCCACAGACCCAGGGACCCCTAAAGCTGGAGGCCCCAGACTCTCTGGCTCCCCCACAGCCTGCCTCCTTTCCCACAGGCTCAGGACATTCCCACCACAGGTCTCCTCTCCAAGCCCAGGAACTGCCTCGGCTGGGGGCCCCACAAGAACTTGCTGTCCATCCCACAGGCCCAGGGCCCCGCTGTGGCTCAGCTCTTCTCCCAGGGCTCCACGTACTACCACAGCCTGGGGCACCCCTACCACCTGTCCCGCTCCCCACAGTCCTGGGACATTCACACAGCCTGTGTCCTTCCCCAAGGCCCTGGGTACCCCTGTAGCCTGTTCTATCCCCCACAGGCCTGGGGCACCCCCAGAACCTGCTGCCTGCTCCCCAGGACATGATGGCTCTGCAGTCTGTGCAGCTCCCCGTGACCCTGGATCACCCCCAGAGCCTGTCTCCACCCACACAGGCTGTCCCCTTTCCCTGAACCCTGGGTCACCTCCACATCTAGTTTCCTCTTCAGTAGCACAGGGCACCCCAACAGAGTGTCCCGTGCCCCACGGGCCAGGCATACCCACAGAGTCTGTCTCCTCCCCAGCCTGTCTCCTGTAACACACACCTGTGGCACCCACAGAAGTAGGCTCCTCCTCCACAGCATCGGACACCCCCACGGCCTGTCCCCTCCCCCATACGCCAGGGGTGGCCCCACAGACTGCTTCATGTGCCAGAGCCCCAGGAATCTGCGGGGAATGTCCTCTCCCCCACAGCCCTGCAGCACCCCCGCAGCCGAGCTCTCCCTCCACGGCTCTGGGCGCTCCCACAGCCCCAGGCCACCCCACGGTCCCAGGCTCGCCCACAGCCTGTTCTTTTTCACAAGGGCCTGGGACAAGCCCATAGCCTATCTCCTCCCCAGTCCCAGGAATCCCCACAGCTTGTCCCCTCCACAGGTGCGGGGCCATCTCAGAACCTGACGCCAGAGCCCCAGGCACACTCACAGGAGGAGGCACCCTCCCAGCCTGTCCCTGTCCACAGAAGCCTAAGGTTCTCTCGTAAGCTGCCCCTAAGCCCAGAACTGTAGGCCCTGAGGGGGCCCGAGGGATCCCCCTTGCCTGGCCCTTCACCCAGGGCCCTGTAAGACCACCACGGCTTGTCTCTACCCAGGAAGCTCGGCCAGGAACACCCCTTTCGACAGGTCCCTCTCCGACAGGCACGGGATGGAGCTCGACTCTACTTCCTTCCCCACATCCCGAGGCGGCCCTCATAGCCTGCACCTTCAGCCACAGGTGCAGAATGCTCTCATGGCCCAGAGATCCTGGGCGACCTTTTCCCTCGCAGCCCCGGGGACTCCTATCTTCGGCCTCCTCCTCCCCAGACCCGGTCACCCACACAGCCCCGGCAGGCCCCACCACCTCGGGCTCCCCAACAGCCCCATTCACCCACACAGCCCCAGGGTCCCTTGCAGCCTCGATGGAGCCTGGGGGGCCAGGAGCTTCCAAAGCTTCATTCGCCCCGGCGGCATCGGCTGTCTCCGCCGCTTGTCTCGTCCCCCACGGGCGCTGACAGCCCTGCGCCCTTTCTGCACTCACACAGCGCGACTGCCACTCCAAGGACCTCGCCCGGCGCCTTGCACCACGGCCCCGGGACGTCCCTGCGCCCCGTCTCTTCCCCCACGGCCGCCGAACTCCCCGCCCCGACCTGCTGGGCCCCACGCAGCGACCCGGCATCTTAGCCCCCTGCTCTCCCCGGCGCAGCCTGGGCAAGGCCCCACGGCCAGTCGCCCGGCTCATAGCTCAGAGCAGTTCCCTTCCTCGCTACCTCGGCCCTGGGTTGTCTTAGCACCTCGCTCCCTAAGCTGCTCCACACAGGCACTCACACACTCAGCTCCGGCCTCGCAGCCTTTCTCCCTCCTAGCCCCTCACCCATCCCACCCCCGCCCAGTCTCAGGAACCCGCCCCCAGCCCCAGGCCCCCCTAAAGCCTAGACGGCAGAAAAGGTAATTGGGGGGACAAAACAACAAAGGCTTTCCGAGTCAGATCTCCTCTCCCCCAGGTCCATGACTCAAAGCAGCTTCCCAGAATCCCCCCTAGCCCCATCCCGAGCCCACCTGGCTGGGGCGAGGCGCCGCTACCGGGAAGCGGGGAAGGGGGGCCCCAACTAGGCCGCGCTTCCGGCCGCCCGCCCAGTCGCCATAGCAACAGGCGCAGGGCGGCTTGGGAGCCGTTGAGACGCCGAACTACTGAAGGATCCAGGTGTTGCCAGGCGTTAAGTTTTGCAGCCAGTGTCCATGGGGTCGGAGCTGGGACTAGATTAGGGTAGAGGCCTGGGCTTGGGAGTGCAGCGAGCGCAGAAAAATCTGAGAAAATAGAGCAGAAAGCCATGCGGATGGATTGTGGTCCTCAGAGGTTCCCGTACTCTTCAGCGGCGCTGGCTTCCGCAAGCCCCGCCCCCTCGCCCTTCCGGAAACAGCCTCGCCCCGCCCACGTGGGCCCCGCCTGCAGCAGCCAGACGTGCACTCCTCCAGCAGCTGCTGCACGTCGTGCCAATGGCCCGCTACGAGGAGGTGAGCGTGTCCGGCTTCGAGGAGTTCCACCGGGCCGTGGAAGAGCACAATGGCAAGACCATTTTCGCCTACTTTACGGGTTCTAAGGACGCCGGAGGGAAAAGCTGGTGCCCCGACTGCGTGCAGGGTGAGGCCGGGATTCGGGGGCTGCTGTCCAACGGAAATGGCAGGAAGGCCGAACCTACGACCAGAAAGGGGGCTTAGCAGAGGCAGAGTCTTGGTTCCAGACATCCGCGGGGCAATCTAAGCTGTCCCCATGTCAACTCCTATTAAATTCTACCCCGTCCTGCCAAGAGCGCTCTTCCTTTTACCATTTAACCTGGATGATCTTGGAATCTAGTTCCTTAAAACTTCTCACTCCCCCAGTACCATTAGAGTCTTACAGGATACGTGAGTTGGTCAGCAAATACATGTGCTTTCCATTGTTATGGGCGCGGTGGTGCGGGGGCAAATCGGGACTGGGATTTGGTCCTTACCCTTAACGTGGCTCTAAGACCAGAAGTGAACACCTGACTTCTGCTGACCGCTTCAGTTAGCTGCAGGTTAAAGTCTGAGTACTTACCAAGACTGGGGGAAGGGGAAAAGAACACTGTTTATCAGTGCCTGATTCTGGAGTTGACGTGCGATTATTTTATCTCAACTTTTTTTAAAGCTGAACCAGTCGTACGAGAGGGGCTGAAGCACATCAGTGAAGGATGTGTGTTCATCTACTGCCAAGTAGGAGAAAAGCCTTAGTAAGTGGCAATGTATAATCTACTTCACAGACATGCACAGATTGCAAACTGAGGCGGGAAGGGCCTCAGGGACACACCCAGTTTCTGTGTTATAAGGCAATGTCTGACAAGTTAAACAATTAGAAGCTATTAAATACAAATTTAAAATGCCCACCTGAATTAAGTAAGGGTAATTCAACGAATTTGGTCTGGTGTAAGCTCAGAACTTAGCTGGCTTTACTTTTATATCTTAGTCACACTTTAAAACTTTGCACAGGGTAATTAACAAATTAAGCCATAGTCCACAAGGTTTTTTAAGTGTTTGCAAGAACAGTGATTACTGAAAAATTAAATGTAGGAATATGTCAAATATTAAGCAAACCGTAATAAACCAAGTAAATTTTTTTCATGATCACTTTTTCTTTTGGAACAGTTGGAAAGATCCAAATAATGACTTCAGAAAAAACTTGAAAGTAACAGCAGTGCCTACACTACTTAAGTATGGAACAGTAAGTATCTTTAAATATGCTGGGCCTGTAATTCACTGTCAAAACTTTTAACTTGCTGTGGATCCAGATTTGAAAAGATCTTGACATGTCATCTCAATTCCATTGCTGTTGAGAGTGCTGCTGAAAGTCCATTCTTGTGGCCAATCCCAATACACTAATAATGTAAATATCTAGCTATTAGGTCTTTTTCATGTTAAGTCACTCTTTAAAAATTCTATAGCCAGAAAGTAGGTTGACTCATAATTCCTTAAAACACTGGCATCAACAGTTGTTTTCTATTTAATTCATAATTCTGGTTAAAAAGTAAGGGCACCTCTTCTAGTTCAGTCATGCCCCTGGGATCCTAAATTAAAGAGTTGAGGGGAAGAAGAGGGCACTGGGCTTGCTGTTTCCTGTTTTAGTCTGTGGAGCTTCCTGGTATTTGGGGTTTAAGTCTCTTCAGCCAAGTATGTTAGTGATTCATCTTACAGCAAATATCTTGATTCTTTCATAAAACTTGTTATAACTAGTTGATAGTTTCTGAATTGCATAATTTCTGTGTTCAAAGATTAGTGTCATTCAAGGCAGAACCTATTCCACTCCTAATAACGTTTTATAGGAGTAGTGAAGATTTGACTGTTCTTCTCTTACAGCCTCAAAAACTGGTAGAATCTGAGTGTCTTCAGGCCAACCTGGTGGAAATGTTGTTCTCTGAAGATTAAGATTTTATGATGGCAATCATGTCTTGATTTCCTGATTTGTTCTAGTATCAATAAACTGTATATTGCTTTGAATTCATGTTAGCAATAAATGAGGTTAAAAAACTGGCATGTGTCTAAACAATAGAGTGCTATTAAAATGCCCATGAACCTTTAGTTTGCCTGTAATATATGGATATTTTTAAGATATAAACAAGTCTTCAGAAGTAGCAGTAAAGGCTCAAAGGAATGTATCATTGAAGGTGACGGAAATACCTAAAAACTCCTAAAGGCGCAGAGCACACCTTCCAGATCTTTCAAAAGATCAGGATCTTTTATCTTAAATTCTCTGCATCTGCAAAGCAACTGATATTCCTGAAACCCCTTCTTTGATTTTGGAATGTAGAACCTAACCTCACCACTGAAGGAAGCATATTACCTCTAGTCCAGCCTCTGCTTAATTCAGGCAGTTTTGTTTTGTTTATGAAAAAACCGATCCTGAGCACTAGAGGCAGTTTGTTTTACGGCTCTCTCAATGTGCTTTACTTGGGATAAGGCAGGTGGCGGAGAGGGGCTGGAGAGAGGCTGGAGAGACTGTGTAACCCAGTGGTGGGAAGAACTCCAAGCTGGAGTCAGTCACACTGATTCTACCACTTACTAGCTGTGTAACCACAGGCAAGTTACCCGCCCCATCCAAACCTCAGTTTTCTCTTCTATAAACAAGGTTCTGAGAATAAAATGAGAATTCAAGGAAGCACTTAACATAGCACCTGGTATGTGGTACCTCCCAAATCAATGTTAGTTTTCCCAAATGAGCACAAGTGTTTGAGGCTCCTCATGTTTGTTCTAAAGTCAAGAGTCCAATTAGTAATTCACCACTAGTTGTCCTGCCATGACTAGGTCAAATGAGGCCACAGTGATTCTTAAAGCCACCTTGCAAAGCAGCTAATACAGGTATTTCCTGTCCTGCAGAATTTGAGAACCTTTATGCAGTTCCTATCCTGTGATTTAAAGAGGTCACTGACTCCGCTACGCTCACTACATAGATAAGAGTGGTAGAGTAGTTGATCTGAGAGACAGTAAGGTTCCAGGAGATGGCCTTGCGCTACTATATGTCAGGAAGAGCTAGCCTTAGAATTCAGTATACTTGGTGGCCCACCCCTACCCCATGCCCCAGTGCCTCATTTGGTCTAAAGCACCTAACTTTTCCATTCTTAATCAGCTGATTATGCTAAATGCATACAAAAGAAAACACCTTACAAATCCACAGGGAAATCAAAGTAGACCAATTCAGGTTTAAAAGAAATAGTCTATTAACAATAAAAAGTTGGATTAAAAAGCACACTAAAGGTTCTAGGGGCTACCATAATAAAGGTAGAGAGGAAGAGTTTTCATTTTTTGTCTTCACTGTACAAAAGAAATACATTCTATACATGTATTGAGAGCCTCATCTGTGTCCGGTTTTTCATTTTCCCGACGTGTTATTTTGCTGTGGCTGCTCTGCCAAGGCTTGCTGAAGGCGCATCCGCTTCCGGGAATAGTGCTGCCAATGCAGAATCTGCTGTTCATCGATGAATTTCGCACACTGAGCGTTCACCAGCTCCTTGCGGAAGTGCTCGTACTGGAGCAGCTCTAACATGTGTAAACACTGAGGGTACCTGGGTTTCAGTTCATAAGTAAATGAACAACATAATTTCAGTAAATAATGCCAAGGTCTAATTAAGTTATTCTCTTAAAAATGATCTTGTAGCCTACCATTTCTTTAACAGTAACCTAGTACGCACTGGCAGCACAGGGTGTTTTCCCTGATTGGTCATCAAAGGTCAGTGTTCAGCAATATTTTCGAAAGTGAGAAGGTTTAAGTTCAGAAAGATTAAATTTAAACTTGCTCAGGACCACACAACACAGTAACTGGTAAGCAGAGTGAAAATGTAGGGACAAACCATGCTATTCCCTTCTAGTGGTTTCCAACGTGAAGAACATGAACATATTTTACTAATTCTGTGTTTAATTGACAGTTCTTTGTTTTTCCATCAATAGTGATAAAAAGACAACTTTCATTTAAAAGTGAGTTGGTTTGAAAGAGAACTATGCACATACATTATACTCTTGTTGTCCACAGGGATATACCAACTCTGAAATTAGATATACTCTAGGATTGGACAAGTAAATATACTGTGGATAAGGAGAGCCAAATTTCTGGCTATCAGAAAAGGAGTTATAGACAAGGAAAGGAAAAAGGCTAGAATGAATCCTGTGTTACTGAGCTGGTATTGAAAACATTAGTATGTACTTAGGGCTTTTAATATAGGTAGACAGGATAAACAGATGTATACATGTGTGTATGTATACACATACAAACATAGAGTTCTTGAGCTTTGTGTACTGAGAGGGCCTAGAAGCAATGACACTGTGGTACTAATGAACACACAATGTCCAGATTGTGGTATCCAAGAGGCAGGTTTCCTTGGAGAAAAGGGTGATTCAGGGATAAGAGAGGGAAAGTACAAGATGAGCCTGGAACATTACGTTGTGCCAGAAGAAAAAGTGCTAAAAATTATTGGGACGATCAAAAGTATTCAGGAACCAACTTGAACCAACCAACTCCCAATGGCCAAATCTAGAATACTCAGAGCAAGAAAATACATAATTCTAATTCACAGGATAAAAATAAGAATCCAAAAGTCCATACTAAATGGATGTAAATTTCTTTAATAAAGTAATAAATAGAAAACAAGGGAATGTACTGCCTTACAATCGAATTCCAAACTAATAAATGCAGAATGACAGAATTCGAAAATCACCACAGTAAAAAATGTTTCAAACAAATATCTTCAAAAGATGCTAAAATGGGCATGTAATATGATATTTACATAGTCTCAAAGGATTTCCCCATAAGATACTTATTAAATACATAAGGAAAAATAGTAACTTAATATGGAGAAACCTAGAAGGTACCACCCTCAACCAAGTTATCAAAATTAATGTCACCAGTAGTGGGACAAATAGACTTCATGTGACTGCAGATACATGAAGGATACAAAATCATTTCTGTCATAGTCATGGAAAAGACAAGACCACTGAGATGAAAGGAGACTAAGATGTGACAGCAAAATGCAACATACAGGCCTAGACTGGATCCTGTACTACATACAGCACCCCAGCAGGACAACAGGCCTAGACTAAAGCCCATACTACATACAGCACCCCAGCAGGACAACAGCCTGGATTGGATCCTGTACTACATACAGCACCCCAGCAGGACAACAGGCCTGGACTAAAGCCTGTACTACATACAGCACCCCAGCAGGACAACAGCCTAGACTGGATCCTGTACTACATACAGCACCCCAGCAGGACAAAAACCTAGACTGAGATCAATGTAATACATACATTAAAATATAGGAAGTGTGGGGAAAAGAGAGATCAGATTGTTACTGTGTCTATGTAGAAAAGGAAGGCATAAGAAACTCCATTTTGATCTGTACTAAGAGAAATTGTTCTGCTTTGAGATGCTGTTAATCTGTACCTTTAGCCCCAGCCCCGTGCTCACAGAAACATGTGCTGTATTGAATCAAGGTTTAATGGATTTAGGGCTGTGCAGGATGTGCCGTGTGAACAATATGTTTGCAGGCACTATGCTTGGTAAAGTCATCGCCATTCTCCATTCTTGATTAACCAGGGGCACAATGCACTGCAGAAAGCCGCAGGGACCCCTGCCCAAGAAAGCCTGGGAATTGTCCAGGTTTCCCCCCACTGAGACAACCTGAGATATGACCTCGTGGGAAAGGAAAGACCTTACAGCCCCCAGCCCGACACCCGTAAAAGGTCTGTGCTGAGGAGGAGGAGTGAAAGAGGGAGGCCTCTTTGCAGCTGAGATAAGATGAAGGCTTCTGTCTCCTGCTAGTCCCTGAGAATGGAATGTCTCAGTGTAAAGCTGACCATTCCCAATCATTCTATTCTGAGATAGGAGAAAACCGCCCTGTGGCTGGAGGTGAGACATGCTGGCAGCAATACTGCTCTGTTGCTCTTTGCTACACTTACATGTTTGTGTAAAGTGAAACATAAATCTAGCCTATGTGCACATCCAGGCACAGTACCTTTCCTTGAACTTATTCATGATACAGATTCCTTTGCTCACATGTTTCCCTGCTGACCTTCTCCCTACTTGTTGCCCTGCTACACTCGCCTCACCAAGATAGTAAAAATAATGATCAATAAATACTGAGGGAACTCAGAGACCGGCGCCGGTGCAGGTCCTCGCATGCTGAGTGTGCCGTTCCCCTGGGCTCACTGTTCTTTCTCTATACTTTGTCTCTGTGTCTTATTTCTTTTCTCAGTCTTTGGTCTCCGCCTGACGAGAAATACCACAGGTGTGGAGAGGCAAGCCCCCTTCAGGAAGAAAGCAGATAAAGCCAAAGTTGCACAAGTGATATGCAAATGACTCAAGTGTGGAAAATAGGATACTACAGCAATGATTCTAAAACTTTAATGTGTATATGAACCACTTCTTAAAATGCTGATGGATTCCTTAGGCCTGGAGTGGGGCCTGAGCTCTGCATTTCTAAAAAGCTCCCAAATGAAACCAATGCTGATGATGTGAACACCACACTGAATAGAGGGCTTAACACATGCTTCTAACATAGTAACTTCCAAGACAGTAAAGGTTTGCTATCTACGCACTGAAAATACACAGTTGCTCTAATTGTTGGTTGCTTATGCTAGAATGCTCTATTCACACATGCCCTGGCTAACTCCCTTTCATGACAGCATTAGTAGTTAAAATGAACCAGGATGTAAGTTCCAGCCGGGTGGCCTCTAACAAGGTACTTAACCTCCCTAAGGTTCAGTTTCTTCAACTGTAAAATAATGTGACAACCAAGAGAATGGTCTCAAGCAGCATTTAGTCAGTAACCAGAATTCAGACATGCAGTGATTATATCAGAATACATTAGATGACAGTAAAGAATCGTACTCTGATAGGCTACATGTCAACAAGATGAAACAGCGGCAGTATAAAAGGGAAGTTCCGCATTTGGTGTTTTTAAAAATAAACAAGATAGGGAGAACATTGATGAAAATAATTGAAGGATTTTAATTGACGTAATGCTCCCAGCAAGTCAACAATGTGATCCTCTCCCACCCCCACCCTCAAAAGTAACATAAGGTATATGTCCACGTGAAGAAAAGAAAGGACCTCTGGCCCACTGTACTCTGACTACACATGAAGGCCTGTGTTTAGTTCCTGGCTGAACTGCATAAAGTACCACTGCCAAACATCCAGCGGAGGGAACCTGAACTCCCGGACACCACGGCACAACGGCTGAGGGTAGTTGAGAAACACAGATGGAGAGAGATGTTATAGTGACACCTACTGGCTGTCAACGAAGCAGGCCAAGTGGTAGAAAGTGTCTCTTCCACCAGCTGGAAAGCAGCTAGTAGTGACAGCTGCTCTCAACTTCAGCCAGTTGTTGACTTGGGAGAATTAAGATCTATGGTTACTAGATCTTCCAGATTTGAAAGAGTAGCGGGAAATCTGCATTTGTTATATAAAACTTTCTGATCTTCAAATGTTGGCAAGTATTAAAAAAACAAACAAACTAAAATCTTCTGCAGACTGAATAAAATGCCCAAAAGGGGCTAATCTGCAACCTCTCTTGAATGTAAGTATCTGGAAGGTTGTTGTCCTCAAGAGGGTATAGAATGGTTCTAGCTCAATCCAGGGACAACCAAGTTATCAAAATTAATGTCACCAGTAGTGGGACAAATAAGACTTCATGTGACTGCAGATAGATGAAGGATAACACTACCATCAGACTAGAGCTACAAGGAGAGACATTATATCACAATATAAGGAAGAACTTTCTAACATCTGGCTAACAATCAAATCAGCTGTCCCGGACAGAGTAACATGGGCTCAGTGAAAACCTCCAGAGTGTAGATGACCATCTCTCGGCAACCTTGTGGGTAAGATTAAACTTGTTGGTGGCTAAGGCTTCCAACACTGAGTCTGTAAATCTACACACATACAACATTTGTTGAAATCTATTTTTCTTAAAAGTCTTTTCTTTGGATTATTAAATGGATAAAAAGCCAGAAAAGGTGCAAAGGGTCCTGCAGGCAATATAAGATGCATATGCTTCGTGAGTCAATTGTTATTGGACACAGAAAAGTGACTTCGAAACAAGTTTGAAACATTTTCCTCTCAAACTTTTTTTTTTTTTAAGGTTCACTATTGCTTTCTACCTGCTTAAGACAAAGCAGGGATGAGTTCAAGGTGTTTTTTTTTTTTTTTTTAATCATTAAAAGGGAATAGGTTTGTGGTTATATGCTTCTTGCAATTCAGTAAGCCTTAACATGAAAGTGTCGCTGAATGACCTGAATGGTAAATATATATATATATATATAAATGAGTTAATGCATATGAAGCATTTAGCACTGTTTCTGGCACATAAGAGGCCTTAAATAAAAGATAGCAACTCTAAGACTCAGGTTAAGATCACCTTCTCCAAATAACCCCAGAAACACCTTCCTTACAGATACCCTCTTTTAATTTCAGCCCATGGCTTATGTCACTTCATTTACAGACTGTGAGTTCTTCGGGACCAGAAACCTGGTGAGATGGGGAGGGTGGTGAAAGACAAGGTCAGATCATATAGGGCTTTAGCCCAAGAAAAGAGACTGGATTTTATTCTGCATGGTATGGAAAGTCATTGAAAGGTTCTAAGCAAGAAAGTAAAGTGTTCTGATTTATATTTTTAAATGACTAAGTTGGTTTCTGTGTAGAAAGCTGTTTTGCTTGGTTTGGTTTGGGGTGGAGGGGGGGGCAGGAAGGTAAAAGTGGAAGCAGAGATAACCAGGGAGTAGATTACTGCAGTGATACAAGTTAGAGATGAGAGTGTCTTGTGTTAAGATGGTGACAACGAAAAGAAGTGGAGAGATTCCAAATACATTTTTGCCAATGTGAAACGAAGAAATCTATCATATCATAAAGTATACACATGCTTAGGATTATAAAAATTAAACTTACTTTAGATACTTGGCATATTCTGGGTCTTTCCAGTAAAGCAAGTATTTAAGATAATTAACAAAAGCTTTGTCTTTGAAGTAACCTCTTTGGGCAAGAACTGAAAAGCATTAAAAAAAAAAAAAATGTCTGTAGGTCAAACCAATCTTTAAACTATGCTTTGTTACCCCTAATGTAAAGGATCTATTTACATAAAACCCCCACCACCAACACACATTGAATTCAAAACACAAATCCCAGTGCGCAATTATATCTATATACCAGCATAAGTGTAATGTCATTCAATTGAGAATGTGTAAAAGTAGATACTATTTTGAATTGCAACTCTTCTGTCAGAAATCATTAGTAGCCACTCAATTTAATGAGATGCTTAACAACTTACAATTAAGGTAATTTGGGTTGGCTAAACATTGCACAAATTCCAACTCCAACTGAAACCGAAGTCGATTTCCAGCATCATCTAGGAGACAAGACAGCAAAAATCATGTAAAGTAAAGGTCACTGTATATAATACTGATTTGTAGTAAGGAAACAGCAATAAAGAAACCTGACTAATGCTGAGATGGTCTTCCTAAACTGGGAGTTGGGGGAGATAAACCTTTCTTCGAAATCTAAGAAAAGCGGAGCCCTGATTAAAAGGAGTTAGAAGTTTCTCTAAAATTAAAGAGAAATCATCAAAGAAAGCAGCAACACAAACGGAGAATTCCTACCACTCGTGGGCCACTATGTAGGAATTTTAACAGTGATCACTAAGGTAGGCTGTAACAACTATGGCTTCCCCTATTTTAATAATGCGTTATAACAATTGTTAACAGTGATTAAGTTTTGCAAAAGCTACGTGCTGAATCGGTTAAGAAAAAGTTAGGATGCAAGAGACTGCGTAGAGCCTAAAAGATCATGGAGCGTATGCATATAAGAAGCACCAGTAGCAGAATGACACATAAAGTCCGGCGACGATATTTCAAACTTAGGCAAGCTCATGTGAGAAGCAGAAAACCAATCAAGGAGGACACGGTTTAACACACAAGTCCTCTCCCTTAGTCTCACCCACGCCGGGGAGCTGGTAGGGTGGTGTCTGAATAGCAAAGATGTGCGAACAAACCAAATTAGGAAAACTGCAAAGAGTACCTTAGTCTTTCTAGACGCTACAAGAGCCTTCTCACCTCCTTGTCCAAATATTAACCCTGCCGAGAGTAAGGCCTGGAAGGAGGCCATGGGGAAGCCGTCTGGACCGAGGGGAGTTCCATCTGCGAAGACTCTAAGATCAGAGAGCTACTCACCTGTCTCCATAGCGACGGCAGCGGCCATAACAAACGAAGATACCAAAACGCCACCAGCCTGACCGAGCAAAAGCCCAGAGTGGCGGGGGAAGTTCCGGAAACCACGGGTCTCACTTCCGGTCCCGGGGCACTGTGGGATATGGGGCCGGGCGGCTCCGCCCATCCCCGGCCAGCCCTGGGAAGGCTCCACCCGCGCTGGCTCCAAAATAGCGAGGGGGCGGGGCCCGGGCCGCGGGAGCGCCTGAGGGGCAGGAGCCCAGTGTTTTTAGCCTTCGAAGGACCATGGTGTTTGCACGTCATCGTGTTGTGGCGCTCCCGGCTATGGCAGTACCGTAGTTTTCCTCTCTTCTGCCTGCGGTGACCGTTGGGCTGGGGGGTGCCCCGAGGCCTCCCTGGCCCCCTCAAGCCGGCAGAATGGCCTCAGCCCGAGGGGCCAAGCAGTCTTCTCCCCGGGTGGGGACCACCCGCTACACAGAGACGTCCACAGTCCGCGTGGAGACCTCGTCCCACCGCGTGGAGACCTCGTCCCACCGCGTGGAGACGTCGTCCCGGCGGGTGGAGATCTCCCAGCGCCGCAGCGAGGGGCCCTCCCTCTCCCCCTTGGGGAAGCGGCTCCCTGGCATCCTCGAGGCGTCCTCCCGGCACGTGGAATCCTCCTCTCAGCGCACGGAAACGACCTCCCGCCACATCAGGGCCTCGTCCCTGAGGGTGGAGACGGCTCTGCACTGCGCGGAGAGCCCAGCCCCGCGGGCCAAGCCGGCCGCCCGCCAGAACGAAAAACCGGCCCGATGAGATGCTGCTTCCCAAAGGCCACCAAGGGGCCAGGGCCCTCAGCCAGGACAGAAAGGCCTCCAGTTGCCAGCCAGCCAGCCAGCTGCCAGGTGGACCAATCATTTTCGGTTTCATGGAAACAAACCATAAATCAATGGAAGAAACAGCCAAGCCGCAGTTTCTGAACACAGCCAACGTTTATTGACCATCCTGCGTCTTGGACCAGCCTACTTTTGACCCAGTGAACTATTTTCACTTGAAGCCAGCACAAAAGATTTTCATGCCCAGGATGCTGTCTCAATTGGCTTGATGGACAAAGAGGCTGTTTGAGCCTCTGAGCCAGGTGAGTTTGGGATCCACAGCCCTCAGAAGACCTTCACCCCTTAGGAACAGAGACCAAACTGAAATCATGACCTGTGGAATGATTCCATGCCTGCTAGAAACTTGAGGGGCAAGGAACAGACTCATAAATTATTAATGGCCTTTGTTTATGTTTCAAGGTAACTGGTGGTTTTCTTTATGCTAAGTCTTTGTACCTGGCACTCCCATCCATACACTTTTTAAAGGTAGGTTAGTTGTAGTTAAAAATGACAGTAAACCCACCAGCAAGCAAAAATAATCTTAGAAGAGAAAGTGAGAGGAGGCCATTGAAACCTGGTCTGAGGTTTGAAGAAGATGGAGAAGAGTCATATTTATTGAGAATCTGCTCTGTGCCAGGTACTAGATGTTCCTCCACTTACAATGGGGTTACCTCCCATTAAAACTATTGTAAGTTGAAAATACGGTAATTTGAAAAGGCACTTAATATCCCTAACCTACTAAACATCATAGCTTAGCCTAGCCTACCTTAAACATGCTCAGAACACCTAACGTTGAGCAAAATCATCTAACAGAAAGCCCATTTTATAATAAAATGTTGAATATCTCATGTAATTTATTGCATACTGTACTAAAAGTGAAAAACAATGGTTGTATGAGTGCTCAAAGTACTATTTCTACTGGTCGCTTTTGTACCATTGTAAAGTCGAAAAGTCATAAGTCAAACCATCTTAAGTTGGGGACTGCCTGTATTCTGGGAACTTGGGCTATAGCAGTAAAAAAAAACCAGAGTCCCAGCTGTAGTGGAGCTTACACTCTGGTGAAAAGGCAGACAAGCAATGACAAAACGAGACAATTTTCTATTGTGATTAGCACTATGAAGGAAATATATGGGTCATGTGATAGAGAATGGAAGTAAGAGGCTTCTTTTGATAAAATGGTCAGGGAAGTCCTTGCTGATTAGGTAACATTTAATCTGAGATATGTGTGAATGGACAGTGATCTGGAACATGTGCATTCTAGGCAGAAGAACAGCAAATACAAAAGCTAGAAGGGAACAAGCTTTGAATGTTCAAGGAACAGAAAGAAGGCCAGTGTGGCTGGAGGGAGAGAGAGGCAATTATGTAGACATGGAAGCAGAACCGAAGGGAGGAGTTAGAAGCAAGCAGGGGCCAGTCCACAGAAGGTCTTCTAAGCCACAGAAAGGAATTTGAGATTTATTCTAAGGTCAATAAGAAAACATTGAAGGGTTTCCAACAGAGGAATGATATGATGCCATTTACATTTTATGTAGGACAGTGGTCCTCAACTAAGTGTGATTTTGACCCCAGAGGATATATGGCAACCTCTAGAGACATTTTAGTTTGGTGGACAAGTTAGGGGGAGTGGGTAGCACATTAGGTGCTACTGGCACCTAGTGGGTAGAGGCTGGGGATGCCACCTCATATCCTACAGTGCACAGGTCAACACCCTTCCCTCTGCCAACAGTGAAGAATCACTGGTCCCAAAATGTCAATAGTGCCGAGGCTGAGAAACACAGTTCTAGCAGCTTGGAAAGCTAGAGCATGGTCCATTGGGACAGCATGCCACTTCTACATAGCAGGATTGTAGTGAGACCTAAGAAACAGTCATGGAAGAGGGTTGACTTTAAAGGTAAAGAGAAATCATTAAAGAAAACAGCAGCACAAATCGGACACAATACCTACCACTTGTGGGCCACTGTGTAGGAATTTTAACAGTGATCACTAAGGTAGGCTGTAATAACTGTGACTTCCCCTATTTTAATAATGCATTGTAACAATTGTTAACAGTGATTAAGTTTCGCAAAAGCTACCTGCTGAGTCAGTTAAGAAAAACTTAGGATGCAAACTGAACAAGAGACTCCAAAGAGCCTAAAAGATGATGGAGCATATGCATATGTGAGAAGCACAAGTAGCAGAATGATACACAAGTCTGGCGACGATATTTCAAACGTATGCAAGCTCATGTGAGAAGCAGAAAACCAATCAAGGACACGCTTTAAGACACAAGGAGGGCACGCTTTAAGACACAAGTCCTCTCCCTTAGTCTCGCCCGTGCTGGGAAGCTGGTGGGATAGTGTTTGAATAGCAAAGATGTGCGAACAAATCAAATTAGCAAAACTGCAGAGTACCTTAGCCTTTCTAGATGCTACAAGAGCCTTCTCTCCTCCCTGTCCAAATACTAACCCTGCCGAGAGTGAGGCCTGGAAGGAGGCCCCGGGAAAGTGGAAGAAGCGGTCTGTGCCAAGGAGAGCTCTGTCTTCGGAGACTCCAGGCTCAGAGCGCTACTCACCTGTCTCCATGGCGATGGCAGCGGCCATAACAAGCAAAGACACCGAATCGTCACCTGCCCAACAGAGGAAAAGCCTGGAGGGGCGTGAGAAGTTCCGGAAACCACGGCTCCCTCTTCGGGTCCCGGGGCATGGAGGAGTAAGGGGACGGTGGCTCCGGCCAGGCTCGCTCAGCCGGCGCTGGCTCCGGAATGGCGAGGGGGCGGTGCCGGGCTGTGGGAGCGCCTGTGGGGCAGGAGCCCAGGGAGGCAGAGACTTTTACCCTCAAAAGGAATGAGTCCCAGAGCCTGGCACAAGGAAGAGAAGTGTGCAAAGTTGGTGGAATGAATTTCGGTGGCCTAAATGTACCTTCTTCAAATGCCACGGCTGACTGGGTCTCCTCGCCCACTTCACCCTCTCTTGCAATCCAGCTTGTGAGGCGTGTGTGTGTATCTGTGTGACCGCGCTTGCCTTTAGACGGAGGTTGGCTTCCCAGCCGTCCAGGCTTGCATACACGTGCATAAGTCCTACCCCTGCCTCGCCTGCCTGCTGTACCAGGCATTGGTTCCTTCTTCCTGCCTGTTTTCTGTCCAAATCCTTTTCTGATTTGGACAGAAAACACGCAGGTGGCACACAGTAAGCGCTTAATAAAATTTCCGGCTACCTGAACTCCTTGGAATTGGGGAGATGCTCCTGTGCGCCCCTTACTGCCCAGAGCTCCCTTGTCTGGAAACTCAGCGGTCACCCGAGCGGCCGTGGGTCCTCCCGCTTTCTCTATTTTAAAAAACTGTTTCAACCGCTTGCGCTGTTGGATCTCTGACCTTTCGGGCTTTATCACCTGGGGTGGGGAGTCAAGACAGGAGAGCACTCTCGATTTCCCGACCCACCTCCCGTCATATCTCATGTCATATCTACCTGGTGTTCTACCCGGTCCTGTTACTTTTTTTCTTCCGCGAAACCCCAAATTCCCATCACTGCTCTAGCTCTCTCCTAGATCCCCAAATCCGGATGTCTGTCTCAGGGAACGTCAAAGGAACATGCCCGAAAGAGGTCCTCGCCTCTTCCCACCTCCCAGCCCTCTCCTCCTACCTCCCCCAGTGTCACCCGCACCTCCTCCCTCCCTTCACCTCCCTCTAAACAAGAATCCGGCGCAGTCAGTTCTAGACCCTGATCATCTCCCGCGTCGCTGGCGAAGGGAACCAGAAAGAAAATGCGCATGGTGAGGGGACGGGGCACGGAAGGTGGAAAGGCGCTCCCTCCTCCCTTTTTTCCTCCCTGTGGTGGGCAGTTGGTGACACACAGTAAACGCTCAATAAATGTTCCCGCTACTCCATCTCCTTGGAATTAAGGGGATGCCCCTGGGCGCCCCTCATTCCACACAGCTCTGGTGTCTGGAAACTGGTCGCCAGAGCCCTCGTAGGTCCTCCCGCTTTCTCTATTGTAAAAGCCATTTCAAACCTCCAGCGGCCTCGCCGCCTCTGCTGCAGACCTTCCAAGGCCTTCTGAAGCCAGAATGATTTCTCCCTAATTCACTCCCCCTGCTTAACACATTCAAATGGCTCCCGCTTGTTCTTGGGACCAAATCCAAAGCCCTTGGCGCCACCTTCGAGAGCCTCCGGACCTGCCGACTCCCCACACCTGGGCTCTGAGCTCCAGCTCCAAGATGCTGCGCCCCCTCCCATCCCCGCTGCTCGCTCTGCCCGGCGCGCCTTTCCCCTGCCTTCCCTTTCTCTCACTCTCCCTGGCTGAGCCCTCTCCGCCTTCAGCTCTCCGGGAAGGTTGTCCCCAGGCCAGTGGAGCCCCTGCAGGTCCTCAGCCTTGGGCGGGGTGGGGGCAGGGGGTGGTCGCACAGCGGGGATTGCCACCAGCGCGTCCCGGCTCCATAGCGCGCTAGTCCAAGGCGCGGCGCCGGCCCAGCCCAGCGCTTGGCACAGTCAACGACCACAGAGAGGAGAAAGTGAGAGCAGGTGCGGCCCTTCCCACCTGCCGTCCCCGTCCCCGCAGAACCGAGTCCTGGGGCCACCTGCTCGGCGCTGTTCCTCTCTCTGGCTCAGTTCCCCCACCCTGATACGTCTCCTCCTCTCAGAGCCTCCAAGGAAGGGCGTGGGCGCTGGAGGGAGCAGGGCTCAGCCGGGTGCCCCTCCCGCCCGTCCCCACCGGGGCTGAGCCTCTAATGTCGCCCGCAGGAGACAGAAGTCAAGGTGGAAGTGCCCGAGTACCTGGGGCCGCTGCTGTTTGTGAAACTGCGCAAACGGCCCCTCCTTCAGGACGACGCCTGGTTCTGCAGCTGGATCTCCGTGCAGGGCCCCGGAGCAGGGAACGAGGTCAGGTTCCCTTGTTACCGCTGGGTGGAGGGCGACGGCGTCCTGAGCCTGCCCGAAGGCACCGGTGAGCGCGGGGCTGGGAGTGTCAGGAGGCCTCTGGGGTGCGAGAGAAGCTGGGGGGATGCGCATGTGGAGAAGAGAGCGCAGGATGGAGGTGCTGGAACCTGGAGCGCCGGGGTCTTTGGGGGTGTCGAGGGGCGGTGGCTGCAGCTGGTACAGAGTGGCTGGAGCCTGGGGGAGGGGCGTGCTGCTGAGGGGGCAGGGGCCACACAGAAGGACGGGGTGATGAGGCTCTCCTGGCAGGGGCGAGAAGAGGATCTCACCAAAAGTCACTGGCCAAGCCCTCCCCTGTCCTTCTAGGCCGCACTGTGGGCGAAGACCCTCAGGGCCTGTTCCAGAAACACCGGGAAGAGGAGCTGGAAGAGAGAAGGAAGCTGTACCGGTGAGCCCTCCTCCCCTGACCCCACGTGAGCTGCTGATGCTTCCAGCACCCACGCCTGATTTCCTTCCCGCCCCACAGGTGGGGAAACTGGAAGGATGGATTAATTCTGAGTGTGGCTGGGACGAAACTAAGTGACCTCCCTGTGGATGAGCGATTTCTGGAAGACAAGAGAGTTGACTTTGAGGTTTCACTGGCCAAGGGGTGAGAGCAAGGGGAGGCTGGGTGAGAGGGAGGTGTCCTGGTCTAGTGGAAGCCAAGGGGCTTATGGGCTTCACTGCACTGGACTGGCCCAAGATCGGTGCCTGTGGTGGTCATGTTGGAGTCTCAGAATGATGCTCAAACCCTTTGCCCATGGTGGCTCATGCCTATAAAGACTGAGGCGGGCAGATCATGACGTTAAGAAATCGAGACCATCCTGGCCAATATGGTGAAACCCCGTCTCTACTAAAAATACAAAAATTAGCTGGGTTTGGTGGTGCGCGCCTGTAGTCCTAGCTACTGGGGAGTCTGAGGCCGGAGAACTGCTTGAACCCGGGAGGTGGAGATTGCAGTGAGCTGAGATTGTGCCGCTCTACTCCAGCCTGGTGACAGAGCAAGACTGCGTCTCAAAAATAAAATAAAATAATGATCTGACTTGCTGGAGCCATCTGAATGACTTCAACTGGATTTTCTGGTGTGGCCAGAGCAAGGTGGCTGGTCAGTCCACCCACCCCAATATATCTCCCAGGACCCTTACCCACAGATCCCGCCCAACCCAGGGGAACTGAAAGAAGCAGGGTGTGGAGACCAGAGACTGGGGTCCCTCTGGTGGGCTGGAGTCAAGGGAGCATGGTTGGTGGGATTGGAAGGACCAAGAGCTCAGATCCCACAACTTGCTAAACAACTGCCTTCCCCAGAGCGCGTGCGGGACTCCTGGAAGGAGGATGCCTTATTTGGGTACCAGTTTCTTAACGGCGCCAACCCCATGGTGCTGAGGCGCTCCGCTCACCTTCCTGCCCGCCTCGTGTTTCCTCCAGGCACGGAGGAACTGCAGGCCCAGCTGGAGAAGGAGCTGGAGGTACGGACATCAGAGCCCCGAGGAGGCTCAGCAGTGCAGTGCGGTGGGCTAGCGTCAGTGCTGCTGCTGCGGGACCCACTCTGGGCCGGGCTTGCTGCCAGCCAGCAAGGCGGGATTCTGCAGGAGAGGTCCTGAGGGATCCTGGAGAAGCTCAGCGGCTCGGCCTCCTTCCCACATGAGAGTAGCTGCGGAGGGAGGGCATGCAAGGTGGAATGGTTGATAGAAACAGGGTCAAATGAAGAAACGTGACTGGCCCTTGGTGCTAGGGATTCAGGGAGTGTGCAGAGTAAGAGAATCAGGGTCGGAGTGCTGTGGCTGTTAATCAAGAGGTGACACGGAACAACAGAGAGGAAATTCATGGGATTACAGGGCAGATAGGCTTGGATGTGAATCCTGGTTCTGCTATTTGTAAGCTGTGTGACCTCAGCAAAATACCCAACCTCTCTGATTATCTGTTTCCTCCTCTGTGCAATTGAGGCTTATTCAACTATGTATAAAAATTATAAGGCTGGGCACAGTGGCTTGCACCTGTAATTCCAGCACTTTGGGAGGTCGAGGCGGGAGGATCACCTGAGCCCAGAAGTTGGAGGCCAGCCTAGGCAACGTGGTGAAACCCTGTCTCTACAAAAGTACAAAAATTAGCATCTGTAATTTTTGGTGTAGTGGCATGCACCTGTAGTCCCATCTATTTGGAGGCTGAGGTGGGAGGATCACCTGGGCCCAAGGAAGTCAAGGCTGTAGTGAGCCGTGGTGATCCTGCCATGGCACTCCAGCCTGGTCAACAGAGTTATACCCTGGCTCAGAAACAAAAAACAATGATATGAGGCAATAAGCACATGAGCCATTACCTGGAACAAAGTAGGTGATGGAGACAGGTTAGCTCCTCTCTCTCTCTCTCCCCCCTCGGAGGAATCAGAGTAGGAAGAAGATGCTTTATGCTGATAGCAGCCCTTGACCTCTTCCCCCACGCAGGGAGGCACACTGTTTGAAGCTGACTTCTCCCTGCTGGATGGGATCAAGGCCAACATTATTCTCTGTAGCCAGCAGCACATGGCTGCCCCTCTAATCATGCTGAAACTGCAACCTGATGGGAAACTCTTGCCCATGGTCATCCAGGTGAGAGGACTCAAGATTTCTGCTCCCAGTCTCCAGCCTTCTTAGCTCAGCCCCTTATCGAAATTCACTGAGCACCATCTGCAAAGGCGCTGGGCTAGAGCACCGGGGAGACCCCAAAGGAGGAAATGCGCCAAGTCTCTGATTCAAAGGCCTTGCAGTGTAGCTGGAGAGACACTTGGGGCCAGTCTGCAGAAGCTCCGGGACTGAGGAAGTGGACAGAGATAGCCCAGGAGGGATCAGGGGAGGTGGGATGTCATGAGCCTTGGAGGAGGGCCAGGTCTCAGACAAGCAGGAGGGAGAGGGAGGACTGGTCCTCAGGGGCAAGACAGACTGGGCAGAGGCTGAGGTAGAGGAGTCAGGAGATTCCTAGGGGACAGTTGGACCAGAGGCCAGACTAAGCCAGGCTAAGGAGTATGAGGTGGGAAGCTGGAGAAGGCTGTGATGAAACGTGCTGTGGGCACGCGGTGTGGGCAGTGGTGTTCAGGGTGCATTGGAGAGGGGAGATGCTAGAAACAGGGGCTGGGGCAATGTGCTCCAGCACTGACCCCAGGAGGAGGGGAGCTCAGATGTGGGTGGTGATTATCAGGATGGAGAGGACAGGTGGATGCGAGTGCAGAGGGAGATCAAGGAGAGGGGAAAGGGGAGCCAGGCCAGGTGCCTGCAGAAATAGCACCAATAAAGAGAACAGGGTGACCCGGTAGACTTTTGTCTGGCCAATGTTGAGGTAATGGGAAGACATTTAAATTGTCCAGCAGGCAACTGAGAACGAGATTCAGTCATTTGTGTAGAGGTGGGGCCAAAAGATGAGATTTCGAACAAACAGTGTGGGACGAAGGAAGCAGGCGGTTTGAATCTCGTTCACACTGCGGGGACTGAAAGGGGAAGTGGAGGCTGGAGGAGGCACCAGAAGAGCAGTTTCTGCAGAATGCTGGAGGCAAAGCAGCTTGCAGGGTGCTAATGCACTGAGCGGGTAGGAAGGGGAGGGGAGGAAATGGGAGCTGTAGGGAGCGGCAGCAGTAAGATGGGGAAAGCGAAACACGTTTGGAGGACGAACGGCAAGATTAACATGCAAGGAAGGATGGGAATCGCTGCGTGCCCGGCACTCATGCCTCCTCTCCCCACACCTTGTCCCTGCTCCAGCTCCAACTGCCCAGCACAGGATCCCCACCATCTCCCCTTTTCTTGCCCACGGATCTTCCAATGGTCTGGCTTCTAGCCAAATGCTGGTCCTCAGCTCTGGCTTCCAGCTCCATGAGCTGCAGTCTCATCTTCTGAGGGGATGCTTGATGGCTGAGGTCATTGCTGTGGCCACCATGAGGTGCCTGCCATCGATACATCCTATCTTCAAGGTAACACCTTATCCCCTTCTCTCCTGTATTCAGCTGAATACTTGATTTCTCTAGAGTTCTCTTTCTGTACAACACCCTCAATTTCAGCACGCTGCCCTGTCTATTCTGGCTGTATTGGCCTCCCAGTACTGCCAGCTCTCTCTGTCTCCTTAACTCAGGAAGATGATAGGACTCTGCCAGGGTTGCTCCTCCCTACTCTGCAGCTGGAAAGCTTTCTCCAGGCAGTAAGCTGGGGCAATTATGGGGCCCGCTTTTGTCTGTTTCTTCAGTTACTTCAGGCAAGAGGGTAAATCCAGCTCCTTACTTCAGTCCAGCTGGAGGTCTCCTTCTCATTATTTTATATACATTTTGTGGAAGATTAACTTTACAATTTAGTTTTTAGATAACAATATTCAGACAGGACGGCAACTCCATTTATGGAGTAATTATCATAGCTCAGAGATGAATATTACTACTCTCTCCCAGAGATGGATGCAGTGACTTTTGCGACTTTGTGTGTCTCTTTTCTCAAGGAGAGACGAATAGCATCTTTATTTCTATGAAGAATAGTTGCATTGTGTTAGATAGAAAAGAACATTTTATTTTATTTTATTTTATTTTATTTTAGAAACAGTCTCACTCTGTCAGCCAGGCTGGAGTGCAGTGGCACGACCTTGGCTCACTGCAACCTCCGTCTCCCAGGCTCAAGAAATTGTCCTGCCTCAGCCTCCCCAGTAGCTGAGATTACAGGCATGTGCCACCATGCCTAGTTAATTTCTGGATTTTTAGTAGAGATGGGGTTTCACCATGTTGGCCAGACTGGTCTCGAACTCCTGACTTCAGGTAATCTGCCCGTCTCTCTTGCTCCCCTCTCTCTTGCTCCTTTGCTCTCTCCCTATGATGCCCTATGATACTTGCTCCCCTTCGCCTTCTACCATGAGTAGAAGCCCCCCGAAGCCCTCGCCAGAAGCAGAGGATGGTGCCATTGCTTCTTGTACAGCCTGTAGAACTGTGAACCAAATAAATCTGTTTTCTTTACAAATAATCCAGCCTCATGTGTTCCTTTATAGCAATGCAAAATAGACTAAGTCCCGATGTGCATAAAGTATGCGTCATAAATAAGATCTCCAAAAATAAGAATGTGTATGACCTAGGAAAGTCTCAGAATGGCTCCGTCAAGGTGTCTCTACCCTGATATCTGGGCTCCGAGGAGATGATGGTGTGGAGCCTTCTCTTTGAAAGTCCTAAGACTAATAGATTCAGCACAGCATTTGGCCAGGAGTGGCCTAAGACAATACATTTCTTTTTTTAAACTTTATTGTTTTGAGATGGAGTCTTGCTTTGTCGCCCAGACTGGGGTGCAATGGAACCATCTCGGCTCACTGCAACCTCCTCCTCCTGGGTTCAAGCGATTCTCTTGCCTCAGCCTCCCAAGTAGCTGAGATTACAGGCGCACGCCATCACACCCAGCTAATTTCTTTCTTTTTTTTTTTTTTTTGGTATTTTTAGTAGAAACGGGATTTCACAGTGTTGGCCAGGCTGGTCTCGAACTCCTGACCTCAGGTGATCCGCCTGCCTCGGCCTCCCAAAGTGCTGGGATTACAGGTGTAAGCCACTGCCCCGGCCTGTTTCTTCCCATTGACTGAGAAATTACTCTGATGAGTAGGTGGCCTCAGATAAGTGAATTCATCTCACTGGGCCTTACCGTCCCCACTGTAAAATGAGGTGTTTGGACACATCTCCTAATCTGTGATTCCCAAAGTGAGAAATGCAGGCCACTGCTGGTGTGCAAGGTAATGTTCACTGATATAGAAAAAAACTTTTTTTTTTTTAAACGGATTTTTGTTCTGTCGCCCAGGCTGGAGTGCAATGGCACAATCTCGGCTCACTGCAACCTCTGCCTCCCAGGTTCAAGCAATCCTCCTGCCTTAGCCTCCCGAGTAGCTGGAATTACAGGCGCACACCATCACACCCGGCTAATTTTTGTATCTTTAGTAGAGACAGGGTTTCACCATGTTGGCCAGGCTGGTCTCAAACTCCTGACCTCAGGTGATCCACCTGCCTCGGCCTCCCAAAGTGCTGGGATTACAGGCGTGAGCCATGGTGCCTGGTTGGTAAAAATTATTTTGTGAAACTTTTTTGTTTGGAATCACAGTGTAAAATATATTTCTGGGAGTCATGGTCAAAAGAGTTGGAGAAAAGTGCGTCTCTAAGGTCTCTCCCGATTAGTGAGCGCCCTCTCTTGAGTTCCTGGCCATCTGTCAAGCGTGTGCCATGACAGACAATGTACAGTAGAGGGCAGACAATCCCCACACAGCAGCAAAGGCCGGACTTTGGAGGAGTTGGAAACCGCAGGGGAATGCCAAGCAGGACGGAAGGCTGAAGCCAGGCCTGAAGCTTCTGAAAGAGACAGGGCACAAGTACCCCGTCCTCCTGGGCATCGCAGCACTCTCTGTGTGATATGACCACAGCCACTTTCCAGTCGCCATTCGCAGGCTGGATCCTTGTCTTTGGATATTTTTCACCTCCCTGGGAATACTTCAGGTGTCTAGTTAGTCTAGTTACATTTTTCTTTCTTTCTTTTTTTTTTTTTTGAGATGGAGTTTCACTATTGTTGCTCAGGCTGGAGTGCAGTGGCGCAATCTCGGCTCACTGCAACCTCCACCTCCCAGGTTCAAGCGATTCTCCTGCCTCGGCCTCCTGAGTAGCTGGGATTACAGGCGTGCGCCACGACGTCCGGCTAACTTTTCGTAGTTTTAGTAGAGATGGGGTTTCGCCATGTTGGCCAGGCTGGTCTCAAACTCCTGACCTCAAGGGATCCACCCGCCTCGGCCTCCCGAAGTGTGGGATTACAGGCGTGAACCACCACGCCCGGCCGTGTCTAGTTACTTTTAAGCCAAGGTCCTGTAAAACCATCTTCATCCTGTCGCCCAGTCTGGAGTGCAATGGCATGATCTCAGCTCACTGCAACCTCCACCTCCCGGATTCAAGCGATTCTCCTGCCTCAGCCCCCTCGAGTAGCTGGGACTACAGGTGTGCACCACCACGCCCGGCTAATTTTTGTATTTTGAGTAGAGACAGGGTTTTGCCATGTTGGCCAGGCTGGTCTTGAACTCCTGACCTCAGGTGATTCGCCTGCCTCAGTCTCCCAAAGCGCAAAGGGATTACAGATGTGAGTCACTGCACCTGGTCTGAAGCTTTAATATTGAAGAGCAGCGAACACACACTGAGCTCTCAGTCTCCCCCAGGCACTGTTGGCAGCACTCTACATGTACTGACTCATGCACTCCTCGCACCTAGATGAGGTAGGTCAGGACACTGGGGATTGAGAAAGTTAGGTGACTTACCCAGCATTCCTGGCTAGGAAGAAGCAGAGCCAGGATCCAAACCCAGGCCAGCTGGCTCCAGAGTTTATGCTCTTAACCACCAGCCACTGTTGGTACAAGAGGAATAAATGCCTAGTCTTCTACTTACTGTATCTACTTCTAAGGATACTGAGGGTGTGATGTGGTTAGGAGAAACCCTGGAGGCTATCGGAAGAGCAGGGGATATTCAAGCCTAAGACAGGAAGAATGGGTAGACACCATTCTGCTCTCTGAAGGGCTGTCTTTGTCAGAGGCAGCCTCAAGAGCAGAACTAGAATCAAATGGTGAAAAGCTAGGAGGATTTCAGCTCAGAAAAAAAAAAAAAAAAAAAAAAAAGACTTTAAAAAATGTACTATAAAATCTGGCCGGGCGCGATGGCTCACACCTGTAATCCCAGCACTTTGGGAGGCTGAGGCAGGTGGATCACGAGGTCAGGAGTTCAAGACCAGCTGGCCAAGATGGTGAAACCCCATGTCTACTAAAAATACAAAAATTAGCCGGGTACAGTGGCAGCCGCCTGTAATCCCAGCCGCTCAGGAGGCTGAGACAGGAGAATTGCTTGAGCCCGGGGGACGGAGGTTGCAGTGAGCCGAGATCGCACCACTGCACTCCAGCCTGGGTGACAGAGTGAGACTTCATCAAAAAAAAAAAAAAATTTGTATTCTACAGGCAAACATAGGAAACCATATCTATCAAAGCCTCATTGAAACCCCAACACTGTGCCACGTCTGCGTCAGATCTCCAGGGAAACCATTCTCACAGTTGAGGCAGCCCTGTGATGGTGAGCTCTCCGTCTTCCTAGCAAGAGCAGACAAACGCCGGGCACCCACTGCGGGGGCAGGTGCCACAGAGGACATTTAGCATGGCGTTGGACAGGAAACCTGGGGGTCCCAGGTAGCCCGAGTTTGAAGGGGTGGGAAGGAAGCAGTGGGAAGTCCCTGGGTCACAGCTTCCTCCTTAGAGTCTTTAGCTTTTCCCTCTCCTCCTGGTCCCTTGCCTAGGTCAACAAAAATGTCTCATCTCCCCTCTGCCCTAACTGGACTCCCTTTTCTCTGCCTGTTGCCCAACCCTGCACACCCTAAGCCATAGTTCATTTTATTTCCCAGGCTCTTCAAAAAGCATCTACACTCGCTGCTCACGCATCCCCGTCCTGATCATTTTTCCCTGTCCTTGCACTGCAGCCTCACCAAATCTGTCCTTCCCAATGTAACTTCTTGCAGTTTCCCATTCCCAATCCAATGGCTTCTTCTCGACCCCCAATCTCTCTGACCTTTCTATAGCATTTGGCTCTGGGGAAAATTCCCTCCTCCTCAAAAGTTTTTCCTCTGTTTTTCTCCATAAGCCTGAACTCTCTCTCCCTTTCCCCCACACCCAGCAAATGTCAATGGTCCCCAGAATCCTTTCCTCTGCCTTAGCCACTGCCTGACTGCGGATATCCCTTTTGCTCAGGCCTCTATTCTGAGCACAAACCTCTCATGGGCTCAGCATCTTGTTCTCGATTAATTAGTTTCATTATCGTTGTTGTTGTTGTTTTGAGATGGAGTCTCACACTGTCGCCCAGGCTGGAGTGCAATGACGCCATCTCGCTCACTGCAACCTTGGCTTCTCGGGTTCACGCGATTCTCCTGTCTCAGCCTCCTGAGTAGCTGGAATTACAGGCGCACACGACCATATCCGGCTAATTTTTTGTATTTTTAGTAGAGACAGGATTTCACCATATTGGCCAGACTGGTCTTGAACTTCTGACCTCGTGATCTGCCTGCCGCGGACTCCCAAAGTGCTGAGGTTACAGGTGTGAGCTACCATGCCCAGCTTAGATTTATCTTTTATTCAGAGCATTCAAAAAGCCCATCTGCCCCGTGTCCCCAGCTCCCCACTGTAACTTTGGCCACATTCCCACACACATCGGCCTGCATTTCCTCAGTGAGGAACACTATCTGCCCAGTCACCTAGTAGAAGTGCCACTATCTTTGACTTTTCTCTCACATTTACCTGCTGTCCCCACCATACAAGTCAACCCAGGGGATCTACCTGCTTTGTCTCTTGAAACTGGCCCCAAAGCCATTGCCCTAGTTCAGGTTTTCATCATCTCTTTGCCCAGTCTCCTTTCCCTTCTTCTGACCTATTTCTAAAATGCTTCTAGGCCAAGGCACGGTGGCTCATGCCTGTAATCCCAGCACTTTGGGAGGCTAAGGTGGGTGGATCACCTGAGATCGGGAGTTCGAGACCAGCCTGACAAACATGCTGAAACCCCGTCTATACTATAACTACAAAAATTAGCCAGCTGTGGTGGCGGGTGCCTGTAATCCCAGCTACTCGGGAGGCTGAAGTAGGAGAATCGCTTGAACCCAGGAGGCAGAGGTTGCAGTGAGCCAAGATTGTGCCATTGCATACCAGCCTAAGCAACAAGAGTGACACTCCATCTCAAAAAAAATAAATAAATAAAATAAAAAGTAAAATGCTTCTTCTTCTTCTTTTTTTTTTTGAAACGGAGTGTCACTCTTGTCACCCAGGCTGAAGTGCAGTGGCACAATCTCAGCTCACTGCAACCTCCACCTGCTGGGTTCAAGCGATTCTCCTGCCTCAGCCTCCTGAGTAGCTGGAATGACAGGTATGCACCACCATGCCCGGCTAATTTTTGTATTTTTAGTAGAGCCGGGGTTTCACCATGTTGGCCAAGCTGGTCTCGAACTCCTGACCTCAGGTGATCTGCCTGCCTCGGCCTCCCAAAGTGGTGGGATTACAGGTGTGAGCCACTGCGCCTGGTCAACCTTTTCTATTTCTCTATAGTACCTACTAAAATGGGACTTGATATTATTTATTCATTGCTTAATTGTTTATGATCTGTGTTCCCCACGGGAGGGTAAGCACTTGGACTTGTTTGCTCCTATATCCCCAAACCTGGAACGGCATCTGGCACAGAGCCAGCATGCAGTAAGTGTTGGTGGAAGGAACAAATGAACGAACGAAGGAAAGGTCGGGATGAATTTCTTGCCAGTGGTTCAGTGATGAGACGCTGGGGAAGGCTGAGGTGAATTCACACGTGCCCCTGACCTCAGTTGCTCCTTCTGTCCGATAAACTCCTATTTGTCCTCAAATTCCTGCTCCATTTCCACCTCCCCAGGGAGACTTGCCCAGTCCTTGACTCTGAGCCCACTTCCTGGGTGTTCTCACTCCCCACTGCTGCCGCCTGTTTTTACAGCACCCATGTGGTCACTCCGTGAATGATTCTTTGTTGTTTACTCCTGTCTCTCCCGTGAGATTGAAAGCACATCAAGGGCAGGCCTGTCACAAAGCCTCTTTGTGTCCCGTAGCTATCCGTGGAGCAAATGAACAAGGTTGGGCTTGTCTGGACCTGGGCACGGTCCCTGAATATTCTTGGCCTCTGTAAGGAAGGGCCTCCCCTTGGCAGTTAGCAGGGCAGGCCAAGGGGCATAGCATCCCCAGAACACAATGAAGGGCACATTTGGAAAGCTAGACAGGCTTTGGATAGAGATGGAATTGTCTGGTGACACGTACTCATCCATACTACATGGTCATTATACTACGTGGTCTTAGAATATGTCAAATTCTCACCTTTTCATTCACCCACAATTCACTGAGTTCCCGTTCAGTGCCAGCTTCTGTGATGGGTAACAGTGGTGGGGAATATGCAGAACTGGACGATCAAGTTTAGCATGAGATCGTGCCTACTGTCGGGGCAGTGGAGGAGGGGTGACCCTAGGATCCCTTCTTCCTTTGCCTTCAATCTATTCTAAATTGTCTTCAGCCGGTGATGCGCCAGCTGGGAGTCCAGACGTCAGCTAGCTTAAACAGACCGCTGTGCTTGCAACTAGCAAGACACTTCAGAACTTGCAGAATCACTGTATCCCTTTCTTAAACGAAGACCCAACCCCACCATCTCTTTCTTTCCCTTTCTGGTTTGGCTTCTGTAGGTGTGACATCAGAGTCACGCCTCAGCAGATGTGACTCAGTGAGCACCACTCAGACTCCCCAGGGTCACCTCCCATGAGCTGGCCAGGTGGGCAGGCTTTGCTGAGCCTGTCTCCCCACCGGTCTGAGGTCTGCGGATTAGGCTTCATGACTGGGGCGGCTCCAGACAGGGAGCGGCAGGGCAGGCCCCTCAGTGGGAAGACAGAAGTGTCTGTATGGCCAGCCGGGAATCAAGACCCATTCACCCTAGACCAGCAAGGGTGGGGCTGCCCTGAGCTTTCAGGCAGCTGTTTTATAGAATTATTAATTTTAATGTAAGATGGTTTTATTTTCAGCTTATTTTCAGATATTCTAAGAACCCTTAAATGTTATACTATATAGTCTTTTTGAGACAGAATCTTTCTCTGTCACCCAGGCTGGAGTGCAGTGATGCAATCTCAGCTCACTGCAACCTCCGGCCTCGAGGTTCAAGCAAATTCTCCTGCCTCCAGCCTCCTGAGTAGCTGGGATTGCAGAAGCCTGCCACCACATCTGGCTAATTTTTGTATTTTTAGTAGAGACGGGGTTTTGCCATGTCGGCCAGGTTGGTCTCGAACCCCTGACCTCAGGTGATCCACCCACCTCGGCCTCCCAAACTGCTGGGATTACAGGCTCAAGCCACCACACCCAGCCTATAGTCTTAATATGCCCTATTTTAAAAAATATTCACGGTGGCCATACTGGAGCACACGGGATATAGCAGAGAGCACCGCCCTCATCGTCTTTAGATACACATCTTTCATGGTTCCGTTGAATGACTTCCTGACAACACGTTCCCAGGAGCAGAATCACCACATTAAAAGGTATGAACATTTTCATAGCTCGGGAAGCGTATTGCCCAATTTCTTCCCTAAACAGGCGGTGTTAATTTACATTGCCACTGGCAGTGTGTGTAAGCTGGTTTCACCACAGCTTCAACAGCATGAGACATTATAATTGTGTTAATGTTTGCTAATTTCGTAGGTGCGAAATGAATGGCACATCAGGGGTACTTTAATTTGCCTTCCCTGATGATTGTGAGGGGCAGCCTGTTTGGAGGTGCTGATGTGCACAGTCTGCCTCGTGGGGGCCTCTCCGCCCTGTCTCAGGCACTGTCTGTTTCTCAGCCTGTGTCTCCCCACACCTCTGCCTGCCTCCCGCCGACTGTTGTTCTTACTATCTCTTTAAGCCTGTCTGTCTCAGTGTCTTAGCCCTCTGATTCCTCTGACTTTCTCTGGTTTCTAACTGGCCAGGCGTGGAGCTGGTTCCTGGAGGTCCTAGCCAAGCCCTGACAAGCTGCAGACTAGAGGCTGGGCGCAGGGTTCTGGGCACAGGAATCTCGGCTCCTGCCTCCAAGGGCTCCCTCCCTGGGGAGCTCCCTCTGTAAACTCACATGGTGCCCTTCCTTCCACCAGGGCCTCACCAAAGGCCCCTTTCCTTTCTCCAGGTAGCCTCACCTGGGCTGACCTGCTGGATTGGATCCAGTGATTCTGAGATCCCAGAAGTAGCTGGGAGTGAGCAGGCTGTCCCTCAGTGACTCCCTCTTAGGAAGTGTTCCAGATGCCCCACCCTCAGGACAACTCACCAGACAGTGTTGTGTGTCCTGGCCGTTGGGGATGTGTGATCTGAAAGAGCCAGAGAGTGGCGTCCCCAAAGTCCAGATGTGTGGACAGCAGAGAGGTCCACGGAGGTGAAAATGGCTCAGCCTGCCTACCTTCTCCAACGAGCCCCTTACCTGAAGTGGCAGAAAGAGCTCACCTCTCAGGCCAAACCCCACTTGGCACCAGGTGGACAGGGGGCCGCCAAGTCCCCATGGTTTAGCAGGGTCAGAGCAGGGCTCTCACACTGCCCACTTTCGATGGCACTGAAGAGTCTTCAGCACTTGGGAAAGTTTCAGAAAGACTTTAGGAAGGCTGCCGGCTTCAAGGGAGCGCTGCAGATGTACTTGGTGAATCCTCATGGTCCGTGAGCTGCTGACTCCAGGCTCTCTGGACCTGCCCTGTTGCTGTTTGTCTTTGAGGCAGGCAGGTCTTGAGGGCTCTCTACAGTCTTCTCTCAGCCCCTGTGGGTGGTCCCAGCCCATTAGAATAGTAGATTGATTATAGCCAGAAGGGAACTCTGACATCAAGTTCTACCCTCCCTTTTTTCTTTTTCTTTTCTTTCTTTTTTTTGGTGTTTTTGAGACGGAGTCTCGCTCTGTCGCCCAGGCTGTAGTGTAGTGGCATGATCTTGGCTCACTGCAAGCTCCGCCTCCCGGGTTCCAGTGATTCTCCTGCCTCAGCCTCCCAAGTAGCTGGGACTACAGGTGTGCGCCACCATGCCCAGCTAATTTTTCTATGTTTTAATAGAGACGGGGTTTCACCATATTGGCCAGGCTGATCTTGAACTCCTGACCTCGTGATCCACCTGCCTCAGCCTCCCAAAGTGCTAGGATTACAGGCCACCACACCCGACCCTACCCTCTCATTTTATTTAACACTTTAACGTTAAGCTTTTAAAAAATTATACAAGTAATGCATGCCTGTTTCTAGGATATTTGGAAAATACAGAAAACTGTAAAGGAGAAAATATTAATCCTCTTATCAGTTCATCAAAGATAACTGCTATTCTATTTCAATATCAACCTTTTCTGTGCTCACATATTTTTATTATCACTGAGATCATACATTATATGTGATTCTGTATCTGCTTTATTTACCTCAGATTATACGCATTTTCAATATAACGAAATATTCTTTAAAAACACTGTTAATGACTGCATAATAGTCTTTTGAGCTGACACACCTTAACTACTATTACCTAAATGTTAGGCATGTATATTTTCAGTTTTTCAAGGATATAAAAACATACCAAAGTAAACATCTTGGGACAGTCGTCGTGGCTCACGCCTGTAATCCCAGCACTTTGGGAGGCCGAGGTGGGCGGATCGCTTGAGGTCAGGAGTTTGAGACCAGCTTGACCAACATGGTGAAACCCTGTCTCTACTAAAAATACAAAAATTAGCTGGGCGCAGTGGCAGGCGCCTGTAATCCCAGCTACTCGGGAGGCTGAGGCAGGAGAATCGCTTGAACTCGGGGAGGTGGAGGGGTTGCAGTGAGCTGAGATCACGCCACTGCACTCCAGCCAGGGGACAGAGTGAGACTCCATCTCAAAAAAAAAAAAAAAAACAAAACAAAAACTTGGCATGGTGACTCACGCCTGTAGTCCCAGCTACTTGGGGGCTGGAGTGGGGGAGGCCGAGGGGGGAGGATCACTTGAGCCTAGGAGGCAGAGTTTGCAGTGAGCCAAGATCGCCCCACTGCACTCCAGCCTCGGTGACAGAGTGAGACTCCGTCTCAAAAACAAAACAAAACATACTAAAGTCAGCATCTTTATGTGTAAATTTTTGTCCACAATTTGATTTGGTTTTTCTCTTAGCTTAGATTACTACATCATAGGGTACAGGCATGTTTTAAGACTTCGCATGTGTATTTTTATTTTACTTTTGAGAAAAGTTGAACTAACACATGCCCATGTCATCACACACCATCACCTACACCAAGAGATATCATTGAAGGAAACATCGACTAACTCGAAAGTCAGTATTTCTGTCGCCTTCTTTCAGTGATCGGTCAACTAAGATTTGGAGAGGAAAAGGGACATGCTGAGGGTGGTTCTAGGAGTGTGTTATTTCATTCTGTCTTCACAACAACCCCACATCAATAGCAAGAGGTGGAGGAGCTAAAGCACGCAGATTAAGGTTAAGGAACTTGCCTAGCCGGGCATGGTGGCTCACGCCTATAATCCCAGCACTTTGGGAGGGCGGGGCAGGTGGATCACCTGGGGTCAGGAGTTCGAGACCAGTCTGGCCATGGTGAAACCCCGTCTCTACTAAAAATAGAAAATTAGCCAGGCATGGTGGTGTGTGCCTGTAATCCCAGCTACTTGGGAGGCTGAGGCAGGAGAATCACTTGAACCCGAGAGGCAGAGGGCTCACTGAGCCGAGATAGTGCCACTGCACTCCACCCTGGGCAACAGAGTGAGACTCTGTCTCAAAAAAAAGGCCAGGTGCAGTGGCTCATGACCATAATCCCAGCACTTTGGGAGGCCGAGGCAGGTAGATCACCTGAGGTCAGGAGTTCGAGGCCAGCGTGGCCAACGTGGCAAAACCTCGTCTTTACTAAAAATAGAAAAGTTAGCCAGGTGTGGTGGTGTGTGCCTATAATCCTAGCTACTTGGGAGGCTGAGGCAGGAGAATCGCTTAAACCCAGGAGGTGGAGGTTGCAGTGAGCCGAGATCGCGCCATTGCACTCTAGCCTGGGTAAGAAGACGGAAACTCCGTCTCAAAAAGAAAAAAAAAGGAAACTGCCTGTACTCACATTCAGTTACTAAGAGTTGGAGCCCGAGCTGAGCCTGCGCCATTGGGCTCCAGGGCCCTAGTACTTCATGTCACCTCCATGCCATAGCTCCTGTTCCCGGCTATGATGCTGGAATGTGGATTGGAGCCAGGTCATAAAGAAACTTGGAGTTTGGATTTACCCTGTAGACAGAGAGAGGCCCTTAATGGGTCCTTAAGCATCAAAGCTGGGTTTTGCAGAGATGTTTCTGGAGGACGGGCCTGAGGGAGACAGGAAACAGGGAGGCGAGCTGGGAAATGCAACATACAGATAATGCGATCGACAAAGAGGGCTCGCACAGATGCACACGTGCCTGTGGTTGTGGGAAGCGGGCAGTTGGGAACACTGAGGGTCTCAGAGGCCTCCCACCATGCCCTCTTCACTGAGCAAAGGCCATTTTTATCTGCTACACGTCAGGCAAAACCTGCGTCAACTGCCAAAGCCTCCACCTCAAATCTAGCAAATAAGAGAGAGGACGGTATGGATTACGTTATATTTAAAACAAGCCCACACAATGCCTGTAATTTTTTATTCTGACTCCGTAATTATAGCTCAAGACCAGTCAGATCATAGTTATCCCCACACCGACCTGCTGTTGGGACACATGGAATTAAAGGCTTTGCTCCCTTCAAATTCTATTTTGGAGGCCGAGCACTGGCAGGTAATGGGCCTTTCTCAAGGCCCGTCTTGTTGGAGCCCCTCCCAGCGCAGCCTCCACGAAGGCCAAGTCAGCAGCAGGGTTTCGGGAAGACCACGGATGGCGTGGGAGCAGTTGGGATGCTACCGCTTTGCCTGACCTGAGCCCTGGGCCTCAGGGCTGAGCCAGGGACCCGGAAGTGGAGGTGAACACCGTCCTTGGACCAGACCTTGGGCAGGCCTATCCCAGAGCATCTGCACCCTCGAAGATTCCCAAATGCTGCTCTCCCCTGGCCCTGACCAGGGTCCCAGGGTCTGATGGGCCAAGCCCTGGTTGTTTGGCACACGTGTCACAGACAGGCTGGTATTGCCCAAAGGGGCCTAAATTCAGAGAAGAAGAAGAAGAAGGAAAAGAAGAAAGGAGAAGAAGAAAAGAAAAGGAAGGAGGAGAAGTAGAAAAGAAGAAGAGGAAAAGAAAGGAAGGAAGAAGAAGAAAAAGGAAGGAAGAAGGAAGAAGGGAGAAGGAAGAGGAAGAAGGAAGAGGAAGAGGAAGAAGAAGAAGAAGAAGAAAGAAGAAAAAGAAGAAGAAGAAGAAGAAAGAAGAAGAAGAAGAAGAAGGAGGAGGAGGAAAAGCTTGGCTTATCAAGGTGTAATGAAGGGAGAATGAGGAAGCTTATGGACAGCCTAATATGAATGAATAACTCAGGTTCCTTCCAGTGGGAGCACCACCTCTCATCCCCATGATGGCACCCCAGACAGAGCCAGAGTGGGACGGGGTCCCTGCTCGTGGACCTGGGTTACCAGCAGGAGTCAGGAAGGCCAACTGCCCTTTCTCCACACAGCCCTCCCAGGCCCAGTCCTGCCTCCCCATAGCCTTGCCGGGGAGGCAGAACAGCACCCATTCATCCAGGTGCTGCAGGACCCGCTCTATCCAAGCCCTTCACGTACCATCTCATTTACTCCTTCCGTCACTCTGCCCCGGGGGTGTGGTTAGTGCTATCACAATTTCCAGTTGAGACATGAACAGATAGAGCTCAGAGAGGTGGCATGCGTAGCTCGAGGCCACTCAGGTCATAAGTGAGGGGGTCAGAGCTGGGACTGAGTCGTCCTAACACCCCTGGACCACACAGCGCTTCCACAGGCAACTGGCCCGAGACCACCAGGCCTGCTCCTGGCTGTGCCTCAGTGACCTCTTGGTGGACCCACACCCTTGGGCAACTTGCTGAGCCCTTAGGCCTACGGAAGCTCAGGCCCAGTGCCTGTCTCCCAGCCCCCTCTTCTCCTGGTGCACACTGCACTGCTCTCTTGCCTCAGTCACACCAGAGGACAAACCCACTCCCTACACAGGTCCTTGTTCTCACATCCCCACATGGATGGTTCCCTCTTCCAGCCAATGGTACATCTTACCCATGCTTCTGTTTTAACCCTCAAGTCATTGTACTGTCACTATTCTTATCACTGTCTCCTGCTAGACTTCTCAAGGGCAGGACCTGTGTCCTGTCTCTTTGTTGCTAGTTTTATGCATAGCATGCAGTAGGTGCTCAGTAACTGTTCTTGCAAGAAAAAAAGGAAGAATCTAGAAAACTCCTATTTGTCTTTAAAACTCTGCCTAAAATAGATCCAATGAAGACTTTGCTGATTCACACAGACCAAGCTAACCCTGTTTACTAGGCTGTATCCTCAAGGACAGGGACAGAGCCTGATTCTTTTCGGTGACCCCATCTCTCAGCACAGAAGAAGCATCTACCAAGGGTCAGTAAATGTAGAACTGAATTGCTCTTTGCAGTTGCAAACACACACACACACACACACCTGCGTGCGCGTGCATGCACGCACACACACACATACCACACACTGCTTCAGCCCCAGATTAAGGGCACCATGACCTGAACCAGCCAAGTGCCCATGTTACTGGGCCGAAACCACCCCGGGCTGGCATGCCAGAGATGTTTGCTAAGGAAGAAAGCACTGAAATCCTTACTTCAAAAAAAGAAACACTGTGAATAGGTGTTCTATTTATATGAAAATCAGGTCTGTTTTTAGGTAACAGCCCTCCCTTCTCACCTCCCTAAGGTGGGTCCTGCCCTTGCACCAGTTCCTTCTACGCCCTACCCAGTAATCATGGCCCTACCTGCTCCACCTCCCCTCCCCTGTTTGCTCTCTGGGGTTTCCCTCGATTGCAGGGTTTGAGCTTTCAGACATTACAGGGGCCTGTCTCAGACTGGCCCCTTCCCTCCCTCCCTGATGCTGGAGTTAGTGAGAAGCAGGCCAGAGCCAGGGCCCTATGAGAGGAGAGGGGGCAGGTAGGGAGTCAGTCTGTCGCAGGATCTGTCGCTTACCTGATCCAAAGCACAGAAGATGCATGGCTGGTGCACAGGAGCCAAGCCCTGCTTCTCCCAGGCCTCTGTCAAGCCAGCAGGGTCCCACTCCCTAGCTCGGATCATGCACGGGGGCGCCCCATGGTGCAGTGCAAACAGCAGAGGCTTTTGTATCAGGGTTCCGGTCCTGGTCCTGGCTCCTGCATTTAGACAAATCCCTCCAAGCCTCAGAGTCCTCAGCGGCCAAAGTCATCACCTGCAAAGAGTGATGACTACATCACTCTCAGAGTCATCACCTGCAGAGAGAACCCACCAAGTCACACCATGAGGCAGGGATGGCACAGGACCAGCCACTCCAGCAGAGGAACTGTTTGTGAAACCCAGCAGGGAAAGAAATTCCAGTTTGAGAGCAGCAGCTTTGGCAACTTAGAAATCATTCGGAGGCTGCCTGTGCACACATCAAACCTCAAGCTCCAGGTAGCCTAGCCCTGCTTCTGTAAGCGGCCAGATAGGCCCACCTGGGCTCTTGCCAGCAGGGGAGGAGCTGGTGGCTCTGAAGACAGCACTGGCTGTGGCACCACAGGGGCCAAGAAGACTTTGTCACCTGGCTCCTGCCCTTTCTCTAGCCTCAGGACTCCTTCACCTCCTCCGACCATCCCCTTGCCTTCAGGAGTCCCACTACGGCCTGAGGAGCACCCCGCTCTCTGGCAAGGTTCCTGCGCTTGCTGGAACACCAGATTACAGCAGGGGTGCCGGGAGCCCCTCAACATGCTGACGGCTCCCTCCAGCCTCAGTCAGGTTCTAGGAAGAGACCCGGGCAAGCCTGAAGCTGCGGGCTGGGCCTCACTGTCCTGGGAAAATCCTGAGCCTCCCTCACAGCTCAGCGCTCAGGCAGGCACCCAACAAACCACAGCTGCGGTTTCCAGAGAGCCAGGCCTCCCACCGCAGGGACAGTAAGCTGAGAAGCACTGTAGCTATAAATGTGAAGTGGCGAACCGCGGGACACTGCCGCAGCCCAGCAGCGGGCAGGAGCCTGCTCCCAGCCTCCCTGCAGGGCCAGCCCACTAAGCTTCAGACCTGCCCTGCCCACGGGGTCTCGGAGCTCTGGGCTCTGAGCAGATCTGTTGTCTACACCCCAGCCGGTAATCTCCCATGGGGCCAGATGGAGGGGGTCCCAGAGACAGTGCAGGGAGAGGGGCAGGCAGGGCCCTAGACAGCATTTTCTCCACAGTCAGTGGTGCTGGTCTCCTCACAAGCATAGTCTTGTTTTCCATTGACTTGTGCAAGAAGGGGTGGGGGCCATATAATCATTTGGGTGCTTGGTGCTTCTAAAAGTCTTACTCCTTTCCTGGGAGGCACGAGCTCACAGCTACAGCCCCATCTGGAGGTTGCCTTGGGGTGGACCTGGGACTCTTGTGGTCCTGGTGGGCATCCTTAGAAGCACTGCAGAGAAGGAGAGCCTGGGGAGCAGCCGCAGTGGCTGACATGAGCCCCCAGAAGCTCAGAAGGCACATTATGCCCATTTCACAGGCAAAGAACTACACCCAGCGAGGAGAGCCCGGAGCTCAGTGATGCCTCCCGGTCTCCCAGACACTCCTGCGCTGTGGACAGGGGTGACCCATGTGAAAGAGTCAGGAAACAGAGGAAGGAAAGGAGAGCCGAGCCTTTTCCCCCTCTGTCCTCTCAGAGTCTGCCAAGGAACGGTCTTTCCTCCAACATCCTCCTCCACTGGACTGTGTAGGGAAAACATCACGGGTTGAGGGGTCATCTGGTATGGCCCTTCCCGTTAGGCTGGTAAGCTGGCCAGGTAAGGTAAGGTCATCTAAGCCTGTGTGTCGCCAGCCCATGGGAGAACTCAAAGATGAGATCAACCCTCTTCTTATGGGAAAGAGCCCAGAGCTGTTCCAAGGAGCCCCTTCCCAGATCCTGACCCTCTGGGGTTGGTAACAGGAGTGCACAAAACAGAAAAAAAATCCCTCTCCTCAGAGGGCTTACGTTCTTACAGAGGTGGGAGAGACAGACCAAATAAAAAGTAAATTGCATAGTATGTCAGAAGATGAAAAGTGCAATAGAGAAAAGTCAAGGAGGCTGTAGAGAGAGAGTGTGGAGCAGGTGAGGGAGTTGTCATCTGAACTAGGCTGAGAATGGACCACTGAGCAAAGACTGGAGCAGCGGGGGAGCAGGAGGAGAGCCCGCATGCTCTAGACAGCAGGGACCAGGGTTCTAGGTCAGAGTGAGTCAGTGGCTCTCAACCACAGGCAATTCTGCCCTCCAGGGGACATTTGGCAATGTCTACAGACATTTTTCACTGTTACAGCCGGACGGGGAGAGGGTGGATATTGGCACCTACTAAATATTAATAGAAGCTAGGATTCTGTGCGCCGTGCACAGAACAGCCTCTTACAACAAAGGAGTATTCGGTTCAACATGTCAATATTGCTGAAGTCAGGAAATCCTGGAGTGAGTGAGAGGAAGAGAAATAGGAGAGAGAGCCAGGGAGATAAATGCCAACCCATTTTTTTTTTCTTTCTCTCTTTTTGGAACTGAAGAAGCTGACTTAGAAATTCTTATGGAAAAATATGTGAAAATAGCTAGGCAAAAATAATGAAAAAGAAGAATAAACAAAGTAGCCTCAGCAGATCTTCACATATATTATAAAAATCCCTATGATAGCCAAATGACTAATTTCTTAAATAGGTAAAGAATTCTTACGAATTAATTAAAAAGGACTTTTTAAAAAAAAAAAACTCTTGGGGCTGGGCGCGGCGGCTTATGCCTGTAATCCCAGCACTTTGGGAGGCCAAGGTAGGTGAATCATTTGACGTCAGGAGTTCAAGTCCAGCCTGGCCAACGTAGTGAAACCCTGTCTCTGCTAAAAATGCAAAAGTTAGCTGGGAGTGGTGGCAGGTACCTGTAATTGCAGCTACTCGGGAGGCTGAGGCAGGACAATCACTTAAACTAGGGAGAGGTTGCAGTGAACCGAGATTGTACCACTGTACTCTAGCCTGGGCGACAGAGCAAGACTCTGTCTCAAATAAAAAAAAAAAAAAAACAACTCTTGGAAAAAAATAGGCAAAAGACAGGGAAGTCATGGAAAAAGATACAAATCAATTATAAACATGAGAAACAATATTCAATGTTACTTGCAATTTAAAGAACTGCAAATAGAAGTCATGAGATGGCTTTTTCAGCTATCGGATTAGCAAAGGTTGCTGGGGGTTTGTGAGAGCAAGTCTCATGAGCAGATCTCGAGAAAGTGTATTGGAACAGCCTCCTGGAGGGCAGGGTAGTATCGGTCTCAGATTTAAATACACATCCCTTGACTGAGCGTGTCATTCTAGGGAACTTTTTTTGTTTTTTTTTTTTTTTGAGGTGGAGTCTCGCTCTGTCGCCCAGGCTGGAGTGCAGTGACGCGATCTCAGCTCACTGCAACCTCCACCTCCTGGGTTCAAGGGATTCTCCTGCCTCAGCCTCTCAAGTAGCTGGGACTAAAGGTGCGTGCCTCTACACCCAGCTAATTTTTTGTATTTTTAGTAGAGATGGGGTTTCACCATGTTAGCCAGGATGGTCTTGATCTCCTGACCTTGTGATCCACCCGCCTCAGCCTCCTAAAGTGCTGCGATTACAGGCGTAAGCCACCACATCTGGCCAGAAACTATTCTGACATAAATACACAAAGATGTACGTACAGATATGTTTATTACAGCATTAGCAATCCCCTGGAAACAACCCCACGCCCATCAATAGGGGACTTGATTATTCTGTGACACATACTTACAATAGAAAACCTTGCAGCTTTTCACGCCTGTAATCCCAGCACTTTGGGAGGCCGAGGCTGGTGGATCATGAGGTCAGGAGATCGAGACCATCCTGGCTAACATGGTGAAACCCCGTCTCTACTAAAAATACAGAAAAAGTTAGCTGGGCATGGTGGCGGGCGCCTGTAGTCCCAGCTACGTGGGAGGCTGAGGCAGGAGAACGGTGGGAACCCGGGAGGCAGAGCTTGCAGTGAGCCAACATCGTGGCACTGCACTCCAGCCTGGGCGACAGAGCGAGACTCTATCTCAAAAAAAAGAAAAAGAAAAAGAAAACCTTGCAGCTTTTAAAAAGACAGGGGCTCACTCTTAGGTATGCCTCAGGATAAGTGAAAACATATGCTCACAAAAGAAACTTGTACAGAAATGTTTATAATGGCCTTATTTATAATAGCCCCAAATTGGAACAACCCACATGTCCAACAGAAGACTACACAAATTGTGGTATATTTGTACAATGGTGCACTATTTAGCAACAACAATAAAATGAACAGATATACAACAACAGGAATGAATTTCAGAAGGATTTCATTAAACAAAATAAGTCAGACGCAAGAGTACGTATTGTATGATTCCATTTATATGAAGTTCAACGGACACAACCCATCCATGGTGACAGAAGTCAGAATGTGGTTGCCTGCAGGAAGTGTTACTTGAAAGGGCAGAGAGAACTTTGGGTAGAGGCTTATGGAATTTGGATGTTGTTTACAAGATGTAAGCATTTGTCAAAATCATTGGATGGTACACTGAAGATCTGTGCAGTTTTCCAAATTTAATCTCGCCTCACTTTATTTATTTATTTAGAAACGGAGTCTCACTCTGTGCAATGGTGCGATCTCTGCTCACTGCAAGCTCTGTCTCCCGGGTTCAAGGGATTTTCCTGCTGCAGCTTCCCGAGTAGCTGGGACCGCAGGTGCGCGCCACCATGCCCAGCTAATTTTTTGTATTTTAGTAGAGACGGGGTTTCACCACGTTGGACAGGATGGTCTCAATCTCCTGACCTTGTGATCCACCCGCCTCAGCCTCCCAAAGTGCTGACATTACAGGTGTGAGCCACTGCGCTTAGCCTAATCTTACCTCAGTTTAAAACTAACATTAACTATTGAATAAAAAAATTTAGCCAAACTTAATATGTCCTGAAATAGAATGATCTGCAAATAAATTCTTAATTGGTGGAGGGGGATGTGGAAACAAGAACAGAAAACGTGTATAGTATGCTCCCATATGTAATACAGTTAATGGGTATCTATTACATAATCTTTCTGGATTATGTAATATTTCTAGAAGGATGTGTAACAAACTGTAGACAGCAGTTCCCTTTCGGTGAAGTTGGTTTGGGGACTCAAGGTCTGAAGTGAGAGGCAAATGTCTCAATACATTTTGTGCCACTGGAATTTCTTTTACTGTGTTCATATTAATTTTTTACTATAAAAAGTAGTTTAAAAATTTCTTGACCAGATAACAGGGTGTTCTGAGATTGAACTTTAATATTTCTCTGCCCTCGAAGCAGGGACACCCCTGCCGGCCATTGGTGGCCTGTGGCTCTGAGGCTGGAAGCGGGTATTTGTACAAGCGATCAGGGAAGCTGCTGGAAGATGCTCCTGGAGCAGGCAAGAGAGTCCTGGCTTAGGAAGCCAAGTGAAATAAATGGAATCTCGATTGCAGAGATTTCAGCCTGAAGTCACAAACTTCCGGTTGAGAAATATGAAAGCCCATCCTGTGGTATGGAGGATTTATCTTGATAAAACTTGTGTGTGTGCGTGTGTGTGTGTGTGTGAATAGATTTTTAAAAAGTATCTGGTAGGTTGGGACACAAAGGCTTTTCAGAGGCTGTGTAACTAGGGGGAGAAAGTACCTGGAAGAAGGGATTCTGGGCTAAGAATAGGACAGACAGCTGTAGTTAGTTAGTTAGTTAGTTAGTTTGTTTGTTTGTTTGTTTGTTTGTTTTTGAAATGGAGTCTCGCTCTGTCACCCACCCTGGGGTGCAGCGGTGCGACCTCGGCACACTGCAACCTCCGCCTCCCAGGTTCAAGCAATTCTCTGCCTCAGTCTCCCGAGTAGCTGGGATTACAGGCGCCCACTCCCATGCCCAGCTAGTATTTTTGTATTTTTAGTAGACACGGGGTTTCACCATCTTGGCCAGGCTGTTCTTGAACTCCTGACCTCGTGATCCACCTGCCTCAGCCTCCCAAAGTGTTGGGATTACAGGCGTGAGCCACCCGCCTGGCTGCCAGCTGTAGTTTTTAACTGGACAATACAGCTTTTGGGCTCTGTTTCCACAGACAAGAACATGCCATTACAGGTCTCACCCAAGAACATCCTGATTTGTTCATCTCAAGGACTGGGCTTTGTGCTAGTGAGCTGGTATCCTGCTTGGAACCCAGAGCAAAGACTTGTTTCGTTTATGCGCAAGAGATGGTGGGGAGGAGAGAAAACTTCACCTGTCCCAGGTAAATGCCAGACGGGGAGACCCCGGTCCTTCTCCAAGAAAGCTCTCAGCTCATGATGAACAGGGGAGGAGACCTGTGTCCTGCCCTCAGGAGCATCTCATTCAGAGGTCAGAGGCTACGGAGCCCAGGGACTTAATTTTGGAATGCAAAGAATCTTTGTGGAGCCGTAAGTCCCTGCCAAAAAAAATTACGAAAGCAATCCTGGTCAAAATTGTGTGTTCAGCTAACCTCAAGCCCAGATGTCTGATCCAAGCACTAAGAAGAGAGAACTCAAAGGCCTAGGGTGGAGCCTCTTTACAAAATGTCAGAGGCAACATATAGATGGGGGAAAGGCCTGAGATGGCCTTCAGTGAAGCCCCTAGGGAAGCAGGCAGTGGGACCTCGGACAGGCTCCAAGATGAGACAACATGGGAGATTGGGATGGGGGTGCTGCATCTGGCCCAAGCAGAGGGAGGGTCAACTAGGGTAAGAGGATCCGTGACTCTGGGAAAAGCCCTTAGAGACCCTCTGGTCCAGCGCCTTCATGAAGAAAACTGAGACCCAGAGTGCAGCATGACTTATTCAGTGTCAGATGTTAGGACGGAGCTCCATCTGTGGCTCAGACTCTAGCCTCCCAATCCACAGGACCCCTGCAGAGGGCCTACCTGTTGGGAATTGGAGGCATTGTTGAAGCTCTTGACCAGACAACCATGTACTCACTTCCTACCTAGCAACACGCTTCTACTGAATTCTGCGGAAAGAGGGTCATTCAGATCTCATGGAGTGATCACGCTGGACACTTATCATCGCCTACCCAACACCTCCTCCCACCGTTTTTTCCTGCCAGAGCCCAGATTTTGTAGTGGGTGGAAATAGCTCAATTTGGGGAAACATAGGCTAATTCCCCAACCCCAAGAGATGAGTCTTAATTGGTCACAGTATTCCAAGGGGGCTCCGATTCCCCTTTGTGAATGGTGGGTCTAAGGGTAGGCGTGTGACCCACTTATGGCCCGTAAGACATAAAGGGAAGTCTGCATGGGGCTTCTGAGGAAGCTTTTACTTTCCTAGTCAAAGAGAAAGATGCAGCTGACACCATCATGCCCTCACCCCCATCCACCTTTCTGCCTTGAAGGAAAGCAGCTGTGTATGTAGCCTGGGGATCAAGCGTGGGGGTAAAAGTGTGACGGCTTTAAGATGACAGAGTGGACTATGGAGCCCAAGTCCTTGGAGGCTGAAATGAGCTGTTGGGCCAATGCCAGCAACCACCTACCTACAGACTTCCCGAAAAGCAAACATTAAATGACCTTCTGGTTTAAGCCACTGTTTGCTGGGCCTTCTCTTATTTGCCATCCGAAGCAAATAAGAGAGCATGTATGGCCAAGTTAAGCATTCAAAACCACAAGTCAAGTTAGTGGCAGTTACAATTCCAACCTAGATCTTCCAACTCCATGCCCGCTGCTCCTTCCACTAGACATGAAGGGCCTTGGCCTCATAGGGCTTGTAGGGAAAGGTGAGTGACCAAGAGCAAGTCATGCCAAGGGAAGATCTCCGAATATGGGTCCCTCTCTGTTGCCTCCCCTGAGATAGGCTCAGGACAGTGATCAATGAGACAGAGTGGTCCTTACCATAAGAAGCAAAGTGTTTGGTTGGGGAGACCATACGTGTTAGTGCAACTCCAGCCAACTCCTAGAGAAGTTATTTAGAATTGGCCTCTGGTCAGCCTCTTCAGGTGGGAGCTTGGTACTCTGGAAGCCCTCCACCTAGCTTTCTGTCAGCCCTCAACCACATGGTGTCTGGAAGAGTTCTCCACCCACCCACCAGTTCCTCCCCCATTACCCCTGGCCATTCTACTCATCCTTCAATGCCTACCTTGGATGACCTTCATTGACCTTGCCTACTACCACCAGCTTGCACCTAACGGACCACACTGACCAATCATTTATTTATCCATCATACTAACTATACAGCCTGCCCTGGGTCAGTCATACTGCTGACACTACACTCGGTGGGCAGTCAGAGCCCTCAGTCTGGTGGGGCAGGCCAGTCAACAGCAGCAGCATGGAAGGCAGTGACAGAGGGCTGGGGAGGAAGAACAGTTGTACCTTGGTAGGGGGAGGTGGCAGCCTTTTCCCTACTTCCCTCCCCAACCAAACACTTTGCTTCTTAGGGCAAGGACCACCCCATCTCATTGATCACTTGTCCTGTGCCTATCTCAAGGGAGGCAACAGACAGGGACTCATGTTTTGGATCTTCCCTTGGCATGGACTTGCTCTTGGCCACTCACCTTTCCCTACAAGCCCCATAAGGTCAAAGCCCTTCATGGCTAGCAGAGGAGCAGGGGGTATGGAGTTGGAAGCTCTAGGTTGGAACTGTAACTGCCAGTAACTTGATGTGTGACTTCGGACACTTCCCTTGGCCTCTCTGAACCTCACTTTTTTTTTGACAGACAAAGCAGGATAATAACACTTTCCTATCTCACAGTGTTGCTGCAAAGATCGAATGAGATGGCTAGTGGATTCAAAAGGGACAGGGAGGCCTGACACCCAGTCGGTGAGCAGGGAGTAACCGTTCATTCATCCGCCTCCCTGGGTTCCCCACACTGCAGAAAACCAGAGACAAGTCAGGAGCACAGTGGAGCTTTCCATGGGAGACAGAGCATTTAATGAGAGCAAGAGCTGGACAGTGTGGTCAGGAATCATCCCACCCAAGAAACCAGACACATACTCGGTCCTTGATGGGGTTTCCTGAGGCTCTCATACTTTCTCCTGCCCTGGAAAATGCCATCCAGGAGCCCATCTCTTTGCTACTGCCCCTCTTCCAGAGCAGCACAAGAAGGAAATAAAACGGACTTGCGGGGAAAAGAAGGTGCTTGTCTCTCATGTCCGTCTCTTACAGGGGGGTTCTGAAGATTCCCACAGCCACTCTGGAGTTGTTGCCCCACTTTGGGGTCTTTGTCCAAGTAACTTCAAGTAGATTGGCCCACAGGCAGGGGTTGTTTGCTGAGAGATCAGCAATCCTGTTGGTCACCAGCCATGGCTGTGAAGACCAGTCAACAAAGGAAAGGCTTTCCCCAGAGGAGCTCAAACTCTGGCATGGAAGACTCTGAAGTGGCGTAGCCAGTGGAAATTAACAGCTGTGTCCACTCTGGGCCTCAGGTGGGGGAGGACCTAGATAGCCCACTGTGGCCCCCAGAGCACCATCACTGCCCATACTTGGAGTGTGATCCTAGCTATTTGGGGATGGCAGGGGAAGCATCTCCCAGAAAAGATGACCTGCCTGGGAGAAAAGGGGGACCCCCAGAGAGTGCCAGCCAGGGCAACTCGGCAAATGCTGGTCCAGACAACAGGGGACCAAGGAGTTGAAGGAGGCTCACTGGAGAGGTGGGACAGGGGTCCAGTCGATTAAAACAGAACAAGGTGACAAAGGGAGTAGGTCGGCCTGTGGTGCGCTGTGGGTGGGAAGCCAGGTGTCATCCTGAAGTTAGCAACTCAGATTCCTCATCCTTTGGTGGTGGCCACACGAGGAGTTCCCAGAGGCTCCAGAAGGTTCTGATTCCCACTCTCGCAGCAGGAGGTTGTGCAAGACCAGGCATTCTGTCCCTGGCTGGGGTGTCCCTTTCAGAGTGACAGAGATGATCTGAGGCTGCTCAAGGAGAGCCGGAAGGGGCATGGGCAAGGGTGGGTGGTTGTCTTACCTCTCAACCAGGGGGTCTGATTCCCATTTAAACTACCTAGGACGAAGCGAGTGAAAACCAGAGCCCCGTGTGGGGGATGCTTGAGGCAGAGCGGGTACAGGAGCCTGCATCTGATCCCTTAGCTACCTGCCCTCCCTCACAGAGATAATGGCAAGGCTTGGGAAAGATGGGTCCAGCACGCCACTGAGGGGTTCCCTTCATTTCTGAGCCTGCCCTCCAGCTGCCCATGACCATCTCTGCATCCGAGCCTGGAAGAAGAGGTGGCCCATTGGCTGGGTTTTGGTGGTGTGTGGACATCATTGGGTCGCTTTGGGGTGTGAATCCCAAAACTCTGTACAAGGTGTGCCAGAAGGTTCGGTAGTCCTGAGGAGGGCGAGGGCTGTGTGCGTGGTCTTGTGGCTCTTCCTAAGTCTCAATATGTGTCACATTAGCCCAGTCAGGGAAATGATCCAAGTCAAATATGGCCCGTCCCCAGGTGTTGACAGCCAAAAACACACAGAAGACTCCAATTATGTTCATTATGACTCCTGTTTTCACCTGGAAAAGAGACAGTGTCAGAGTCAGCACCCTGAGGCCTGCTGGGAACTAGTGCCCTCAAAGAGGAGGACAAAGCATTGGCTCACTGGACCTCAGTGTCCCCGTGCCATGCTCTGTCCCTGGCTGGGGTGTCCCGACCCTCAGGACAGAGCGACTTCATGTCCCCCAGGTATCCTCAGTGCTCAAGGCATCCCTGGGAAGTAGGCACAACAGATGGGTTCTCTATACCCGTGAGCATTTGGAAAATGACCTCAGAGAGGTGACAGGAGGCAACAGCTTAGGCCATTCAGGGAAACAGTGACAGAGCCCAGTGTGTGAGTCCAAGTTCGTTGCTCACCCCAATGCCTTAACCATCCTACAAGGATGTGCCAGCTTCCCCGTGGACCTCCTCAGGCTCTTTCTGATGCCCGCTCTGCAATCTTCCCTCATGATCACTAACCGTTGCTTCACTAGCCTGTTGTAGATATTTTACTGGGGACTGCAATCAAGTTTGCAGTTCATGGTTTCTGGGACCCACCCTATTTATGAAAACATTCCTTGGAGTCCCCGAGATACCCAGCCGAGGTTCTGAGATAACGAACATCAAATGTCCAAGGGACATTTCTGGCCTCCTGGGCTCATACACTTGCCCCTTTCCCAGCCCAGAGCTGCAAAGCTGCCCTTCTCCCAGCAAAGGCGACAGAGCCAAGCCAGGCATGAAGAGTTCTACTCCCAAGCAGTGGTCTCTCTCTTCCTCTCCCTGCTTCTGCCTCTTCAGACACCCCTACCAATCTCTGTGACTGTCACTAGCATCCCCTGCTGCCTAAGCCTGCCCTGCCTATCTTCATGGTTCTTGCTAATTTGTCAAGTCCATCCTTGGCCATGTGAGTCCCTCAGCCCCATCTTCACCCCTTCCAAGGACTCCCCTGGTGCCTGCATTGGCTTCTCCAGGTGGGAGAGTCTATAACCCACCTCAGAGAAAGAACAGTGTGTGAGGCTTGAGATCATCTCAAAAAAAGAAGAAAAGCTCCATTATAAATATCAGCAACGGCTACGGGTCTGGATGCTCCGCGGTATTCCCAAATCACGTGACATCGTTTCGAAACTCTGTCATTCATAAATGGGGCATCCCTTATGACAACAGCATTATAGTCCGATGGGAGTAAATAAAAACAGCTGTTACCATGTCAGCAACCTTGAGGTGCCCGTAGGTGAACACGATGGCATTCGGAGGGGTGGCCACAGGCAACATGAAGGCAAAGGAGGCGCTCAGGGTACAGGGCAGCATGACGTACAGAGGATTGAGGCCGATGGAGCGAGACTGCGGAAAAACACAGCACTGCAACATCACCGTACAGAACACAGAAGCTCTTGGGGACGCGATTCTGAAAAGGATTCTCTGAATGTGCCGGGTACGTTTGAACCTCTGGGCCTCTGTCTTGATTCCTCTCCCTTTTGCCACGTCTCTAGCAGATAATTCCACCTACAGAGCACTGAAGGCTGCGCTTAGAGGTTACCTGCCCTGGAAGCCCTTACCCCCTCAATTCATTCCACATGTATTTCTTGGGCACCTACTATGTGCCAGAGACCATGCTGAGTACTTAGACTGTGCTCAACCTTACAGTGCCACGTGTACTTGTCTGTCTGTCCTGCCACAGACTGAGACAGCCTAGAGGCCAGTGACCACATCTTCTCTGCTGCATATAAATCTGTGGATGTGTGTGTTTTTATACATGCGTGGGGTCATTTTGCACATGGAATTTGGTAGCCCACCTTTTAAATTCTACACTTTAAAATTTAGCCACATCTAACAGCATCTATCAGAGAGTAGGCACTCGTTAAATAGTTGTTGAGTGTATGAAAGAATGATGTAATTCCTAAAATCTATCAAATCAATCATGTATCATGCAGCTTTACATGCACATGAGGGCAGACACATGCAAACATGTTTCTTGCAACAATGTAATGGCAAAATGCAGGAAGCCAACTCAATGGTCATTAATAGCGGGATGATTAAATAAAATATGACACATACAAATGATGGAATAGTATGCAGCTGTAAAGAATTGGATTGGTTTTTTGTGTCAATAAGGAAAGATCTCCAAGACCGATGGTTAGATTTTTTAAAAATTAAGATGTATGGCCAGGCGCAGTGGCTCATGCCTATAATCCCAGCACTTTGGGAGGCCGAGGTGGGCGGATCACCTGAAGTCAGGAATTTGAGACCAGCCTGACCAACGTGCTGAAATCCCATCTCTACTAAAAATACAAAAATTAGCCCGGTAAGGTGGCGGGTGCCTGTAATCCCAGCTACTCGGGAAGCTGAGGCAGGAGAATCGCTTGAACCCAGGAGATGGAGGTTGCAGTGAGCCGAGATCACACCATTGTACTCCAGCCTGGGTGACAAGAGTGAAACTCTGTCTCAAAAAAAAAAATAAAATAAAATAAAAATAAGATGTGTAATGACTATAGAATGATACCCTTTATTTAAAAAGAATGTGTGTGTGTGTGTAAAATATCCAGAAAGATACCTGAGAAATTAATAACAGAGGTCATCTCTAGGGAGGAGGCTAGAGGATTAAGGTCTGTATACATCTTTGCATTATTAGCCACTTTTAGCCATATATCATCTGCAATTTTAAAAAACTATACTATGAGCATATTCCCATTTTATTACTCTTTGAAACTGTGAGTTTTAATGGCCTGATAGTGTTACATTACATGAATATATGATAATTTATTTTAGCAAACCCCCTTTTACTATGGATATATTTGTATAATAATTCTGTCATACATCATCATAACATATGTTGGTAGGGATCTCTGATTACTTTCCTAAGATATATTCCCAGACACGAAATTGCTGAGTCAATGGGTCTGAGCAGGTTTAATGTTTTGGTTCCCCGACCATCCTCATTTTCCTGGCTGTGGGTACCTCATGGTGTCTGCACCCCACACTCCTCTGCAGCCCAGCCCAAGGACCATCACCTTTTCCTTTCTCATAGGTGGGCGTGAGACAGGAGTGTGATGGGCCTTAGAGGTAGCTGGGGGAAATTTTACTTGGGGTTCCTGGTTCTAGAAAAGCTTGTTTTCAAAGAGCCCGTTAGGGCCTGCATTTTCCTGGTTGGGGCCCTCGGTGCTCCCAGTTAGGGCTGGAGATGACAAAGCCAGGGTCTGTGCTAGGAGAGAGGAGGCATCACCACCACGTGCCTTGCCTAGCATCAAGGGTGCTCCTCCTACCGGGCATCTGTTTGGACAGTCTGCTTAGGAGAAGAGGAGACAGACCACTTCGTTATTTTTAACACTTTCACCTCCTTGCTATTTTTAACACTTTCATCTTCACTTGGAAGAGAAAAAAAAAAAAAAAAAACACTTAGGTTTACTTTTTATACACACAGACACCCAGGCAGCTGAATGGAAATTCACCACCTTCAATCCTGTGTCCAGGCCCTCTGGAAATCTGTCTCCTAATTCCAGAATAATGACAGCGTCTCCCATGCTCATTTTGTAGTCTACAGAGGCTTTTCACAGCCCTCATCTTACGTGGCCATCAGCACAGCTCTCAGAGGAGAGAACTGAAGGGCCATGTTCAGAGATCCCACATCTTGAACTCGGGTCTTCTGACTGCGAGACCAGGGATCTTTCCATACTACCCTGAAGCTGGTGTGTCTTTGCAATGGATGACAGAAGGAAATGCAAAAAAAAAAAAAAAAAGCCACTGATTTTCCTATAAGCTCTCCTTTCTTCTCAATCCCAACCCAAAAACATGCTTGTCCATAGAACAGAACACTTTAGCCTGGCACTCAGCAGCTTTTCCCACGACCAACAGCTACCCCTCTCAATTCTCCGGGATCCCTTATCCCTGTGCTCACCAAGCAAGGCTTCCAGGAGTCCTCGGTCCTGTGCACCATTGCCTTTACTTGTGCTGCTCCATCTTCCCAGAATTCTCTCTCCCCTCCTACCTACGCCCAAGTCCCCACTCCTCCAAGGCCTCTTCCTGGGGGGTTCCAGCCAGTGGTGCTCCTGTTCTGCAGTCCTCCCGCACACCTGTGCTACATGCTCAGAGACCATGGCACTGGCCTGCTCCTCCTTAGCCCAAGTCCTGTCTCCCCAGCTTGAAAAACAATCCAGTTAGATTTATAAAATAAACTTGAGCACTTGGTCCATGGTTGGTGCTTTGGTCAGCACGAGGGGTACAAAGAGGAGTGGCAAAGCAGCAGAGGCCTCAGGGGCAGAGGCATCCAGGGTGCACAAATCCATGTCACAGCCAGACCCAGGTCTCCAAAGCCTGGTCTGACTCTGGCCTGGATATCGCTGCCTCGTCAGGGACCCACAACATGGCCATGGGTTGGCAGCTTCCTGTGAAGTGGAAGGGCCCCTCCCCACCATCAGGTTACTTACCATGGAGGCAAAGATGGGCAGGAACAAGGTGGTGGTGGCCACATTGCTTGTGCACTCAGTGAACACGGCAACAAGCAAGGATAAGATCAAGGTGATGGCTGCTGCGGGCACTGCATGCAAGGGCTCCATCTGCTTCCCCATCCACACGGACAGCCCCGAGGCCTGGGAAGCACCAGGAGGGCAGTCATCTGAGGGCTCCCAGCTTGCAGTTCCTTCAGGGCCAGAGCAAGCTTGGCCCGTCCTCCCCTCCCCACCCTGTTTCTCTACACCTCATAGGTGACCTCATCCATTCCCACCATTTTCATTCCCATCCTCACTCTGCTGTCTCCTAAATCTGTATTTCCAGCCAGCTGGCCTACTATGTGGATTTACATACCCCTACGCCTTCTGGAAGTGTCCACCCAGATGTCCCAAGAGCACAATAGACTCAAATGCTCCACCCTGCATTCATCCTCCATAGACCGGAATCTGCTTCTTTCTCTGGGCCTCCCAGTCTGGTGAAGGGACTCACCATTCACCAGCCATCCAGCCCAGTAGGCTGGGAGTCATGCTGCTGGTCTCTGTTCCCCTCCTTCCTTAAACCCAGTCAGTCACCAAGTCACCCAAACGTCTCACATCCATCTCCTCCTCAGCCCTCCACAGTTTTGGAAGCTCAGAAGAATGATTTCGGCCAGAAATTGAGGGTTTAGATTTAGGGCTTTAGGCTGAGAAGAGATTGTCCAGGGAGAGAATGAAGTGTGAAAAGAGGAGAGGCCAAGGACAGAGCCTGGGCAGACACTCTTATTTCAGGGAGAACAGAGGAGAAGTCAGCAATGAAGGCTGAGCAGGAAGAGTCCGAGTCCGAAGTAAAGCTGGAGACTGTGCTGAGCTGGAGGCCAGAGGAGGAGAGAAAGTCCACAGAGTCCAAAGTTCTGAGCTTGAGTGAGATGAAGGCTGCAGAGTCTCCGCTAGCTCTCCTCCAAGCCCTGACCATCCCAGGCCCCCACTCCAGACATCAGAGTGATTTCCTCATGTGCAGATCTGACCAACTCACCCCCTGGCCTCAGTCCTTCAGTGGATGTCTACTGCCTTCACAATCAAGTCCACACCCCCCTATCTTGGGGCCCTCAGAGAAGTGGTTTCTGGTAGCCTCACCAGCCTCCTCTTCTACTTCTTCTCAGCTAAATACCTCACATTTTTCCCTCGTTCATGTGCCACTTCCTGAAATGCCCTTCCACATATGTGCCCCTCCCTAGTCTGTGAAGTCTGTCACTAACAGGGACCATATCTCAATCTCCTCTGTAATCTCTGTGCCTGGCCTAACACTAGAGACATAATAGGAATGTTGGATGGATGGATGGATGGATGGATGGATGGATGGATGGATGGGCGGATGGACGGATGGCCGAAACGAGGGATGGACAGATTGTGACGTGGATGGATTTTATCGATGGATGATGGATGGGATGGATGGAAGGATGGATGGATGGATAGGATGAAAATGAAATGGATGGATGACGATGAATATGGATGGATGGATGGATGGGTGGATGGATAGATGGGTGGATGGATGGATGGTTGAATGGGTGGATGGATAGATAGATGGGTGGATGGGTGGATGGATGGATGAACAGATGGATGGATGGATGGATGGATGGATGGATGGATGGGACGGATGGATGGATGGATGGATAGATGGGTGGATGGATGGATGGTTGAATGAGTGGATGGATAGATAGATGGATGGATGGATGGATAGATGGATGGATGGATGGATGAAGACATGAATAGATGCATGGATGAATGGATGGAGAGGTGACTAGATAGATGGATTTGTTCACCCCCACAAAAACTTAGCACCCACTAGGCACCAGGCTGTGTCCTAGATATTGAAGAAACAGCAATAATAAGACCAAGTCTGTCTATTACACTCCTGGATGGCTGGGCGGATAGATGGTTGGTTGGAGGACAGCAGCAGCAAGCTGGCTCATCTCTCCTTCTGGTTCATTTCTATCCCCAGGAGGAATGGAAGGAGGTAAAGAAAGTTATATTTTTGTGTATTTTCCAACATGTTCTTCTCTTCCTATGCTGCTACATACTTAGCTAAAGAAAAATTTTGAAGTAGCTACCATGTTAACAAAGAGTTCAGCCAGTAGAAGGACCAAAGGTAGTAGCAAACAATATTGACAAGGACTGGAAAGAAAGATTTCCCTCAGACAAATCAAAGCAAAGATTATTGTGATCAAACCCCAGAGGGTACCTGACAGTGTCCTCTGCCTCTCTTGGCTAACCATGGTCACTCATTCCCTCATTCCTGCAATCGCTCAAAGGTTACTTTCTGTCTTCCAGGCCCTATGTGTGGCATAGAGTTCTTAGATTACAAGACAGAATCCATGTCCTCAAGGAATGTGCGATTATACGAAGGATGCAGGCATAGAAACACACAAGCCCATGGATGGAAGGGAGGAGAAACGCCACCCTCTTGACCAAGAAGAGGGCTCTGGGCAGCCTGTGGCTGGAGAAGTTACCTCGGATCCTTTAGCCAGAGCAAATCCGCCCCCTAGTAGCAGCACGATGCCCCAGGGCACTTTCTCCTGGGTTACCTTCCAGTCCAGCAGGGGAGGGGGATAAAATGGAGTTTTCCTTTCTGGGAAGAAAAATAAACACACACACATACACATACACACACACACACACACACACACACACACACACAAGAGCATCATTAGGAGACAAAAGAAATCCAATCAAGGGAGAATAAAGCCGTTAAGGACAATGAGGTACCATCTCCTACCTATAAATTAGCTAAAGTTTACAATAATATATACATTGCTGGTGAGGATATGGTGAAACTATTACACACTTTCCTAATAGCATCATAAATTGGTATAACCTTTTTGAGAAGCAATTTGGCCATACATTTTAAGGGCCATTAAGACTTTATATTCTATCACCCCAGCAATGTTACTCCTAGAAGTTTATCCTAAAGAAAAAATACCCTTAAACGAAAAGCTATAGAGAAGAAAACATTAATTTATGAAAATAAATTCAAAACAGCCAAAATGTTCTATAACAGCAGAATGATTGCAACCCCTCGGTGCAATATAATGCCATTATTAGAGAAAATATATCTGAAGACTGTAGCAATAGTAGGCAATGTTTATAGTGTAATATCAATCAAAAGCGGAAGAAGAAACAACAAAGAAATAGGATTCAAACGGTGTGTGTTTTGATTATAATGTAATAGATAGGCATATTAGCAAAGACTGAGAGGAAGAGAGAAAACAAAAAATTGCTGAATGGAAATCAGTGTTATGGAAAATTTGAAACATTTTCTGTTCCTGTTGTAATGTAGATAAAATTTCTTTTTTTTTTTTTTTTTTTTGTTGAGACGGGAGTCTTGCTCTGTCGCCCAGGCTGGAGTGCAGTGGCGCGATCTCGGCTCACTGCAAGCTCCGCCTCCCGGGTTCCCGCCATTCTCCTGCCTCAGCCTCCCGAGTAGCTGGGACTACAGGCGCCCGCCACCACAGCCGGCTAGTTTTTTGTATTTTTTTAGTAGAGACGGGGTTTCACCGTGTCAGCCAGGATGGTCTCGATCTCCTGACCTCGTGATCCGCCCGTCTCGGCCTCCCAAAGTGCTGGGATTACAGGCTTGAGCCACCGCGCCCGGCCAATAGATAAAATTTCAAATGTTAAATTCAAATGTTAAAAAGCAAAAAAAGAGATTTTGCACTAAATAATACCACCGGTAGCTTGAAAGCCACTGTTTCCCAGGCTTTATCTGGGAGGCACTGTCTCCTTCTAGGGCCCAGGGAATCCCATAATGACCCTTTGCTTCCAGGGCTCCAGTCCCGATGACTGGGCCATCAGAACAGGAGACTTACCTTCCTCAGTCTGGCTGCAGAAGTTAAACTTGGGCTTCTGTGAAGGCACAATGAATAGCAGGGTGGCCACAAAGATGGCCACAGTGGCATCAGAGACATACCTAGGTGGGGAAAAGCACAGCTCAGCTGCCGCAGAGACAGTCACTCAACAAACCCATCCGAACTCCGGCAGTTCTGTGTCCAAATGCTCCTATGCAAAGAAACAGGCTCACATAGCCCTAAAAGTCAAGGTCAAGAGTGGTGGCTGGGTGCGGTGGCTCACGCCTGTAGTCCCAGCACTTTGGGAGGCTGAGGCTGGTGGATCATGAGGTCAGGAGTTCAAGACCAGCCTGGCCAGCATAGTGAAACCCCGTCTCTACTAAAAATACAAAAAAGTAGCCGGACATGGTGATGGGCGCCTGTAATACCAGCTACTCGGGAGACTGAGGCAGGAGAAATGCCAGGAGGCGGAGGTTGCTGTGAGTCGAGATCATGCTATTGCACTCCAGGCTGGGTGACAGTGTGAGACTCTGTCTCAAAAAAAAAAAAAGAAAAAGAAAAGAATGATGTGGTAGACTGAATCCTGACTGGAAATCAAAATGCCCACACTCTTGACCACCAACTTTGGGTGATTCTAAGCAGCCTAACTCCCCCTCTCAGCACGCATTCTCCATAGGTGTATTTCAGGACCTCTTCTTGACCAGCTTCTCCAGAATTCTGGGTTCACCAGGATGACCACGAAGACTCTGGTGCTGACCCAAGCCTACCTTCCAAACGAAATGGCCATCATAGGCAGCAACTCCCTGCCCACATCTTCTGCCTTTTCTAGGATGTACATGTTTCTCATCCTTTCTTACATTCTGACAATGTCTTAGCCAGGAAAGAAACCACATGTACCCCCTTTGCCAAGTCTCTGTCTACGAAGCTCCCTAGATGTGTGTCTTTGGAGGGATTTGACCAGATGTGAAGATAAGAAAGGGAAGATGGCAGAGCAGAGATTTGGAAACCAAAGCTCTGGGAGCCCTACTCCCAGCCCAAGAAATCTCTCGCATCACAGCTCTGGACACCCCTGCCTGGCCAAGGATTTTCTGCTCAGCCTACTCAGGGAGGAGAGGAACACAGTTCCACAGGAACACAGTTGGGGTCTTATTGTGAAGCTTGGTCAGAAAACAAAAATAAGTCATGAAACCACAAAGTGCTCTCTGAAACCCAGCTCCCAAAAAAGGAGAAGTCTTGACCAAGCATGAGTGCCTGGCCCACATTCCTCTTGCCACCTGTAGCCGAGAACAGCAGCATTTAGGCACCAGTGCACTAAGCCAGTGATGTGGGTTTTTTAAAAAATTTTATTTTTATTTATTTATTTTTTTGAGACAGAGTCTGTCTGTGTCGCCCAGGCTGGAGTGCAGTGGTGTGATCTCGGCTCACTGCAACCTCCGCCTCCTAGGTTCAAGCGATTCTCTTGCCTCAGCCTCCTGAGTAGCTGGGACTACAGGCACCTGCCACCACGCCTGGCTAATTTTTTGTATTTTTAGTAGAGATGGGGTTTCACCTTGTTAGCCAGGATGGTCTCTATCTCCTGACCTCAGGTGACCCACCCACCTCGGCCTCCCAAAGTGCTGGGATTACAGGTATGAGCCACCGCACCTGGCCCTAAGCCAGTGATTTCTATTGAATCAAAGACTTACTTTGTCTCACCCTCCACCCAGGCGACTGTCAGCCAGCCGGGCATGAAGCCGGGGTCTCGGGAGAACCACAGGACGACCAGCAGGAAGAAGCAGATCAGGACGTTGATCTCCGCGAAGGACATGGGCCCCAGCTTCCGGTATTCCTCCTGCAGCACCTTGAGGGCAGCCTTCTCGTTTTTCTTGCTCTCTAGCCCGCAGCCCCAGGACTTTTTTAAACTGGAGAATGCAAAGATGAGAGAAGGGCAGGGCAGACTGGTTGGCTCAGGTGCTGGTCAGATGGAGCCTAAATGTTCTACAGCGGAATGTAGCAAAAAGACACATAATGCTGTCCTCGCCGGCTATGGGGCCTGGAGAAAGGCCCTTCCTGCCTCTTTCCTCCTCCCGTTCCTCCATCCCAGAATGTAGTAGGGAAAAGTCTCTGTAGAGAGGCTAGAGGGTCTTGGCAGGTGCCCAGCCACCTGGAGACTGGCTGCTCCAGGGTCACTTGGGGGAAGGCCATAAGAAGTTCCAGAGCCTGTGCAAGGTGGGATCAGGGCTCCCTCACATGCTCCCCAAGTCTTCCTCCTTCCACCTCAGCGTGGAGCTGCCTTCGATGGTGTTGGGATGCCAACCGCCATCACCAAGGTGGCTCAGGGAGACGCAGGAAGTGAGTATGAACCCTGGAAGACAGAGCTAGTCAGGGGCAGAATGGTCCTTGCGTTCCCTGGAGCTGGAGGTGCAGGATTAGGGATCCAGGAGACCCTGGGGTTAGCAGCAGGCATGGCTAGGGCAGGAAGGAAGCCAGCCCAGGATGGGTGCCCCCATCCTGGATGGGACCCTTGGGACTAGTATCCATTGTCCAGGGTGCCCTGCAGGGCCTCCCCTAAGGTGGTGTTGGCATGGGGAGGCAGGGAGGAGAGGAGGTTCTTGGAGGAGGTGTAGAGGGGAGCTCAGCTGTGGACAGGGGATAACTGGGGCCACTGTGCACAGGACAAAGGCCTTAAGGTATGCTGAAGAGTCCATTCACACATTCCAGTTCCAGCCACTGTTGGTTTGAAGGGGTGGGCAAGGCCAGGAGTATTGTCCTGGAGAGCCCTCCCTTGTGAGAGCCCTCCTGGGGGCCCTGAGACATAATCAGAGGAGGGCAGGGATTGATGGAATAGGATCTCATTCCTGGAGCCGGTGCTGGATGTGAACAGCCTTGGAGAGTGTGAGGGCCAAGTGTTGGTGTGATGGTGGCTTGGCCTGGTACATGGGGGCACCAGGACATCAGGTCACAGCTTTCTGGGGTGCTCAGGGGTCAGAAAAGGAGGCAACACTGATGGGATCTCAGGTCTGCACCGCTGGCTATCATTTCCCTGCTGGGCAAGGGGGCAAGGCTGTGTGTCCTGAGAGCCACCCGCTAGGGACACTCTCCCGACATCGGGCATGGGGATGGCTCCGCTGTGTAAGACGGGGCCTCTCTGCGGTCACGCCCTTGGCTTGGTAAAGTTTGTGCTCTACCAAGCACCTATCTGCTGCCACCTGTCGTCCTAGAGACTGTGGGGCTCAGCCAGGGGCTTCAGGTTTCCAGCATAAGGGGTGACCTTGGTATTACTAGTGGCCCAGGAGCCAGAGCCTACATTTGGTGCTGGCGGCTCATCCCCAGCACCACAGTAGCTGTAGACTCAGGGGCTGCATGGAGTATGTAACCGTCCAGTGCTGGTGCCCCACAGTGGGACCGCTAAGCCTTCAGAGCCTCTCGTGCTAAGCAGCTTTGCTCTCAGTCTCTGGGTTAATTTCATCTGGTGATGACCAGGCTGGCATGAGATGCAAGTGAATTGATCCAGTTGGCCTGTGAGAGGCCTAGGTCAGGGTCAGGGGGTGGGGACCACAGTGTCCTTCTGCAGCAGAACAGCCTTCACCATGATGCACCATGGTAAACTTGGACTGAAGGTGCTGTAGAGCCAAGAAGAGGGGAGAGATCCTTGAGCTTTGCATGCCTCCGCCCTGGCAGGGGTCCCAAAGAACCCTCATCGCTATTACAGGAGGTGAGCCTGGTTGGGACAGTTACATACAACCAGTAATAATATCCCATGTAGTTCTTGGGGGACCTGGGGTGGGGTCTGGCCCTTTTGGCTACATATAGCCTAGGAGGCTACACGAGGCTCCTCAGCAAGGTAGTTTTTCTGAATTAGGCTAGAGGCAAAGACCTTAACCCCGTTCTCCACAATCGTTCAGATGAGGAACTCAAGTGAGGGCAGAGCCGACAGTGGAGCTGCTTCCTGCAGCTGAGACAGGTGCTCCCTGGGCTCAGGTGGGGAGGCCCATGAGGCCACAAAGCCAGGCAGGGACTACCAGGTCCTAGTTTGTGGCAGGACGTGGCTTGGGCCAGAGCACTGCTCCCATTACTCAAACCGAATGTAAAAGCTGTCCTCTACCTTCCAGATCTGGAACCAAAACAAAACTCCTGTGAGCCACCCCGGCCAGCCACACTGCGTGTGTCCAAACCAGAGTGGCCCGTCGGGAAGGGGTGGGACTGGACTGCAGCCACGCACCCCACCACGAGCATGCTCAGAAGACCCCTGTGCAGACACTCTCAGGCTCCCCTGCCAGTCAATGAGAGCTGATGAAGGCCGTGCCAGGCTGGGTGGACTCAGCTTTAGGTTCTTGGCTGCGAGTCTCCAGGGGCCTGACATCCGCCTCTGGCCAGACAAGAAGCGGATGGTGCCCTTTTGGCCCCAGCGCCACGCTGTCTCCCTCCTCTTTCTCAGCAGGCCTTGGGGTTCTAGGGCAGCCTCGGGCCCCAACTAGTGCTTGTGACACCTGGTCATGCTTAGGTCTGGAGGCAACTAAGGGCAGCAACCCTCAGCCTCCCCAAAAGCAGATGCCATGCGCAGTGGAAGCCAAAATGCCTGGGTTTAAGTCTCAGTCCCCCTGCTTCCCTGTGACACACCCCTGTGTCGACTACATAACCTCTCCATGCCTCAGCGGCCTTGTCTGTAAATTGGGAATAATAATAATAGTGCTGACCTCACAGGTTGTTGTGAAAATTAAGTTTAAGAGTGCTTGGGCCAGGCGAGGTGGCTCACATCTGTAATGCCAGCAATTTGGGAGGCCAAGGAGGGCAGATCACCTGAGGTTAGGAGTTCAAGACCAGCCTGGTCAACATGGCAAAACCCCGTCTCTACTAAAAAATACAAAAATTAGCCAGGCGTGTTGGTGGGTTCCTGTAATTCCAGCTACTTGGGTGGCTGAGGCAGGGGGAATTGCTTGAACCCAGGAGGTGGAGGTTGCAGCGAGCTGAGATTGCACCACTGCACTCCAGCCTGGGCGACAGAGCAAGACTCTGTCTCAAAAAAAAAAAAAAAAAGAAAAGAAAGAAAAAGAGCACTCGAACATTCGAAATCGTGTCTGGCACATAATGAGGACTCAATAAATGTTTGTCATTATTTTTCTATTGCCCCATGAGGAGATATACATGGTCACCTGCAGCAGGTCCAGGACCATCTCCTGAGCGACCTGTTTGATGGATGTGAGCAAATGAACAGGACTTTGGCCCTGGTGCAGATCCAAGAGGCAGGGCAAAGACAGCTACTGTCAAAGTCAAACTGGGTGGCCAGGCAGCCATGAGAACAGTTTCCCCTGCCCCGTCCACGGGCAGGACAGAGTAGGGTTTGGGCAATGATCATTAATATTGTTATTCTTACTATCATTATTATGATTGTTTTGAATGTATATAGCAACTTTTTTTTTTTTTTTTTTTTTTTTTTGAGACAGAGTCTTGCTCTGTCGCCCAGGCTGGAGTGCAGTGGCATGATCGTGGCTCACTGCAACCTCCACCTCCCGGCTTCAAGCAATTCTCCTGCCTCAGCGTCCCGAGTAGCTGGGGTTACAGGCGTGCACCACCACGCCAACTTTTGTATTTTTAGTAGAGACGGGGTTTCACCATGTTGGCCAGGCTGGTTACAAACTCCTGACCTCAGGTGATCTGCCCACCTCGGCCTCTCAAAATGTTGGGATTACAGGTGTGAGCCATCGCGCCCGGCCTGTATAGCAACTTTTTAATAGGAGTTTTCAGAACAGTTCCTCCTTCAGAAGAAAACTTAGGAAAATTCCTTATTTTCCCCATGAAATCACGGGTTTCCGTGGGCACTTTTGCCTTGCAGCTCTGGTCACACATTCCCCTGGTTTGACTTGACTCGAACTCCCTGTGGACGGAGGCACAGAGCACATGCACTTAACTCAGAGCTGAGTACTTTCCATCCTGCTGTGGTCTCATCACCTTTGCACCACAGATAAATTTGTGTGTTTTAGAAAAACAATAACTTTTTTTTAAGCTATTTGTCAGCCACAGGTCATGGTTTCTGTCCAAAGTCTGGCTGCCTTCAAAGGTGACCCCTGATGAACTTGCCTGTGTGCTAGGAACAGGAAGGTAAACTTTCTAGGACCTGTACACTACTGGGAACATCAGACGTATTCCGTAAATGTCTGGGTTTGGATGGATTTGGTTGTAATCACTCCTGGTTTTACTCGACTTAAACTTCCCGTGCAGTGAGGCACAGAGCATATGCGCTTAGCTCGGAGCTAAGTCACAGGTTTGCCGTGACCTGGCCTGATGAACCCACACGGCCAAGAGGAAGCTCATCCAGCAATGTCGAACTGGCACATGGGGACCAGCTTATCTTTAATTGCTTTAACCTGCCTGCTCTTGCACCCTGTGCTGGGAGTTGTGTGGGGTGTCTGGCATCAGAGTGGCTCTGGAGGAATTCAGTCACTGGAACCCGAATGCAGATACTAAAGGACAGGTCTATGATATGCCCAGGGGCCACTCAGAGATGGAATGGGGGTTGGAGGGAAAGTCAGGGAAGCAGCGTTTGAGCTAGCCTCGAAGGCTGAGGAGGTGGGAAGGTAGAGAATGGCATTCCAGGAAGAGGGGACCACGTGTGCGCAAAGCTCAGCGAGCAGCCTGGGGTGGAAGGAACAGGAGGGCAGACTAGCAGGAGACGGGGCTGGAGAAAGATCAGGGTCAGACGCAGAGGACTTTGTAAACCTGCCTATTGAGTCTGAAGGCTCTTCTGCAGCTTGGAGGCATAATTAGGTATAATGAGGCCGTGAGCGGCTCAAACTTACTTGAATCTCATGTAAGCAAACAGGAGCCACAGCCAGGCGAACAGCAGCATCACCAGCATGTTGGGAAAGGCGAATGCAAACCAGGAGGCAAAGTTCACGAGGTCCTTGCTGTCGGGAAACAACCTGCAAGGAGACACCAGTCCCCACCTCAGATGCTGAGCCGTGGGGAGCCAGCCCAGCTCTGTGCGTGGGGGCGGAGCAGCAGCTGGGCCCTGAGAGGCGGGACTGTGTGGGGGCCATGTCCTCCTGAGGTCTAGCCTGTGGCCGGGCGCAGTGGCTCACACCGGTAATTCCAGGACTCTGGGAGGCTGAGGTAGGTGGATCATAAGGTCAGGAGTTTGAGACTAGCCTGGCCAACATGGTGAAACCCTGTCTCCACTAAAAATACAAAAATTACCCAGGCGTGGTGGCGGGCGCCTGTAATCCCAGCTACTCGGGAGGCTGAAGCAGGAGAATCACTTGAACCTGGGAGGCAGAAGTTGCAGTGAGCCAAGATCGTGCCACTGCACTCCAGCCTGGGCAACAAAGCGAGACTCTGTCTCAAAAAAAAAAAAAGAAAAGAAAAATACACCTTTTATACACATGCGTGTAATTTGACTGATAGCTCTGGGGATCCACAGAGCCCTCAGCAATCTCACCCTGTGGGTTTCTGCAAAGGATGGTCCCCTGACTTAGCAAAGCAAATCTCAAAAGCTTCCCAGAGTGGAGGCTGGAGGAGGGCCACTTCCGCTGCAGGCCCCGTCTCCCATCGGCTGCCCCTTTTAGCTCAAGAGTGTCAAAGCAGACGCAGAGCTTTCCCCACTCAGCCCAGACAGGCTGCTCTTCCCAAAGAAAGTTACTGGAGAACTGTAAGGATATCATTACAGAAAACACTCCCGAAATTAAAACAAACGGGTTGTTGAACCTCAAGTTTCTGCCCAGCCAGGCTCCAGACCTGTCCTTTCCACCTCTCAGCTCCTGTACCCACTGCCCTCCCCACCCCTGTCCAGGCTCCTGTCTACAAAGGATGGCACCACCTTGTTTTTGTTCCTGCCCACTGCAGTTAGTACATACCTCCATTAATACGTTCATTTACCAGACGTGCCTGGAAGCCCCAGGCACCTTGCTACCCTCAACAGACCATGACTACCGCGCGGCAGGGTCCAGGTTTCTCTCCCTCTTGTGATCCCAGCCCCACCCAGCAGGAGGCCAGGTACAGAAATGGGGTCCTCATGGCCTGCATCCCTTTGTGGCCAAGGCTGGAAAGTTCCAAACCACCCCATGGTTCACCTGTACACCTCACAAGGGGACCTGTCACCTCAAAGGCAATCAGTGGGACTATAAGGAAGCAGTGAGGCAGTGAATGACCCAACCCCAGCCCTTCATACCATCTGTAGACCTCAGATATCACGGCACCATCACCATTAGCCACCAAAGGCAGTGAGCCAAGGGAGTGGTGGGGAGTCTTTTAGAGGTGTCTGTTTTCTACAAGTTTCAACCAAGGACCCAGCGTCTGGAAGTACATTGTCATCTGCCATGCCTTTAGCTCAGCGTTCGATCCACACTCTCTCCCTGAGCCACAATCCCTGAGCCCAGGGCAGGTGGTGGGTCTTGCGTCATAGCAGAAAGCAGACTTGGATGTTGGCTCCCCTGGCATCAGTAGGGGTGCCAGGACACAGAGGCTGGATGGGGCCACATCTTTCCACCCCTGCCAGGCTCCCAGGCCAGGTCTGGCTGCCCCGAGCTCCACGACTGTGCGGAGGGGCAGAGAGAGATGGGCAGGTCCCTCCAGCCCCGGTACCCACTTTGTAGTCCCCAGAAGGTGTGACCAAGGACTCACTCGTTCATCTGGCCCAGGAGCACCACGTTGGGTCCCGTCCCAGTCAGGGTGGCAGTTCCCCCGATGCTGGCCGCGTAGCAGATGCACAGGGTCATGGCCTTGCACAACCTATTCCAGTCTTGGTCCTCCTGCTGCCCCAGAGCGGGGCCTTCAAAAACCACTTGGCTCCCTGTGGTGGGCACAGTGCTGTCAGCTGAGCTGGTCATGGGGGCTGCCTGCCCAGCCCCGGCTCCTGACTCTGCTGCTGACCTGAGGATTGGGAGATCCCAGCTCTGCTGATTTAGCTGCCCCACTGGGCTCCATAAGAGTTGTTGGCAGGGATGTGCCCAATTCCTCTCTGTAAGCCCCAGGACCTTGCCCTGGGTCTGGCAATCAGGCCGTCAGCCACAGACCCTGAGTCTACTGCTCTGGGCTGGGGATGGTAAGGGGACATGGCAGACGGCATGGCAGATGCTGACTTGCCTTCCTCAGCTTGGCACCTAGCAGAGAAGCAAGCATGGGACACCAAGTCCAAGACCTATGGGAGCAGAGAGCGGAAGGATTTGAGCTGCTCAAGGAGGTCAGAGAAGGCCTCCTTGAGGATGAGCAGGAGTAGCAAGGAGAGAGGGGCACCCGTAAGTGCTTGAAAGATGTCCAAATGAATAATCAGGTGAACACACTGATTTCTGCAACTGATGGGAACCAAGGGTGGGACTTTGTTCAAAGCTCTATTAAAGGATCTAACTTTTATGCAATAATTCCCTTCCTAAAACTTACGACAACAGTAGTTTCTATTTTTTTTTTTCTCTATGCGTGTTTAAAGGAGGGTTCCAGGAAGCAGACAGGGAGAAGGGGGTGGCCAAAGCATGTGCCAGCAGAGGGAGGGGAAGGCTGCTATTGTGGCCTGGCAGTGCCCTGGCCAGGGGCTCACCTGGCAGCTCACTGGCCTTGCCCTTGTCCACCAGCTCCAGGCCGGCCTCGGTGGCTGTGCTCGTGGCTTCCATCTGCTGCAATATGGCCTCCACAATGGGCACCATCATGGCCGTGGTTGCCGTGTTACTGATCCACATGGACAGGAAGGCGGTGACGCCCATAAAGCCCAGCATCAACCTGCAGAGGAGGGGCAGGGAGGAAAGCCAGAGAATCCCCACCCCACCCCCATACTTCCTGGGAAGCAGCTGGGGACTGGGTCCACCCCTGCAGGGATGCACAGGTGTTGAGGCCAATTCAAGATCGGATATTCGAATAGGAATGACAGTTTGAGAGCCTCCCCTCCCTCCCTCCTTCCCTTCTTTGCCTCCTCCATTCCTCTCTCCCTCCCGCCTCTCCCACACACATTCCTGATGTCTACTCTGCTTGCTTCTGGGGTTACCAAGAGGCCTCAGATCCAGTCATGGTTGTAAGGAGCACCCCTGCTCCACCATCTAGCAGGGGAAGCCCAGGCATCCAGCTGGTGCCAACTCAATATGAGCTTGCCCTGGGGTATGCCGGAATACTGCCACGTGCAGGCAGCCCCAGCTTCCTACTTCTGGCTAGGAAATTCCCACCCACTCCCAAACCCTGCCTCACCTCTCAGAAGTTCAGAAGGGCTAAGCAGAGTAGGGGTAAGGTGAGCTGGGGAGGGAGCTTGGGAAAGTGTGACTCTTCTCCCGCTGCCACTCCGTCCCCTCCATCTCCCCTCCGCCCCCGCATATACACTTTGACCCCTCCATGCTGCAGTGGAACTGATCACACAAACAGTATTCAGAAAATACACTCCCTTTGCTTATAACCCCTGCTCCCTTCTCTGCCGTCTATCAGGAAGACTCCTCATGGTCCTTCAGAGCCTGCCCAAGCAACGTCCCTCGCCCGGGACCACCCTCTCAGTGTGCATCAGGTGGGGCTGGTCTGGCCGTTCTCAATCCTCCCGCTTACTCTCATCATCGCTGTGCTGGGTTCAAAGCACCTGTTTCCACGTCTGCTCTCTCCTTAGGCTGTGAGTAGGGCAGGGCCTGACTCTGCTCTGTGGCTCCACACGCCCCAGCTGTCCAAGGCTAGGGGCAGAAGGAGCTTGACTACTCTCAGCCTGCGGGCCCTGTTGCAGCCAGGCTCCTCCTCAGGGCTCCTAGTTCACCCGGGGGTAGGAGCAGGGGCAGGGATAGGAGCCTGAAGAAGGGACCTAGAAGCTGTTCTGCACCAGGGCCCAAGCTGCTGTCCTCACAGGCGGACATTATGGACCCATTAAAAAAAAAAAAAAGAAAAAAAGCCTGGGACCCAGGCTAGGAGGAGGGGGAGAGTTTGCTTGAATGGAGTTGTCTTAGAAGAACCAAGGCTTCTACATGCTATTTCAAGGCACCAAGGGTGCCTCACATACAGGTGACCCGCAGGACAGCCAGTGCCTTGGACAACTGGAGACCATGCTCAGAGGAGCCAGGTGGCAGGAAGGAGAGAGAAGCATGTATGAACTTGGGTTTGGAAGTGGAAGCTCTCCAACGTGCTCCAGAATGAACCCCACTGGAGTGGCCTCCCACCCAAGCTGGCCACTCAAGGGGGCCAAGAAAAAGAATTCTGAGGGCCCCGAGGTCCCCTTTCCTGGGGTCTCTCGTTTCTAGAAAATACGATGGCTTTCGATTTGACGCTAAACCAGTCACTAGAAGGAATCAATGCCAGGATGTGTAACAGAGATCAGAGAGCCACAAAGACCCCTGCTCAGGGGAGTCTGAGGCACCCAGGGAGCCCCGGGCATGGGTCGCCTGCAGGGCAGGCCAGCGTCTGTGTGTGCTCGGGGTCTAGCGCAGTCCCCGGCACAGGGGCGCCTCAGGAGGAATTTACCGTGAACTGACCAGGAGCTGACTCCCAAGGGCTGGGCCTGGGACATGGCATCATTGAGGGGACACATTGCCTCAAAAGGAAGATGTGCCCTGAGTTTCTGATTAGAGAGGACACAGACCTTATCAGAGAAGCTGAGTTCAATCCCCGTGTGTCCATGAGCAAATCACTTTACCCCTCTCTGCCTCCAATTCCTCATCCACAGAATGTGGGCGGTAAGAAGAATCCTCAGCTCTCAGAGTTGTGAGAATTAAATGAGGCAATGAATAAGCTTCTGGCATCATGCCTGGGGCCTTGTAGACACTCAATATACGCATTATGATCATGATTGATTATGGCTATGATTGTGGTTATATTGACTCCATGGCTTGGCTGGAAATGGCCAGCTAGATTGGCAGGGGAGATCTTGAAAATGGAGAGAGAAGCTGGGGTACTGAGTGATGTCAGGGAGATAAGTTAAGAAGCTTCTTTGCAGTGGGAATAGATGCTCCAGCTTGGAGAGAGGACCTTTCTGTTTCCCCATGAGCTGGGTGGTTGAGCCACTTCTGGCCTGCTTCCCCTACCCCATTAGACACAGCTTGATCCAGCCTCTATCCAATTTGTTCCCTGTGGAACCCTGCAGCTAGCTGCCTCCCCCAGGAAGCCTTCCAAGCCTGCAAGGACTCTTGCTGACCCACCTCCTCTGGATTCAGAGGACCCTTACTTACTGCTGCTCACCATGTGCCACCACCACGCATGCATCTGGTCTCTCCAGCTAAAGCTATAATGTGCCCCACCCAGCCAAGTCCAGGTAAGCCCATGGCCAGCCCTCACCAGTGGGCGGCCCGGTGTGTGCCACCCTCCACCCCCTTGCAGCCCTGGGGCTCATGCAGAGCCACGTGGCAAGAGAGAGAAGGCGTAATTACTGTGCAGGCTTGGCCCCCACCCAGAGGAGCGTGCGCAGGGCTATCCTCTTGTGCAGGTTCCAGCGCTCCACAGCCACGGCCACGATGAGGCCGCCCAGGAACAGCATGTTGGTGTCCTTCATGTACTGGACACACACCTGGAGCGTGGCACGAAGGCCCCATCAGGGCTGCCCCTTGCCACACACTAGAGCCACCCAAGTCCCAGATGCTGACTTCAGGGACCGCTTGGAGTGGGGATGCAGGCCCGAGTGGTGTCTCCCTGCCAGGGAGAACCCACAATGGAGAGTTTTCCGGTCACCCCCAGGCCTGTGCGGCTCACAGAGAGGACCACAGAAAAAGATAAGGGGAGAACCAGGAAGTCACCAGGATCCCCTCGGTCTGCTTACCTGCTTGGAGTCCAGAATCCGGAAGAGTGGGAAAAGCAAGACAGGCATGAGAGAGGTGACAGCCAGAGGGATGACTTCTGTGCACCAGTAAATGGCCATGAGGATGATGACGTAGGCGCACCTGACAAACTGAAGAGACAGTCCTGAGGCTTCGGCATGTGGCCGCCTCACTCTCCCTACCCCCAGAACCCTCCGGACGGCAGCTGGCGTGGATTGTCAAGATGCAGGGGTGATCTCAGAGGGAATCCACTCAAAGTCATCCTGTTCCCCAGCCCTAGTCAGCACAGCTTTCTGGGGTCAGGCTGGGGAGGCAGGCATAGCATCTATCCTCAAAGGACTGCTGCCCCATTCCCACCCCTCCTCCCTGCCTCCCTCCTTTCCAGAGGTGTGGTTCTAGGCACGTTCTTTGATCTTCTCAAACCTTGGATTAGCTACCTCTCAAAAGAAAAGATCAAGAATAGGACAAGGAAGAAAAGGAAAAAGGAGGAGAAGGAGGAGGAAGGGATAGAAGAAAGAGAGGAAGGGGGACAGAGGAGGAAGAAAAGAAAGGATGAAGAGGAGAAGGAAAAGAAGATTAAAATATCTGTTACTTTCTTTTTTTTTTTTTAAGATGGAGTTTTGCTCTTGCCACCTAAGAGGCCATTATTCTAAGAGAAGTGACTCAGGAATGGAAAGCCAAATCCTGCATGTTCTCACTTATAAGTGGGAGCTAAACTATGGGTACCCAAAGGTATATAGCGTGGTAGAATGGATACTGGAGACTTAGAAGCAGGGAGGGTGGGAGGGGAGTGAGGGATTGAAAAACTACATATTGGGTACCACATATACTACTTGGGTGATGGGTGCACTAAAATCTCAGACTTCACCACTATACAATTCATCCATGTAACCAAAAACTACATGTACCCCTAAAGCTATTGAAATAAAAATAATAATTATTATATAATAAAACTAGCCACCTCCCTAGGTTGTTTTATCTTTCATTGGCTTTTTTTTTTTTTTTTTTTTTTTTTTTTATGAGACAGAGTTTCAATCCTATTGCCCAGGCTGGAGTGCAACGGCACGATCTCAGCTCACTGCAACCTCCACCTCCTGGGTTCAAGCGATTCTCCTGCCTCAGCCTCTGGAGTTGGCATTACAGACGTGCGCCACCACACCAGGCTAATTTTTGTATTTTTAGTAGAGACGGGGTTTTGCCATGTTGGTCAGGCTGATCTCGAACTCTTGACCTCATGATCCGCCCACCTCAGTCTCCCAAAGTGCTGGGATTACAGGCGTGAGCCACTACGCCCAACCTCAGAGTTCCTTCTTAGATGTCTCCCTGCCCCCCCTCCACAGTCTGGTTTGCGCCCTTCTTCTAAGTACCCTCCCCAGCCATTAGCATATGGGGTTGTCACTGTTTCCTCAACTGTCCTTCTACCACCACAACCAGTGCGTGACTCGAGAGCACAAACAGCACAGTGAGTCCTCACTTAACATCATTGATTGGTTTTTGGAAACTGCAATGTGTAAGCGAAACAACGTAAGCCAATATTCCCATAGGCAAATTGCTAGAAACAACAGTTAAATTTCTATAGCGTATTTCTGCTCACAAAAACATCACAGAGATCCTAAATAAGGACCAAAACACTTCCAGTATTAAACACGGAAAGGAATGTGAGCTATACATATGCTTAAGAAACATTAATAAAAACAAGTTAGATAATTATCCAGTTACGGCAGGTCAGGGTCTTGGGTGGCCAGAGCCTGTCCTGGCAGCTCAGGGTACAAGGTAGATACCAGCCCTGGATAAGATGCCATCCCATTGCAGAATGCACAATGAACCCACACCCACATTCATTTAGATGGGGACCCTGCAGACACTCTAATTCACCTAACGTGCACAGGTTTGGGATGTGGAAGGAAACCACAGTAGCTGGAGAAAACCAATGCAGACAACGAGGATAACGTGCAAACTCCACACAGACAGTGGCCCCAGCTGGCAATCATTTTCTTTTCTTTCTCTCTCGCTCTTTTTTCTTTTTTTTTTTTTTTTTTGAGACAGTGTCTCGCTCTGTTGTCCAGGCGGGAGTGCTATGGCACAATCACAGCTCACTACAGCCTCCACCTCCTGGGCTCAAGGGATCCTTCCTTTCCCCTCCTCCTCCCATCAACATTATAATGAAATGATGTTGAATGAATCGACATTATTCAAGAACCTGCTGTATTTGTAGATCACTGTCCTCGGCATCCAGAACAGGTTTAACACTTATGATATATTTACAAATGCTTATTTATTTATTTATTTATTTATTTATTTATTTTTGAGCCAGAGTCTTGCTCTGTCCCCAGGCTGGAGTGCAGTGGTGCGATCTAGGCTCACTGCAGCCTCTGCCTCCTGGGTTCAAGTAATTCTCCTGCCTCAGTCTCCTGAGTAACTGGGATTACAGACAAGTGCCATCACGCCCAGCTAACTTTTGTATTTTTAGTAGAGACGGGATTTCACCATGTTGGCCAGGATGGTCTCCATCTCCTAGCCTGATTATCCACCTGTCTTGGCCTCCCAAAGTGCTGGGATTACAGGCGTGAGCCACCGCGCCCGGCCATCTTTGCAAATGCTTATTAAAGGAATCAATAGCATTCATCTGAGTTTAACTCTGACAACGCTGCGGAAGAACAGATGCACCTGTACACAATCCCTGCTTCTCATCACCCAGAAGAGCGTATGCATTATTTGCACGAAACATTGCAGGAAGACTTAGAAATTCTTTGTCGGGGTTGTGTTATCAGCCACAAGAAATACATCTTTTTCAGCATCCCACAAGCAACCCAGGGCACCTCCCTACTGGCAAGGCAGGGTTACTCAGCCTCGGCACACTGACATTTTGGATTAAATGATTCTTTGTTGTGGGGGCTGTGTACTGCAGGATGTTTAGAGCACCGCTGGCTTCCACCTGTGAGATGCCAGTAAGACTGTCTCCATTTGGGACGGCAAAAAATGTCTATGTACTTTGCCAAAGGTCCCCTGTTGTGGGGCAGGGTGAGGGCAGGAGAAAGGATCAATGCTGGCTGACAGCCACTGAACTAAAGGCGGAACAGCAGCGTCACTGGAAACCCAGGCTTTGACACCAGACAGATATGATTGGCGCCCACTGTCAGCCACTGTCTGGCCTTTGGCAGCCACTAACTTCTTTGGGCCTTGGTGTCAGGGGTGTACCACTGGGCAGGCCATGAGAATGATCCCCTCCAGGGGCAGACAACAAGAGGGCACATCGGAGAGAATTTTAAAACAATAATATTAGCTAAACATTAGTTTGCTTCTTACTATCATCAGGTGATAGCAATTCTAAACAATGTAGCTCGTAAATTACTCCTCCTGCTCCCAATCCTGGCCCCTATCCCCTCTTGTTTCATGTCTTCATCTGCAAATGGTGGATTTAAGAGTCCTCGTTCTTCCCATATGGCGCACAAAGTCCTCGGTAACTTTTGATTCTCTAAACTTAGAAGCAGTAGGTGGCGTGCGTCACCAGTGTACACTGTGTGTTCCTGGAGGAGTCAAACAGACCCACTAGGAAAGAGGATGAGACACAAGGTTAACGGCCCCCTCACCTCCATGCCACTATTTGGAAGCCCAGGAGGTGCCTCATCCCTGAAGTCAACAGGCTTGATCCCCCTAGTCTAGAATGCCCCCACAGTGTCAAGGGAGAGGGCAGGATGGGAAGCAGATGTTAGAAAAGTTTAACACTAACAAGTCAGGGTTTCCTGACACACCACTTAATGAAAAAATGCAGGCAAAACCTACTCTGTGTGTGTGTGTATTTGTGTGTGTGTGTGTGTGTGTGTGTGTGTGTTTGGGAAGAGAGAGAAGAGATTGGTTTCTGGAAAGATGTTCATCAAAATATGAGTAACTTATGGGATTTGAGGGTATTTTAATTTTTATTTTATACCTTACAGATTTGTTAAAAAAAAACTTTTACATTTTAATAAAATAAATGATACAATAAATTTATCATTTATTGTATTAAATTTTTTTTTAATAAAAAAGGACCCAGAGAAAGGATAGAGAAAGCGGAGCAGAGATGAGACCAGGAGGGAGTCCAGGTAGAGACAGGAGAACTGGAGACAGCCGGTGAGGAGAGGGGCCTGGGTGTTGGGAGAGGGTGGTGTGCCCTGGGAGTCACCTCCTGGCAAGGACTGTGTTGCTCAGGCTGCCAAGGTCCTGCCAGCTTCTCACCAGCTTCCCAGCTGCCCTGCCTGTGCTGTGTACCCTCTGGGTTTCCTTGCACAATGGGGTGGCCGTGGAGGGTGGACGCATGGTGACCGAAACAGGCACAAAGGGAAAAAACAAGAAGACAATGTCCAGGGTCCTCACCCAACCCCGTCAGAAGGAAAGCTCATGAAGGCAGCCTTTGGAAGGACTCTCCCTGAGTTCTCTGCTTCCCTTCCCTGGTCCTCATTCACAGGACAGCTTAATCTCTCTCTCTCTCTCTCTCTCTCTCTCACACACACACACACACACACACACACACACACACTGAGTTGCGGTTTCCAGCTCAGGGTGTGTGTGTGTGCTTGTGTGTTTTTGTGTGTGTGTGTTTTTGTGTGTGTTTGTGTGTCTGTGTGTGTTTTGTGTGTTTGTGTATGTTTGTGTGTGTGTGTTTTTGTGTGTTTTGTGTGTGCGTTTGTGTCTGTGTTTGTGTGTTTGCACGTCTGTGTTTGTGTGTTTTATGTATTTGTGTGTGTTTTCTGTTTGTGTGTCTGTGTGTTTGTGTGTTTGTGTGTTTGTGTTTTGTGTGTTTGTGTTTTGTGTGTTTGTGTGTCTGTGTGTTTGTGTGTGTGTTTGTGTTTGTGAGTGTGTGTGTGTGTGTGTGAGAGTGGGGTCTCCTGGGGCAGGAAGGTCAGCCAAGCTACTACAATCATTTCCAGGGAAGGTCACTCCCTACCAGCAGAGGTGAAGTCGCAGCTCTCCTGCCTGGCTCCTTCCCCTGGACAATAACAGCCCCAAACTTCTTGCTAGGGAGGAAGTGTGGCTGCTCACAGGTGGTGCGGCAACTGCAGAGCCTCCACAGTTGGATCTGCTGTCCTTGACCCATCCAGGGCCTGTGCTAGGCCCACCCAAGGGCTCTTCCCAGTCTCCCCCTCCCCCATCCTAGGAACTGACGTTAATCCCTTTTGATTCCCAAAGCCTTAAAGTGTCAGAACCAAACCGCCTAGCCCCATTGTACAGATGAGAACACCAAGGCCCAGAGAGCACAGGCACTTGGCTAAAGTCACACAGATGAGAGAATGGTGGAAGTCCAGTTCTCTTGCAGGTTGGCTTCCTGACACCCCAGTGCACTCCCTTCCTCTAGAGCTCCCCCCAGAGCATCCCCTGAAGAGCTCCTCTGTTTCCCAAACCTGCCTGGGGAGGGGAGCGGGGGAGCTGGAGGTTTCCTGTCTGGGCCGAGAGTGAAAGGGCTGAAAGAAGGAACGAGGAAGGAGCAGCCAGCAGCCACAAAAGGCTTCAAAGGGCTCGGGCCTCTGCCAAACTGGCTGTGCACAGCCCAGTGGAGCCTGCCCCCACCCTGCGGCCAAGGCCATTCATTCTCTGTCTCCCTCACAGAAGCATTAGGAGACTAGGGCCTGGGAGGAAGCTTCCCTGCGACTCCAGGTCCTGCCACCCAAGGCGTGAGCTCTGGGAATGTGTCCCGCCTCCTGCTACAGCCCCAGCAGGCAGCAGGCAAAGCAGGCCAACCCCGACCTGCCTGCAGCCTGGGGCAGGATTATGAATCAGATGTGGCGCTTCAGGTTGGAAGAAATGTGGATCACAGATAGAGACACTAAGGCCCAAGGAAGGACCAGAGAGTGGCAAAGACAGCGCAGGATCCACGTGGGTGATGATTTTTTTCCTATAGGTCCCTCCTGACGGCGGAAGTCACCTACAGCTTGAAGTCTTCTGTGGCGAAGGGAAAAGACAGGAGAGAGAGAGGGAAAGGCAAGCTCCCAGGTTCCCTGTTGGCGCAGGTGGCATTTTGGGAGGAAACGGGGTTATGCACTGTGGGGAGATTTAATTCGGAGCCAGGGGCTGAGCCTAAGGCTGGGATCTGTGTGACTGAGATCTGTGCTCACTTCGAGGTTTCTGTGCTTGCCTGGACGGCTCTTGCGCCCTGGGATCTGTAAACCCCAAGGGTGGTGCGCCCTGGGGTCGCCATGCCCCTCGGATTCTTTACAGGGCACCTCCCATCTGGCACCTGGAGCTCCTGAGTGCGCGCGCCCCGGGAGAGCTGTGCCCCCGGTAAAATCCGTGCGCTCCAGCTCAGGGCTCCCGGATTCGGTGCCCCTTAGTGGGCACCGGGCGCCCGGTGTCCGAAGGGCTGCCTGGAGATGCAACTGACCTTGGCGGGCATCAGAATGACGAGTGGCAGCAGCAGGAGCGGGGTGACGAACAAGATCACGAAGGACTTGAACTTGGAGACATAGCTCAGCGCCGAGGCCATCGCGCGGGAGGGAGACTGGCGGGCGAGACGAGTGAGGGGCAGCTAGAAGCGCCGCGGGCTTAAGAAGGGGCCGCAGTCCCTGGGGATTGGGGAGGGGGCGGTGACAACTCCGCCCCGCACGGGGGCGCCTCCCCACGGCCCTGGGGCGGGGCCACCCCTCGGGGTCGGTGGGACGCGCCTGCCCCCAGTTCTGCCACCCGGCGGCGGCGGGAGGCGTCTTTGGACTCTAACGCTTCGGGCCAGCCCTCTAGGGGCAGCCTGGGCCCTACCACCTCTCGCTCTCCAAGCCTCTGCTGCGCTACCCGGGCAGAGGTGCGTCCCGGGGCTGCCAAGCGGGGCGTGTTTAGGTCCCTGGTGCTACCCGCTTTGGCGTGAGGCGCCCTCCCGCGTCCGCACCTGCTCTTTCCTGGGCTCTGAAGGGTCCCGGATGAAAATCTCTGCAGGCCTCTGGGTCTCTCAGGTCCATCTCCCCGATCTCCCTCTCCTTTCCATCTCCTTACTTCCGCCCCCACCATGTCTCTCCGGGAGGTGTCCCCGCACACCCCGCGCCCTCTGCACCGCGGGCCTCCCTGGCTTCCTCGCCACATACGCCCCGCTCTGGGTGCAGGACCCCCTTTCCCCGCTCGCACTCTCTGCCCCTGAGCTCCTGGGCGATCGCAGGGGGAGGCCAGGCCACTGTCCTCCGCGGTCCCAGGGGCTCTCGCGCTCCAGTGGACACTGCGCCCCGCGGACACCCGGCGGGCAGATGCGGACGCGCGTCTTGGAGGGGCCCCACCGAGCCCCAGCAACCACAGCTGCCCACCCGACCCAGGTCAGAGGGAAACGGAGGTCTAGAGAGGAAGGGGCACAATTAAGGCGACACTGAGACAGTCGCCCATGTATTCATTCAGCCCGCCAGGCAACAGATGGGTACTGAGCACCTCTTCTCCGCGACGCCCTGTTTTGGGCACTGCAGATACACGGATGCAAAGACATCCCCACCTCTGTGATTTTCCTCTTTCCTCTCTTCTGCCTGCCTCTCACTCTGCAGCTTCCTTTCCGGGAGTCTCTTCCATGCTGGTGGCTTAACCACAGCCTGCTCCTTAGTGATTACCATCCTGTGCCTTCAACCCAGCCATGATGCCAGAGTCCCAGATTTCCCTATGTCCAACCTTCCGCAGACTGGAGGTGTCTGGGGCCGAAAATTCAACACATCCTGAATCAAGCTCATGAGTTCCTTTCTGTGACCTGCACCCAAGGACATGCATTCCCCCAAGCCCATCCGTAATTGCCCTCCTCCTGTCCTCCTCTCTTTGTGATTCTCATTTATATAGCCCTAGGTTTTCCCGCCTTTCCTCTTGTCCCCAGGGCACTTCGCACAATTTGTACCTCTTATATTTATTGGTGTAACTTTTATTTTTTACTTTTTATTTTTTAAGTGTTATTTCATTTTTCATTGACAAATCATTGCCTATATTTACAGGGCACCGCGTGATTTTTCAATGTATGTATAATTGTGGTGTGTTCAAATCAGGCTAATGAGCATAGTTATCACTCAAATATTTATCATTTCTCTTGTTTTTGTTTTTTGTTTGTTTGTTTGAGACAGAGTTTTGCTCTTGTCACCCAGGCTGGAGTGCAGTGGCGCGATCTTGGCTCACTACAACCTCTGCCTCCCAGGTTCAAGTGAATCTCCTGCCTCAGCCTCCCAAGTAGCTGGGATTACAGACATGCTCCACCATGCCTGGCTAATTTTTTGTATTTTTAGTAGAAACGGGGTTTTACCCTGTTAGCCAGGCTGGTCTCAAACTCCTGACCTCAGGTGATCCACCCATCTCAGTCTCCCAAAGTACTAGGATTACAGGTGTGAGCCACCGCACCTGGCCCAAATATTTGTCATTTCTTTGCGGTGAGAATATTTAAAATATCTTGTAGCTATTTTAAAATACATGATACATTATTATGATGTATTTTCTATTTACTGTCTGTTTTATTCATCACCACCTGTCTAGCTAGTGCCTTTCCCAGTACCTAATCCAGGGTGTGCACTCAAACCTTTTTTTCTGGGATGCATGAATGACAGCAAGTAAACAACTTCGGTTCTTTTTTCGTTTTTTTAAATTTTACTTTAAGTTCTGGGATACATGTGCAGAATGTGCAGGTTTGTTACATAGGTATACATGTGCCATGGTGGTTTGCTGCACCCATCAACCTGATATCTAGGGTTTAAGTCCCGCATTAGGGGCTTTGTAGGTATTTGTCCTAATGCTCTCCCTCCCCTTGCCCCACACCCCCCAACAGGTCTCAGCGTGTGATGTTCCCCTCCCTGTGTCCATGTGTTCTCATTGTTCAACTCTCACTTATGACTGAGAACATACGGTGTCTGGTTTTCTGTTCCTGGATTAGTTTGCTGAGAATGATGGCTTCCAGCTTCATCCGTGTCCCTGCAAAGGACATGGGCTCATTATTTTTTATGGCTGTATAGTATTCCATGGTATATATGTGCCACATTTTCTTTATCCAGTCTATCATTGATGGACATTTGGGTTGGTTTTAAGTCTTTGCTATTGTAAATAGTGTGCATGTGTCTTTATAGTAGCATGATTTATAATCCTTTGGGTATATACCCAGTAATGAGATTGCTGGGTCAAATGATATTTCTGGTTCTAGATCCTTGAGCAATCGCCACACTGTCTTCCACAATGGTTGAACTAATTTACACTCCCACCAACAGTGTAAAAGTACAACTTCCGTTCTTAATACAACTGCTTCCAAGGCGATTCACCAGAGCATGGACTCTGAGGCTAGAGTGCCTGGGCTTATATCCTGCCCTAGCTCATCCTGGCTGTGTGCCTCAGACAAGTTACCCTCTCTGAGCTTATCCTGTCATAAATGGAGATAATAGCACCAACTTTGATTTTAAACGGCTGTTTTGGAGATTATATGAGTTCATGCTCAGAGAGTGCTTAACTCAGTGCGTTGGCATATAGTCGGCTGTTAGTAAATATCTGTTCTTGCAATTGTATGCAAATTACCCTGGTTGGTGGGGCCTTAGGAGAAGGATCCACCAACTGAGCCTAAAGTAATGAAGGAAGGTTTCACAGAGGAGGTGGCATTTGAGCTAAGACTTAATGGCTAAGTAAAAATTTGCCAGGCAGCAGTGGAGGACAGTCAAAATTAGCACCAAATGAAAAAGAATGTTAAGATTGTTAAGAAAAATTCCAAGGTCAAAGTGCTACAAAAAGAACAACAAAAAGTCAAATGAATGGAGAGATTATACCAAGTTCATGGATAGGGAGACCAAACATTGTAGGACTATCCATTTCTCTAAAATTAACCCATAAATTCAATTCAATTCCAATTAAAATCCCAACAGGATTTTGGATTAACAAGCCTAAGATTCAGTTTAAATAGCAGGTAAGCCAAGAATAATTAAGACACTTCTGGAAAAACATAGGGGAAATCGTTATTTAGACTTGAAGAATGACTAAGTTGTAATACTCGATGTAATCATTAACTGTTGGCATGAGGTTAGGAAAATAGTAGAATAGAGCCTAGAAATAGACCCATGGTTGCCTGGAAACTTTATTTACAACAGAGATTGCATGATCTACCCAATGTGTATTCTCAGTTGCTGGATCAATTAGTTTTTAGCAATACAGACATTTTTCTTTCACTAAGTATGCTACACACATATAGGAGAAGTTTGAGCATAATTTCTAATAATAAAGTTATTTCTGATTTTTTTTTTTTTTTTTTTTTGAGATGGAGTCTCGCTCTGTCACCCAGGCTGGAGTGCAGTGGCACAATCTCGACTCACTGCAACCTCTGCCTCCTGGATTCAAGCAATTCTTCTGCCTCAGCCTCCCAAGTAGCTGGGACTACAGGCACGTGCCACCACGGCTGGCTAATTTTTTTTTGTATTTTTAGTAGAGATCATGTTTCACCATATTGGTCAGGCTAGTCTCGAATTCCTGACCTCGTGATCTGCCCACCTTGGCCCCCCAAAGTGCTGGGATTACAGGTGTGAGCCACTGTGCCCAGCTTATTTCCAATTTTTTAAATTTATGAGTCTTATTTAATTATTCCCAAGAGCTGAACATAAGAGTTCAATTTACGCACACAAATTTATTTACCAAAGGAAAGCCCTGCCTCTTGTCATACTCCTACTTCACAGATAACTTAAAATTTTAGCCACATACCACATTGCACTATAAAAAATGAAGTAATGAAAAAGAAAGTGCATCCAAATTTATATCTTGTATTGGTAACTTACCATAAAATGCATAAACTATATTAGGTCATGATAATTTTATCTTGATGTAGCTACTTTTAGTAACCTGTTAAGGGAGGAGACCACCCCCTCATATTGTCTTATGCCCAATTTCCGCCTTCAAAGAAAAAAGAAGTAAAAACTAAAAGGCAGAAATGAAATCCACAGGCAGACAGCCCAGCGCTGCGCCCTGGGCCCTGTAGTTAAAGATCGACCCCTGACCTAACTGGTTATGTTATCTATAGATTCCAGGCATTGTACAAATTCCTGTCCTGTTCTGTTTCATTCTGATTACCGGAGCATGCAGCCCCCAGTCACATACCCGCTGCTTGCTCAATCGATCACAACCCTCCCACGCAGACCCCCTTAGAATTGTGAGCCCTTAAAAGGGACAGGAATTGCTCACTTAGGGAGCTTGGCTCTTGAGATAGGAGTCTTGCTGATGCTCCTGGCCGAATAAACCCCTTCCTTCTTTAACTCGGTGTCTGAGGAGTTTTGTCTGTGGCTTGTCCTGCTACACTATCATCAGGTTGTGTTCTGAATCAGTATTTCTCAAAATATAAATCCAGACATTAGAATATGCTTCTTGAATACGAAAATAAATTATTCCCTGACTTAAAGTATGTTACTTACCTACATAAAACTATTTGGGAATAGTTAGTTATAATGGTATATAGTACATAATTGTGTGATGCAACTTTTTCCCCACTTGAATCATTTAATATAATTTTAATCTTAAAACTGAGATAGTAAACATTTACTTTTTGGTATAAAAATTCTAAAATGTGGTGTGTTACATTAATTTGACCTCAGGTTCATTTTGCAGTTACCGGAGAAATGGCACCCTCTGTACTGTTTTGTCACACCTCGTGAGTCAAACTATTTCAAAATAAAAAGCAGTTTTAATTCATGGCAAATAAAAAATATACCTCAGACTGATGAATCCAATTCTTTCCAACTTATTTTGATACTAATTTTTTATTTTTATTATTTTATTTTATATTTATTTATTTATTTTTGAGACGGAGCTTCGCTTTTTTGCCCAGACTGGAGTGCAGTGGTGTGATCTTGGCCCACTGCAATCTCCGCCTTCCAGTTTCAAGTGATTCTCCTGCCTCAGTCTCCCAAGTAGCTGGGATTACAGGCACCCGCCACCACCCCCAGCTAATTTTTGTATTTTTAGTAGAGATGGGGTTTCACCATGTTGGCTAGGCTGGTCTCGAACTCCTAATCTTGTGATCCACGAGCCTTGGCCTCCCAAAGTGCTGGGATTACATGCATGAGACACCACACCCGGCCCCTGCTCACATTTTATGACTGATGTGGGTAGCTAAGAAAATCGTGATACTAGGTAGGCTGGGTGCAGTGGATCACGCCTGTAATCCTAGCACTGTGGGAGGCCAAGGTGGGCGGATTGCCTGAGCTCAGGAGTTTGAGACCAGCCTGGGCAACAATGGTGAAACCCCATCTCCACTAAAATACAAAAAATTAGCCAGGCGTGGCAGCATGCACCTGTAGTCCCAGCTACTTGGGAGACTGAGGCAGGAGAATTGCTTGAACCCAGGAGGAGGAGGTTGCAGTGAGCCGAGATCACGCCACTGCACTCCAGCCTGGGCAACAGAGTGAGACTCCGTCTCCAAAACAAAACAAAAAGGAAAATTGTGATACTAGGCTAGGCACTGTGACTGGTGCCTGTAATCCCAGCACTTTGGGAGGCCAAGGCAGGCAGATCGCTTGAGTTCAGGGGTTTGAGACCAGCCTAGGCAACATGATGAGACCCCCATCTCTACTAAAAATACAAAAACTTAACCGGGTGTGGTGGGAGGGTCGCTTGAGCCCAGTGGGTGGAGGTTGCAATGAGCCGTGATCGCTCATTGTGATGAGATTGTGACATGCAGACAAGCCAAGAAGTGCAGTAGATTATTAGGATTTTCTTAGATTTTGGATGCTTTCATTTGTATCTTACTTATTTAAACTTACTTAAATAAGTTTATTTACACTTACTTGGGCATGGTATGTGAGTATTTCTATGGACAGAGCTGCTCCATTGGTCAGTAGAGTAGCCTTATCAGTTCCCCCCCCCCCCACATTTTAACTTGGGAACACTGTTTTATTTATAAACAAGCTTTGATTGCTAAAAAGGCAGGTCCTGAATGTTGTCAATAGAAGAGTATTGGTCAGCGTTCCCTGGGTTAGACTTACAACTAACTATATTTTGGGGGGTGCCGCAAGTCAGCTGGGAGAGTATGGTTTGGCAACTCTGCTCCAGGCTGTAGGTAGATGGTGGACGACTCCATGGTCCTCTCATTCCGTGCTGTGGAGGGGCTTCACCCAGATTGAGGAAGCAGAGGTTCTTGGGGACATGTTCTCATCACAGGAGCCAAGAGTGCTGGTGGGAATTTGCAGTACCTCTAAAAGCTTCTGCTCAGGTACAGCATACTCACCTCTTTCACCTTCTGCTAGCCAATGCAAGTCTCATGGCCAAGTCCAAAATCAATGGAGTTGGGGAAATATACTGTGTCTATAGGGAGGGGTGGCAAAAGTGGGGGGAATTAATCATTGTGAACAAATAATATAATCTACCACCCACAGTAAATATTATTAAGTCCAGTGTCTCTCTCTTTAAAGCGTGTGGAAATGGTATAAACTTATGTGAGTTAGAAGAGCTCAGTTCTATGAGTTATATAAATTCGAAGATGGTTGGCACAGGGATGATAATTAACATATATATTCAAACTGGAAAATGAAATCAGACTCTTTTGGGGGGCCGGAATTAAGTCTGATTCGGGTGATTAATTTGACAGTCAAGACTAACTTTGCCAATTAGGGTTTACAAAGGATGCTTCCCATAACCAGCTGAGCTAAATTTGTAGCTCCGAGGTTTTGACAAAAGTATATTTAAAACACATGCTACCGGAAAATCATTTTCTATCATGTTGGCCAACGTGTGTTGAAATTAACATTTTTATTACCCAAGAGCTTTCTGAGTATACTGAGTCTTAAAAGATGCTTCTCGGCCGGGCGCAGTGGCTCACGCCTGTAATCCTAGCACTTTGGGAGGCTGAGGCAGGCGGATCATGAGGTCAGCAGATCGAGACCATCCTGGCCAACATGATGAAACCCCGTCTCTACTAAAAATACAAAAAATTAGCCTGGCATGGTGGTGGGCGCCTGTAGTCCCAGCTACTCAGGAGGCTGACGCAGGAGAATGGCGTGAACCCGGAAGGCATCGCGAGAATGCCGTGAATTCAGGAGGCATCATGAGAATGGCGCGAACCCGGGAGGCATCGCGAGAATGCCGTGAATCCAGGAGGCATCGCGAGAATGGCGTGAACCCGGGAAGCATCCCGTCACTGCACTCCAGCCTGGGCGACAGAGCGAGACTCCGTCTCAAAAACAAACAAAAAAAAGATGCTTCTCACAAGGATCACTTGAACGCAGGAGTTCAAAGGTACCGTGAGCTATGATCATGCCACTGCTCTTCAGCCTGGGAGACACAGCAAGACCCTGTCTCTAAAAAAAAGAAACAAAAGGAATATAGGGATAAATAAACCCCAAATTTAGTTTAGCTTTAATCTGTTGGCAGGGGGCATGTGATTAAAGAGTGTGATGCTTCGGCTGTATCTGAAGTGTTTTATTATTTGTAACTGGCTATGATACAGAGATATTATATCATCCTTTATTCTTTTAAAAATATTTTAAAGATGGCATCATAAACATTTCTAACATTTTAAAAGGGACTCAACGTGCATTTAATACTAGAAATGTATTCATGAGGTGCAACGTATAAGATAAAGAAAAAAAATATTTCCGACAGAATAAGGAGAGCTGATGTCCCACTTACTGAAAATGTAGTCCCCTCCAACACGATCGTTTTTTTCTGGAGGCAAGGGTTGTTAGGTTGGACACAGAGAGCAGCAGCCCGGGATGGAAAGGCTGTACTGTGTGTTTTTTACTTACGCAAATTTCTTTTTATCACTGTGTGTATAAATGACGTCTGAATTAAAATGCAAACTTTGATCTCTTTCCAGATTGATGCTGGGTCCAAAGTTGTGTGTCACTGTAGTATTAGTAGCCTTGAATTCCACAGTTTCCTTCGGGTTGAGTGAGGTTTCACATTTTCTCCTTCACTCTCTTTAGTTCCTTTTTTTTGCTGAATGGCATGCAATTCTTTAGTCCTTTCTCCCTCCTCCAGATGCATTCATCAATAGAAAAGATGAAAATATTTGTGTTGGGGGGATATCTTTCCATCAGTAAAATGTGTACTTTATTTTTATTTTTATTTTTATTTTTTTTGAGACTGAGTCTCGCTCTGTCGCCAGGCTGGAGTGCAGTGATTTCGGTTCACTGCAACCTCCGCCTCCCGGGTTCAAGCGATTCTTCTGCCTCAGCCTCCCGAGTAGCTGGGACTACAGGCACCCGCCACCACACCCGGCTAATTTTTGTATTTTTACTAGAGACGAGGTTTCACCATATTGGCCAGGATGATCTCCATCTCTTGACCTCGTGATCCATCCACCTGGGCCTCCCAAAGTCCTGGGGTTACAGGCATGAGCCACCGCACCCGGCCAAATGTGTACATTTTTATGGCACGTTGCATATCATTGTTAAAGATGCCATATAAAGTTTACCCTCTGAATTAAATTAGACGATGATTTCTTTTTTAAAGAAAGTTGTCAGAATCCCAAAGAAGACATCTGTGTTGGGAATGGAAGGAGAGGATTAGTGTGAGATATTTCAGAAAAAGACTCTGTAGGACAAATGTTTCCTCTCTACTGGAAGATTCTCAACAGTGTACACACATCTGGTAACGTCTATCTCAGCAAAACCCTCTCTTCCTTACACGCCGGTCCCTCACCTGTTTTTCTCGTGGCCTTGGTGGCAAAGCTCCTGGGAAGGGTTGTTTATACTCACTGTCTTCACTTTTTCTCCGCCCATTCTCCACTGAACCCATTCCAGTCAGGATTGTGTAACTCCATTCAGACCGTCTGTCAAGGTCAGCAGTCACCTCCAAATCACTGATCTCATGGCCACCTTTCAGTCTTTACCTCTCTCCCCCTTGGCAGCATCTGTTACTACAGAGCCTTCTCTCTTACAACACTTTCTCGACTTGCCTCCCAGACACCACACTCCCTGGTTTTCCTTTCACCTTCTCAGTGACTTCTTCTCAGTCTCTTTTGCGAGTCAAGTTCTTCTGAAACTCCAAACATTGGAGTGTCCCAGGGTTCAGCTCCTCCCTGATTTCATCCAGTCTCACGGCTTTCAACACCATCACACGTAGACAGCTCCCAAATGGATGTTTCCAGGCCAGCCCCAGCCTCTCTCCTAACTCCACATTTGCGTCTCTGGCAGCCTACTTGACAACTCTACTTGAATTTCTAATGGGCATCTCACACATAACACATCCAAAATCACTCCAGAATACCATTCCCCAGCCCAAACTGGAATCTTTCCCATCTTAGTAAATAGAAAGTCCGTTTTTTTCCAATTGCTCAGGCCAAAAGCACTTGGATTGGGCCAGGAGTATACCTGTAATCCCAGCACTTTGAGAAGCCGAAGTGGGTGAATCACTTGAGGTCAGGAATTCAAAACCATCCTGGCCAACATGGCAAAACCCCATCTCTACTAAAAATACAAAAATTAGCTGGGTGTGGTGGCACGTGCCTGTAATCCCAACCACTTGGGAGGCTGAGGCAGGAGAATTGCTTGAACCCGGGAGGCAGAGGTTGCAGTGAGCCAAGATCACGCCACTGCCCTCCAGCCTGCGTGACAGAGTGAGACTTTGTCTTCCCCTAAAAAAGCACTTGGATTATTCTTGACTTTCTTTCACACCCAGACTTCCAACCCAGTCCTCTGGGCTCTAACTTCTAAATATATCTATCATGCAATTATTCTCCTCACCTCCATGGGAGCCAACCTGATCTAGCCCTCATGCCTAGATTTCTAACTAATCTCCCTGCCTTCATACTTACCTCTGTTCAGTCTATTCTCAGAACAGCCCCCAGAGATAACCTTTTAAATCATAATTCTGATCATGTCACTTCTGTGCTCAAAACCCTCCACTGACTTTCCACCTCACTCACCATAAACTCAAGGCCTTCAAAATGGTCATGTGTGTATTAGTCCATTTTCGCATTGCTATAAAGAGATACCTGAGACTGGGTAATTTATAAAGAAAGGAGGTTTAATTGGCTCACAGTTCTGCAGGCTGTCCAGGAAGCATGATGCTGGAATCTACTTGGCTTCTGGGGAGGCCTCAGAAAAATTTCACTCATGGTGAAAGGCAAAGCAGGAGCAAGCATCTTCAAATGGCTGGAGCAAGAGGAAGAGAGAGAGAGCAGGGGGAGGCACTACACACGTTTTGTTGTTGTTGTTGTTGTTTGTTTTTTTAGATGGAGTCTCACTCCATCACCCAGGCTGGAGTGCAATGGCGCGATTTCGGCTCACTGCAACCTCTGCCTCCCAGGTTCAAGTGATTCTCCTGCCTCAGCCTCCCAAGTAGCTGGGATTACAGGCGCCTGCCACTATGCCCAGTAAAAGTGGATAGATATGAACAGACACTCTCAAAAGAAGACATTTATGCAGCCAACAGACACATGAAAAAATGCTCATCATCACTGGTCATCAGAGAAATGCAAATCAAAGCCACAATGAGATACCAATGAGACACCAGATAGAATGGTGATCATTAAAAAGTCAGGAAACAACAGATGCTGGAGAGGATGTGGAGAAATAGGAAAGCTTTTACACTGTTGGTGGGAGTGTAAACTAGTTCAACCGTTGTGGAAGACAGTGTGGCAATTCCTCAAGGATCTAGAACTAGAAATACCATTTGACGCAGCCATCCCAGTACTGGGTATATACCCAAAGGATTATAAATCATGCTACTATAAGACACCTGCACATGTATGTTTATTGTGGCACTATTCACAATAGCAAAGGCTAGGAACCAACCCAGATGCCCATCAATGATAGACTGGATTAAGAAATGTGGCACATACACACCATGGAATACTATGCAGCCATAAAAAAGGATGAGTTCATGTCCTTTGTAAGGACATGGATGAAGCTGGAAACTATCATTCTCAGCAGACTACCACAAGGACAGAAAACCAACACCACATGTTCTCACTCAGAGGTGGGAATTGAACAATGAGAACACTTGGGCACAGGGCGGGGAACATCACACCCCGGGGCTTGTCATGGAGAGGGGGGCAAGGGGAGGGATAGCATTAGGAGAAATACCTAATGTAAATGATGAGCTAATGGGTGCAGCAAACCAACATGGCACATGTATACATATGTAACAAACCTGCACGTTGTGCACATGTACCCTAGAACTTAAAGTATAATAATTTTAAAAAAAAAACCTTTTCTGCTCACCCCACACAAGTAGCAGTCCCAAGCATAATTCACAACTGCCTTTCATGCTTTGTTTATTTTCACCACCTGATAGAGCATAACTATTTTGTTTGAATCTTCTCTTCCCTAATAGAAGTAAGCTCTATTAGACCAGAGACCGTCTGTTCTGTTCAATGCCATAGCACCCATCACCTGGAATTTTCTCTTCCATGGTCGGTGCTCAACAAACACTTGTTGAACAAATGAAGGTGGGAAGAAGAGGGACAGGCTAGTGTGACTTCCAGGTTTCTGGCTTGGGTGGCGGGTGGCTGGTGATGTCATTTACGAAGATAGGGATATTTCAGCAGAATGGAGGTGGATGGAGGTGGGGAGGGCAAGCTAGTGAAGTTTTATTTTTGCCTGGTTGGATTGGAGTCATCTGCTGTCTGGAAGGCAGAGAAGTAATTTAGATTTCAGGGGAGTGGTCCTGCTGGAAATGGAGAGTTGGAAGCCATCTGACAGTGATTTCCCCAGAGAGAAGATTTTACCCTGCAAAAAAAGAAAGGGCTCTGCCAGAACTCTGGGAGACACCAGACTTTAGCAAATGAAAGGAAGAAAAGATGCTGATGGAGAGGACAAAAAAGGTGCACCAATGGAAGAAGGAGGAAAACAAAGACAGAGGAAACCAATGGAAATCAAGGATTGGAAGGGCTTCAGGAAGGAGAACCAATGGACATCAAGGATTGGAAGGCATTCAGGAAGGAGAACCAATGGAAATCAAGGATTCAAAGGGATTCAGGAAGGAGGGAGGGGCCTACAGTGCTGACTGTTGAGTGCATGAGGACTGGGCAACAAGGTCATTGCAGATGGAGTGGAGTTCAGTAGCAGTGGAGGCAAAAGCCAGGTTGAAGCAGAGTAGGGAGAGAATGGGAAGCCATGCAAAGCAACACCAGCAAGATTAGACTGCTCCTTCCAGAAGTCTGACTGTGAGGAGAAAAGAAAAGCGAGGTGTACTTGAAAGGACTAAAGGGTCAAAGGAGATTTTCTGTTTATTTGCTTTTTTAATGGGAGAGACATGCACAAATTTATATGTGGGGGTGGGAGGAGAGAAGAGGCTATAGGAGGTAAAGAAAAGAAATAGGAATAGGAATGCTATGAAAGAAAGCTATGGAGGGCTGGATAGAATTGCCTTTCATGGGAAGAAGGAGATTGGGTAAGGGATGAGTCAGAATGCAGAAGTGCAGGTATCAGGGAAGATAGAGCTATATCAGTAAATAAAGCCAAAAAGAAAGCAGAAGAAGCTGTGCATGTTACCACAAAACTAGTGACGGGACACTGGGACCTCTGCTGATGTTATACTCAGAAAATCCCAAAGCCTTGAGGACTGAGCTGGCCAACAGAAAGAAGCAGGAAGCCCAGACTCCACCTTCCCTTTCTTACAAATCTCTTGCAATGCATCTGATTGTCGAAATGCGAATCACAGCTGAAGCCCTGGCTGCAAAGAAAACTGCAATGTGGGAAAGTACACAGGAGGAGGGTAGAATGGATGTTGAGTCCCAGTGTTCCATATTCAGCCACCCATGTTTTATATATTGTTTTTTATATATATACACATACACACACACATACATAAATATATGATAATGTATTTTTACATAAAATATAAAATTATAAAACAATGTATAAAACATATAAATATAACATTCTAATAATATTTTTAAAATTTAAATATATAGATATTTTTACATATACAATTATTATGCATTATATGTTTTATACGTGTATATATATTTTTTTGAGAGACAAGGTCTCACTTTGTCACCCAGGCTGTAGTACAGTAATGTGGTCATAGTTCACTGCAGCCTTGAACTCCTGGGCTCAAGGGATCCTCTCTTCTTGGCCTCCCAAAATGCTGAGATTACAGGCGTGAGCCACCGTGTCAGGTCTATATTTATTTTTTATATGTAAATAAAAATAATATGTAAATATTTTATGTGTTTTATGTAAATTATTTTATATGTAAATAAAAATTACATTTATCTGTAAATAAAATTTTATTTGTATGTAAATAATATAATTAAAATTTTTATATATAATATAATAAGTATAAAAAATTATTTGCCTATAAATAAAAATTTTATTTATAGGTAAATAAAAATTTTATATGTAAATAAAAATAATTATAAAAATAAAAATTATGTAAATAAAAATAAATAAAAATTTAGACACATATCATCTTTACTGAGATAAAATGCACATCTCATACAATTTATCCATTTAAAGTATACAATGAATGGTTTTTAGTATATTCACAGAACTGTGCAACCATCATCACGATCAATCTTAGAACATTTTTATCACCCCAAAAAGAAATCCTGGAGGTGGAGCAAGACGGCCAAATAGAAGCCTCCACCAATCATCCTCCCTCAATTGCCTCCCTTCTGGACAGCAAGTGACTCCAATTCAACCAGTCAAAAATGATATAGGTTCTGCTATCTGGCTTCTACCTCCAGTGCTACTGAACTCCAGTCCATCAGCAATGACCTTGTTGCTCAGTCCTCATGCTCTTGACAGGTGGTGGTGCAAGATGGCTGAATAGAAGCCTCAACTGTCTACACACATAAAGCATCATTGCAAGAACCGAAAATCAGGTGAGTGATCACAGAACCTGGTTTTAACTTCATATCTCTGAAAGAGGCACTGAAGAGGGCAGGAAAGACAGTCTCAAGCTGTTGATGCCGTCCCTCCCCCATCCCCTGACAGTGGTCATGTGGCATAGAGAATTTGTGCATTTCAGCAAGGAAGAGTACAAGCGATTGTGGGACTTTGCATTGGAACTCAGTGCTGCCTTATCACAGCAGAAAGCAACACTGGGCAGGACTCAGCCAACACCCACAGAAGGAGCATTTAGACCATCCCTAGCCAAAGGGGAATCATCCATCCCAGCAGTTGGAAGCTGAGTCCTGGTGAGCCTTGCCACTGCAGGCTAAAGTCCTCTGGGGTCCCAGATAAACTTGAAAGGCAGTCTAGGCCACAAGGACTGCAACTCCTAGGCAAGTCTTGGTGCTATGCTGGGCTCAGAGCCAGTGTCTTACCAGGGCATGAACCTTGTGAGATACCAGCCAGGGTGGCTAAGAGTGCTTATGCTACTCTTCCTCCAACCCCAGGCAGTGCAGCTCATAACTCCAAGAGAGACTCCTTTCTGCTGTTTGAGAAGAGGAGAGGGAAGATTAAAGAGGGCTTTGTCTTGAATTTTGGATACCAGCTTAGCTACAGTAGGATAGGGTACTGGGCAGAGTCCAGAGGCCTGATTCCAGGCCCTAGGTCCTGGATGACATTTCTAGACATGCCTTGGGCCAGAAGAGAACACACTGCCTTGAAGGGAAGGACCCAATCCTGGCAGAATTCATCATCTGCTGACCAAAGAGCACTTGGGCCCTGAATAATCAACAGTGGTAGCCAGGTAGTACACACCATGGGCCTTGGATGCGACTCTGAGATGTGCTGGCTTCTGGTGTGACACGGCACATTACTAGCTATAGTGGCTATGGAGAGAGATTCCTTTTGCTTTTCTAAAGCAGAGTAAAATGGACTTTGTCTTGCAACATAGGTACCAGCTCAGCCAAGGTAGAGTAGAGCACCAAGCAGGCACTTAGGGTTCCTGATTCCAGGTTGGGCCCTTGGTTGGCATTCCTGGACCTGCCATGGGCCAGAAGGGAGCCCACTGCCCTGAAGCGTGAGACCCAGGCCTGGCAGCATTCACCACAAGCAGGCTGAAGAGCCCTTGGGCCTTGAGTGAACATTGGTGGTATCCCAGCAGTACCCCACCTTTGACCCTGTGGGCCTGTGGTGGTGGTGGCCGTGGGGAGAGACTCCTCTGCTTGTGGAAAGGGAAGGGAAGAGTGGGAAGGATTTTGACTTGTGGCTTGGGTGCCAGCTCAGCCAGGTAAATTCAGCCAGCTCAGTACAACACCAGGTAAATTCCTAAAATTTCTGACTCCAGGTGCTGGCTTCTAGATATCATCTCTGGACCTGCCCAGGACTGGGGAGAACTTGCTGTCCTGAAAGGAAAGACATGAGTGTAGCTAGTTTTACTACCTGCTAATCGCACAGCTCTAGGACCTCAGCGAAAGTAGGTGGTATCCAGATAGTGATCACAGTGGGCCTTGACAAGACCCAGTGCTAGGCTGGCTTCAGGTCTAACCAAGTGCAGTTCCAGTGGTGGTGACAACAGAGGTGCTTGTGTCACTCCTGCCCCAGCTGCAGGCAGCTCAGCACACAGAGATAAGCTCTTTATTCGGGAAAAAGTAAGGAGGAGAGCAAGAGCCTCTGCCGGTAACCCAGACAATTCTTCTGGATCTTATCAAAGACCACAATGTAGATCCATTCTGCTATTAAGAGAGTCTGATGCTTTCTTGAGTATGGCAGATGCATTTTTCAACTCCAAAATTTCTGCTTGATTCTTTTTAATTGTTTAAATCTCTTTGTTAGATGTATCTGGTAAAATTCTAAATTCCTTCTTTGTGTTATCTTAAATTTCATTGAGTTTCCTCAAGCTATTTTGGGGCACATGTTCTCAGGACCTCCTGAGGGCTGTGTGATGGAAAAAAAAAAAAAAAAACCAGCTATTTTGAATTATCTGTCTGAAAGGTCACATATTTCTCTCTCTCTGGGATTGGCCCCTGGTGTCTTATTTAGTTCATTTGGTGAGGTCACATTTTCCCAGATGTTGTTGATGCTTATAGATGTTCATTGGTGTCTGGGCATTGAAGAGTTAGGTATTTATTGTAGCCTGTGCAGTCAGAGCTTGTTTGTACCCATTCTTCTTGGGTAGGTTTTCCAAGAATTTGGAGGGACTTGGGTTTTCTGATCTAAAATTTTGGTCACTGCAACTGTATCTGCACTTGAGTTATCCCAAGCCCAGTAACACTGTGGCTTTTGCAGGATTGGTCAAGCAGAAGAAAAAATCAGTGAGTTTGAAGACAGGCTATCTGAAAATTCAAAGTTGAAGGAGTCAACAGACAAAAGAATGAAGCACACCAACGAGAATTAGAAAATAGGCTCAAAAGGGCAAATCTATGAGTTATAGGTATTAAAGAGGAGGTAGAGGTAGAAAGTTTATTCAAAAGGATAATAACAGAGAACTTCCCAAACATAGAGAAAGATATCAATATTCAAGTACAATAAGGTTATAGAAAAACTGAGCAGATTTAACCCACAAAAATGACTACCTCTAGGCATTTAATAGTCAAGCTCCCAAAGGAAGAAAGGATCCTAAAAACAGCAAGAGAAAAAACACAAATAACATACAATGGAGCTTCAATACATCTGGCAGCAGACTTTTCAGTGGGAACCCTGCAGGCCAGAAGAGAATAGCATGGCATATTTAACGTGCTGAAGAAAAAAAAAAAAAAAAAAATGCTACCCTAGAATAGCATATCCAGTGCAAATATCCTTCAAGCATGAAAGGCAAATGAAGACTTTCCCAGACAAATAAAAACAGAGATTTCATTAACATCAGAGCGGTCTGAAGGAAATAAATGCTAAAGAGAATTCTTCAATCCAAAAGAAGAGGACACTGATGAGCAATAAGAAATCATCTGAAAGTACAGAACTCACTGGTAACGTTAAATACACAGAAAAACACAGAATATTATAACACTGTAATTGTGGTGTTTAAATTACTCGTATCTTAAGTAGAAAGACTAAAAGATGAACTAATCAAAAATAATAACTACAATAACTTTTTAAAGACATAGTAAAATAAGATATAAATAGAAGCAACAAAGTTAAATAGTGGAGGATGAAGTTAAAATATAGAGTTTTTATTCGTTTTCTCTTTGCTTGCTTGTTTGTTTATGCAATCAGTATTAATTTGACATCAGTTTAAAATAATGGGTTATGATGTATTATTTGCAAGCCTCACGGTAACTTCAAACCAAAAGCCAAACAACAGATACACAAAAATTAAAGGTGAGAAATTAAAACATACCACCAGAGAAAATGACCTTCACTAAGGAGAACACAGGAAGGAAGAAAAGACCAGAAAGCAACCAGAAAACAAATAACAAAATGACAGAAGTAAGTCCTTATCGATAATAACATTGAATGTAAACGGACTGAACTCTCCAATCAAAAGACATAGAGTGGCTGAATAGGTGAAAAAACAAGACCCAATAATCTGTTGCCCGCAAGAAACACACTTCACCTATAAAGACACACATAGACTGAAAATAAAGGAGTGGAAAAAGATATTCCTTACCAATGGAAACCAAAAAAGAGAAGGAGTAGCTATAACTATATCAAAATTATATTTCAAGACAAAATCTATAAAAAGAGACAAAGAAGGCCATTATATAACAATAAAGAGGTTAATTCAGCAAGATAATATAATGATTATAAAAATATATGCACCCAACACTGGAGCACCCGGATATATAAAGAAGATATTATTAGAATTAAAGAGAGAGATAGACTTAATAAAATAACAGCTGGAGACTTCAGTACTCCACTTCCAGCAGTGGACAGATCATCCAGAGAGAAAATCAATTAAAAAAAAAATTGGACTTAATCTGCACTATAGACCAAATGGACCTAATAGATATTTATAGAATATTTCATCCAATGGCTACAGAATACATATTCTTCTCCTTGGCACCATTCTCAAGGAGAGATATGTTAGGCTACAAAAAAAGCTTTAAAACACTCCAAAAGATTGAAATAATATGAAGTATATTCTCTGACCATAATGAAATATAACTAGAAATCAATAAGAAGAAAAATTTTGGAAATTATAAAAACGCATGGAAATTAAACAATATGCTCCTGAATGACCAGTGTGCCAATTAAGAGATTAAGAAGAAAATTGAAAAATTTATTTACAAAATGATAACAGGAACAATATGCCAAACCCTGTGGGATACAGTGAAAGCAGTACTAGGAGGAAAGTGTGTAGCTATAATAAGCACTTACATAAAAAAAGTAGACAAACTTCAAATAAACAATCTAATGATGCTTCTTAAAAAACTAGAAAAGCAAGAGCAAACCAAATCCTAAATCTGTAGAAAAAAGAAATAATAAACATCGGAGTAGAAATAAATGAAATTGAAATGAAGAAAACAATATAAGGATCAATGAAATGAAAAGTTGGGTTTTTTTGAAAAGATAAAGTTGACAAAGCTTCAACCACACTAAGAAAAAAAATACAGAAGACCCAAATGAATAAAATCAGAGATTAAAAAAAGGAGTCATTACAACCAATACTGCAGAAATCCAAAGGATCATTAGGGGCTGTAATGAGCAATCGTATGCCAACAAATTGGAAAATCAATTAATAGAAGAAATTGATAAATTCCTAGACACATAAAACCTACCAAGATTGAACCATGAAAAAATCTAAAATCTGAACATAACCAATAACAATGAGTAATGAGCTCAAGGCCATGATAAAAAGTCTCCCAGCAAAGAAAAACCCAGGGCCTAGTCATTTCACTGCTGAATTCTACCAAACATTTAAAGAAGAACTAATACCAATCCTACTCAAACTATTCCGAAAGAGGAGAAAGGAAGTCTTCCAAACCCATTTTCCAAGACCAGTACTACCCTGATACCAAAACCAGACAAAGGCACATCAAAAAAAGAAACTACAGATGAATATCCCTGATGAACAATGATGGAAAAATCTTCAACAAAATACTAGCAAACTGAATTCAACAACACATTAAAGAGACCTTTCATCATGACCAGGTGGGATTTATCCCAGGGATGCAAGAATGGCTTTAACATATGCAAATCAATCAATGTGATACATCATATCAACAGAAAAAAGGACAAAAACATATGATCGTTTCAACTCATGCTGGAAAACTTTTGATAAAATTCAACATCCCTTCATGATAAAACCCCTAAAAACACGGGGTATAGAAGGAACATACCTCAACATAATAAAAGCTATATATAATAGACCCACAACTAGTGCCATATTGAATGGGGAAAAACTGAAAGCCTTTCCTCTAAGATCTGGAACACGACAAGGATGCCCACTTTACAACTGTTATACAACATGGTACTGGAAGTCCTAACAAGAGCAATCAGACAAGAGAAAGAAAGAAAGAACATACAAATTGGAAAGGAAGGAGTCAAGTTATCCTTGCTTGTAGATGAGGTGATCTTACATTTGGAAAAACCTAAAGACTCCACCAAAAAATTATCAGAATTAATAAATTCAGTAAGGTGCAGCATGCAAATTCAACATATAAAAATCAATAGCATTTCTATATATTAGTAGTGAACAATCTGAAAAAGATATCAAGAAAGTAATTCTCTTTACAGTAGCTACAAGTAAAATTAAATACCTAGGAATCAACCAAAGAAGTGAAGGATCTCAACAGTGAAAACTACAAAACCCTGGTGAAAGAAATGGGAAGGACACCAAAAAATGGAAAGTTATTCCATGTTCAAGGATTGGAAGAATCAATATCGTTAAACTTTCTGTAGTATCCAAAGTGATCTACAGATTCAATGCAATCCCTATCAAAAATACCAATCACATTCTTCTCAGGAATAGAAAAAAAAATTCTGAAATTTATATAACCCAGAATAGCCAAAGCTATCCTGAACAAAATAACAAAAGTGAAGAAATCGCATTACCTGACTTCAAATTATACTACAGAGCTGTAGTCACCTCACCAAAACAGCATAGTACCAGCATAAAAATAGACATATAGACTAATGGAACAGCATAGAGAACCCAGAAACAAATATATACATCTACAGTGAACTCATTTTTGACTAAGGTGCCAAAAACACACATGGGAAAAAGACATCCTCTTCAATAAATGGTACTGAGAAAACTGAATATCCATATGCAAAAGAATGAAACTAGATGCCTATCTCTTGCCATATATAAAAATCAAATAAAATGCATTAAATACTTAAATCTAAGATCTCAAACTATGAAACTACTAAAAGATAACATTGGGGAAACTCTCCAGGACCTTGAAGTGGACAAAGCGTTCTTGAGAAGTACCCCCACAAGCACAGGAAACCAGAGCAAAAATGAACAAGTACGATCACATCAAGTTAAAAACTTCTTCACAGCAAAGGAAGCAATCAGCAAAGTCAAGATACAACCCACAGAAATATTTGCAAACTGGCCAGGCGCAGTGGCTCATGCCTCTAATCCTGGCATTTTGGGAGGCCAAGGTGGGCAGATCATGAGGTCAGGAGTTCAGGATCACCCTGGCCAATATGGTGAAACCCTATCTCTACTAAAGATACAAAAAAATGAGCCAGGAGTGGTGGTGTGTGCCTGTAATCCCAGCTGAGGCAGGAGAATCGCTTGAACCTGGGAGGCAGAGGTTGCAGTGAGCCGAGATTGCACCATTGCACTCCAGCCTGGGTGACAGGGTGAGACTTGGTCTCAAAAAAAAAAAAAAAGAAAAGAAAAAGAAAAAGAAAAGAAAATATTTGCAAACTATCCATCTGACAAGGGATTAATAACCAGAATAGATAAGGAACTAAAAAAACTCTATAGGAAAAAAATCCAATAATCCAATTTTAAAATGAGCAAAATATCTGAATAGACATTTCTCAAAAGAAGACATACAGATGGCAAACAGGTGTATGAAAAGATGCTCAATATCACTGATCATTAGAGAAATGCAAATTAAAACTAAAATGAGATATCATCTCACCGCAGATAAAATAGCCCTTATCCAAGACAGGCAATAATGAATGCTGGCAAGGATGTGGAGAAAAGGAAACCCTCATACACTGTTGGTGGGAGTTTAAATTAGTACAACCACTAAGGATAACTGTTTGGAGGTTCCTCAAAAAACTAAAAATAGGTTAGCATATGACCCAGCAATCTCCCTGCTAGGTGTATACCCCAAAGAAAGGAAATCAGTATTATCAAAGAGATGTCTGCACTCCCATGTTTATTGCAGCACTGTTCAAATAGCCAAGATTGGAAGCAGCCTGGGTGTCCATCAACAGATGAATGGTTAAAGAAAATGTAAGATATATACATAATGGAGTACTATTCAGGTATAAAAAAGAGTGATATCCTGTCATTTGCAACAACATAGATGGAACGGGAGGTAATTTTGTCAAGTGAAATAAGTCAGGTACACAAAGACAAACTTCACGTCTTCTCACTTATTTGTGGGGGTTAGAAATGAAAACAATTGAACTCATGGAGATGGAGAGTAGAAGGATGGCTACCAGAGCTTAGGAAGAGTAGTGGGTGATGGCTCCAAAAAGCTCCTAGAATGGATAAATGAATTCAGCAAAGTTTCAGGATGCAAAATGAATGTACACAAATTAGTGCACCAACAGTGACCAAGCTGAGAGTCAAATAAAGAACTCAACCCCTTTTACAATAGCTGCAAAAAAATAAAATACTTAGGAATATACCTAACCAAGGAAGTGGAAGACCTCTACAAGGAAAACTATAAAACACTGCAGAAACAAGTCATAGACAACACAAATGAGTGGAAACACATCTCAAGCTCATGGATAGGTAGAATCAATATTGCAAAAATGACTGTACTGCCAAAAGCAATCTACAAATTCAATGCAATTCTCATCAAAATACCACCATAATTCTTCACAGAACTAGAAAAAAAAATTCTAAACTTCATATGGAACCAAAAAAGAGCCCACATAGCCAAAGCAAGACTAAATAAAAAAGAACGAATCTGGATGCATCACATTGCCTGATTTCAAACTACACTGTAAGGCCATAGTCACCCAAACAGCATGGTACTGGTGTAAAAATAGGCACATAGACCAATGGAACAGAGTAGAGAACCCAGAAATAAACTCAAACACTCACAGCCAACTGGTCTTCAAGAAAGCAAACAAAAACATAAAGTGGGGAAAGGACGCCCTATGCAACAAATAGTGCTGGGATAATTGGCAAGCCAGATGTAGGAGAATAAAACTGGATCCTCATCTCTCACCTGATACAAAAATCGACTGAGGATAGGCTGGGCATGGTGGCTCATGCCTGCAATCCCAGCACTTTGGGAGGCCGAGGCGGGTGGATCATGAGGTCAGGAGATCGAGACCATCCTGGCTAACACGGTGAAACCCCATCTCTACTAAAAATACAAAAAATTAGCCGGGCATGGTAGAAGGTGCCTGTAGTCCCAGCTACTTGGAAGGCTGAGGCAGGAGAATGGCGTGAACCCAGGAGACGGAGCTTGCAGTGAGCTGAGATTGCGCCATTGCACTCCAGCCTGGGCGACAGGACGAAACTCCATCTCAAAAAAAAACAAACAAACAAACAAAAAAACCAAGAGTATAATTGGGTTGTTTGTAACAGAAAGTATAAATACCTGAGGTGATGGATACGCAATCCCAATGGGAATATTATGCCTTGCATGCCTATATCGCAGTATCTTACGTATTTCATAAATATATATATTTATATATATATATTTATGCATTGGATCTGTAAATTTCTTTGGGCAGTATGGCCATTTTAATGACACTGATTCTTCCTATCCATGAGCATGGAATGCCTTTCCATTTGTGTCATCTCTGGTTTCTTTTAGCAGTGTGTTGTAATTCTCGTCATAGAGATGTTTAACCTCCCTAGTTAGCTGTATTCCTAGGTATTTTATTCTCTTTGTGGCAACTGTGAAAGGGATTGCCTCCAGTCCCTAGTAACCTTGGACTCTCTAGATCCTGAAGGCAATAATGCCTAAGGCTGTGAAAAAGCAAAGATGGTGGCCTGTCCCTCCCCCTGGGAGCTCTATTCCAGGGAGGTGTAATGCTGCTACCAGTGACTGGCTGGAGTTCCAAGCTAGTGGGCCTTATCTTGCAAGGTGCCATGGAAGCAGGGCCTACGGATGGTCAATGCTCAGCCCCCTGGATTTAGCTCCTTTTCTAGGGGTAGAACCTCCCACTTCACTAGAGTTGCAGCTGCTTTTGCCAGGACGTCCAGTTATCTAAAGTTCCTGGGGCTCCATGTATGCCTGAGTGGCTGCTCTGCCAAAATTCCACGTAGCTCTGCATGTCAGAATGCAGACCATGGTGGAGTGGGTTCATGAAGGGATCTCCTGATCTGAGAGTTGCAAAAATATATGGGGGACACATGGATCTCTGGGGTTGTTCACTCACTCATGGAGGTTCCCCTGGCTCTGTGTCACTCCCGGGCAGGCGATTGTCCTGCCTTGCTTTTCTCCATTCTCTGTGGGTTAAGTTGTTTTCCTGATGAATCCCAATAATTATACCTGCATGACTCAGTTGAAGGTGCTGTATTTACTCACCCTTTCTATTTGTCTCCATGAGAGTGGCGCACATTAGCTGCTTCTAGTCAGCCATCTTGACCATCCTTCTCCCTGACTGCCTTTCTTTTGGGTATATACCTAGCAGTGGGATTGCTGGATCATATGGTAACTCTATTTTTAGTTTTCTGAGGAGCCTCCAAACTGTTCTCCACTATTAGTACAATAGTAATTGTACTAATTTACATTCCTATAAACAGTACGAAGGTTTCCTTTTCTCCACATCCTTGCCAGCATTTGTTATAGCCTGTCTTTTGGATAAAAGCTATTATAACTGAGGTGAGATGATATCTCATTGTAGTTTTGATTTGCATTTCTCTGATGATCAATGATATTGAGCACCTTTTCAAATGCCTGTTTGCCATTTGTATGTCTTCTTTTTGAGAAATTTCTACTCAGATCTTTTGCCCACGTTGAAATTGGATTACTAGATTTTTTTCCTATAGAGTTAGTTGAGCTTCTTAAATATTCTGGTAATTAATCCCTTGTCAGATGGGTAATTTTCAATTATTTTCTCCCATTCTTTCCGTGGGTTGTCTTTTCACTTTGTTCACTGTTTCCTTTGCTGTGGAGAAGCTTTTTAACTTGATGTGATCCCATCTGTCTATGTTTGCTTAGGTTGCCTGTGCTTGAGGGGTATTGTTCAAGAAATCTTTACCCAGTCCAATGTCCTGGAGAGTTTCCCCAATGTTTTCTTGTAGTAGTTTCACAGTTTGAGGTCTTAGATTGACATCTTTAGTCCATTTTGATTTGATTTTCAGGTACGGCAAGAGATAGTGATCTAGTTTCATTCTTCTGTACATGGATATCCAGTTTTCCCAGGACTATTTATTGAAGAGACTGCCATTTTCCCAAAGTGTGTTCTTGGCATCTTTGTTGAAAATGAGTTCACTGTGGGTGTGTGGATTTGTTTCTAGGTTCTGTATTCTGTTCCATAGGTCTACGTGTCTGTTTTTATGCCAGTATCACGCTGTTTTGGTGACTATAGCTCTGTAGTATAATTTGAAGTCAGGTAATGTGATTCTTCCAGTTTTATTCTTCTCAGATAGCTTTGGCTATTCTGGGTCTTTTGTAGTTCCATATATATAAATTTAAGATTGTTTGTTCTAATTCTGTGAAGAATGCCATTGGTTTGGGTTTTTTTTGTTTGTTTGTTTGTTTGTTTTTTTGAGATGGAGTCTCGCTTTATCGCCCAGGCTGGAGTGCAGTGGCCGGATCTCAGCTCACTACAAGCTCTGCCTCCCGGGTTCACGCCATTCTCCTGCCTCAGCCTCCCAAGTAGCTGGGACTACAGGCACCTGCCACCTCGCCTGGCTAGTTTTTTGTATTTTTTAGTAGAGATGGGGTTTCACCGTGTTAGCCAGGATGGTCTCGATCTCCTGACCTCGTGATCTGCCCGTCTCAGCCTCCCAAAGTGCTGGGATTACAGACTTGAGCCACCACGCCCGGCCGTCGTTGGTATTTTGATAAGGATTGCACTGAATCGGTAGATGACTTTGGGTAGTATGGACAGTTGAACAATATTGATTCTTTCAGTCCATGAACATGAAATATTTTTCCATTTTTGGTGTCCTCTTTGATTTCCTGCATCAATGTTTTATAGTTTTCATTGTAGACATCTTTCACTTCTTTGGTTAATTCCTAGGTATTTATTTGTAGCTTTGTGCACAGGATTACTTTCTTGATTTCTTTTTCAGATTGTTTGCTGTTGGCATATAGTTCACCAGGGATACAGCAGTAAACAAAATAGGCAAAAATGTTTTTCCTCGTGGAACTATATTCTAGTTGAGAAAAATAGATAAAAAGCAAATCAAATATATAGTATTATGAAGAAAAACTAAAGCATGGAAGCAGAATACAGAATATAATGGAATTGGGCAGAAATGTTAGATTGGTTGCTTTGGAAAGGCTTTACTGAGAAGGTGTCTTTTGAGAAAAGACCTGAAAGAAATGAAGAAACTGTGTCCACACGGATTCCTGGGTAACAGACTTCCCAGTGAATGGCTAATGCAGCTGGCTTCTGTAGTGGAAGCATGCACGGCTAGTTCCTGAAACAGCAAGGAGACAAGTGTGGCTGCAGTGGAGTCAGCATGGTGGGTAAGAATGAGATATGAATGAGAAAGACAACAGGTGACAGAAGGTTATGTAGGACCCTGTAGATTATAGTAAGGGCTTTGGCTTTTACTCTGTGTAAGCTGGAAAACTGTTGGAGGATTTTGAGCAGAGACCTGACATGTTCTGACTTACATTTTAAGTGGATCACTGTGGCTGCCGTACTGAGAACAGACTTTCGGGGGCAAGAGAAGAAGCATGGCTAGAGTTTTGTTGTTATTATTGTTATTGTTTAATTTTACTTTAAGCTCTGGGATACATGTGCAGAATGTGCAGGTTTATTACATAGGTATACATGTGCCATGGTGATTTGCTGCACCTATCAACCTGACATCTAGGTTTTAAGCCCCGTATGCATTAGGTACTTGTCCTAATGCTCTCTCTCCCCTTGCCCCCACCCCACCCACAACAGGCCCCGGTGTGTGATGTTCCCCTCCCTGTGCACATGTGTTCTCATTGTTCAATTTCCACTTATGAGTGAGAACAGAAGCATGGATAGAGTTTGAAGATCACTACAACAATCGAGGTGAGAGATAAGGGTGGCTTTGACTAAGGTGATAACAATGGAGATGACAAAAGATCAGGTTCTCAGTATATCTTGAAAGCAAGCCAACAGGGTTTGCTGAGAGACTAGATGTGGGACGTGAGAGAAGAAGCAAGGATGTCTCCAATATTTTTGGCCTGAGCAACTGGGAAAAAAAGATGCCATGAACCCACTTGGGGAATGTCAGAAGACAGCTTTGGATATGTTGAATTAGCTAGCCTATTGGATATCAAAGTACAGATGTCAAGTTGGCATTTGGAGAGGAAGGATTTTGCCCCACAAAACCTTGGAAGGCTTAGAAACTGGGGGCACTGATTTCCATGGACAGTAGGTGTGAGAGTAGGGGCTGAAAACTGTGTGACTGGTAGAAAAATCTGCAAATATATAAGTTAGACCTCAGGTTCCCTATTCCAATACTAGCGAGTTCATTTTTGAAGAAGCTGAACCAGAAAGTCCCTGGACTCAGAACACCGGGTACTGTGCAGGGCTGGATGCAAACATGGAGGTTAGGTGAAAGTCTACGTATTGAACAGTGAGGTCTGCAGCTCCTCATCCCTATGCATTTCTCAGGTTTATATTAACCAGGCAAGCATTTGTAAGATCCTTCTCTGAATGGCCCAAGAGAATAGACCTGCAGATACTGACATCTGGGGGTCAGTTAGATGAGTGGAGGAAGTCAAGTACCCAATCCTCTATAATAAGCTAGGGTTTCACCATATTGGCCAGGCTGGTCTCGAACTCCTGACCCTGTGATCCGCCTGCCTTGGCCTCCCAAAGTGCTGGGATTGCAGGCGTGAGCCACCGTGCCTGGCCAATAAATTGTATCTTGATCTTGGAAAGAAACAAAAAAAGCCCAAACTGAGATTTGAGAATCAAAGTTTGCCTTTGCATCCAGGCAGTTAACTGCCTGCAACAAACAAAAAAAATCTCAATGGTTTCAGAGGGAGCTAAAAGAAACCAGCATCTATACAACGTAATATTTACAATGTCTAGAATTCAATCCCAAATTACTTGACAAGCAAAGAAACAGGTAATTGTGATCCCTTATCAAGAGAAAATACAATCAAAAGCCCAATCCAAGATGACCCATATGTTGTAATTATTAAATAAGGATTTTAAAGCATCTATTGTAACCATGCATAATGATGTAAAGAAAAATATATATTTGTAATAAATAAACAAATGGAAAATCTCAGCAGATAAATAAAAACTCTGCAAATAAACCAGGTGGAAGTTCTAAAATTGATTAAAATATCTAAAATTAAAAATTAACAGCAGCAGATAGAAGATGACAGAGGACTCAGTGAATTTGAAGACAGATCAACAGAAATTATCTAATCTGAAGAAAAAAATTAAAATAGAAGAGATCCTCAACATCAAAATCTCTGAGATACTTTTAATGAGTCCCAGAGAAAGAGACAAAGAATGGGGCAGAAAAAAATCTTGCAAAACAATAGCTGAAATTTCCCCCAATTTGGTGAAAGACATTAATTTACAGGCACAAGAAATTCAGCAAATCCCAATCAGGATAAAGATGAAGAAAACTATGCGTAGACAAATCGTTATCAAACTGCTGACAACCAAAGACAAAAAGAAAACCTGATACCTTTCAGAGAAAAATGACAGATTACATACAGGGAATGACAACTCAAATGACCATGTACTTCTCACCAGATACTATGGAAGCCAAATAATTATGCTTGATGCATCCCCAAGCATAAACTAAAAGGGAATTCGAAAAAATATTCAAAGAATTCAAAAGGCGGCAAGAAAGGAGGAACGCGGGAACAAAAAAACAAGGGGCATACAGGAAAAATGACAATAATGTTGCAGACCTAAATTCAACTGTATCAACAATTATATTAAATGCTAATATACTAAGCACTCCAATTAAAATATGGAATTGGACCCTGTTCACAAGATGACGCCAAAAGCCAAGAAGGAAGCTCCTGCCCCTCCTAAAGCTGAAGCCAAAGCAAAGGCTTTAAAGGCCAAGGAGGCAGTGTTGAAAGGTGTCCACGGCCACATAAAAAAGAAGATCCACCAAAAAATCAAGATCCACCCACCTTCTGGCAGCCCAAGACACTGTGACTCTGGAGGCAGCCCAGATAGTCTCAGGAGAGTGCCCCCAGGAGAAACAAGCTTGACCACTATGCTGTCATCAAGTTTCTGCTGACCACTGAGTCTGCCATGAAGGAGACAGAAGACAACAACACACTTATGTTCATCGTGGATGTTAAAACCAACAAGCGCCAGATCAAACAGGCTGTGAAGAAGCTCTGTGACATGGATGTGGCCACGGTCAACACCCTGATCAGCCTGTTGGAGAGAAGAAGGCATATGTTCAACTGCCTCCTGATTATGATGCTTTGGATGTTGCCAACAAAATTGTGTTGAGTCCAGTTGGCTAAATCTAAATATATGTATGTCTTTTTCACCATAAAAAAATATGGAATTGGAAGTAGCTCCCCAACTTACTGCTTGCTGAGGAAAAGGCATAGATCATCCATTCCCATTGCTTCTATACTCATTTGATATGTATCTACCCAAAAGTAATATGCTGTTTCACTCCCCTGTACTCTGCCTTCTGCCTCAAATGCCCTTCCTATCTCCCACCATCCTCACCCCCAGCATTCAACACACACACACACACACACACAAACACACACACACTCCCTCATGTCTTGCCTTTCCATGAAAGTGATATGATCTGACCACTCCACTTACTGCAATAAAAATAGATCATATTTACGCATGGGTGAAATTATATCTTGCTATGCAAGCTCACTAAGAGCTGAGACTTCATTTTGTTTGTGATTGTAGCCCCTGAGCTAGGTGTATTTAGCTATTATGTCTAGGTGTATTAGGCTATTTAGCTATCAAAAACATTAATCAGTAATCAAAATTAAGTAGTGAATATGGTAGGCTGTTCCCCACTAATAAAATTTATAATAACAAACTTGAATAGGGGAGTAATTCAAGCCAGACTATGTCCTCTGCTTTATAAAATAATATCCTGCCAACTTGGCATGACATAGTATTTTTTTTCCTGACAAATACTCACATATTTGCTCAAACAAATTAATATTCTTCCTTTGATTCACTTTTTTTTGGAGGAAATAAGTTCACGTGTCAATGTAAAAGCTGATCCTTACAACCTCTCCTCCAAATGAATTTTTATATCTTCATGATAACAAGATAATTAAGGAACAATAAACTTTTCTTTAACTTTGTCTTTTTTTTTTTTTAGACCTAACCCTGGCCTTCCAAATGGAGCCCTCGTTACTGAGATAGAAAAACAATGATATGCTGCTAAATATTTAACAACCAGATCTTGGGGATGGAGAGATACTCTGATTTGTAGCATTTGCCCGTTTCCATGGTTTAAATACTCTCATTATGGCCAATTTTAAGGTATCGACATGACCTTACAAATGGAACATTAAGAAGAGCTGGACAAGTCGAGCACAGTGGCTCATGCCTGTAATCCTAGCACTTTGGGAGGCCAAGGCAGAAGGATCATGAGGTCAGGAGTTCAAGACCAGCCTTGCCAAGATAGTGAAATGGCATTTCTACTAAAAATACAAAAATTAGCCTGGTGTGGTGGTGGGCACCTGTAATCCTAGCTACTCGGGAGGCTGGGGCAGAGAATTACTTGAACCCAGGAGGCAGAGGTTGCAGTGAGCCGAGATGGCACCACTGCACTCCAGCCTGGGTGACAGAGTGAGACTCCATCTCAAAAAAAGAAAAAAAAGAAGAAGAAGAAATGGACACAATATTTCAGAGCCAGTGTGAACCATTGTAAGAAAGACCACATGATGTCAAGGACAGGGTAGGAAGAAATACTTGTAAGTTTCCATTTTTTAAAATTAAAACACTAGTGATTCTCTAAAATGAGAGTCTGAGTGATTGTTCATTACCACAACTTAACCATATGAGTAAGTTCACCCCAAATTCTGAGTGAAAAGACTCTTGAGTCTCTAAACTTTTTCTCTTTCACCTCCCCCACTCCACCATAAAAAGCAACAACAACAAAAAATTGACATATATGGTCATTTGTCCTGAGTTCCATGAGATTTGCTGCAACCAAGGTGACTATACCATGATCAAGATATTAAAAAATTGGTTGCATGCAGTGGCACATTTCCGTAATCTCAGGACCTTGGAAGGCCGAGGTGGGAGGATCACTTGAGGCCAGGAGTTCAAAACCAGCCTGGGTAACATGGTGGGACCCCATTTCTATAATTTTTTTTTTTTTAAGTTAGCTGGGTATGGTAGCGTGTGCCTGTAGTCTGTGTGAAGGCAGAGGGATTGCTTGAACCTGGGAGTTCGAGGCTGCAGTGAGCTATGATCACTACTGCACTCCAGCCTGAGTGACAGAGACAGACTTTATCTCTTTACCATATATATATAATCTGGGAAAAGGAGAAGGCTCATAACACTGACCCTCATCAACGTCAGGGAAGAGACCTGGACATCTGGGCTGTGATTGCTGATTGGATGGGAATGGGTTGGTGGCAAAAGTGGGTGAGATGTTTTAACCCGGGGCGGGACACGGGGGAAATGTGAATGTGTGAAAAGAGATTTCTCACAGAAAGAAAGGAAGAGAAAAGTACTGGTCACTCCCCACAGAGAATGCCATGGAGTTGCTGTTTCTTGCCCATGAGTTTAATGACAAGCTTCCTTCCCCTTCACATGCCAACTAAGCAGCAGCCAGCAGGCCATTCCCCGTCTTTGCTGTCCAACCAAGCGTACAGTCTTCCCCAAACACAGTCACAGATATTCACAGGCTTGAATGCCATCCAGAGACTAGTCATTTGATGCAATTGCCTGTGGTCTGACAAACAAACTCCCACCCACACACGTTTTGCTTGAGGAGTCTGAAATCTACGCATCTCCCGGGACTCGGGGCCCACTCTGACCACAGGATTCTTCTAAAGACACCACCGACAGAAGTGTGTGCAATTGCACCATATAATTTTTGTCTGGGAAGTGAAATGTCTCTGTTGTTACATCATCTTCCTTAGCGTAGTGATCCCTCAAAAGAAGAAAGTCGAAATAAGATCCCTTCTCAAAGTCAACTATTAAAACAATCCTTTTTAAATATTCTCTCCTGTCTTCCATATTGTACGAGCAGAGCTCTCACACAATTTCTCTTCTGATCTTCAAAACGATTCATGGAGGGGTGTATTATTGCTGTGTCCTAGTCCAGCCAGGACTTCCTGCTCCCCCTTTCCCCCATTCCTGCAAAGGTGACATGGCCAGCCCGGCCAATTCACGTCTGAGCGACCGGCTTCCTGTGACAACCTTCGCCCGCCTCCCCTGACCCACGGGCCCTGACACAAAGAGACCGCCGGAAACTCCCAACAACGGCCAAGCGGGTAGCCACAGTGTCCTGGAAAGGAATTCCAAGCCCACAACAGAGCATTTCTCATCTAGTTGTTTTTTTTTTTTTTTTTTATGGGATTGGGGTTGGCAACCAGCCAAAGACGGGTGGCAGAATGATGAAATCATGCAAGTCCACGGCACCGATTGATGTTGTAGTGGAAATGGGGACAGGCTTTTGTACTAACCAGAATGTTCCTCATACACTGTCTGATTAATAATAGTGATGGCCCAGGAACAGTCATGGTAGTCAAAGAGAAACATTGCTTTATCTGTAATATTCTATTTTTTTAAAGAGCATATATTCATATATTCGTTATGTAATATAAGTTATCTTGAGAAATGAAAAGAAAATGGCCATTGCTGCCGCTTGCAGAGCCCTCAGACTCGGGGCTGTTGTGTGAGTGGGGGAAGATTTCTAACTCCTGCTTAATTATCTCAAAACACCCCATCCATTCCGGTCAGTCAGCATTTGACTGCCTGCTACTGCAAAGCCCAGTACTGCACTGCCTAATAAGTGCAAAGCCCACAGGTCCCTCCACGAAGGCAGGGGTGGTTGGTCAGAAAGAGCTGGCTCTCAAATCGCCCATGCCTGGGACCGGATGGGGAGGAGTTGAGACAACAGACACACAGCCAACTAACCATAACCAGAGACGAAGAAGGTAGGTTCTAGATCAGTGTTGGCATAGGAGTTGGTCCTGAAGAACTGCTGGGATTTTGATGGGGAAGGGAAGGGGTGGTGTGGGTGGGACAGTCTGCAGGAGGAAACATCTTGGAAGAAAATTAGGATGTAGATGAAAAGCAACCTATGGTCACTTCTAATTCCACCCCCATACCCTGGCCACACCTTCCATTCCTCTAAGATGTCCAATCTATACACCCCTGACACCACCCCATCCCAACTCAGCAGGAGACAATGTGTGAAAACAAACCTCTTCGTTTTTATTTCTTTTTCTCTCCCTTCCTTCCTTCCTTCCTCCCTCCCTCCCTCTCTCTCTCTTTCTTTCTTTCTTTCTTTCTTTTGACAGAGACTCGCTCTGTTGCCCAGGCTGGAGTGCAGTCGTGCAATCTCAGCTCACTGCAACCTCCACTTCCCGGGTTCAAGCGATTCTCCTGCCTCAGCCTCCTGAGTAGCTGGGGTTATAGGCACACACTACCACACCCGGCTAATTTTTGTATTTTTAGTAGAGACGGGGTTTCACCATGTTGGTCAGGCTGGTCTCCTGACCTCGCGATCCACACACCTCAGCCTCCCAAAGTGCTGGGATTATAGGCATGAGTCACTGGGCCTGACCTGCTTATTTTTCATTCTTGATATTCACAGACTGCCCAGAGACAGACAGGAATGGGCAGTGAGGGTCAGAAGGATTAAGGAGCTTGCCTAGCCAGTGAGGAAGGGAACAAGATAAGATGCAAACCTCAGTCTCTGACTCTTGGTTAAGTGCTCCCTACCCCAACCAGCTGTCAAATGAGGTGGATGCGGTCTTGATTAGGTACATAGACACCTGAATAAGATCAACCTGGTGTGAATCCCAGCTCTGATGTTGAGTGATTGACCTAGTCTCTCTCTGCCTCCATTTTCTCTTTTTTTCTTTTCATTTTTCTTTTTTGAGGCAGAGTCTCACTCTGTCACTGCCTCTGTTTTCCACAGCAAAATGGAATCAACAATGCTTACCTGAGGGATTAAAACGAAGACAATGCCTACCTAATGCTTAGAATGGTGCCTGGAACCTAGACGATGCCCAAGCAGTCCTTCATGCTTCCCTCCTATCGCCGTGATCATCAGTACCACCACGCACCGCTTCTCATTTAGTGCCTGAGTTTTAGAGCCTGCCTGGAAGCTGGAGCCCTGCCTGGACATTTCCCTTCATCTTGTTACCCTCCTCAGAGAGGCGGCACCCACCCCACTGGCAGACTCCTCGGGAATTCTCTGGGCCTGCTTGTCATCACACCAGACGTTGTTTAGAGTCCTTCTGTAAGCACAGCTGTTTCTAGTATCTGCAAAAACTCTAAGGGCCCCGGGGAGGATACACACCAGATTGGGTCTGGGCTCACACTACCCTGCATCCCCAGCGCCTCCCTGGACGCTGTTTGCGAAGTCCTCACCGCCTGGAAGTCCAGGAGCCATTTTTAGGGAACAGCATTCAAGCTCAACACGGCAAGTTCCCTCTTTCCTGCAGAGGGAGGAGCAGAAGGGAGCCGGAGATGGGGGAGAAGGGTGGGAGGTGGATGGTTTGGAGAAGGGATGGAGACCCAGACGCAGCGAAGCCAGTCAGCCAGGGTAAGCGAACAAGCTGCTGCCCAGGAGAAGCCTGGCCTCAGGCTCCCTGTGATAGCCGCAAAGAATGACCGCAGAGAGCGGCAGCAGGTGCTGGCCATGCTGTAGAGGGGCTTCCTGGGAGGGTCCAGCCACAGGAATCAACGGGGAATCCTGAGCCGAGAATTCTGAGGGTAGGATCTCCTCCCTCCCTGAAGCTGTGGGCTGGGCCGTCGGAAGACTTTCAGTTTTGTTTCCTTGCCTGCAAGAAACGAAACTCAACTGAAAGACTCCAGAGAGCAGAACATGGAAGGAGCCTTCTCGGTGTGCAAGAACTGGTAAGAAAGCGCTTTCTCCAGCAGCAGACCCTGGCTGGTGAGGGAGAAACGCCGAGGAGATACGGCTGTTTCTGAAGGGAGGAGAAAGTAGTTCCGGCATCAAAACACTTAGGAGGACAAGCAGCTGGAGACCGTGGGCCCCGAGGGTAGGAGGGTCTAAACGTGATAATCTCTGGGTGAGGGTGGACAGCATTACCTCCACTTCACTGCAGCCCCTTCCCCCCAAATTTTAGGCTTCCTGGGACAGTTCTGAAGACAAATAGCCCGGCCAGTGGTCCCAGCTGGGCTACTCATACTTGTGAGACCTTGGGTCCTAATCTGGGGTTCTGATACTCTGACCTTCACACCAGTCTGTGAAAGAAAGGGTCCCACGGAGATTCTCCAGGACTACTCTCACCCTCCTTGAAAGGGAGCCGTGGGGCAGAGCAGGGAGGACAGAGCAGGGGGCTGGGACCACACCTCTAACGGGGCGGGGCTGGGGCGGGGGTGGAATCTGACCCGTGGAAAATCCCCATTCTCAGAGCTCCCTACCTGTGGCAGGGACTTGAGTGGGACCCTCCCCGGAGAGCTTTGCTCCAGCCAGACCCTTCAACTACTCTGGTTTCTCAACCAGCCTAGGAGGAGCAGGGGGAGAAGGGACCAGGCCAGGCAGAGGAGAGAGAACAGAGGAAGGGAAAATGTTGCCGCCTGTGTGCCCGCTGCCTGGGCAGAGCAGAAGCAAAGAGCTTGTTCACATCAAGAGGAGTGAGGCTTTGACAGTCCCTCTCGGGGCACGCCCCATGTGCCAGGGACATGGGCATGCAACTGTTCTCGTCCTCTGGGCCTTTATGGCTATGGCAGTTTATCTGTAGGTCAATTATACTTCCATAAGGCTGTTTTTAAAATGAAACATTTCACTTTAAATAATGTAAATAATTAAATTATTTCAATTTAAACAATTCGAGAGAAGTGCCAACTTCTCTTGAATCTTTTTTCTTGTTTTCTGGTGCCCCTGTTTGGTCCACAGTGTTAGGAACGCAGCCCTGCTAGGGCAGCCTTGCTCCCCATTTCCCTTCTCCCGAACTGCCACGAGCAAGAGTTGATGGAAGTGAAAAGGGTCATTTCTTTCTTTCTTCCTTTTTTTTTTTTTTTTTTTTAAAGATGGAGTTTCGCTTCCTTTTGCCCAGGCTGGAGTGCAATGGTGCGATCTCAGCTCACTGCAACCTCCACTTCCCGGGTTCAAGTGATTCTCCTGCCTCAGCCTCCCAAGTAGCTGGAATTACAGGCGTGCGCCACCACGTCCGGCTAATTTTGTATTTTTTTAGTAGAGATGAGGTTTCACTATGTTGGCCAGGCTGGTCTCTAACTCCTGACCTCAGGTGATCTACCTGCCTCGGTCTCCCAAAGTGCTGGGATTACAGGCGTGAGCCACCACACTTGGCTAATTTTGTATTTTTAGTAGAGATGGGATTTCTCCATGTTGGTCAGGCTGGTCTTGGATTCCCAACCTCAGGTGATCCTCCCGCCTTGGCCTCCCAAAGTGCTGGGATTACAGGCATGAGCCACGGCGCCCAGCCGAAAAGGGGCGCTTCTTGGTGAAGAGGATGGTTGGAGAAAAACGCCCTGCCCAGGAAGTGGGAGGCTCAGAACCCTTCCTTCATTGTGGTCTCCGGGAGGAACCTCGGAGTCCCTGTGAGTTAGCGCAGGTGAACCTGGAGGCAGGAGAGACTTGGGAAGCTCTCGCTTTGGAGATTCTGGAAGTTGGCATGGCCCTGGCGGGAAGCATGAGTCTAGCAGGGCTGCGTTCCTAACACTGTGGACCAAACAGGGGCACCAGAAAACAAGAAAAAAAGATTCAAGAGAATTTGGCACTTCTCTCGAATTGTTTAAATTGAAATAATTTAATTGTTTACATTATTTAAAGTGAAATGTTTCATTTTAAAAACAGCCTTATAGAGGTATAACTGACCTACAAATAAACTGCACATTTTAAAGGGTAGTAATTGGTAAGTGTTGGCCTATGTTATACACATCCATGAAACACCATCACCCCCAAACCTCCCCCGTGCCCCTTGGTAATTCCTCCCTCCTGCTCCTTCCCATGCCCCGCCCCAGCAATGTAAGAGCTCTGCAGAACGTCCTTCTTCTTATTCGATGCTGCCCCACTGTTCTGGTTTTGGACCCACACAGGGAGTGTGGGGCAGGAGGTCATCATCATCACATGTTCAGTGCTTAAGGCCTCTGGAGATCTAGCCCTGGGTATGAAATACAGCTCCATGTTTTATAATTTGAAAATAAGTCTGCTTTCCCATCCCCCCACCTTGACCCTGTAGCAAAAGACATGTAGCCTCTGCCCACTTCGCCCTCCATGAGGCTCACTGCCTGCGGTTCCTGGTCCTGTGCCCGGAGTGTGAGGAGCCTGTGTCCAGGAAAAACATGGAGGAGCACTGCAAGGTTGAGCACCAACAGGTGAGGAAGTGGCAAGGATGGGGTCTGGGAATCGGGGCAAGGGTGCAGTCCTGCCTGCAGGAGAAATGGGGTCTGAGAGTCAGGGGACGAGGGCCCAGTCCTCCCTGCAGGTGAGATGGGGTCCGGGAGTCAAGGTGAGTGTTCAGTCCTCTCTGCAGGAGAGATGGGGTCTGGGCGTTGGAGTGAGGGCTGGGGACTTAAGGCAAGGGTCCAGTCCCCCAGGCAGAGACTCACTTGAGGGTCATGGGAAGTCATTCAGCCCCTCCACACGAAGCCCCATGGAAAGGAAATGTTAATCCTGCCTTTTCATGCTAATCTGAGTCTACCTCCAGTTTTCCCATTTCCAATCCTTTCCCTATAGGCTTATGGATCTGGCACAGGCAAGAGGTTCTGGTTTCAGGAAAGATTGGCTGTTCTCTTGAGATCTGTAAAGAGAGGACGTGAAAAAGGAAGGCCCTGGAAGGCAGTCAGGTTGAGCTTCATTTCCCGCCTTTCCATGTCCATTCCTCCTGGGGCCCCTGATCTGTCTCTCTGGAGATACTCAAGCTCAGGCAGCCATTGCAACTCAGACTGGTCTGACAAACCACTTCTTGAACACTGGGCTGGGTGCTAGAGAGAGACTGAGGTAGGCACACCGGATCCCTGCCCTGTAGGAGTTCACAGACCGAAACCCAGAACTGTGAGCCAAAGTGGATGTGGGGCAGGCCCTGGGTGCTGGGTGGACCCACATCTGGTGTGTGTGTGTATGTTTAGGTTGGGTGTACGATGTGTCAGCAGAGTATGCAGAAGTCCTCGCTGGAGTTTCATGAGGTAAGAGCCCCATGTGGTCCATGAGTCCAACAGAGCTCAGATCTCCCGAGGGCAGTCCCCCACTCTGGCCCTTCTCATCTGCTTACTCGTTTTGGCCGCAATTCCCTAGGGAGATGGGCACAAGTCCTTGATCTGCCTACAGTCAAAGAGGCCAGTGATCGGCCAGGCACTGTGGCTCGCGCCTATAATCCCAGCACTTTGGGAGGCCAAGGTGGGCAGATCATGAGGTCAAGAGTTCAAGGCCAGCCTGACCAACATGGTAAAACCCCGTCTCTACTAAAAATACAAAAATTAGCCGGGCGTGGTGGCGCATGCCTGTAGTCCCACCCACTCAGGAGGCTGAGGCAGGAGAATCACTTGAACCCGGGAGGCGGAGGTTGCAGTGAAGCAAGATCAAGCCACTGCTCTCCAGACTGGGTGTCACAGTGAGACTCTGTCTCAAAAACAAAGAAAAAGGCCAGTGATCATGCCGTTCCTGCTCCCTCCCACAGGCCAATGAGTGCCAGGAGCGCCCTGTTGAGTGTAAGTTCTGTGAACTGGACATGCAGCTCAGCAAGCTGGAGCTCCATGAGTCCTACTGCGGCAGCCGGACAGAACTCTGCCCAGGCTGTGGCCAGTTCATCATGCGCCGAATGCTCGCGCAGCACACAGATGTCTGTCGGAGTGAACAGGCCCAGCTCAGGAAAGGTGAGCACACGACTGGGGTGGAAGAGAGACGTTCCAAGGGCCAGAGCCTTTCCTGGATGGGATGCAAGGAAGGGAAGCTCTCAACAGGATGGATGACAAGTGTATTTGCTGTATAGATCTCAATTCATCTGACTATTCTAATTCTAAACCATGCCTCAGAGTGGCCTTCCTGTGTATTTGCTGTGGTCCTCAAATGACTGGTCCAGGGAGACCAGGAGGCCGGGGCTAGAGCCTGGCTGCCACAGAGTTGAGTAAAGAGGCCACAGAGAAGCTGGGCGGGGTGGCTCATGCCTGTAATCCCAGCACTTTAGGAGGCTGAGGCGAGCAGATCACCTGAGGTCGGGAGTTCGAGATCACCTTGACCAACATGGAGAAACCCTGTCTCTACTAAAAATACAAAATTAGCCAGACGTGGTAGCGGGCGCCCATAGTCCCAGCTACTTGGGAGACTGAGACAGGAGAATTGCTTGGACCCAGGAGGCGGAGGTTGCAGTGAGCCGAGATCACGCCATTGCACTCCAGCCTGGGCAACAAGAGCAAAACTCTGTCTCAAAAAAAAAAAGAAAAGAAAAAGAAAAGAAAAGAGAGACCATGGGGAGCATGGGGAATCCTAGGAAACAGGGGGCTTACTTTGAGTGTCTCCAGCACAATCCTAGCCTGGCAGAGATCCATTGCATCCTTTTACAGATAAGAAACCTACACACAGAATAAAGCAGGGGCTTGCTAGAGGCAGAAATAAGACTGGACTCCCACATTTCCCGGCACCGAATCTTAAGGCTTTTTCCATTATCAGCAATGGCCAGAAGGGAGCTAGCGATAGCTCCTGGCCTGGGGGCCTATGTATTGGCTCCCTGGTACCATTTTATGTTCACTTGACTCACTCACCTCTTTATGAGGGTATATTTACTGTCACACAACCATCAGTGTGACAGATCCTTTGGTGCATTTGCTGGTTGTTTTGGTAACATGGGAGAGAATCTAAAACTCCCCAGTCCGTAACCCTCTCCTGATAAACAATCGATCCAAGGGCAAAACTGGCCAATGCAAATCTGAAAAGTGTGAGAGTCATGTCCATTTCCTTCATCCCAGCATGGCTGGACTTCAACAGAATCAAACACAATCTTCACAACTTCAGTGCAACACAACACAACACAACACAACACAGCTTCAACACCATCAACAAAGATGTGTTCAACCAACACCTGGTCGGATCACAGAGGCTGGAAACTGGTGGAATGAAAGAGCAGTCAGGTTGGAGTGGGCTGGCATCCGCAGCTACAGCTTCATTCATCGCCTCAGAAACCAGTCCTGCTCCAGGAAAATGCCTCTCCATTAGGGTTGCTGCTGCCCTGAGTGCACATCTGTGGCCGTAAAGGAAATGATGTGGATGACTCGGCCACAAGTTGCCTGTGTGGTCAAGGATGCCGGCAGCGCAGAAAAGTCGAGGCCAGGCAGGCCCGGGGGTCAGTTCACGCTCATGAGTACAGGCCATGTAGGCAGGTGTGGGAGAGCTGGGCTAGCCATTGACAAGGTGGTGTTGTTTCTCCGCTTATTCAGGCGAAAGAATTTCAGCTCCTGAAAGGGAAATCTACTGTCATTATTGCAACCAAATGATTCCAGAAAATAAGTATTTCCACCATATGGTGAGTAGCAATTCGTAATTTTCTGATGGTACCAATAGTTCGTCCACATTCTGAAAAGTGTCATAGGAAAGGCAGACTCTGGGCCCAGTTTTACATAGCACGGATATTAAAGGGTCCTATATTTATTTTTTGCTTTGTTCAAAAAGATATTTTAGTGACTTGTTTAGGCTAATCAAGCACACACAACTGGTCTTCATTTGTGCCCAGCCCTTCAAAGGGGCCTCCCTTACCACTCTCAACACCCCCTGATCACCTCTGACCATCTCCAACCTTCATGGCCTGGACATTGCAATTTGGTCCTCAATAGGGCCTGTCCTACTGCTTTCTGTCCCATGTGGGAGTCTTCTCTGTCAGACTGTGAGTTTCCTACAAAACTGATGGACTTTTTCCATTTTCGTGACATCAGGGCTTGGTGCAAAAAGAGGACTCTATAGAGATGCAGCTATGTGATTGACTGACTGACTGATTTTGCCTGGGAACACTCACAGGCTCTTCCCTCCATAGCCTTAAGTGCCTTTTAGTGCACTGCTGTGCCAAGTTGCTCCCTTCTTTTGCACAGAATGAAGCATTTCCCCTTTGGGAAACTTACCAAGACTTCTCTCCAAAGAACTCTTCTCCTTGGGCAGAAAGTTGTTTACCTTTCTGAACACTTCAGTTCCTAAAACTACAGAATATCAAAACTAAACAAACCACAGAGATGATCCAGCTTTTTGCTCTTTTTTGTTTGTTTTTACTGTTGTGGTAAACCACATATGATGTAAAATTTGCCATCGCTGTAGAGACATTTGGTACATTCACAGTGTTGTGCAATCTGGTTCTAGAATATTTTCATCATTCCAAAAAGAAATCCTGTACCCATTACCAGATACCATCCATTCCCTCACCTTCCCAGTTCCTGGCAACCACTAGTCTGCTTTCTATCTCTATGGATTAGTCTATTCTGGACATTTCACATCAATGGAGTCATATACTATGTGGTCTTATATAACCATCTTCTTTCACTTAGCATAATATTTTCAAGGTTTACCCGTGTTGTAGTTGTGGTGTGTATTAGCACTTTATTCCTTTTAATGGCCCTTTTTTTTTTTTTTCTGAGACAGGGTCTCACTCTGTCGCCCAGGCTGGAGTGCAGTGGCATGATCTCGGCTCACTGCAACCTCTGCCTCCCAGATTCAAGCGATTCTCCTGCCTCAGCCTCCCGAGTAGCTGGAACTATAGGTGCCCACCACCACGACTGGCTAATTTTTATATATATATATATATATTTTTTTTTAGTAGAGACGGGGTTTTACCATGTTGGCCAGGCTGGTCTCAAACTCCTGACCTCAGTGATCCGCCTTCCTCGGCTTCCCAATGTTAATGGCCTTTTTCATCCCACATTTTGTTTCTCTACTTGTTGATAAAATTTGGATTGTTTTCACCTTTCAGCTCTTTGCTTTTTGAAGTGCAGTCTGTGGACCAGCTGCATCAGCATCACCTGGGATCCTGTTAGAAATGCAGACTCTCAGGCCCTCCCCCTAGAAATGCTCAATCAGAATATGCAGGGTCACATGATTTCCCAGGCATGTCAAGTCTGAGACGCGCTGCCCCAGCCACGGGATTCTCAGCCTTGGCTGAACATGGAAATCACCTACTGACTTGTTTTCCTTAGTACTGATGTTTATTCGATGCTATAAGTGGTCCATGTCTTCTATTTGAATGAGAAAATACTTGGTGAGCACCCAAACAAGAGTGAAGCTGACTACTCCCCTTCAAATGTTCAGCCTGGCAACCAAGGCCCCTACCTACATACTTATTTGAAGGCTGCAGGGAGGTGGGGAGCTCCAGTACACATGGAACTGGATTTGTGCTCAGAAACTCTGAATTTTAGTTCTGCTCTGCCCCTTACTGGCTGTGTAACCTCTCTGAGCTTCTTTCTTCTTTGGAGGAGAATGGGGATAATGGTTTATCTCCTCGTTCAGGAAAAGAAGACATCCATGACCAGCCAAACACCAGATCTATCTCCTTTGCAGCATCCACACTCACTTACTTTGCCTTCCCACCTCTTAACCATAGAGGAACTTTCTTTGTGCCCATCTAAAGCCTATCTCCTCCTACTGGTATACTATATCCTCTCTTTCTGCCTACACAGGGTCACACAAGGTTTTTGCTACACTGCTCCAGCAATTCTCCCCTCTCTGTCCTGCAACAGGGAGAGGTTAAATGAGCTGTACCCACAGGCAACAACAAAGTCTCAAAACTCTAGGATGTCCTAACATTTCTTACAATAAGTTTTTAAAGGGGTACCACTACTGAGTATGTATATATCAATGGTGAATCTTTGGCCTTGCACGAAAATAATTTTCTTTTTTAATTTTTGAAAATTAAGGATTGAAATCATGTATACTAGGTGGTTTGTGGTTTTCAGTCTTTAACTTTTTATTAACACGACCTAAAACCAGAAAAACATGTAATACTTCTGATCCCATCTCCTACAAGCTACTATCTTGCTTCTTTGTTGCCCTCCTCAGAAAAACATTTGAACTAGTTGTCTATAAAACACTGCCTCCGTGTTTTCTTCTCCCATTCTTATTCCCACTCTAGTCTTGCCCTCCAATGTAACCAAATCTACTCTTGTCAAAATCAATGACCTCTGCATTGCTAAATCCAATGCTCAGTTCTCAGTTCTCAATTTATGGGGACCATTTACTGCTCATCACTCCCTCTTCCTTAACGCACTTTCTCGGCTTCCAGGGTACCATACTCTTATGGTTTTCAATGACCTTGGTGGTCTCTCATTCTCTACCTCCCCAACCTCTTAATTTTGAGGGGCCCTGGGGCTTAGTCTCTGGTCTCTTCTCTACCTATATTCACTGCCTTATTTCATTCTACCTCCTGATTTTTAAAAATGCCATATGTAGTCAGACACTTCCAAATTTATAGCTCAGGCTAGGCTTTTCTCCCCAAACTCTAGATTTGTATATTACTATTTACTGCATCTTCACTTGAATGCTTTATAGACATCTTAAATGTAACACATCTGAAATGGAATCCTCTCTGCCACAGCTTGGCCCATCTCAGTTAATGGCAACTCTATCCTTCCAGTCGTTCAGGCCAAAATCTCAGTTTCACTCTCGATTTCTCTTTCCCTCCATGTTGCTGATATGAACCATCATCTTCTCTAGCCCAGACGCTGCAGCTGTCTCCTAAACAGTCTTCCTACTTCTCACCTTGCCTCCTGCAGTCTATTCTTATCACAGTGGTCAACGTGATCCCTGAAAAATACAAGTCAGATTGTTTGGCTCCTCTGTTCAGATATCTGCACTGATTCTTGCCCCATATTATGCAAACTCAAAACTACAGTGGCCTTAGAGATCTATGTCATCTTTGCCTCCCTTCCTATCTCATCACCTCTTTGATCTCACGTACTACTCCTTTTCAGCTTACTGGCCTCCTGATCATTTCTTGAGCATACCATGCCTTAGGGCTTTTTCACTGGCTACTGCCTCTGGCTGGAAGCTACCTCTTCACCTTCCCCACCTTATTGCAGGAGCTAACTCTCTCACTTCTCTCAAGTGTTTACCCAGATGGCACCTGCTCAAGGAGATGTACCACAACAACCTATTTAAAATTGCAACCCCCTCTCCATCACATATTTACTACCCCTTACCTTCTTCTATTTTTTTTTCCATAGCATTTGCCAACTTCTAACATATTATCTAATTTACTTACTTATGATGGCCCTTGTTAATTATCTCCCACCACCTCAGTAAAACTATAAGCCCCACTGCTCCCCTTCATGCTAACTACTCCCCACACACAAATATTCTACTTTCACTTTTAGCTGTTTCTTCCAGTAATCACCTTCATATGTCTAAAGAACCTTCTTACATTTTTTCCAATTTTAGATATTACCTGTTGACTCATAAGGATTTAGGAATATAGATTTCACTTTTTTATACCACCCATCCCACACACATACCTCCAAAGTTCTTCATTTCATCCTTTCAATTTATTGATTTCACTCATTCTGGTTAAATAAATATTCAATATTACATTAGTATAACCACATAAACATTATAAATGGTTTTCCACATGAACTGTGATTATGTGTGCTTTCTCCTACAACTTTTTGTTTTCCCTGGACTTAATAATTGCTTCAGTTTTTCATTTGCTTCACTTTCTAGGTACTTATCATTAAATCATCCCTAATATTCTCTAGCAGATATGAAAATTCCCCTGAGTACAACTAAACACATCAGATAGTCTATCCATTTCATTTTGGGAGCATGTTATTCTCCAGGCTTGATGATTAGCTGTTGGTCTGGAATTTCTTCCACTCTCTCCACGGTTGGAGTTCTGATTCCCAAATCTCAGGTCTCATCTTTCTCTTTCTTAGGTTACTCCTTGTTTGATAGAACATATCCTAAATAGTTTCTTGTGAAAGAAAGCATGAGAGGCAAATTTTTAAGACCTTATATATCTGAAAATGATAGCTTGAGTGGCTATAGAATCTATTGACCATCTTAATTTTTTTTTTTTAATTTATTACAATTCTGATTTGGCCACTACACATTGTATACATGTACAGAAGATCATTCTGTATTCTTTTTTTTTTTTTTTTTTTTTTTTTTTTTTTTTTGAGACGGAGTCTCGCTCTGTCGCCCAGACTGGAGTGCAGTGGCCGGATCTCAGCTCACTGCAAGCTCCACCTCCCGGGTTTACGCTATTCTCCTGCCTCAGCCTCCCGAGTAGCTGGGACTACAGGCGCCAGCCACCTCGCCCGGCTAGTTTTTTGTATTTTTTAGTAGAGATGGGGTTTCACCGTGTTAGCCAGGATGGTCTCGATCTCCTGACCTCGTGATCCGCCCGTCTCGGCCTCCCAAAGTGCTAGGATTACAGGCTTGAGCCACCGCGCCCGGCTGATCATTCTGTATTCTATAAGCATGTATCATTATTACTCGTCCACTAAAAATAAAAGAAATAAAATTAATTACAAAAAATTCAAACAAATATGAGAGTAGAAAGTTAATACAATAAACGTTCATGTATTCACTCCCCAGATACAACAGTTGTTGTTCTAAACAAAGTTAATAAAAATAAATCTACTCTTAGATACATTACAAGTAAAAGGCAAAGGTTAAGAAGAAGATTACAAGCAAAGGAATGGCAATTAGGCTGAAAGAAAATATATCAACAGCAATAATAGAAGTGGGTATGCAGTGGAATAATCTTCAAAGTGCTAAGAGAAAATAGCTGTTAACATGTGGAAATCAAAAGTTTTCCAGACTTGAACTATTCTGTTTTCTTTTTTCTAAAGTATGTTAAAGCAAATCCAAGATATCCTGTTATTTCACCATCATTCTTTCATATCTCAAAAATACAGTCATTTTCTTAATCACAATGCCTTTATCACTCTCAATGATATTAACGATAATTTTTCGCCAATTGTTTTGGGGCCTTGCATTTACCACTCTTGTTCATTACTACTGCTGGTGCTGCTGCTGCTTGCTTCTCCCTTGTCTTCTATTGGATTGAGCAAGATTTCTTTATTCTCTTTCTTCTTTTCTACTGATTCAGCAATTTTACATTCTGTTTCTATCATTTCAGTAGTTATCCTTAACATTTTAATATGAATACTTAATAAAGTCTAAAATTAGTCATTAGCTCTACTCCCCTTACAAACAGTATATAAATTTGAGAACATGTTAATGCTGATCCTCTACTCCTATCTTACATGAAAATGCTGCCAGAATTTTGTTTCATTTTGCTTTCATACTACCCCTCTTTAGTGATTATTGTTGTTATTTATGTAACTCATGCCTGTTTAGATACACGCACAAGTTTTTTGTTTTTGCTTTTTTTCTTTCCTTTTTTGAGACAGAGTCTCACTCTGCTGCCTGGACTGGAGTGCAGTGGCATGATCCTGGCTCACTGCAACCTTCGCCTCCAGGGTTCAAGCAGTACTCCTGCCTCAGCCTCTTGAGTAACTGATACTACAGGGGTGTGCCACCATGTCTGGCTAATTTTTGTATTTTTAGTACATATGGGGTTTTTCCATGTTGGCCAAGCTGGTCTCAAACTCCTGATCTCATGTCATCGGCCCACTTCGGCCTCCCAAAGTGCTAGGATTACAGGCACGAGCCACTGTGTCCGGCTGGATATACTCGCAAGTTTACCTTTCTCTTTGCTCACATTCTTTCTTGGATCCTAAACTTTCCTCCTGGGTAAGATTTCTGTCTTCCTGAAACACATCTCAGCAGTTTCTTCACCAAGAACCTTGAGTAGTAAATCTTCAGTTGCCTGAAAATCTGCTTTTTGTTTTTTGCATTCATGAATGATAGTTTAGCTGAATATCAAATTCTAGATTAACAGCTATTTTCTCTTACCATTTTGTAGATTATTTCACTGCTGTCCCACTTCTGTTATTGCTGTTGATGTATTTTCTTTCAGCCTAATTGCCATTCCTTTGTATGTAATCTTTTTATTTGGTTGATTTCAAGATCCTCTTTGCCTTATACCTGTAATGTATTTAAGAGTAGATTTATTTTTATTCATTCCGTTCAGAACAATGTACTCAAATGTGTTTGCTTTTCTCCTGCTCAGGATTTCTCTTTCCTTGATATAAAGATTTATATCACTAATCACGTCTGAAAATTCTCATCTATCATCTCTTTGAATTCCCAACGTTCCCCAACTCTTCCACATTCTCTCGACTCTCCTTCTGGAACATAACACATGTGTATTAAACATTCTCATTCTAGCTTCATGTCTCTCTTTTTTTCATGTAATCTTTCCCCTTTTAATAGCCTTATGTCTCTTAACCTTTCATATTTTCTCTATTTCTATCTCCTGTATTCTGGGTAATTTCTTCAAATTATCTCCAAGTTCATTCATTCTTTCTTGACCAAATCTAATCTGCTGTTTTTAGCCCATCCATTTAGGTTCAATACCTGCATTTTTCATGTCTAGAAGTTCAATTTATCTTTCTTTCAAATTTACCTATTTTTGTTCTCACTACAAAAAAAAAAGATAGGTATGTGAAGTGATGGATATGTTAATTAACTTGACTTAATCATCCCACAATATATACATATATTAAAATATCACATGAATATATAAAGTTATTGTTAATTACAAATTAGAAAATTTCAAATTTGCCTATTCTGTTTTTCATGAGATGTTATTCTTTTCCCAGAGTTAACCATTTTTAATTAATTTATTTTACAGTCTCTATCCTATAGTTGCATTACCTGAACTTCTTGGAGGCTAATCTTACTACTTTTGTGTCTGTGACTCTTACTCAAGGTGGATTGCTTCCCCGTGTGTTTGTAATTTTGGATTGTGAGTTTTTATGTGGCGGGACTCTACCTATGAGGATCCTCTGTGACCTATTTTGAGGCTCTTGTCCCTCCAGAGGAATTTTGTGATTGCTTCTGCCACACATCTCAATGTTGGTGTTAATTCTTCTGTTCAGGGATTCCGAGACCGTGAGGCTAAAGTAAATCCTAATGCCAAACACAGGAATGGCATGGACCTGTGATTTTGAGTTTTCAGGGGCATGAGTTTTCTTCTCCACACTCAAATGCCGGCCCAAGAAAGAAAGGCTTCCTTGCCACTTTCCTTTTCTCATTAGCTGATACTTTTCCTCTTACCCACCACAATTTACCCTTTAAAGCTTCCAGCTTTATGCAGGGTCAATAGAGTCTTACTTCCAATTCCCCTCCTGTGTGAATGGGATTTCCTCTCATCCAAGCCCCTAGTTACAAAATTGACCCTGCGTCTCCCATAACCAGTGTCAACTCCTGTGCTTAACCAGTCCATTTGTGCTGCTATAACAGGACACCACAGACAGGGTAATAATAACAGATAATTATTTCTAACAGCTCTGAAGGCTGGGAAGTTCAAGATCAAGGCACCTACCATTTGGTGTCTGGTGAGGGCCTTCTTGCTGCCTCCTAGCATGATAGAAGGCAAAAGAGTAGAAGGCTGGAGCCAAATGCTTCATGAAGCCTCGTTTATAAGGACCCTAATCCCATTAACAAGGGAGGAGCCTTCATGATCTAATCACCCCCAAAGGCCCCACCTCTTAATACCATCACGTTGGCAACACCTGAATTTTGGAGGAGACACATTCAAACCATAGCAACCAGTCAGACCTTCATTCCTGGAATGCAAAATTTTCTTTCTTTGCCGCAAAGCCAGCTATTAAATTGAATGTCTGTCACATTTTATACAGCATATAACAGTGTTTACAGTGGGAATTTTTGTGTTATCTAGTCTACTGTATTTTCTGACCATGAAAGCTGAAGTCATTTTAAAATTTGATATATTATTCACAATTGCAGGGTAAATGTTGTCTGGATTCAGAGTTTAAGAAACGCTTTCCTGTTGGAAAGCCAAAAATTCTTCCTTCATCTCTTCCAAGTCAAGCTGCTGAAAATCAAACGTCCACGATGAAGAAAGATGTTCGTCCGAAGACAATTAGTATAAACAGATTTCCTCTTCATTCTGAAAGTTCATCAAAGAAAGCACCAAGAGGCAACAACAAAACCTTGGATCCACTTTTGATTTCAGAGCCCAAACCCAGGACCAGCTCCCCTAGAGGAGCTAGAACAGCCTATGACATTCTAAGGAGATGTTCTCAGTGTGGCATCCTGCTTCCCCTGCCGATCCTAAATCAACATCAGGTACTCAGCCTCTGTTTTCTGCTTACCGTGCTGTACACCATCTGCACAGTGTCTCTAAAAAATCCAACACCTGAAAGCCACAACAAATGTTGTGACTGAAAAGGCTCTTTTCTCTGACTCCTGCTTCTCTGGGTGCCCAAATACACTCTCTCGTAGCACTTACCACCTGGTTTATTTGCATCACTTCTGATAGACTGAGTCACCTTTGACTCAAGCCAGGTCTTTGAAGGTGGAGCCAGGTCCCTCATCTCTGTGTCTCTAGCTTCTAGGCCAGGGATTGACATACAGCAAGTGCTCCAAAACGGTTGAGTAAACGAATAAAGCAGTGGATACCCAGTCTATCTCTCTCATGGTGTAGACATGCCACTGAGGCCCAGAGATGAGGTGTCTTAGTCAAGATCCTAAGCCAGTTGGTGGCTTACCTCCAGCAGATCAAGGTTTGCTTCAAGAAGATCAGGGTTTGTAGGCATCTCCCTGAATATCCTGATTTTTACATCCTAGGTTATTTTCTTTTTTTTGAGACGGAGTCTCACTCTGTCGCCCAGGCTGGAGTGCAGTGGTGTGATCTCGGCTCACTGCAAGCTCTGCCTCCCGGGTTCACGCCATTCTCCTGCCTCAGCCTCCCAAGTAGCTGGGACTACAGGTGCCCGCCACCTTGCCCGGCTAGTTTTTTGTGTTTTTTAGTAGAGACGGGGTTTCACCGTGTTAGCCAGGATGGTCTCGATCTCCTGACCTCGTGATCCGCCCGTCTCGGCCTCCCAAAGTGCTGGGATTACAGGCTTGAGCCACCGCGCCCCGCCCGTCCTAGGTTATTTTCTAGTAATAATAACAATTGACATTAGACATTGTTAACCATGGTGTGCCAGTTACAATGCAGAGCTCTTTATAATCTTCATCATAAACAATAGGCATGTATTTCATCCCCATTTTAGAGATAAGGTAAAGTAGCTCCCCAAGGGCTATACAATTAGAGGGTGGCAGGATCCAGCCTGAGTCCCCATGTATATAGCTCCAAAGTTTATGCTCTTAAGCTCCAGACTAAATGCCTCACTTAAAAAAATTTATTTTTTTTCAAAATACAAAAGTACTAGATTTTGTTGGAGCTAGTTAACATAATATCATATAAAGAAGTATAAAAGCAAAACTAACCCTACTTCTCCAACCCCGTACCCTGAGATACCAATTTAGACAGTCTTATGGGCATCTTTTCAAAGCTCTATCTTTGTGTGTACAAACCTAAACAAGGTTTTACTCATTTCTTTTTCTGCACATACTATCTTACTGTACCTAGTACTCTGCCACTTGCCTTTTTCACTTAGTATATGATGCATGCTCCTTACAAAAGACTTAGCAGGCCAAAACCTTTTTTTTAACTTCCTTATGCATCTATGTATGCACATAAGCATATAATTTTACAAAAATGCGTTGATTTCATATTTGCTGGGGATGTTACTAGTGCCTTTTTTCCTGGCCTCCCACGATTTGGTATATTTCCTTTCACAATTTTCTCCATCCTTATATAACAGAGTTGCCAGATTTGGCAAATAAAAATACAGGACAGTCAGTCAAATTTGGATTTCAGAGAAACAAAGAATTGCTTTTAGTATAAGTATGTTCCATGCAATGATTGTTTTGCTGAAATTAAAATTTAACTGGGGCACCCTGTATTTTATTTAGCAATTTCTTACCTGACCACATACAAACATACACATTTGGAGTCCTGTTATATACATTTTTTTTATTTTTTATTTTTTATTTTTATTTTTTGAGACAGAGCCTTGCTCTGTCCACCCAGGCTGGAATGCAGTGATAGGATCTTGGCTCACTGCAATCTCTGCCTCCCAGGTTCAAGCGATTCTCCTGCCTCAGCCTCCTGAGTAGCTGGGATTACAGGCATCTGTCACCAAGCCCAGCTAATTTTGCATTTCAGTAGAGACGGGATTTCACCATGTTGTCCAAGCTGGTCTTGAACTCCTGATCTCAGGTGATCCACCCACTTCGGCCTCCCAAAGTGCTGGAATTACAGGCGTGAGCCACCACGCCTGGCCAACATTTCTTTACATCCTAATGTAAATTCAGCAATACCCAAGGAAATCCCTACAAGCCAAACAATATGGCTTATTTTTATTTTTATTAATGGCTGCCTACGATTCCGTGGTGTGAGTGTTCTCCCATCTGTCCCTCCACCCAGTGATAGCAACAGGCCCCTGTTAAACTTTGTTGCAAGCCTCCTGTACTCCTGGCTCAGTGGGCTCCTGACCTTTTCTGTGCCATTACACTCCAGTCTTTGGGCAGGGCTCATGCTCTGTAACAAGGGACAGCAATATCCAGAGATATTCTAGGAGCTAGCACTTCCTACTTTAACCATATCAAACTTTTTTAATATCTATTTCTTAGGAGAAATGCCGGTGGTTAGCTTCATCGAAAGGAAAACAAGTGAGAAATTTCAGCTAGATTTGGAAAAGAAAAGGTACTACAAATTCAAAAGATTTCACTTCTAATACTAGCTCTCCTGCCTGCTTGCTGGGGTGGTCTTGTGAAACGTGATGGGTTTTATTCGTTGGGCTTTAAAAGAAAAGGTTTGGCAGAACTAAAAACAAAACCCACATATCATCTCAATAGATAAAGAAAAGGCTTTTGATAAAATTCAGCTTGACTTCATGTTAAAAACCCTCAACAAACCAGGCGTTGAAGGAACATACCTCAAAATAATAAGAGCCACCTATGACAAAACCACAGCCAACATCATACTGAATGAGCAAAAGCTGGAAGCATTACCCTTGAGAACTAGAACAAGGCACTTCAGTCCTGTTCAACATAGTACTGGAAGTCTTTGCCAGAGCAATCAGGCAAGAGAAAGAAATAAAAGGCAACCATATAGGAAGAGAGGAAGTCGAAGCATCTCTGTCTGCAAATGATATGATTCCATACCTAGAAAACCCCATGGTCTTGGCCCAAAAGCTCCTAGATCTGATAAACAACTTCAGCTAACTTTCAGGAGACAAAATCAATGTACAAAAATCAGTAGCATTTTTATACACCAACAACATCCAAGCTGAGAGCCAAATCAAGAACGCAATCCCATTCACAATTGCCACAAAAAGAATAAAATACCTAGGAATACAGCTAACTAGGGATATGAAACATCTCTACAACAAAAATTACAAAACACTGCAGAAAGAAATCAGAGATGACACAAATGGAAAAACATTCCATGCTGATGGATAGGAAGAATCAATATTGTTAGAATGGCCATACTACTCAAAGCAATTTATAGATTCAATGCTATTTCTAACAAACTACCAATAACATTCTTCACAGAATCAGAAAAAAAAAAAATGCTTTAAAATTTATTTGGAACCAAAAAAGCACCCAAAAAGCCAAAGCAATCCTAAGCAAAAAGAACAAAGCTGGAGGCATCATATTACCCAACTTCAAACTATACTACAGGGCTACAGTAATCAAAACCGCATGGTACTGGTACAAAAGCAGACACACAGGTCAATGGAAGAGAATAGAGAGCCCAGAAATAAAGCTACAAACCTACAACCATCTAATCTTAAAAAAGTAGAGAAAAATAAGCAATGGGGAAAGAACTCCCCATTCAATAAGTGGTACTGGGATAACTACCTAGCCATATGCAGAAGATTGAAACTGAACCCCTTCCTTACACCAGGTGCAAAAATCAAGATGGATTAAAGACTTAAACGTAAAACCCCAAACTATAAAAACTCTGGAAGATAACCTAGGCAATAACATTCTGGACATAGGAACGGACAAAGATTTCGTGACAAAGATCCCAAAAGCAATTGTAACAAAAGCAAAAATTGACAAATGGGACATGGTTAAACTAAAGGGCTCTGCACAGCAAAAGAAACTAGCAACAGAGTAAACAGACAACCTATAGAATGGGAAAAAATATTTGCAAACTCTGCATCTGACAAAGGTCTAATATCCAGAATCTATAAGGAACTTAAATAAGCTAACAAGCAAAAAACAAACAACACAATTAAAAAGTGGAAAAAGGACATGAATAGACACTTTTCAAAAGAAGACATACGCGTGGCTAACAAGCATATGAAAAAATGTTCAACATCACTTCTCATTAGAGAAATGCAAATCAAAACCACAACAAGATACTATCTCACATCAGTCAGAATAGCTATTATTAAAAAGTCAAAAAGTAACAGATGTTGGTGAGGTTGCAAACAAAGGGGAACGCTTATACACTGCTGGTAGGAATGTAAAATTAGTTCAGCCATTGTGGAAAGCAGTTTGACAATATCTCAAATAACTTAAATCAGAACTACCATTGACTCAGCCATTCCGTTATTGGTTATATACCCAAAGGAATCTAAAGCATTCTGTCATAAAGACATATATACACAAATGTTCACGGCAGCACTATTCACAATAGCAAAGTCATAGAATCAAACTAAATGTCCATCAGTGGTAGAATGGATAAAGAAAATGTGGCAGCCAGGTGCGGTGGCTCACGCCTATATTCCCAGCACTTTGGGAGGCTGAGGCGGTGGATCACCTGAGGTCAGGAGTTTGAGCCCAGCCTGGCCAACATGGCGAAATCCCGTCTCTGCTAAAAATACAAAACTTAGCTGGGCGTGGCGGCAAGCACCTGTAATCCCAGCTACTTGGGAGGCCTAGGCAGGAGAATCGCTTGAACCTGGAAGGTGGTGGTTGCAGTGAGCAGAGATGGTGCCACTGCACTCCAGCCTGGGCAACTAAGCGAGACTCTGCCTCAAAAAAAAAAAAAAAGAAAACAAAATGTGGCACATATACACCATGGAATACTATGCAGTCATAAAAAAGAATGGGATCATGTCCTGTGCAGCAACATGAATGGAGATGGAAACCGTTATCCTAAATGAACTCATTCAGAAACAGAAAACCAAATACCACATGTTCTCACTTATAAGTAGAAGCTAAACATTGAGTACACGTGGATACAAAGAAGGGAACCACAGACACTGGAGCCTACCTGAGGTTGGAGCATGGAAGGAGGGTGAGGATCGAAAAACTACCTACCTGGTACTATGCTTTTTATCTGAATGATGAAATAATCTGTACAACAAACCCTCGTGACATGCAGTTTACCTGTATAACAAGCCTGTACATGTGCCCCCGAACCTTAAAAAAAAATAAGTTAAAACGTTTGGACTATTTTCCTTCTTTCGAACAAAGACAATGGTTTGCCCAAAGACTACAAATAAACAAGGGGAAAAAAGAAAGGTTCCAGTTTTGTCTGAAAGTTCTGATTAAACCTCTGGGGCCTGCAGCCTGGAGAACCTGGAGAACTCTACACCCACAGAACCCGGCTTTGTCCCCAAAGAATAAAAACACCTTTCTAAAAGCTGCTCTTCCACCTTTCTTTGGGTTCCACCCTGGTTTTCTAGGGCCAGGGATGGCCACAACCGGGACCCCAGGATGAGGGCAGTCTCAGGGAAAGGGGAGCACGAGGTGTTGAGGGAGGCTGGGACAGTGGGTAAGGGCCAGGTGAAGTGGAGAGGGGTGGCTTCGAAGGCTTCAGGCAGGGAGAGTGGCTGGGGGAAGCCTAGCGATGCAACCTATCCAGCCGCAAACGGCACACTCCCACCTTTCTGCCTGGGCTTTCAGGAGACCCGGTTAGGGCACCCGCCTCTGCTAGGGGAGGAAAATAGGTGGGTAGGACGTCTTTAGTTTTCCCTCCCTGGTTGGCACCTGTGTGATATGGTGGACCAACCGTGGGTTCGAATCCCACCTCCCCACTTACTACACGTTCTCATTGGGAAACTTCATTCACCTTCCAACACCTCCGTTTCCGTATTTGCGAAATGATGTGTTTGTATTCCTATCTTCCTTGACGGGACGGTGAAAGCAGTTCTCTGGCTTTGTCTTGCCTAGGTAAGTCTGGTGCTTAAGGCTTTCCTTTGGGAGCCTTGTCTAAAGAGAGGAAAGCGGACCCGAGGGCTGAGCACGCTGCGGCGGCTTCCATAAAAAAAAAAACCCGGGGCTGGGTCAGGATGGGAAAGGCAGCGAACTGAACGGGCTTGAGCCCCAAGTCTGGGGCTGAACGTCTTCCCTGCGTGCAGAAGGAAGGGCAGGAGCATGCCATCCTCACCTGGAGCGCCGGCCGAGCCTCCCGCCTCGCAACGCCTGGCCAGGGCCCCGTCTGGCCCTCTGCACGTGGGATCCACTGACCTGGCAACTGTAGGTTTGGGACTGAGACCTGGGGGCAGGAACAGAGTCTTGCAGGTGGCGGCGCGTCACAAAGGCGGCCCGAGCTTGGCATTTACCCTGGGCCAGAGCAAGGCGCAGACCCCGGGCGCCCACGGAGTTGGCATCGGAGCAGCAGCTGCGCGGGTGGAGCAGGCAGGCGCGCTCGCAGTCCCCGCAGCCCAAACTGGGCGCAGCCCGAGCAGGGCTCAGCGAACGAGTAACGGGCGAGCGTGGGCGGGAGCAGGCTGGGGTGGCGGTGGGATGCCCGGAGGCCGGCGTAGGGGAGGCGGGCTGCTCTCATCACCTCCTCTGGGAAGCGTCTTTGGCTGCAGGAGTTGCCGGGCCAACTCTCCTCCCGCGGTGGGTAGGATATCTGTAGATTTCCCTCCCCGATTGGCAGCTGTGTGATATGGTGGAACAACCCTGTGTTCGAATCCCATCTCCCCACTTACTACACGTTCTCCCTGGGAAACTTTATTCACCTTCCAACACCTCTGTTTCCGTATTTGTGAAATGGATGTGTTTGTATTCCTCCCTTCCTTGACGGGACGTTGCAGAAGTACCTGAGCACCCACTTTCTTATTAATGGCAGCCAGCTCTTGTATAGCGTTTACTATGGGGTAGGCACTGTTCCTGGTGCTTTCCAGGTATCAGCTCACTTAATCCTCCCAACACTAGGAGAAAGGCATTATTACTACCCCATTTACAGATGTGAGGACTGAGACACAAAGAAATGGACTTGCCTAAGGTCATCCAACTGCAATGGGCATAGCTAGGATCCAACCCACTAAGCTACACTGCCTCTAATGGGGTCTGGGGTGATAAGGAGAGGCTCCCAAGCATTAAACAGGACTTCAAGTCTCCTTGCAGCAACTCTTCCAGACAAACATATTCTTCCAACCCCACCCTACAGCACCAGTGTCTGATGATTTTTCTCACCTACAACCTTGCTGGCCAAAAGGTTTCATGGAGCATTTATTTATTTATTTATTTATTTATTTATTTATTTTATTATACTTTAAGTTCTGGGATACATGTGCAGAACGTGCAGGTTTGTTACATCGGTATCCATGTGCCATGGTGGTTTGCTGCAACCATCAACCCGTCATCTAGGTTTTAAGCCCCGCATGCATTAGGTATTTGTCCTAATGCTCTGCCTCCCCTTGCCCCCCACCCGCAACAGGTCCCAGTGTGTGATGTTCCCCTCTCTGTGTCCATGTGTTCTCATTGTTCCACTCCCACTTATGAGTGAGAACATGTGGTGTTCGGTTTTCTGTTCCTGCGTTAGTTTGCTGAGAATGATGGTTTCCAGCTTCATCCATGTCCCTGCAAAGGACAGGAACTCATTCTTTTTTGTGGCTGCATAGTATTCCATGGTGTATATGTGCCACATTTTCTTAATCCTGTTGATCATTGATGGGCATTTGAGTTGGTTCCAAGTCTTCGCTTCGTGGAGCTTTTAAATTGGTTTATCTCTTCTGCAGCACCTTTTAGGAGCTTTGCTTGGTGGAGTGCTGTGGAGGCCCCCAGCCTTGCACAGTTCACAAGTGGTTGAAGAGACCTATTTCTTCATTTGTTAAATGTTTAAGTAACTTCTTAAAAGCAGAAGGAGGACGTCAAGGGGTGTGTGGGTCCCTTGGGAGAAAAGGCAAGGACACAGATTATAGGTCAGACACTTTCCAGACTTCCCCACCTCTTCCTTCAACAGTTACCAAATCGTGTCTTCTAAAGAACTCACAAACACATCCCCATTCCCACCACAATGCCGGGACTCTGCTCTTGATCGTCCTTCCTCTACCCACCCTCCCCCTAGAGTGTCCTTTCCACACCTCAAAACTCACCACATGGCTTCCAGACATGTGACCCATCAACCTTCATGGCTCTCCATGACCTCAGCTGGGGTTTTCCACCCCGTTCTGCTGTTACAGCTCTTGAATGTAAACACAACTGTCCACAATGTAGCTAGATACCGGAAGCGGACAGGCCATGTCAGGATTCCAAAATCTTGGGGAAATGGGAATTGGGAATCTCTGACCTCTAGGACATAATCTTTATCCCTTCACTCAGGACCCCTTGATCCAGCACCTCTCACTGCTCCCACATGATCCAGTTCCTCCATTTCCAGCCCACGTAACAAGTGCCAGATGACCAAACCATTTTTAGTTCCCTGAATGGGAACATGTCACATACATTCACAGTTCTTTTTTTTTTCTTTTTTTGAGATGGAGTTTCACTCTTGTTGCCCAGGCTGGAGTGCAATGGCGCCATCTCAGCTCACAGCAACCTCTGCTTCCTCAGCTCAAGTGATTCTCCTGCCTCAGCCTCCCAAGTAGCTAGGATTACAGGCATGCACCACCATGCCCGGCTAATTTTGTATTTTTTTAGTAGAGACAGGGTTTCTCCATGTTGGTCAGGCTGGTCTCGAACTCCCAACCTCAGGTGATCCGCCAGCCTCGGCCTCCCAAAGTGCTGGGATTACAGGCATGAGCCACCACGCCCGGCTCACAGTTCTGTGGCTTTGCACGTGTTGTTCCCTCTGCCCAGAATGCATCAGTTCCTCCACCACTACCACTAGGCCCACCTGATCTGCCTCACAAATCCTACTCACCCTTCAAAACCCAACTCAGGCATCACCTCCTCTGAGCAGCCCTCTCTACTTCCAAACACTGTATTTAGCCAAACAGAGTAAGTCACCCTCCATGTGTGCTACCCCACACTAGAGTCTGCCTGAACCTTCCCACTCTCTCACCGGGTTATAATTGAGTACTGGTCTGTATCCCTGGATAGACTGTGAAATCCTTGCAGGTGTGGACTGTATCATGAATGTATCATTGAACCACCCACACCTAGCACAGTGCCCAATGCACTTGGGACCACAGGGAAAGCTGGTTCATTTGAGTTTCGTCTCTGTTTGACAGATAATGGCTCTTCTTTTTTACTCCCCACAGAAAGCAAGTGATTGCTTTCCTTTCCTCATTTTTGGAAGCCCTGCCTAACACACAGCTGCACTCTACATCCCAGTTCCTGGATGGACGAAGAAAGTGAACTGATCCAGCCCCAAGACCAGAGCTGCTGGGCCACTCTGCCCGATGTGTGTCTGTGCCGTGTTTTCTGGTGGCTAGGAGACAGGGACAGGTCCAGGGCTGCTCTTGTCTGCAGAAAGTGGAACCAGATGATGTATTCTGCTGACCTCTGGCGGTACAGGACCATCACCTTCAGCGGGAGACCTTCCAGGGTACATGCATCTGAAGTTGAGTCAGCTCTTTGGTATGTTAAGAAGTTTGGTCGTTATCTGGAGCGCCTGGAGGTCAAATTCCTGAATCCTTACAATGCTGTCTTGACCAAGAAGTTCCAGGTCACCATGCGGGGCCTCCTGTCTTGTCTGAGTAAGAGCAACAACCGTCTGAAATCTCTTTCCATCCAACACCTGGAGCTGGACCGCCTGGTGTGGAGGAACAGCATCAGGAGCTCATTCATCAGGAGCTTGAGCTTCTTCTTAAAGAAGATGGGCAAACACCTGGATTACCTCAACCTAAAAGGGGCCAGGCTGACTGTGGAGCAAGGCTGCCACATTCTCGACTCCCTCAGCCACCTGAGGAATGAGAATGTGATCTCGGAACTCAACATCGAGGACTACTTCAGTCATCACCTTGCTGTCTACAGCAGCCCCCAGTTCAAAAAGACCATGTCGACATTCCACAATCTTGTGTCCCTGAACCTCAACTACAACTGTATCTCCGACGAGCTGCTTGAGAATTTGTGTGAGAACGCCAGCACCCTCTGGACCATAAACATCAAATGCCACATTCATGACCCCCACGGACAGGTCATCTGGGGTATGTCCTGGGCCAAGCTGGCCAGGCAGGCCACCAATCTGAAGGTGAACTTCTACTTTGAACGGATCATGAAGTACGAACGCTTGGCCCGAATCCTCTTGCAGGAGATCCCAGTCAGGAGCATCAGTCTGAGAAGCTGCTATTTCAGTGACCCAGACTGGTCCATGAGACCCACTCTGATAGATCTCCTGCCCACCTTCCGGCACACTCTGCAGGTAGGTAGGACTTGTGAGGAGTGACTGCTGTTTAGGTGACTGGCTTCCCCAGAAGAAAGCCCACTGCTGCCTGCTCTTGGCTGGGCTCCCAAATGTTCACTCAATCTCAAATTGAAGTTCTAGCAAATATCACCAACTAAGCCTTCTCCCCTCCTCCCAAGACCACAGTAGGCAACAAAAGCTGCTACTCACTTCCTACATGTGGTAGACACAAGGAATTATCTGGTTAGCTGTCAGCCAGGGAAAGCCCCTAAATCCCCACTCAGAGCTATGAAGCCTGAGCCAGGAGGTGCCCTGCAGGTGAAGAGCAGCTGGGCTGCCTCTTCCTACCTTTCCACCAGGTCACAGCAGCATGCAGGAGACCCTGTGACTCCTATGGTCAGATCTCAGTTGGGGGATCTGTCTGGTTATAGCAGTGCCAGTGCCTGGTAACTGGGGAGATAGAATGGGGAGGACCAGTCCAGACAAAAAGTCAAATTTGATTTACACAACTGAAGAACTCAGAGTTTCGGGCTGTTCCCTAATCTAGCAGCTTTCTCATCTGTAAGATCAGGATCATTTTGTCTTTCCAAGGACCTCACAGTGGTTGTGACAATTGATATTAACAGGTTTATGTATCTCTGCAAACATGGATGGACTGCAAGGTGCTAGTACCTCATTAGGGATCCATATAACCCTAAGGTGGGGTAAGGCAGACATCGTCATGGTGCTTGTATGCTGCAGAAGAACTTGAGGTTCAGTGACCAGCCCACAGTCATCCAGCCAGTCCACTGCAGGGCTGGGACGAGCACCTTGTATACTCCAAGTATACTGCCTCCAAATTCCAAGTTTTGCAAACTTGGATGAGATCACTATCATTCTCAAATCTCTTCCTCTAAGAACTACATGTCCAATGTCCCTTATCTAAAAAGCCACCAAATTCCATTAACACCAGACCTGTCCTACAAGAAATGCTAAAGGGAGTTCTTCAATCTGAAAGAAAAGGGCATTGATGAGCAATAGGAGATCATCTGAAGGTACAAGATGTATACTTACTATTGCTTACTGGGAATAGTAAGTACGCAGAAAAACACAGAATATTGTAATACCGGAATTGTGGTGAGTCAACTACTCATATCTTAAGTAGAAAGACAAACATATAAGCTGATCAAAAATAATAACAACAACAACTTTTCAAGACATTGACGGTACAATAAGATACAAATAGAAACAACAAAAAGTTAAACTGTAGGGAGACAAAGTTAAAGTAAAAAGTTTTTATTCGTTTATTTATGCAATCAGTGTTAAGTTGTCATCAGTTTAAAATAATGAGTTATAAGATATTGTTTGCAAGCCTCATGGTAATCTCAAATCTAAAAACATACAACAGATAAATAAAATAAAAAGCAAGAAATTAAACATAACTCCAGAGAAAATCACCTTCCCTAAAAGGAACACAGGAAGGAAGAAAAGAAGGAAGAGAAGACCACAAAACAACCAGAAAACAAATAACAAAATGGCCAGAGTAAGTTCCTACTTAATACTAACATTGAATATAAATGGACTAAACCCTCTAATCAAAAGATGTAGGTGGCTGAACAGATTAAAAAGAAAGACTCAGTTATCTGCTGCCTACAAGTAGCATATTTCACCTATAAAGACACACGTAGATTGAAAATAAAGAGATAGAAAATGATATTTAATGCCAACGGAAACCAAAAAAGAGCAGCAGTAGCTATGCTTATATCAGACAAAATAGTTTTCAATACAAAATCTATAAAAAGAGACAAAGAAAGTCATTATATAATGACAAAAAAGAGTCAATTCAGCAAGAGGATATAACAATTGTAAATATATATATGCACTCAACACTGGAGCACCCAGACATATAAAGCAAATATTATTAGGGCTAAAGAGAGAGATAGACCCTGATATAATAACAGCTGGAGACTTCAACACCCCCCTTTCAGTATTGGGTAGATCTTCAAGACAGAAAATCAACAAAGAAACAGCAGACTTAATCTGCATTAGGAACAAAAAGGGCCTAAAGGATATTTACAGAAAATTTTATCCAATGGCTGAAGAATACACATTCTTCTCCTTAGCACATGGATCATTCACAAGGATAGGCCACACGTTAGGTCACAAAAAAGTCTTAAAACATTCAAAAAATTGAAATTATAACAAGCATCTTCTCTGACCACAACAGAATAAAACTAGAAATTAATAACAAGAAAAATTTTGGAAATTATATGAACACATGGAAATTAAACAATATGCTCCTGAATAACCAGTGGTTCATGAAGAGATTAAGAAGGAAATTGAAGTATTTTTGAAACAAACAATAATAGAGACACAACATACCAAAACCTATAGGATACAGTGAGCAATACTAAGAGGGAAGTTTATAGCTATAAGCGCCTACATCAAAAAAGAAGAAAAGCTTCAAATAAACATTCTAATGATACACTTTAAAGGACTAAACAAACCAAGAGCAAACCAATCCCAAAATTGGTAGAAGAAACAATAAAGATTGGAGCAGGAATGAGTGCAAGTGAAACAAATAATGCAAAAGATCAAGGAAATAAAGTTTTTGAAAAGATAAACAAAATTGACAAATCATTAGCCAAAATAAGAAAACAATGAGAGAAGACCCAAATAAATAAAATCAGAGATGAAAAAGGAGACATTACAACCAATACTGGAGAAATACAAAGGATAATTAGAGCCTATAATGAGCAACTGTATGCCAATAAATTGGAAAACCTAGAAGACACGGATAAATTCCTAGACACTTACAACCTACCAAGATTGAACCATGAAGAAGTCCAGAACCTTAACAGACCATTGACAAGTAACAAGATAGAAGCTGTAATAAAAAGTCCCAAAGCAAAGAAAAGCCCTTGACCTGATGGCTGTACTGCTGACTTTTATCAAATATTTAAAGAAGAACTAATACCAATCCTATTCAAACTACTCCAAAAAAATAGAAGCAGAGGGAATACTTTTAAACTCATTCTGCAAAGCTGGTATTACCCTGATACCAAAGCCAGATAAGGACACATCAAAAACAAGAAAACTATAGGCGAATATTCCTAATGAACATTGATGGAAAATTTCTCAACAAATTACTAGCAAACCAAATTTGACAACACACTACAAAGATCATTCCTCCTCACCAAGTGGGATTTATCGCAGGGATGCAAGAATGGTTCAAAATATGCAAACAAATCAATGTGATACCTCATAACAACAGAATTAAGAACAAAAAACATATGATTATTTTAATCAATGCTATAAAAGCATTTGATAAAATTCAACATCCCTTCATGATTAAAACTCTCAAAAAACTGGGTGTAGAAGGAACATACCTCAATACAATAAAAGCCATATATGACAGACCCACAGCTAGTATCATATTGAATAGGGAAAAACTGAAAGCCTTTTCTTTAAGATCCGGAACAAAGTAAGGATGCCACTGTTACCACTGCCATTCAACATAGTACTGGAAGTCCTAGCTAGAGCAATCAGATGAGAGAAATAAAAAGCATCCAAATAGAAAACAAAGTCAAATAATTTTTGTGTGAAGATGTGATATTATATTTGGAAAAACCTAAAGACTCCACCAAAAAAAAACTATCAGCTAAAAAAATTCAGTAAAGTTTCAGGATACAAAATCAACATACAAAAATCAGTAGCATTTCTATATTCCAACAGTGAACAATCTGAAAAATAAATCAAGAAAGTAATCCTGTTTACAATAGCTACAGATAAAATTAAATACCTAGGAATTAACCAAAGGAATGAAAGATCTCTACAATGAAAACTATAAAATATTGATGCAAGAAATTGAAGAGGACACAAAAAATGGAAAGATATTCTATGTTCATGAGTTGGAAGTATCAATATTGTCAAAATGTTTATACTACCCAAAGCCATCTACAGATTCAGTGCAATCCTATCAAAATACCAATGACGTTCTTCACAGAAATAGAACAGAGAATCTTAAATTTATATATATATGGAACCACAAAAGATGCAGAATAGCCAAAGCTGTCCTGACCAAAAAGAACAAAACTGTAGAAACCACATTACCTGACTTCAAATTATACTGCAGAGCTATAGTCACTAAAACAGCATGAGACTAGCATAAAAACAGATTTTGAGCTCCTTATATATTCTGGTTATTTATTAATCCCATAAAGACCAACAGAACAGAATAGAGAACCCAGAAACAAATTTATTCATCTATAGTGAACTCACGTTTGACAAAGGTGTCAAAAACATACATTGGGAAAAGGACAATCTCTTCAGTAAATGGTGCTAGGAAAACTGGATATCCATATGCAGAAGAATGAAACTAGACCACTATCTCTTGCTATATATGAAAATCAAATCAAAATGGACTGAAGACTTCAACCTAAGACCTCAAGCTATGAAACTACTACAAGAAAATGTTGCGGAAACTCTCCAGGACACTGGACTGGGCAAAGATCTCTTGAGTAATACCCTACAAGCACAGGCAACCAAAGCAAACATAGACAGATGGGATCACATCAAGTTAAAAGGTTTCTGCACAACGAAGGAAACAATCAACAAAGTGAAGAGACAACCCACAGGAAGAATGGGAGAAAATATTTGCAAGCTACCCATCTCACAAGGGATTAATAAACAACCAGAATACATAGAGCTCAAACAACTCGATAGGAAAAAAAAAAATAGTAATCCAATTAAAAATGGGCAAAAGACCTGAACAGATATTTCTCAAAAGAAGACATATAAATGGCAAAATAGATATATTAAAAGGTGCTCGACATCACTGATCATCAGACAAATGCAAATCAAAACCACAGTGAGATATTATCTCACCCCAGTTAAAACGATTTTTATTCAAAAGACAGGCAATAGCAAATGCCGGAAAGGATGTGGAGAAAAGGAAATTCTTATATACAGTTGGTGGGAATTTAAAGTAGTAAAGCCACTGTAGAGAACAGTTTGGAGGTACCTCAAAAAACTAAAAATAGAGCTTACATACAATCCAGCAATCCCACTGCTAGGTATATACCCCAAAGAAAGAAAGTCAACATATCAAAAGATGTCTGCACTCTCATGTTTATTGCAGCACTGTTTACAATAGCCAATATTTGGAAGCAACCTAAGTGTCCATCAATGGATAAAGAAAATGTGGTACATACACACAATGGAGTACTATTCAGTCACAAAAAAGCATGAGATTCTCTCGTTTACAATAACATAGATGCAACTGAGGTCGTTATGTTAAGTGAAATACATCAGGCACTGAAGGACAAACTTTGCATGTTCTCACTTATTTGTGGGAGCTAAAAATTAAAACAATTTAACTCATGGAGACAGAGGGTAGAAGGATGGTTACCAGAGGCAGGGAAGGGTAGTAGGGGGTGGAGAGGGAAGTGGGGATGGTTAATGGGTACAAAAAAAGTTAGAAAGAACGAACAAGATCTAGTATTTGATAGCACGACAGGGTGTCTATAGTTAATCATCATTTAATTGTACATTTTTAAATAACTAAAAGAGTATAATTGGATTGTTTGTAACACAAAGGATAAATGCCTGAAGTCACAGATACTCTATTTACCCCATTGTGATCATTACACATTGTATGCCTACATCAAAATACCCCATATACCCCGTAAATATATATACCTATGTACCACAAAAATTAAAAACTAAAATTAAAAGCCCCCAAACCATCATAGCTATCAGGCCCAGAGCCAGGTCGTGGAACTGTTACAGGACAACCCAGCCAGTCTCAGCATCTCTGCCCACACACATCTTCCCTTTCGGTGCTTTTCCAGAAATTAACTTTTGAATTCAACAACAACCACGAGTCACTGGACGAGGAGCTGCACCTCCTCATCGTATCCTGCAGGAAGTTGTTTTACTTCAAAATCTGGGCTTTCCTTGATGTTAGGTTTGTGGAGCGGATCCTGAAGAGTCAGAAAGAACGGCAGTGTGCCCTGCGCACACTCAAGGTAAGCGGTCCCCAGGCTGGTTCCACGAGGTGGAGTGGGGGCATCCGGGAATGGTACTTCCGCTCTGGAATGAAGGGCAGAGATGAGGCAATGAACAGAAACATCTGTTCATTGGAAATCAGCAGTTTCACAGAAGGGAATTTGGAGCTCTTTTTTCTAGCAGTTGGGTTTGGTCTTTTCCTGATTCTGCCAACATATTTTCCTGATTCAACAACTGTATGTGTAGATCATTTAAGTTGTTGTCAAGCCCTGAAAAGTGTAGTCACAATGTGTCTGTGTGTGTGTGTGTGTGTGTGTGCTCATATGTGGATGCATTTCTCTGTTGGCACAGGTGAGAATTTATACAAACAGATATGAGACGAATGAAGAGGACAGGACCCTGCGGGAAATTTACAGGAAGTATAGAAAGCTGATCGACTCAGAGCTTAGCTATTTCGTCATCGCTTACCCTATGATGTAATGAACGCTCTACAGATGAAGAAAGCTAGGAGCACTTTGAACTTGAAAATCATTTCTCTTAGAACTACACTCGGGCATGGCCAGCCCTTTTGCTCCTCTCTCTTCCCCTCCTCTCTCTCTCTTTTTTTTTTTTTTTTGGTCAGTTCAATACCAACAGGAGCAGCCCAGCAAAGGCTGAGACTGCCGATGACCTGAAGGCTCCAGGTGGCTTTAAAGCACTATGTTTACCAACTATCCAGGTGTAATTTCTCTTTTTGTCAGTTTTGCTTTTTGACACCCTCACTCATCCACAGAGCTAAAAACCCAAAGCCACTCAGAGTAGCTTCCTTTTTTTTTTTTTTTTTTTTTTTTTTGAGATGTGTTGATGAAAAGACTCAAACTGTGTAAAATATTTTTAGAGATTTATTCTGAGCCAAATATTTTTAGAGATTTACTCTGAGCCAAATATGAGTGACCATGGCCTGTGACACAGCCCTCAGGAGGTCCTGAGAACATGTGCCCATGGTGATCGGGGTACAGCTTGCTTTTACATATTTTAGGAGGCATGAGACATCAATCAAATAGATTTAAGAAATATATTGGTTTGATTCAGAAAGGTGGGGCAACAAAGCAGGGGCTTCTAGGCTGTAGGTAAATTTAAACATTTTCTGGTTGACAATTGGTTGAGTTTATCTGAAGACCTGGGATCAACAGAAAGGAAATGTTTGGGTTAAGATAAAGGATTGTGGAGACCAAGTTTTACTGCGCAAAGGAAGCTCTCAGACAGCTGACTTCAGAGAGAGCAAGTTGTAAAATGTTTCTTATTGGACTTAAAATGGTCCCTGGCTCTTAGCTCATTATCTCCTGGAACTGGAAAGGAAGGAAGGAAAACAAAAGGGAAAGGAGATTCTCTATAGAATGTGGATTTTTCCCACAAGAGACTTTGCAGGGCAATTTCAAGGTATGACAAAGAAATATATTTTGGGATAAAACATTTTGATTTTCTTCCTTGTTATGCCAGAGTCAGATTGGAAAGTCACTATATACAGGGTTAAATAAAACCCATCTGACTAGAATTTATGGCTTGTAGGGCATGACTCCTCCTCAGACCCCTTCGATAGGAATTTGGGCAAGATTTAAAAAAACAAAAAAATAAGAGCTTAGTCCTCAGGCAGAGTGCGCAGAGTCTCGCTCTGTTGCCCAGGCTAGAGTGCAGTGGTGCGATCTCAGCTCACTGCAACTTCTGCCTCTCAGGTTCAAGCAATTCTCCTGCCTCAGCCTCCAAGTAGCTGGGACTACAGGCATGTGCCACCATGCCCAGATAATTTTCATATTTTTTGTAGAGATGGATTTCACCACATTAGCCAGGCTGGTCTCCAACTCCTGGCCTCAAATGATCCACCTGCCTCAGCCTCCCAAAGTGCTAGGATTACAAGCGTGAGCCACCACACCTGGTCCCAGAGTAGCTTCTTACTAGAGGACCCTGACTCCTGCTGACCTGTGCACCTGAAAAGGTGTGTGTAACCATGGAGCAAATCGAATCACGTTTTCTACTGACTGACATTATCAGTTTATAAATCCTTTGTATCTGCTGACCTTCATGTGGGAACCTCCTGACATTGACATTGTCTGGGCCCGATCTCAGATGCATAGAAATCTCCAGACTACCATTGGATGAAGCAGGAAAAGCCCCACTTTTAGGAGGAGTCTGCTCAGAGCCGGAACTCCCTCCCACAGAAGGAACTCAGCCCCTGACTTAATGGCATCATGGACTCGAATCTCCTGCCTCTGTTTTTGCTGTGTCTCCTTCATTTTTCCACAAATATGCTGGGACTGGGTCTGTGACGTTGAACATAGACGTAAATGGCCAAGTTTGATGGCTCCAAACCTCGCTTTTGGAGCCAGGTGTCTGGGGTTGAGTACTGGCCTGCCATGCACTTGTCTTGTGCCTTTGGGTAAGAATTTAACCTCCCTGAGTTTCAGCTTGTCTGTGTGTAAATGAAGAAAAAAAATTAATTACATGCATTGCAACACATACACCTGGCCTGTGGAGGCTTTTATCTTGTTTAATATATGAAGGAACAGGCTCTAAGGAAGTTAATTTACCCGGAGGCATACAGCCAATTTGTGGCAGAACGAATAACAAAGTCTCCAGATTTAGAACCCAGGACTCTTTCTTCCACCTAAACAACAGAATGCGAAGAACCCATTCCCTCTCCCTTCCTCCACCCAGCTTATCTCAGACAGATATTAAAGTGGTCACTGGTTGAGTGTTTACATGCTAGATATAAATTCACCTAGTTTCATTTAATCCTCACACAGCTCTAGAAAGTAGAGACTACTGTTATCCCTCTTTTAGAGGGATCCTGAAGGGTTGCCAAGTCTAACCTGCCCCGTCATGCATTTAGGAAGTGCTGGAAGGGAGTGTCAAACCCAACCCAATTCCAGAGCTCTGCTCTTAATTCCTACATATTATCCCCCACGGCAAGAGGATTTGGGGTCTGTTGTACCGTAATTCTACTAAGTGAAGAGCATGGTTGGAAGAGAGGATCAATGATAATAAATTCCTGAGCCCATGCCATAGACATTGTATTACTTCTGGTCCTTTGAGGGTTTTGTGCATGCGATGGCATAGAGTTCTTTTTTTCAATAGATACAAATTAATAAAATCCCAGAACACTTTTAACAAGTGACATTTCAGATTTTGTCTGTCTTGCCTCTTGTGTGCTGTGCCCATATAGTTGCTTAGCTGAGGTTTTCGGAAGTGAGAAGTGTTGGTGACACTGTCAGACAAAGGATTGGCAACTGTCATAGACTCACCATCCACCACATGGCACTCACAGGTGGCATTTATTCACAAACAGACCTCAAGGACTCCAAAATACTGAGGATTTTCCATGGTATCCAGAGATGATGAGGGAACAAAGGTCTGTACCAGCCTGAGCAACAGGCACCCGTCAATACGGCTTGTTACTGACACGTTAATCGCCATGGCAACATAAAGCTATTCTTTCCTTAAATTTAACCATCCCAACAAATTTGAGAAATGCTAACTCCCTCCAATAAGGACTTTCTGAACCTAATTGAGATCGTCCTTTTAAATGCCATTTATGATATGAGGCAGGCAACGGGAAGTATTTTATAAGTAACTTGTCTTCTTTAAGGATTTTAAGGAATATATGCCAGGGACTGACAGCCACAACTCACATAAGCCTCAAAACAAGCTACCCTGTGCTCCATAATGACTTTATTATGCAATTGGTATAAAGGTAAACCAGAAAAAAGAAAAAAAAAGCGGGCTCAGGCTTTTTAGGTATTAATGAGACTTCAGTGTTTGGAATACAAGTAGGTTGATAGCATTCTGCTAATTCCATTTCTGGGCTAGACTAGATACTTTTCAAAGTCTCCATTCACAGCTCTAAGGTGTATGCCTTCAAGACACACATTTTTTAGGGCTGTAGGCCAAATTGAAAGGAGCCAGCCTGCTATTTTATAATGTGGACTGTAGGCTTGCCTGTAGTAAACAGGGAGATGTTTCACTATTTCTTCTCTGTCCTATCAGCTTTTCTCAGCCCTTGAGGCAGTGTACGTATCAGCAGATGGCAGAGGTTAGTCAATTTCTTTTCAAAGTCCAGCCAAAGATAAGCATCTTTAAGCCTCTATCACACCACTGCACTCCAGCCTGAGCAACAGAGCGAGACCCCATCTCTAATACAAATAGACAATAGGTAAAACAAACATAAGCCTCTACACTTCTTGACTTCTTCCTCCAATACTCTTTTGGAATTGCTTTTGGCAAAGTGTCATTGGTGGCTGCCTAATTGCCACATCTAGAGGATGCTTTTCCTTTCTTAGCTGACTCTCTGGAGCCTTTGACCTGCTGACCCAGTGCCTCAAAAAGTGGCACCCGAGGCCGGGTGCAGTGGTTCACGCCTGCAATCCCAGGATGTTGGGAGGCCGAGGCAGGCAGATCACGAGGTCAGGAGATCGAGACCATCCTGGCTAACACGGTGAAACCCCGTCTCTACTAAAAATACAAAAAATTAGCCGGGCGTGGTGGCGGGAGCCTGTAGTCCCAGCTACTCGGGAGGCTGAGGCAGGAGAATGGGGTGAACCCAGGAGGCAGAGCTTGCAGTGAGCCGAGATCGCGCCACTGCACTCCAGCCTGGACGACAGAGCGAGACTCCGTCTTAAAAAAAAAAAAAGTGGCACCCATGACACCCATGCTCTCCTGGCTTCCTCTAGCCCCTGGGATGTTTCGCCCAACCTGAGAGTGTTGATGTTTCTCAAGACTCAGCCCCTCGGCGGCTTCTACCACCACCTGTCTGCAGATGTCTCCCAGCCCTCTTGCTATAGCCAGACCTCTCTTCACCCACGGACTCCTCATACTCAGAGAGAGAGCTTGCCCCCTTGGCTCTCCCACCCTCACCCTTAATTTATTTTATTTTATTTTATTTTATTTTATTTTATTTTATTTTATTTTTAGACAAGAGTCTCACTCTATCGCCCAGGCTGGAGTGCAGTGGCACTATCTCAGCTCACTGCAACCTCTGCCTCCCTGCTTCAAGCAATTCTCTTGCCTCAGCCTCCTGAGTAGCTGAGATCATAGGCAGTTGCCACTACATCCGGCTAATTTTTGTGTTTTTAGTAGAGATGGGGTTTCACCATGTTGGCCAGGCTGGTCTCGAACTCCTGACCTCAAGTGATCCACCCACTTCAGCCTCCCAAAGTGCTGGGATTACAGGCGTGAGCCAGCCACCGTGCCCGGCCTTCACCCTCGTTTTAGAAGCCCTCCTCCTCCTACGTTCCCTCTCAGCAATCCATTCACCCTGTTACTCAAGCCAGAAACCTGGGAGCCACCCTAGATCCCTCCCTGTCCCTCGCCCTGTATAACAAATCAGTCTCCAAGCCACTTAGCCCCCAGACATTTCTGGACTCTGTCCCTTCTTCACTATTTCTATATTCCTGTCTTAACTCAGTCTCTCTTATGTCTACCTGGATTGCTGGGCCTCCTGCATTGCCTTCAGGCCCCCAGTTCCAATCTCTGCCCAGCCTCCAGCCCTCAGCCCCATCCACACTTGCCTAAAAGCACCCTGCTCTTTCAAGCATCGGTTTCTTCCTTCCCGTCTTCCTGGAATGTCCTTCCTACCTTTCTCCTTGACTGCTGAATTTCTGTTCATGTTCCATAGCAGGTGCTCACCAATTGGTAATGGCTGTTTCAGACAGGCTCATTAGCGTCCTTCCTGTCTCAGTTTAGGCGGCTCCTCTTCCAGGAAGCTGTTCCTGATCCCTAAGGCCGTTCTCACAGCTATCATGGTTATTGTCGCTTCGCCTCCCTCCCTACTCTGCCTGCTACATGATAGGTGCTCAATAAATGTGGGAGATATTATTTTGAAATTTGTACTTTTCTCTAGTCCCAGCTACTCAGGAGGCTGAGGCAGGAGGATCACCTGAGCCTGGGGAGGTCGAGGCTGCCGCGAGCCCTGATCACGCTGCTGTACTCCAGATTGGGTGACAGAGCAAGATTCTGTCTCAAAAAAAAAAAAAAAGAAAAGAAAAGAAAAGAAATTTGTACTTTTTATTTTTATTTTTTTATTTTTTTGAGACAGAGTTTCACTCTCTCACCCAGGCTAGAGTGCAGTGGCGTGATCTCTGCTCACTGCAACCTCTGCCTCCTGGGTTCAAGCGATTCTCTTGCCTCAGCCTAGCGAGTAGCTGGGATTACAGGAGCCGCCACCACGCCTGGCTAATTTTTGTAATTTTAGTAGAAACGGGGTTTCACCATGCTGTCCAGGCTGGTCTCAAACTCCTGACATCAGGTGATCCACCCGCCTCGGCCTCCCGAAGTGCTGGGATTGCAGGCATGAGCCACCGTGCCTGGACAAATTTGTACTTTTTAAAGCTCTGGTACTACTTTTCAATATTTACTGTTAGTTCACAGATGCTTTTTCTCAAAATATTGGAAACTGACTCATTTAAGAAGAAACTAGGTACCATTTAGTGGGAACCCACTACATCAGGCACTATACATACCATAACTCATTTTATCTTCACAACAACCTGGCAAGAAGAATGATCTTCATCTGATTTACAGACCAGAAAATGAAGATCAGAGAAGTTAAGTAACTTCCCTGAAGCCTCACAGCCATTTTGTGCAGAGCAGGAATTCCAATCTCACCCACTCCTTTCGCTGCCCCACACCCCACACCTAGGGCTGTTACAGAGGCAGTATCCTGGCAAGATGCTGACTCAGGCTTTTTAGGAAATGGTGATTTGGAACTTGACAATGACCTTTCAAAAACTTCAGTCTTAAATTAGGCAGTTACCTGCTGACCTGATACATAGAAACCCCTGCCTAGAAAGGCACCCTTGGGATGTATCTACACTTGTTAAGAGGAAGAAATTTCCCTGACATGCATTGGTCAATTGGAAACCACAAGAATCTCACTAGCCTCCTCTATCCCAGAGCCTGGTGGCAAAGTGCCGCAGCAGAAAAGGGCTATGTGGATCACAAGGACAGCGTAGGCCTCATGACTCTGAGATAACAGAACAGAGGCACAGAGAGGCTAAGCAACATACCCAAGGTCACACAGTAAGAGGAAGAGTGAGCCAGGATTTGAACCTTGGTCTGTCTGACATAAAGGCCAGCATCCCATCTATAAAATGGAGCTAGTAATCATACCAGCCTCTTCAGGTTTTTGTAAAGATTTGATGAGAAAATATACGAGAAGTCACTTTATGAACCGTGGATCACAGCCGAGTGTGACAGGTCATCGCTATTGTTGTCCATCAGTCAATTATCTGGGATGGCCTGAGGTTGTGTCACACCTACATAAGCCACGGAAAAATCGACTCATGGAAAAATCAGGACTGGGCATGAATGAATGAGAAACTACGTTTAAATGGAGCCCAGACTGAACGGGAACCAAAGTTGGATTCTAATACCATCGGGGTGGTTACCTATGGCAGAAACAGCCCAAGCAAATATGTGACCAAATGCTCACATCACACCTAAATGTTTAAGCCGTTCTCTCATTTTGAACATTAATCTGTTTTCAGGGGATGATCCAGGGAAAAGAATAAATCAAGCCATTACTGTGGTATTTGGACCATCGGCCACATGCCATTGAGATGCTGAGAACAAGGATGTAGGTTTTCTTTTCATGCTTTTAGGAATGTAAGTCTAGGATCTGGACCCACTCTGAGGAATCTTTCCTCTCCACTCCCACTGGCTATTGGGAATCTTAGGAGCCAGTAAGCCAGGAATTTGACTGTTTATACTTTCCTCTTATTTGTTTCAATGGATTGAGGTACCAGATTGGTCTGTAACACCCTATGGTTTCTAACTGGCTTTCATTTAACATTGACACCATTAACGCCACCATGCAACAATGAACTGTTTACTTGCCTGAGAAATTGCATGTGGGATTTAAAACTTTTTCTAATATTCATTTTTCAACTGATGGTCTCTCAGGAGTTTTTTCTGGTGGTGTTTGAGACAGTGACTGATGTCGGCATTTTCCCAGGATGTGCAGGCCCCCAAGTTTAAAGCCCAGTTGACCCTGTGTGCCAGATAAGGACCAGTGATGTAAGAGGTTCTCCAAATCACACCACTAGCTTTGGAAAATTAGCTGAGAAAAATTTTATGTAGAGAAAAAAAGACTTGGAAAATTGTCTTCTGAATTAAACATTAGTCTAAATAATAATATAAGTGTTCTTTCTTTCTTTCTTTCTTTCTTTCTTTCTTTCTTTCTTTCTTTCTTTCTTTCTTTCTTTCCTTTCTGTCTGTCTTTCTTTTTTTTCTTTCCTTCCTTCCTTCCTTCCTTCCTTCCTTCCTTCCTTCCTTTCTTTCTCTTTTTCTCTCTCTCTTTCTTTCTTTCTTTCTTTCTTTCTTTTTTGAGATGGGGTTTTGCTCTTTGTCACTCAGGCTGGAATGCAGTGGTGTGATCTAAACCCACTGCAACCTCTGCCTCCTGAGTTCAAGCGATTCTCCTGTCTCAGCCTCCCAAGTAGCTGGGATTACAGGCACCCGCCACCACGCCCGGATAATTTTTGTATGTTTTCTTATTTAGTAGAGACGGAGTTTCACCATGTTGACCAGGCTGGTCTCGAACTCCTGACCTTGGGTGATCTATTCCCCCCGGCCTCCGTGGCCTCCCAAAGTGCTGGGATTACAGGCGTCAGCCACCACACCAGGCCTCCAAGTACCTTTCTTATGGACCAAGTTCATTGCCAATATTTTAGCAGTGGCCTTAGGTAGACTGTATATGATGATTCTCCTAAATAAGGTTATTCTCTTTCTGTTAAATGTGGTTTTCATTGATTTATGGATGCATCTGGAACTATTATTTTGGCAGGTTTTACAAGGCCTCAGAATCAGTTTGGATGCAGGAACTGTGTTTGACGTTTATGTCGAAGTTCTCGTCATAGCCTGGAAAATGTGAAGCCTCTTTTGCAAGAGTGGAAATGGTTGCCTTTAAGCCAGATTTAAACACTGTTAGCGCGTTGTGAAAAACACAAGTGCCAGTGATTAACAAAGCATGTTTACCTAATTTACTTCAGATCTGGTCTCAGTTAAAGGTTAGCTCATCCTTATCAGGTGGCCACAGAAACTAGATCCCAGTAGCAGAGTGACCTTTGGAAGCTCGAATTCTAGTCAATGGACTTAAAGTGAGACCGTGGGAGCCAGTTCTTCACTTCATTAAGCAGAGTTGAAAGACTGTCTTCTTTCCAGCTCCCTATTTTCCTTCCTTGGGCTATTTTCTGTAAGTCAGACTTGGTTTGCCTCAATACTACTCATGCCCTATAAAAATAAATTAGCTACACGAGACTGTTGACTGTATGGCCACCAGCCCTGCCCTGGTGGGCAAATGACTCTAGGGAGTGTCCTTTGCAACACTAGTATCTGAGGTGCAGCCCTCCATTCCTCGTGTTTTTCATCCACTCCCCCTTTCTTTTCTCTCCCCACAACATAGGACTCTTTGCACAAGAGACCAATGGGTTAGCCAGCAGGCCTAGGCAGCTGCGAGGATAGGTCTCTCTTTTGCCTGGGGGGAAGGAGATACCAGCTTGACTCATGATCAGATACTTTATTTCCTATGACAGGCAGCTCAGAATCCAGCATCAGTGTTCCTATTAATTTCTTGTTAGTTTTGCAGCTTTGGGTGTCTGAACTTGTTGACAGCAGGCTGTACGAACATTTGTTGGAAACCTCAAGAATCTCACTAGCCTCCTCTATCCCAGAGCCTGGGATGGCAAAGTGCTACACCAGAAAAGGGCTATGTGGATCACAAGAACAGTGTAGGCCTCATGACTCTGAGATAACAGAACAGAGGCACAGAGAGGCTAAGCAACTTACCCAAGGTCACACAGTAAGAGGAAGAGTGAGCCAGGATTTGAACCTTGGTCTGTCTGACATAAAGGCCAGCATCCCATCTATAAAATGGAGCTAGTAATCATACCAGCCTCTTCAGGTTTTTGTAAAGATTTGATGAGAAAATATCCGAGAAGTCACTTTATGAACCGTGGATCACAGCCGAGTGTGACAGGTCATCGCTATTGTTGTCCATCAGTCAATTATCTGGGATGGCCTGAGGTTGTGTCACACCTACATAAGCCACAGAAAAACTGACTCATGAAGGAATCAGGGCTGGGCATGAATGAATGAGAAACTACGCTTAAACAGAGCCCAGACTGAACGGGAACCAAAGGTGGGTTCTAATACCATTACTCACTACCGTTACCCAAATATGATCCTGCTCCTGGGAGGGCAGCTCCGGCCTTGTCACTCCCAACCCTGGCACCCCCAGAGCATGCTAGAGTGGCGGTGGAGGGCGAAGATGACAAGACATGGGCTCTCTGGGTTAGGGTGAGTGGCAGGCAACAGAGTCCACAGAACAGAGAAATACCTACATGGGTACTCTGGGAGAAAAACAAGCGTCTGGAGATTTTCCCAGCGTGCCAAGTCCTGTGCCACCGGGAGAATTCCCACTTATCACTGCCAAATGAACCACAGGAGAGACAGAAACTTTGCTCTGTTTGTTTTAATTATGTGGATGACAGACATGTTCGACTTTGGTTCTATCTTAAGAAAATTCAAGTTTAAATGACTCCCAATTTAAGCGATGGCATTTTAAAATAAATTTTGTATTATCTAAGAAGAAAGCTGTATTTTATCTTAAAACGATATCTGGCTTGGATGGGTCAGAGCAGTATGGAACAGGGTGGCCTTCATCAGTAGCTACGAAGGCTTTTGCAACTGTGGGCTAATTGCAGGTGTCCTTCATGAAACACAGCCTAAGACCAGATTTCATTTGTGAAACACGTCGATACCCAATAAGACCTAGGAAGTGCATGAGCAGGTTTACCAGCAAAACATTGTTTTCTGGAAATCTTAGATGTTGCTGCATTTTGTGTCTACATGTTGAGAAATGGCCTCAACCGTAATCAAAATTGCATTTCCCTTAAAATCAGCGTATTCCAGACACTGTTGAGAGTCTTCCATACGTTATCTCGCTCATCTAGGCTTTATTAGTCTTGTTTACAGATTAGGCAACTGAAGCTCGGGGAAGTTGAGTAACTCAGCGGGGATCACACCACAGGTAGACCGTGGAACTCATCCACCAGCTGATCTGAGTCACATCTCCCTGCAAAGCCTGAGATCTCAATCCACCACTGAGGCTGGCTGCCTCTGAGAGCAGTATTCACAAGGAAGGATTTAGCCCAGCGTCTTCACATCCTCTGGGACAGACCTCATAACCCTGCTAAGTTAGCAGAAACTCTGAGGTCTGCCCAGTGAGCTGGGAAGGCCTATTTGGACTCTTCCAAGCCAGAGCAGAAGAGCACCCAGAGGCTTCCCAGTGAGCAGAGAGGGACCTCCCTCCTTGATTGGGGCTTGGGAAGGGCTGCATATTTGCTGAGCACTCTGAGAGGAGATGTTCAGCACTGGAGTGGCCTAGATCAGAATTAAGCCAGCGCTTTTGGCCTCAAAGGGGATTTCTCCATCCCAGATTGGGAACATCCCTTTCTGATGGCAAAGAGTCTCTGGACCAAGGAACACCTAGATTGCAAAGCTCCCAGGTATTAGGCCCACACTCTGCATTATCATTTTGCCCTACGACAGCCAGATTCAGGCAACAGCAAGGATTAGGAAGAGTTCCGGACCATATAGTCCATTCCTTACTTTACAGGCGACCCTAAGGAAGGAGAGAAACTTTCCTGGCAGTGTTGGAACTAGAAGCTAGGTCTCCTGAGCTCCACACCATCAGGTGTCCACAAGCATCAGGGAACCAACTGTTAGCAGAGTGCAGCAGCGGCTTCACACACGGCAGGGTGCTGAGATGGTAAGCCTCGTGCTTGGAAGGTGTTCCTTCAATGTTAGCGGAATAAGGAATGAATGCGCAGTCTCCCCCAGCCAAGGTCTTCCTTTGACAGTAACCCACATCGATCTCCGACCTGCTGCAACTCAGCGGAAGGCAGCCTCCCGTAAGTAGAACTCTTTTTGGACAAGAAACAGTAAGTATATAAAACAGTCTTGCTGAAAACTTGTAAAGAGGTACGTAACCATTAAAATAATTATAAAGACAATTTAGCAGGCTGAACAAAGGCTTGCAATAATTAGCAGTGAAGGAAAAAAACAATCATGAAATTGAGTTTATGCCGTAAGTACAATTGTGCAGAAATTATGCTGGTAAAGGGTGGGACTGCTCACAATGGCTCACATTTATAAAACACTTACTGCCCCATGATACAGGCTCAGTATGAAGCCCTTTAGGGAAGTGATCTCATTCAACGCCCCCATTGCCTATGAGTAGGGACTATTGGAGGTCCCGTACTGCAGACGGCGAACTCCAGAACCTCCAGTCTTACCCATGGACTTGAACCCATGGCATGAATGGAATTTTTTTTCTTTTTCTTTATGTTGTTTGAGTATTTAAAAGAAAACAAAAAACCTCTCACAATGATTACTAATGGTCTGGAAATCTCCACCAAACTCACACTCTGAGGATATTTACATTCAGGAAAAGAAGATATGTAAATATCTTACCGCGTGGTGGCGCTAAAGGACGCACTCTACTGGTACCCGGAAAGGCTTGCACCTGGAGCCCGGGAATGTTTGCCTCCTCTTTTCCAAGCTGGCAATTCTGAGACTGCAGTTCCTGGGGTGGGCACACAGGCTGTGTACCCCCATCAGCTGCCTCTCCCACGCCTGCCACCCACAACTGACACGCGCGTCCACAGGCGCCCCTTAGAGCTCTCCTCCAGCCTGTGATATCCCCACCCTATGACCCCATAACCCCAGACAACAGCAACCTGGCTCACCCACTCTGCATTCCCTGCCCCCAGATCGAATTTTACTCCGGAGAAAGACCCAGAGAGGTGCCTACAGGCTCAAGACGACTCCCGATGGGAGCTGCTGCTCTTCACCTAGGTTTTGTAGGACTTGAATAAGCTTCCTATGGACCAGCCAGAGGGGTCTAAGTCAGCCATCACCACACTGTTTTCTAGAGAAAAGAAATTTTGAGAGCCAAGAGAAAGGTTAGCATCCCATCTCATGAGCAAGAGGGGCATGGTCTACATAGGTGATCCAGCCCAACTACTTTATTGAATTGAATCTGAACTGAAATATCTTGAAACCCTGTCCTGGGGCCCCAAGTCCTGTGATATTGTAAGAGTGGCCTGTGCTAAAACATGGATTTTAATTGTTAGGCAACCACCACACCAGCAGCATAGGAAAAGAAACTCGTCCCAAAATCAGCCCCCTGAGCGGGCTTGGAATGCCAGTCAAGAGGTTGCAGCAGGCTGGCCAGAGGCTCCGCCAGCCTGAAATGAGAGCTCGGTACGACTGTAACTACTGTTTACGATGTGGTTTAATGAGAATTGGAACTAGCCCTACTATTAGCAGACAGCATCAGGGCGGAGGCCCCCGGCCCAGACCCCTTGGTCTTCCCCGTCCCGAAGTGAGATGGACTTCCTCATCTGCATGCACAGCACTTCATCGATATAGATGGTGTTCTCTTTGACCTGGATCTCCTCCTGCAGGGCCAGCTGTCTGCGATGCAGCCCTTTCAGCTCAGACTGAGCTTGGGCTAAAGTTTCCTTTAATCTGGGAGAAAAGGAAGAACAGAAGAGAATCATTTCTCTCTATGCATTGCTTTTTCAAGGGAAAGAATATTCCCCAGTGTTCAGTGCAGGAGCCAAATTGACATGTGCTCTTCCCCTTCCTCTCTCCTCATGAAGACAGAGATCTCATTAATTTTAGAATAAAATGCATACTGAAAAGGCCCTGGAAAAAAAAAAGAGAGAGAGAGAGAGATTTCAAATTGGTGGCCACAGGCCAGATTCATGACGTTGACACCTTATGAAATGCTGATGTTTAAAACTGCAGATTTGACCTAAACATCTGGATTTGGGCTTCTGTAGAATCATTCAATATTGGGATCCATTTTCTCCACGTCAACAATTTTGGCGGGAGGTGGTGGAGACTGCCCTGTAGCGGGGATTCCTCAAACATCACAGAGCAGGCTGGCTTCATTCAGCCCGCCGGTCACTACCTAGCTTCTACTTGAAATCCAGGTTGGGACTAAGACCCTAAGGCCCTCTGCCCATTGGCTGCTAACCTACCTTGCAACGTTGTGGGTGATCTCTTGAACCTCCTTCATTAGCCTGTACTGTGCAACGTCACGACACAGCTCCACGTTCGGCCGGTGTGTCCTGGTCTCCAAGCGCGTATGAGCCACCTTGGCTGGCCCTTCTTGGTCAAGGATGGCTTTTTCAAGAGCTGTAATATTTTTCTCCTGGGAAGCAATCTCCTCCATAACCTTACAAAAAGGATTAGAGTAGGTGAGGCCAAGCTGTGCTCCTCAAAACTCAACAGCTGACAGCAGATGCGTTGTGATCGTGTAAGTTAGGAAGAGGGAGCCTCGGATTTCTTCTTAAGCAGCGTGCCAGAGTGAGTCTGATCTCTCTTCCCTAAAGCAGTGATTGCTGGTGGGCAAGGTCACTCACCCAGACTTAGAACCTTATGGACTCAAGGGGCAGGATGGGCCATTGTCACCTCATCTACCCACAGAAGAATGCCCTTAGCAAAGTCCTGGCCAGCGTGGGGATGTCACTGCTGCTCAAAGCCGCCTGCTCGCCTTGGTACAGGGTACCTTTGTATCGTGAGCAGAAAGCTGCCTATTTCCTCACACTCCTATCCTGCTAGCATCAGCTCTGTCCTCTGGAAGCCTGGGGAAAGAAGCAGTTCGGTCTGAGTTTGGTTGTTATTTTTGTGAGTGACTTTATGCACAGAGAAAGACTACTTTTAGGTCAGGCGCAATGGCTCACGCCTGTAATCCCAGCACTTTGGGAGGCCAAGGCAGGCGGATCACGAGGTCAGGAGTTCGAGACCAGCCTGCCAACACAGTGAAACCCCATCTCTACTGAAAATACAAAAGTTAGCCAGGCATGGTGGCACACACCTGTAATCCCAGCTACTCAGGAGGCTGAGGCAGGAGAATTGCTTGAACCCGGGAGGTGGAGGTTGCAGTGAGCTGAGATCGCGCCACTGCACTCCAGCCTGGGGGACAGACTGAGACTCTGTCTCAGAAAAGAAAAGAAAAAGACTACTTTTAAGTTATTTGGTTTTAACAAAATTAATATTTAACTGGTTTAAAATATATTTCTTCATTAAGCATTTTTTAAAAGCTTGTACATCTACTTTTGCAATATACACAAAAGTAGATAGACTAGGGTAGATAGACTAAGGAACCTCGTATATCCATCATCAGTTTGAGCAATGAGCAGTATGTGGCCAATCGTGCTTCATCTATACTGCTGTCCATCAGCTTCGTTATTTTAAACCTAATCCCAGATATTATCTCCTTTTAAATATTTCACTTAAATATTTGAGTGTGTATTTCTAGGCATAAGGATTCTTTTTTTCTTTTGACATAACCACAATACCTTTATCACACTGAAAAAAGAGACAAAAGACTTATTCTTTAATATTATAATAATATTTAGTGATGAAATTTCACCAATTGTTTCATATATTTTGGTAGAGTTGGTTTGTCCAAATTATATCCCAATGAGGTCCAGAAATTGCACTTGACTTTCTTAAGCTTCTTTTTAAACACTTCTTAAGCTTTTCATAAGTCCAGTTCTACTTATTTTTAAATTTTTAAATTTAGCAGATATTAGCAATTACTTTAAGCTGATTTTGACTAATAATTGCTCCCACTTCAAACTTACTTAAAGTCCTTTGACTATTTAAAGCAGCATTTATAAATTTGATATATAACTTTTTAAAAGATTTGAATTATCTTAACAAATAAGACCTCTGGAGTTCTTAAATAGATTTGTCAATCTAACAAATTAGTAAAAAACGATGATGCTTTAAATTCTCTTAAACATTCTAATGCTGTCTTCAAATTTAAATTTTCAACTAAAATCATAAGGTTAAAACAATTATTTAACTATACATTTTAAAGAAATTTTTAAGAAACAGTCCAAATCTCTTAAATTTTATAAATACCTTAACCATCCAAAATACACAGATAACAATACACTTATAATAAAACTACTGCTGCTACGAGTGAGATCAAGAATCAGCAAACTATGCCTACGAACTAAATCCAGTCTGCAATCTGTTTTTGTACAGACTGAAATAAGAAATTTTTTTAGGTAATAGTCTTCATTTTTTTAAGAGCCATTTTAGGTTTAAAGAAAAATTGAGCAGAAAGTAAAGTTCCCATATGCTTTCTCCCCCCTACCTAGGTTTTCCTTATTATTAGCATCTTCCATTAGTGTGGTACATTTGTTATTAATACAATTGATAAGCCAATATTGATATATTATTATTAACTAATGTTCACAGTTTACATTAGGGTTCACTCTTTGTGTTGTACATTCTATGGGTTTTGTTTGTTTGTTTTGTTTTGTTTTTTGAGACGGAGTCTCACACTGTCGCCCAGGCTAGATAGCAATGGCACGATCTCAGCTCACTGCAACCTCTGCCTGCTGGGTTCAAGCGATTCTCCTGCCTCAACCTCCCAAATAGCTGGGATTACAGGCATGCACCACCACACCCGGCTAATTTTTGTATTTTTAGTAGAGACAGGGTTTTGCCATGTTGGCCAGGCTGGTCTTGAACCTCTGGCCTCAGGTGATCCACCTGCCTCAGCCTCCTAAAGTGCTGGGATTACAGGCATGAGCCACCGCACCCGGCCGATTCTACGGGTTTTGACAGATGTATAACTACATGTATCTAGCTTTATGATATCATACAGAATATGTTTTGCTGCCCTAAAACCCCCCGGGCTGCTGCCATTGATCCTTCCTTCCTTCCTCCACCCACCCAAACCGTGACAACTGCTGATCTTTTTCGTCTCCATAGTTTTGTCTTTCCCAGAATGTCATATAGTTGGAATCATGATTCATATCCTACAGTATGAGTTTCAGATTGGCTTCTTTCACTTAGCAATATGCATTTAAAGTTCCTCTCTGTCTTTTCATGGCTTGATAGCTCACGCCTTTTAGTGCTGAATGATATTTCATTGTCTGGATGTACCACGGTTTATCCATCCATTCACCTATCTTAGCTGCTTGCAAATTTTGGCAATCATGAATAAAGCTGCTATAGACATTCATATGCAGGTTTTTGTATGAATATAAGTTTTCAGCCCATCTGGGTAAATACCAAGGAAGGAGATCACTGAATCCTAAGAGTATATGTTTAACCTTGTCAGAAACTGCCACATTCTCTTCCAAAGGGACTGCACCATTTTGCATTCTCATCAGTAATGAATGAGAGTTCCTGTCGCTCCACGTCCTCAACAGCATTTGGGGTTGTCAGTGCTTTGGATTTTCTGTAGGCGCAGAGGTGGTGTTTTAATTTGCAATTCCCTAATGACATAGGACGTTGAGCATCTTTTCATATGCTTACTTGCCCTCTGTATATCTGTACTGGTGAGGTGTCTGTTCAGATCTTTTGTTCATTTTTTAGTTGGTCTGTTTTCCTATTGTTGAATTTTAAGAGTTCGTTGTATATTTTGGATAATAATCCTTTATCAGATATGTGTTTTGCAAATATTTTCTCCCAGTGTGTGGTTCGTGTTTTCATTGTCTTAAGTGTTTTTAAATGTTCAAATGGCTGGGGAGAAAAGCAAAAGCAGAATATTGTCATGTGAAAATTACATAAAATTAATTTTTAATGCCCATCAATAAAGCTGTATTGAAACACAGCCATGCTTATTCATTTATTTATTATTGCTTCTGAACTGCCATGGCAGAGTTAAGTCATGGTGACACACTGTATGTGATGTTCTCATGGCTTTGCACTGTTGCCCAGAGCACTATAAATCACAGTGACATGTTTATAACTTGACAGTTTTCCAACCATGTATCACCATACAGTGATATCTTATTTTATTTTATTTTTATGTATTTTTTTTTTTGAGACGGAGTTTCACTCTTGTTGCCCAGGCTGGAGCGCAGTAGCGCAGTAGCGCAATCTCAGCTCACTGCGACCTCCGTCTCCTGGGTTCAAGTGATTCTCCTGCCTCAGCCTCCCGAGTAGCTGGGATTACAGGTGCCCACCAACATGCCCGGCTAATTTTTTGTATTTTTAGTAGAGACGGGGTTTCACCCTGTTACCCAGACTGGTCGTGAACTCCTGACGTCTCAGGTGATCCTCCCAAAGTGCTGGGATTACAGGCGTAAGCCACCATGCCCCGGCCATGACATCTTATTTTATCGTTTTATTACCAGTGTGTCTTTGTTTCTACTCCTTAGCCTCTTCTCTTCCTCTCTTCTCAGTGCTCTCCCCTCCTCGCTCCTCTCCTATCTCAGATCCATCTTTCAAGGCCTATACTAAGTTCTTATTCCACCAGGAAGCCTCTGCAGTATTCCTTGGCTACCATCATCATCATCATCATCAATCAACTAATTTTTATTATTTATATGTATGATACTATATGTTAATCATATATGCAAATTGTGTGTGTGTGTGAAATGTGTACATGCCAGGCACTGTTCTAAATATTTCATATGCGTTGTCTAACTTAACCCTAGCTGGAGAAAACTATTGTTTCTTCCCATTTTATCAAGGAGGAAACTAAAGAACAGGGGTGCTGGCCGGGTGCAGTGGCTCACGCCTGTAATCCCAGCACTTTGGGAGGCCGAGGCGGGTGGATCACGAGGTCAGGAGATCAAAACCACCCTGGCTAACACGGTGAAACCCCGTCTCTACTAAAAATACAAAAAATTAGCCAGGCGTGGTGGCGGGCGCCTATAGTCCCAGCTACTCGGGAGGCTGAGGCAGGAGAATGGCGTGAATCCCGGAGGTGGAGCTTGCAGTGAGCCGAGATCTGGCCACTGCACTCCAGCTTGGGCGACAGAGCGAGACTCCATCTCAAAAAAGAAAAAAAAAAAAAAAGAGCAGGGGGCTTCAGGGTCTCCCTAAGGTCCCACGGCAAGTGTTGAAGCCACAATTCAAACCCAAGATGTCTGGCTCTGGTATCTACCGATTTCCACTAGGCTAGTCTACCTCTCCGTTTGCTGAATATTGCAGTTTCACCCTTGATGATACTCTGGTTTCTCCTGCACATCACAAAAGTAAATCTTGTCCGTAGCTGGGCTCTGAGCTCCAGGAGGGAGTGTTCAGGATGTGGCAACAGGACAGGGATTCAGGGGCTGAGAAGGCCTGGGCTCCACTCCCATGCTGCCGCCTTGGGGCCCTTCCCCTCTCTGTTTCAGCTGCACCAGCAGTAAAGCGTAGGGTGGGCTGACAGTGACCTGCTGAAGTGGGTAGCTTGAAATCCACCAGTGTGGGCGTATTTGTACTATAGATATCGACAAATTCTACAGGAAGGACCCTAATCTGTAGAATTTGCCAATATCTGTAGTACAAATGCTCCCACATTGTATTTGCAGTACAAATACTAACCCCGTCTGATATGGTTTGGCTCTGTGTCCCCACCTAAATCTCATCTTGAATTGTAATCCCTACATGTTGAGGGAGGAATCTGGTGGGAGGTGATTGGATCCTGGGGGCAGCATCCCCCATGCTGTTCTCATGACAGTGAGGGAGTTCTCACGAGATCTGATGATTTTAAAAGTGGCAGTTTCCCCTGCACTCTTTCCGTCTCCTGCCGCCTCGTGAAGAAAGTGCTTGCTTCTCCTTCACCTTCTGCCATGACTGTAAGTTTCCTGAGGCCTCCCCAGCCATGCGGAACTGTGAGTCAATTAAACCTCTTTCCTATATAAATTACCCAGTCTTGGGGAGCTCTTTCCAGTGGTGTGAAAGTGGACTAAAACACCCTCTGAGGGCCAGTTTACCAGCACAACACTGGATAACCAGGAGGAACGACCGGCTAGAGTCCTAAAGCTACAACCAGGTTTGGAGAAACTGACTTCATTGACTCCTGTAGCTTCAGAGCCCTAAAGGACACGTGAGAGCATGTCGTCCATTTCTATATTTCACATATGGAGGAATGGCAACTGGAGTGGGAAGACAGCCAGGCACAAAGCTGCAGCCAGCCCCTAAGCCTCAGGGTTCTGTCCTCTGCATTTGTGTTCTCTGCAGCAGTGAGTGAAAATGGAGGCCCGGAGTGGGGCAAAGTCCCACTCCAGTCCCCAAAAATGCAAAGCCTGCCGCTAAACTGGAGAGATAGGAATGACCTTTACCCACGAGTTAACCCAATATCCCAAGCCCAGAATTCTAGCGGTCAGGCCCAGGGGTCATTCTTGTTTTCCATGGTGAAACCTCCTGAATCTGCTCTTCTTCCGTGCTCCCTCAAGGGACCTCACCTTGGCCAGATGAACAGCCAGCTTGTCCCTGGCATCTTTGGTATCCTTCAGCCCGTTCTTGAATGCCGTGTCCACCACATCACACTGCTTGCGCACATCATTGGCTGTCTGGGACAGGATTCGATCCACCAGGGCTTTCAGCGTCAGCGAGTTGTTCCGCTGCTTGTCAGCCTTCTCCACATTGGTGCTGGAGAAGTCCAACCAGTCTTCCAGACTCACGGACCTGAAACAGACCCCACGCTTTCATTCACAGCACATTTGGGGTGGGGAAGGGGCTTGGGGAAGAGGGATGAGCTACACCTACCTCTCATCAGAAGCACCTAGAACGTTTCCCTATCTCTAGGCAGAGCAAATGGTGGTCTGTCAGTCTCAATAGCTGTCCCTTTGGGCAACCTCCGTACTCTGGCATTGGGCTGGCACCTTATAGACATTATCTCATTTAATCCTCATGATGGCCAAGTGAGCTAACTTTTCGAATCCCCATTTTACAGATGAGGGGAACTGAGCTCAGAAAAATGAAGTAACTTGGGTGAGATCGCTCAGCTAGAGATAATTTGAGCTTCAAAATAAATACTAATGTAACAGATTATAATACACTGAATAAAACAGAAACCATCCATCTATACAGATTGAAATAAACAAGTGAATAAATTACTAGTTTGAAGAGGAACTGTCTTCTGGAACGACACTGATGAACTTCACAATAATGTTAATTGGAAGAAACCAGACACACACACACACACACACACACACACACCCCTAGCATATAATGCTGTTTAATGAAAAGCAGGCAAAACCACCCTATTAGAAGTCAGGAACATTATTACCTTCAGGATGGAGGGAGGAACTATTGATTGGAAGAGGATAGGATGATAGGGATGGTGATAATGTTTTCTTTCTTGACCTGGTGGTGATATGAGGCTTGTTCAGTTTGTGATTAGAGGCAGCCTCTGAGATGGCCCTTAGTGATCCCCCCTCCTGGTGTTCATGCCTTTGTGTAATCCCCTGGCCTTGAATATGGTATGAATTTATTGACTTGCCTCTCACAAATAGAAGGTTGTCACTTCTGGGATTAGGATATAAAAAGACTGTGGCTTCTGTCATCGGTTTTCTCTCTCTCTCTCTCTCTCTCTCTGATCACTCATTATGGGAGAAACCAGTTGCCATGTCATGAGACATCCCCATGGTGAAATTCACAAGGCAAGGAATCAAGGCCCACCATCACCCACAATCAGGTCGGAATTGGACCCCATCTGGGTCAAGCCTTCAGATGGACTGCAACCCTAGCAGCTGGCTTGACTACAACCTCAGAAGACATTGAGCCTGGGCCTGGCTTCCCCACCCACAGGAACCATGAGATAATACATGTTTATAGTCTTAAGCTGCAAAGTTTTGGGATAATTTATTATACAGCAAAAGATAACTAACACAACGAGAATGCTTCGAACTTGTGTCACCCAGGCTGGAGTGCAGTGGCGCGATCTCGGCTCACTGCAAGCTCCACCTCCCAGGTTCAGGCCATTCTCCTGCCTCAGCCTCCGAGTAGCTGGGACTACAGGCGCCCGCCACCACGCCCGGCTAGTTTTTTTGTATTTTTAGTAGAGACGGGGTTTCACCATGTGAGCCAGGATGGTCTCGATCTCCTGACCTCGTGATCCGCCCGCCTCGGCCTCCCAAAGTGCTGGGATTACAGGCTTGAGCCACCGCGCCCGGCTGTATGTTTTATTTCAAAAAGAAGGTTTTAAAAATTAGAGTGAGTTAGGCTGTGATATAATGTTAACTGAAAAATGCAAATTAGATGTCACAGAAAAGGTACATAGTATAATCTCATTTTTATAAACTAAACAAAGTTTACCGTATGTGTATGAGTGCATATGTACATATGTTTGTATGAACATGCAGCTAACACCAGTTATCTCAGTGGATGTAAAAATGGAAAGGGAAGGCCGGGCGCGGTGGCTCACGCCTGTAATCCCAGCACTTTGGGAGGCCGAGGTGGGCAGATCACGAGGTCAGGAGATCGAGACTATCCTGGCTAACACAGTGAAACCCCATCTCTACTAAAAAATACAAAAAATTAGCCGGGCATGGTGGCGGGCACCTGTAGTCCCACCTACTCGGGAGGCTGAGGCAGGAGAATGGCATGAACCCAGGAGGCGGAGCTTGCAGCGAGCCGAGATCTGGCCACTGCACTCCAGCCTGGGAGACAGAGCGAGACTTCATCTCAAAAAAAAAGAAAAGAAAAAAAAATGGAAAGGAGAAAAATTCACTTGCTCTTTATACATTTTTAGATTCTTTTACTTGTTAAAAAGATGTATAGATAAAGGAATAAATTGTTTTAGTCTTTAAAGGTTTAAAGGTTTTATCTCAGACTTTCTTAGTGGGCCTAACCTGGAGGATCGGGAGCCTCTGGGCCCAATGTCAAGGTCACCATTCAACACCACCTTTCCCCAAGCCCACCACCTCCAAGCTCTCAGCCAGCTGCAAGGACGAGTCACTAGGTCTTGCCTGTCTGAGAAGCACTGGGACATCACCAGCAGGGAGGAAGACGGCAAGGCTCACTCACTTTGGCTCAATCCTCACGGCGTTCTCAGAATATCTGATGTTTGGTGAGTTGTTGTTGAGCGAGAAGCAGATATCATCTATGGTCAGGGCCACAAACTTGTCCTTCAAATCCTTCTCAAGATTGTACTTGGCAGAGCGGTTCATCCTGAAGGGAGAAAGTAAACTGGGTTTCTGCCTCTGGAGTGCCCAGGTGGCACCCACAGGTCCTTGGGGAGGTCCTGGAAAGTGAAGCTGCAGCTAGGTCTGGTGCAGGATGACGGTACTGCCCCACCCCGACTCCCATCACCCCAACACTCACTCATACACCATTTGATGCCCGGTGACAAATCAACATGACCAAACGTGGACTTAGAGATCCCCCTTCTACTGTGGCACTTTCCAGTGTCACCACTGCAGCCTCCTGTGTGTGAGGGGTCAGCCTCGCCAGTGGGCTCCAGCGCCCTCCAGTCTATAACCAGGGTGAAATCCAGCTCCAGCCCCACCCTTACCAGAGGGCGGCTGCCACGTATGAGGGATGTGGCCAGCTCTTACCCTGAGTGCTGGGGCGATCTGGGGATACAAAGTGGGAGTGGGAGTGTTGAACCCCTTTCTTTCTGTGCCATGAAGCCCAGCTTTTGTGGACACTGCCTCTTCTCAAAATTCCCAGTGGAGATGTGGAGGGCAGCCCGAAGAGTCATACCGAATCTGCTCGGAAGCCTCCTCCAAGGTACGGGTCAGCAGAGCCATAATGCCCCGGATGATCTCAGCCTCCTTTATCAGCTCATGCTCCACTGTGTCGTGCACCAGGTCAATGCCAACGCGCTTCTCCCTGGCAGGGGCAAAGGCAGCCAGTCAGCCAACACGTGCAACACGAGGTGACTCAACGTTGGCTAATGTCTGCACACTCAGAACTACCTGAACAACTGATTTGAGTGTCACCCGATCCATCTGATGAGGCAGTGGGTGACAGGTATTAGTTGGTATCTATGTGACTTCAAAATATCCAAATACAAGGAAGAAAAATTGATTGATGACTGGTCACTTGGTCTGAAACATGCCAAATGGACTTTTTCCTCTCTTTTTCTTTTCTTTGCATTTTTAAAAATTATACTTTAAGTTCTAGGGTAAGTGTGCACAACGTGCAGGTTTGTTACATATGTATGCATGTGCCATGTTGGTGTGCTGCACCCATTAACTCATCATTTACATGAGGTATATCTCCTAATGCTATCCCTCTCCCCTCCCCCCACTCCATGACAGGTCCCATTGTGTGATGTTCCCTGCCCTGTGTCCAAGTGTTCTCATTGTTTAGTTCCCACCTATGAGTGAGAACATGCAGTGTTTGGTTTTCTGTCCTTGTGATAGTTTGCTCAGAATGATGGTTTCCAGCTGCATCCATGTCCCTGCAAAGGACATGAACTCATCCTTTTTTATGGCTGCATAGTATTCCATGGTGTATATGTGCCATATTTTCTTTATCCAGTCTATCATTGATGGACATTTGGGTTGGTTCCAAGTCTTTGCTATTGTGAATAGTGCTGCAATAAACAAACGTGTGCATATGTCTTTATAGTAGAATGATTTATAATCCTTTGGGTATTTACCTAGTAATGGGACTGCTGGGTCAAATGGTAACTCTAGGCCGGGCGCGGTGGCTCAAGCCTGTAATCCCAGCACTTTGGGAGGCCGAGACGGGCGGATCACGAGGTCAGGAGATCGAGACCATCCTGGCTAACACGGTGAAACCCCGTCTCTACTAAAAAATACAAAAAACTAGCTGGGCGAGGTGGCGGGCGCCTGTAGTCCCAGCTACTCGGGAGGCTGAGGCAGGAGAATGGTCTAAACCCGGGAGGTGGAGCTTGCAGTGAGCTGAGATCCGGCCACTGCACCCCAGCCTGGGCGACAGAGCAAGACTCTGTCTCAAAAAAAAAAAAAAAAAAAAATGGTAACTCTAGTTCTAGATCCCTGAGGAATCGCCACACTGTCTTCCACAATGGTTGAACTCATTTACACTCCCACCAACAGTGTAAAAGTGTTCATATTTCTCCACATCCTCTCCAGCATCTGTTGTTTCCTGACTTTTTAATGATTGCCATTTTAACTAGCATGAGATGATATCTCATTGTGATTTTGATTTGCAACCAAATGGACCTTTTTTCCCAAGAAGAAGAAAGTTTAAAATAATAATAATAAATTAAAGACCTGTTTCCTTCCTTGATCCTCATTCAGTATTTAGACAAACAATTGAATATAGAAAGATGTTTTAGGGTGGGCACAGTGGCTCACACCTGTAATCCCAGAACTTTGGGAGGCTGAGGCGGGTGGATCACCTGAAGTCAGGAGTTCGAGACCAGCCTGACCAACATGGAGAAACCCTGAATCCACTAAAAATACAAAATTAGCCGTGAGTGGTGGCACATGCCTGTTATCCCAGCCACTCAGGAGGCTGAGGCAGGAGAATCACTTGAACCCAGGAGGTGGAGGTTTCGGTAAGCCGAGATTGCGCCATTGCACTCCAGCCTGGGCAACAAGAGCGAAACTCTGTCTCAAAAAAAAAAGACATTTTATAGTAATAATAACTATTAATAGTAATAACACCAATAGTAATATTGCCTCCCCCAGTGAGCACTTACTCTGTGACAGGCATTGTGCTAAGCTTTTTATATATAAACATTCTTTCTTAGCCCTTTCAGGTACTGATGGGGAAACTGAGTTTCAGAGAGATTAAGTGACCTACCCAGTGTCACGGAACTGTGTATCACTTGTGCTTCTGGTCATGATGCCGTCCTCCTCCCAAACTGACCCTGCTGCACAACGTTTTGCTCTTTTTCAACCTTGGAAAGGAGGTTCCCCTACTCACTAGTTGCGTGCCCTTAGCCACTATGTAACCTACCTGTGCCTTGGTTTCCTTTTCTGTAAAATAGGGATCATTATTAGTACTTCATAGGATTGTGGCACAGTACGAATTAGCTGTAAAAGCATAAGCTACAGTACCTGGCACATAGTATATGCTCAATAAACTTAGCAGCCTGTATGTTATCATTATCTTTAGGCTTAGACTTGGGCCAACTGGGTGTTGAGCTCTTTGACGAGCTGCTATTTCTCTTTGCTGCATAGACTTTCTAAATCTGGCTGGGGAGACTGCTGTCTGGTTCCTGCAAAGGGTCCTGGTTAAGCTTACGGAAGGAACAGGGCTTTCCAGGAAGACAGCGGCATGGTGCATTTGAGAAACTGCAAGGAGCTCCCCACACCTAAGCACATCCTGCTATTGGGGACGAGATACGGACCCAGAGAGGTCACTGGGGGCTCTATCGTGATGAACCTTGGCTTGCTAAGCTAAGAAGCTTAAAATTTATCTTGACGTCATTGGGGTTGGAAGGATTCTAAGCATGGCGGTGACCTGAAAAAAATCTGCATTTGGAAAAGTTCACTGAACAGCCGGCGTGGAGGGTGCAGTAGATTATAGGGGACTACGCTAACAGCATGAAGACGTGTTAGGACACTCCAGCTAGGGCTGCGGCAGGACCCAGGTCCGGAAACCAGCATCACCGGAGAGTAGAGAGGATCATTCTACTCACTGGATTTAGAGGAGGGAAACACTAAGTAAAAGCACCTTCATATAGTGCTGTCTGGATTACAAAGTGCTTCCGTGTGGCTCAGCATGGGAGAGAGGTACTGTCCCCCGGGAGCTGTACTGCCTGTTCTCACCTTCTTCCTTGGCAACAGAACCCCTGGAATTTTAGCTGAGCACCTGGCTGCCCAAAGTAAAGCCAATCATTTTGCAGCTTCTGTTGGTGCGGCCATGTGATTAAGTTCTAGTCAACAGGATGCAAATAGAAATGAATGTCAGACCCCACTTACTCCTACTTGCTGGAATGTAGACACAATGGCTGGAGCTCCAGCTGCCATCTTAAACCATGAGGTAACATTAAGAGTGAAAGCCATGTGCAGTAGAACAACAAGATAGACAAAGCCTGGAACCCTAAAACTGTGGCCCACCACTCCAACCCTGGACTGACTATCTCTAGACTCTAAATGTAAGAGAGAAAGAAATCGTTTTCTTGAAATTCAATGTCATTTTAGAGTTTTCTGCTACCCACAGCCAAACCTAGTCCTAACATATATTTGAGTTGAGTTACTCAAGAGCAGAGTTGAGGCATGAACTAAGTCCAGTGCCCCTTGCCCTGTCCAGCACCAGGGGCATGCCGGGATAACTTCAGGCTCTAAAAGAACACCTGCTCAGTTGCCATTTCTAACTCACCATCGCGCACAGCCAGCATTTACTACCCAGCATCTCATTTGTCACAACACGTGAATCATTTGAAGGATCTTCGCTCCTACCTGTATGCCAGGCACGTCTCAGTAATGTGCAAGGGCTCTTTCAAGCACTCCAGGGCTTTTTCCAATCTGATCTTATATAGGAGTAGATCATCGGTTACATTCACAAGCTGCTCAAGTTTGTCATCTAACTCCTTCTTCCAGAACCGGACTTCCTCAAGTCTCTGTTCTGAAACACACAGGGAAGTTACACCAGGGTTAATCTATCCCAAGGTAGCTAACATTTGAATTAGCAACTTGAGGACTGTTGTAAAACTACCTGTGATATGCTCTTTTCCTCTTAGCACTGTGCTACTTGGGGCATCTTTTCATCTTTCTAAATGTTTATTTGCAGGAAGGAAAGGAAGATATATTTTCTTACAGTCCACATCAAATGTGTCATTTTACGCTCACTAGTTCTTTGGTGCCTACTGTTTTTAATAACTTTTAATTTTATCAAAGATATAAATGTGTGTTGTTTGAAAAGTCAAATTGTATCACAAAGAGTTGAAACTCTCAGACCTGTCCCCACCCATGCCCACCTTCTGGGGGAAGCCACTTTAAACACGCTTATCACTTCTTCTGACATTTGCTTATACTGCTATTCACTCATTATCAGTTTTGATATTATATGTTGATTTCCTAGGATGAAAGATAATGATTTGCTCTTAACCAACTCACATGACATACTTCCATCTCCCAATATAGTTGTATCACCATTTTGTTAAACAATACATAAGTAAACTTATTGTTTATTTACATTTTATAAATATATAAATGTTATTCACACCTGAGCCCTATCATACACTGTGATACATTTCTTATAAAATTTTCTGTGTTGGGGAGGGGTTAAAATGGCATTTTTGCTTCACTTTCCTTTTTAAATGATAATTAAAGGCAGATTTATTAGGCACTATAAGTCAAAAATTACTATACTAGGAAAACTATATGTTATATATATTTAACTGATAATGAGTAGTTCGGCATTTGAATCTTAAAAGTCATAATGTACTGCTTGTATTGTAGTGTCAGTTTCCACTTCCATAAACTGACCCTGTTTTAAAAAAAAATGTTATTGTATATATTTGAGGTTTACAACATGACGTTATGAGATAGCAAAATGGGTAGCATAGTGATTGCTTCACTTTCTTTATATTATTAACTTTTTCTCAATATGCCTTTAATATATTCCAACCCATCAAGTAAGCTATCAGTTTTCTTTCTTCCTTGGAGACGTCTCTCCTAGAGCATCTTCTCCTGCCGCAATCTTCTGCTGGATTGGTTGCTCTCTAGTTTGCTGTGTAGCTATCATCCTATGACTTTGCTTCCAGGAATCCCCTTCATTCTTCTTGTGTTGCTGTCCCATTTCCTGGATTATTTTCTTCCTCTTCCTTGATTTACTCTCTCAGTATGCTAACGCATATCCTTCAGTAACTTCCTAAGAAATGGATGCATGTGAGGTAAAGTTTTTGAAAACCTGCAAGTCTGCAAATGTCTTTATTCTACCCTCACCATTTCATTCTATTTGGCTGTTCCCTGAGTTACAGTTCGTAACTCTTTTTTAATTAGAATTGTGACTGTGTCCCTCTATTTCCTTCTAATTTCCGGAGTTTCTGTTGAGAAGTCTGATGCCATTGTGATTCCTGATTCTTTGTATGTGACCTGTTTTTTCCACTCTGAAAAATTTTAGTCATCTTTCCATTTTCCTAGTGTCCTGAAATTTCACACTGGTGTCAAACTTATTTAATTGTTGTGCCACATGCCAGACATACCCTTTGATATGGTTTGGCTCTGCATCTGCACCCAAATCTCATCTCGAGCTGTAATCCCCACCTGTTGAGGGAGGGACCTGGTGGGAGGTAAATGAATCATTGGGGCAGTTTCCCCCATGCTGTTCTCCTGATAGTGAGTGAGCTCTCCTGAGATCTAATAGTTTTATAAGGGTCTCTTCCCCTTTCACTTTCTCTTCTCTCTCCTGCCACCATGTGAAGAAGGTCCTTGTTTTCTCTTCGCCTTCCACCATGATTGTAAGTTTCCTGCGGTCTCCCTAGCCATGTGGACCTGTGGGTCAATTAAACTTCTTTCCTTTATAAATTACCCAGTCTCAGGTATTTCTTTATAGCACTGTGAAAATGGAGTGATACAGAGAATTGGTACTGGAAGTGAGGCACTGCTATAAAGATAACCTGGAAATGTGGTAGTGACTTTGGAGCTGGGTAACAGGCAGAGGTTGGAACAGTGTGGAGAGCTCAGAAGAAGACAGAAAGTTGTGGGAAAGTTTGGAACTTCCTAGAGACTTGTTGAATAGTTTTGATCAAAATGTTGACAGTGATATGGACAATGAAGTCCAGCTCAGGTAGTCTCAGATGGAGATGAGGAACTTATTGGGAACTGGAGCAAAGTTCACTCTTCTTATGCTTTAGCAAAGAGACCGGCAGCATTTTGCCCCTGCCCTAGAGATCTGTGGAACTTTGAATTTGAGAGAGAGATGATCTGAAATTGGAACTTACGTTTAAAAGGAAAGCAGAGCATAAAGGTTTAAATAATTTGCAGCCTGATCATGTGGTAGAAAAGAAAAACCCATTTTGAGGGGAGGAATTGAAGCCAGCTGCAGAAATTTGCATCAGTAACAAGAAGCTGAATGCCAATTGCCAAGACAATGGGCAAAATGTCTCCAGGGCATGTCAGAGATCTTCACAGCAGCCCTTCTCATCACAGACCCAGAGGCCTAGGAGGAAAAAATGGTTTCCTGGGTCAGGCCTAGGATGCTGCTTCCTCATCTTCTTCTTTTTAGATACAGGATCTCACTCCATCACCCAGGCTGGAGTGCAGTGGTGCAATCATAGCTCACTGTAACTTTGAATTCCTGGGCTCAAGAGATCCTCCCACCTCAGCCTCCTGGGTAGCTGAGACTACAGGTACACACTACCACACCCACCTAGTTTTCTTATTTTTGTGGAGGCAAGGGTCTCTCTATGTTGCCAAGGCTGGTCTGAAACTCCTGGTCTCAATTGATCTTCCCATCTTGGCTTCCCAAAGTGCTGGGATTCCACCATATCTTCTCCATTTTCTCTATATACTCTTTCTGAAACTCCTATTAGTTATTGAGCCTCCCAGATTGATCCTCTAATTTTCTTGTCTTTTCCTTGTTGTTATTTTTTTGTTGTCCTTTTTTCCCACTTTCTGGAGATTCTCAACACTTCTTTTGATTTCTAAGATTTTCCTGCTCTTATATTCTTAATTTCTAAGAACGCTTGTTCTCCAAATGTTATCTTTTTTAAAGACTCCTCTGCACATCCCAAGGATGCAATCTCTTCTCTAAATTCTTGATGGATTTGATAGTATATTTCTTCTTTTTCTCTATGCACTGTCTGTCTGCTGAGTTTCTGTGTCTTTGATTATTTGTTTTGGTGTCTGCTATGTTAGTGGCTTTCCTCGATTATTTGGTGATCATCTGATTTAGACCGAGATGCTAAAGTGCTACCTGGAAATGCTGTCTACAGGGACAGTGCTTGTCAACCAGAATGGTTTACTGTACAGAGTGATCAGGTGAGACCCTGGCATCTTGCTGGAGAATCCTCAAATGTTAATATCTATAGATCTTTCCTTTTGGGCCGGTTACTTTCTACTTTCTCTGCAGAGAAGTCCTCCAGTCTCCTTCCTGAGGGTAGAAACCTGGCTACCAGTGTCCTAGGAACCAGCTGGAAGAATTACTATGTAGACACAGGAATGAATGAATCACTAAGTAGACATTCATTGAACCCTTTAACCTTTAACCTTCTACTGGAGTGAGGGAGAGCCAGAGTGAAGAGGAAGTTCTTTTTAAAGACTTTCAACCAATCTTATTTCTGGTTCTATCCTGACCCTTCAGCTTCAGAAGTAACTGGATGCATCCAGTTTTGAGCACTGCAAGATTTCTGTAGCACGAATCAACTGGCTTCTTATTGTTCTCTACCCACCCTGACTTTCTGCAGTCCCTAGGTCTGTTACCAGTTGACCTTTGCTTTCTAAAATCTTGATTTCATCATTTGTTTACTGTTGCTTCCTCTTTAACTCTGTGTGTGTGTGTGCGTGTGTGTGTGTGTCTCAATCTCTCTCATGCTTGGGGCATAGCTTTATTATTATTTGTTAGCTTTACTGTTATTAATTCTTTACTGCTATTTTGTTGCAATTCTAAAAGGAAGAGAAGACAAATGCACGTGCTCAATCCACCACATAGATTGGCGTCTTCCCATTGACACCTTGTAACTGATTTTCACCTCCACTGTGTACCCTCCACTACTCTACTGGACATCTCTTATCTCAAAGGTCACCAATCTTCAAGTCACCAGTCCAAATTTATTTTGGCTCAGCTCTCAGCCTCTTTGACATTTAGACAACCACTGATACAATAGAAGACTTCCTTGCCTGTGAAACCTCATCTTTTGGCTTTCATAACCTTGGTCTCATCTTTTTGTTCTTCCACTTGAACTTCTGTTCCTCAGCTCTTCTCTTGGTCCTCTTCAACTCATGTGCCTTTTTCTGCTCTTTCAATACATTCTTTGGGTAATTTAATCTACACTTATGGCTCCCCTTACCCATCTTTATGTGATTACTTCCAGATTTCTAGCATTACCTCTTAAATTCTAACAGGCTACCCACTGACCTGAACCTTCCAAATTCAAGGTCTTCCTCAGGCTTGGCCCTGCCTCATCTCCCTCTTGTCTTCATCATGCTGCTCTTCCTCACGTACTCTGTACATCAACTTGGACCTCTCTACTCATTCCCCACAAATGTCACACTCATCCTGCCTTTATTATTTTGTCCAAGCTATCTCCTTGACTTCTGTTGTTAAAATTCATTCATAAATCCAACATACATATTATCGAGCACCTTTTCTCTCCATCTTTACTGTCATTGCCTTCATCTAGGCCAGCAACTTACAATAATTTTAGTTACTTGTCTTTTTACTTGTGTTTTGTCTCTCTTGCATAGTAGAATGTATCAGTCTTTTTCAATTTTATACTCCTAAGCATCTAGCACAGGGTCAGACCTATTTGAAGGATGAATGAATGAATGAATGAGCTCTGGTCCCATTAACCAGGATAGGGAACTACAGAAGCAGAAGCAAGTTTTGAAGGACAGTCATGAGTTCATCTTGGGATATACTTATTTTGAAGTGCCTGAAGGAATCTAGGTGGCAATATATAGCAAGTAGTTCTTTATTTCCCCAAAAAGTTCTCATGAGAAATTAGAGTTGAAGACTTCTATTTGCAAACCAATAACACAAAGAAAATAGTGATAAAATTTCTAATGAGGTCATCAAGAGAGATTGCATAGAGGGAAGAGAAGAAAAAGCTAAGAAGACCAAGAACAAAATACTAAAGAACACCAATAGGAAATGAATGGGGAAAGAAGCATCAACAATAGAGAAGAGGAAGAAATGGCCAGAGAGAAAGGAAATGAATCAGGAAAAGTTGTGCCATAGAATTCTAAAAGTAACTGGACGTATCCAGTTTTGAGCATCCGGTATTGTAGAGAGGTCAAGCTGGATGAACACTAAGTGAGCGTTAGATTGGGAAATTGAGTAGTCATTGGATGTGACCAGTTGGAAGTGATTTGCCCTCTCCTCCAATCTGACGGTGTTTTATTGGTGCCACTTATGGGATGAATCACATCGTATCCTGGGTATCCTGTACTGGTCTCATCTCTACTTTCAGACTGCAAGCTCCCCAAGGGCAAGCACCAGTCTGGTGTATCTGTATCATCAACACCAGCACAGGTACTTGCAAGTTATTTTTAATTTTTTATCGAAATATCAAAAACCTACAGAGGAGTACACATATCACAAAATCATAAAATTCAACATATTTTCATAGTGAACACACACATATAACACAGACCCAACTCAAGAAACAGAATATAACTGGCATCCTAGGAGGTCTCTCATGACCCCTTCCGGTTCCTATCATGCCACACACCAAGGTAGACTTCTAACAGTATAGATTAATTTTTCCCTTTTATTTGGTTTGTTTTACTTTACATAAATAGAATAATATGGCATGTACTCATCTGTGTGTCATTTGTTTCACTCAACATCTTACTAAGTTTGTTAGAATCATCTGCAGTGTTGTGTATAGCTGTAGGCCACTCATTCTCTTTGCTGTAAAGTATAGCATATTTATCCATCCTACTGTTGATGAGCATGTGGGTAGTTTTAGTTTGGGGCCATTACAAATGGCACTCCTTTGGCCATTGCAGCATATGTATTTGGTAAACATATATTCCTGTATGATAAAACTCTAAAGGTAGAATAACCAGGTGAAAAGTAGGCATATCTTCAACTATAGTCAATACTGCCAAAGCTTTCCAAAGTGATTATAGCAATTTATATTTCCACCAGCAGAGTATGACAGTACCAGTTGCTCCACATCCTCTTCCCTCTCCTTTCTTCTTGTTCTCTTCCTTCTTTTTAATTGTAGCCATTCCATGGCTGTATAATGGCATCTCAACTTGATTTTAATTTGTATGTCCCTGATGACTCATAAAACTAGAGCACTTCTTCACATGTTCATCGGCTGTTTGAATGTCCTCACTTGTAAGGCGTCTGTCAAGGTTTTGTCCATTTGTTTATTGAGTTATCTTTTTCTTTTGTATTCTTAAAAGTTCTTTATATATTCTGGATATGGATTTGTCAGATACATATATTGCAAATATCTTCTCGTACTCTTTAGATTGCTGTTTAGCCTTTTGATGAGGTGTTTTTGTTAAACAAAAGTTCTTCATTTTAATATAGTTCAATTTATTATTTTTCTTTTCTATGAATGGCTCTTTTCAGTCCTGCTTAAGAATAAGAAATCTTTGCCTTCTCCAAGTCATAAATATCATAAAGATATTCTCCCCAAGTGATGATTGTTTCACCTTTCCCGTTTAGATATGCACTCCACTTAGATTTGCAGATAGATAGATGATAGATAGATAGATAGATAGATAGATAGATAGATAGATAGATAGATAGACAGACAGATAGAAAGAACATACGAGGTAGGGGTTGGAATATCTTTTTTTTTTTTTTTTTGAGATGGAGTCTCGCTCTGTCGCCCAGGCTGGAGTGCAGTGGCGCGATCTCGGTTCACTGCAACCTCCGCCTCCCAGGTTCACGCCATTCTCCTGCCTCAGCCTCCAGAGTAGCTGGGACTACAGGTGCCTACCACCACGCCCGGCTAATTTTTTGTATTTTTAGTAGAGACGGGGTTTCACCGTGTTAGCCAGGATGGTCTCGATCTCCTGACCTCGTGATCCTCCTGCCTTGGCCTCCCAAAGCGCTGGGATTACAGGCATAAGCCACTGCGCCCAGCCAGAATGTCACTGTTTTATATGAATATCTAATTGGCCAATTAGAAAAGGCTCTCCTTTTCCCATTACACTGTAGTGTTGCTTTGTCATACTCAGATGAATGTGTGTGGGTTTATCTGTGGACTCTGTCATGTTTCATTGGTCAACAGGTCTATCCCCACTTATACTTTGCTGTCTCAGTTGCCATAGCTTTGTCACAGCTCTCAGTACCTATGGTAGAAGTCTTCCAACTGTGTTCTTCTTTAAGATAGTTGTGCCTATTTTTTTCTTTTCTTTCTTTTGAAATGGCTTCTCGCTCTTGTCGCCCAGGCTGGAGTGCAGTGGCACGATCTCGGCTCAGCAGCTGCTACCACACCCAGCCAGTATACTTTAAATTGTGTCCGGCTTACTTATAATACCTAATACAATGCAAACACTATGTAAATAGTTGTTGAACTGTATTGTTTCTATATGTATTTTTTAATTGTTTTATTGTTATCTTTTATTGGTTTTTTTCCTAAGTATTTTGGACCTACAATTGACTGAACCCATGGATACGAAGGGCTGACTGTATTCTGATGATTAATTTTTTTGTCTTTATCCTCTTCAAGCTAAAAGCCCCTACAAAGCAGAGATTCTGATCATTCCCTGTGATATGCCTCATGTGTAGTATATGGATACGCCCACAGATGCTCAATAACTGTGCATCAAATCAACAAATAAATGAATGATAGGTGGCTGAAAATCAGACTGGGTTACCTTGTGTCTATCTTAGGGCAGTGAATTTAAACATAGAATCTGGAGAATACACTCGATTTTCTCTAATACTCAAGAATAATATGTTGCCACACCTGAACATGACACTATAGCTAAGCTCATCAGCCTCATCCTAGCATGTTCGTGAATATGCCAAGCATGTTTTCTTACCTAGTTTCTTGTTCACATCACTTTGAGATTTTCTTGTAGTCTTTCCAATTTCATCCACAAGCCTCTGGCTTTCTGCGACCAGGCGTTCCGATCGGGACCTTTGGGCGTCTGCTCTGTGGTACTGGTTCTTGTTAGCAATGTGCCACTCTGAGGGCAGGAACTTGGGCGGAGGTTGTAATAGTTTAGCCATTTGAGGTTTCCAAAGTCCTGATCAGAAGTAGACTCTTTTAGATTAAATGAAAACAATTTGTCCTTTTTATGTCAATTTTTATTAAAGCATGACATACATATGGAAAGTTGAATAAATCATAATCTGTACACAAAATGAATCCACCTGTGTAGCTGGCACCCAAACCAAGAAACAAGCATTACCGGCATCTCTAACCTCTTCCCAGTTACTCCACCTCAAGCCCCTCAGGGTAACCAGTATCCTGACTTTTAACACTACAAATTCGTTTTGCTGTTTTTGAATTTAACATAAATGGAATCATACAGTGTGTATTATTTTGTATCTGACTGCTTTAGCTCAACATTAGAATTGCGAGGTTGTGGAGTAATGTTCTGCCAAACAGATGAACCCAGACATGTTTTCTAGGAGAAGAAGAGGGAGAAGAAGAAAAGAAGAAGAAGAAGAGGAAGAAGAAAAGAAGAAGAAGAGAGGAAGAAGAGGAGGAGGAGAAAGAGGAGGAGGAGAAAGAGGAGGAGGAGGAGAAGGAGGAGGAGGAGAAAGAGAAGGAGGAGGAGGAGAAGGAGAAGGAGGAGGAGGAAGAGGAGGAGGAGGAAGAAGGAGAAGAAGAAGAGGAAGAGGAAGAAGAAGAAGAAATGTGACGTGTAAACTGACAACTGGGTATCGAACCTGTTCAACACGTAAAAGAATCTAAAAACTTCCAGGACAAAGGAAAGGAGAGGACAGGAAGGGGAACAACACAGGGGAAGCCAGCTGGCAGAAGCTATCGGCAATGGAAACACTAAAATTACCCACTTCATCTCCATACAACTCTGATGGACCGTGAGAACTGCCTTCCTCAGACAGGGCTGAAATCTGCCCCCAATTCCAACTCTACCTCAAAGTCTGAGCCGCTGCTCTTAGGGGCCTCTGGATCTCTGAAGCCTTCACATATGTAAGGATGAAACTAGAGTCAGATCTTGACCAGGCTGAGAACCGCAGCCCACCCAGCCCCCTCAGACAACATGGAGTTTCTCCATTTCTTCCTAGTCCAGTCCCTTTTATGACTTCTACCAAATTTATCTGAGTGTGGAGCCCAGCATTTAACCCAAGACTCCTGGATAAGTCTGAGTAGTCCCCAGAGAGGTGGGGACCTAAATTAGGGCTCATCCCCACGGCATGAGGATTTGGTTAGGCGGGGAGGGTTGCGGGTGGGGGTCGGTGGGGTAGGGTCAAGGTTTACTTACCTCAGCGCCACACAGAACCACTTCGCAAGCTCGGGATGGGAGCCTCCTTACCCTAAATGGAGCTTCCAGCTCTTGCAGAACAAAGAGGTAAACATCGCGGTCTCCATGACAACAAGTGACGCGTTGCCAGGGCAAAGAGGGCGGGTTCCGCCCCGAGCAGCCTTGCCTCAGTGGCTTGGCGCAGGCGCAAATTCTGCGGACTCCAGAGCCAGAGACCCGGGAGTGTGGCGTGTGAGAAGGGTAAGGCCAGATGCTCCGGCCACATTAACCTACCGCGAAGACGCGGGTCACCAAGCACAATACAGCAGCCAAAGCCCCGAGCTGGGAGTCAGGAGACCTGCGTCCAGTCCGGGCCCTCTCGCAGGCCGAATCATCTCGGGTCGCGCTGTACCCCGGGTCCCGGACTCCCCGGGTATACAGTGGGGTTGGGCTGGGTGATGCCTCCAGGCCCTCGCCGTCGCAGGTGAAATTGAGGTTTAAAAATCAGGAAAGCAAGTTGATGGATTATGTAAGCTACAATGAGTTTCCTCCAGCGTTTGTATAGGTCTGTTACCACCACTGGCTTATTTCTGCGTGGGACGCCCGATAGGGCACTCCGTGAGGGCAGGTGTGAGTAGGACGCCTTCAGACAAACACTCTACATCCACTAGGAGATGGAAAATATGGGAGAAAAATTAAATCAGAGGGGATAGGTCCAGAAGATTTAATATTTGTCAAGTAGGACTTCCAGAAGGAAAGAAAAAAAGAGAATAGCAAAACAATTATGAAGGTGAGAGACATAACCTAAGCTGAAGACTCAAGTCTTTAGATTAATGACCCAAGGCGGGGCGCGGTGTCTCACGCCTGTAATCCCAGCACTTTGGGAGGCCCAGGAGGGTGGATCACGAGGTCAGGGGATAGAGACCATCCTGGAAAACATGATGAAACCCTGTCTCTAATTTAAAAAATACAAAAAATTAGCCAGGCATGGTGGTGGGCACCTGTAGTCCCAGCTACTCGGGAGGCTGAGGCAGGAGAATAGCATGAACCCGGAAGGCGGAGCTTGCAGTGAGCTGAGATCGCGCCATTGCACCTCCAGCCTGGGCGGCAGAGCCAGAAAAAAAAAAAAAAAAAAGATTAACGACCCACCTGAAATTAACACACACACGCCCACTCCTTACTTATAGTCCTCCCTGTGGATTATACATATAATCCATATAGTGATTAGCTCCAGGATCCCTCTCAGATACCACAATCTGCAGATTCTCAAGTCTCTTATATAAAGTGCTGTAGTATTTGTATATAACCTATCCCAGATAGGCATACTTTACATCATCTCTAGATTGCTGCAATACCAAATACAATGTCTAAAACAATACTTAATACACTGCCTAATGCAATACATAATACAATACCTAATACAATGCCTAATACCTAATACAATACCTAATACAATACCTAATAGAATGCTTAATACCTAATACAGTACCTAATACAATATCTAATACAATGTCTAATACAATACTCAATGCAATATCTAATACATTATACAACATCTAATACCTAATATAATATCTAATACAATGCCTAATACAATGTCTAATACAACACTTAATACAATATCTAATACATTATACAACATCTAATACCTAATATAATACCTAATACAATGCCTAATACAATGTCTAATACAATACTTAATACAATGCCTAACAATGCCTACTCATCACTTCATTCGCATGGATTCAACACAGCACTCAGAGCGCAACAAATTCAAGTTTTGCTTTTTGGAACTTTGTGGAATTTTTTTCCTGAATATTTTTGATTTGCGTGTGATTGCATCCAAGTATGTAGAATCCACAGATATGAAGGGCCAACTTTATATTTATACCTATTCTGGTGGAATTTCTTAATTCAAAGAATAAGGAGAAAAAGAAAGAATAGGTATCAAGCGTTTCATCTCTAACACAGGTTGCTAGAAATGATGGTTGCTAGAAATGATGCTAGAATAATGCCTTCAAAATTCTATAGAAAATTATTTCAAATCTGGGATTCTACAACCAGTCAAAGCATTTCATGTATGAGAGCAAAGTGAGGACTTCTTTGGACATGCCAGTACTCAAAACGGTGAGCGTACGTTCTTTATGGGGAAAAAAAAAAAATAGAGCAAAAGTGAAAAATCCAGAAAGAAGAAGACATTGGATATTTGGATATAAGACATAGTGGAATCGACCCAGCTGTGCGCTGAAAACAAAGCTCAGTGTAATAGCTGTAGAACTAAAAAGCAATCAGTCCAAATTATAACTAAAAGTCCAAAGAAGTTTTGAAAAACATCTTTAAGAGGAGTTTTACACACTATGATTCATAACCCAGAAGTATAACCACATGGTGAGTTGAAATTATGTCTCTTCTGATCAATAAAAAGTAGATAAACGATGTCAGGCTCCATGCTGCATGCCTGAAGTGCCATCACTTGGGATGCCTGGGAGGGATGGCTTGAGCTCAGGAGTTCGAGACTGCAGTGAGCTCTGATCACACCATTGCACTCCAACCTGGGTGACACAGACCCCTGTGTATTAAAATATTTTTTAATTTTTATAAGTTAAAAAATACACAAATACAAATTCTGAGAAAAGTTAAAAGCTGCACAAGGGCCGGGCATGGTGGCTCACACCTGTCATCTTGGCACTTTGGGAGGCCAAGGCGGGAGGATTGCTTGAGCTCAGAAGTTCAAGACCGGAGGATTGCTTGAGCTCAGAATGGTGAGACTCTGTGTCTAAAAACCTAAAAATAAATAAAAAATAAAAACCTGCAGAAGAAAGTTATAAGTATGAAGAACATTAAATTTCGATGTCATTTTCAGAATAGTATATGAAATACAAGAGATGGTGCCAAAAGTTACCATGCCCTTCATGATCATCCCAGCTGAACTCATTCATTCTCTGAACTCATTCATTCTCTGAACTCATTCATTCTCTGAACTCATTCATTGATTTGTTCCACAAAGATTTGTTGACCACTCTCTAAACTCGTTCTCTGAATTCACTCATTCATTAATTTGTCCACATACCTATTGAACATCTATGAAGTATCAAGACCTGTGCTAGACACTAAGGATAGATGAAGATAAAACATAGTCTCTGCCTTCTGTGGAGATTACAGACGCACCGCTGTTGACACAGCTGTTCAATTCCACATCTAGGGATTTATCCTACAGATACATCTGCACATGTGCAAAATGATGTAACTGTGTGGAAAAAGTTATTCATTGCAAAGTTGTTCTTAGTAGGAAAAAATTTAAATATCCCAAATGTCCACCAAGAGGAGACTGGTTAAATACATTATGAAACAGTCATAGAGTATTTTTTACTGTAAAATATATAATTAGAAATCTTTTTTACATCTCTTTGATATGGTGTGACCAACAAGATATATTAAATGAAAAAAGCAAGGTTCCGAGGAATCATACATATAATATTTTACCATTGTGATGATAGAAAATGGTAGAATGTAATTGTTTGTGTACCCATAGAATTTCTCCAGATAGATACATAAGAAACTGGTAACACTGGTTGCTGGAAAGAGATCTGGATGGCCGGGATGTGGAGGGGAAAGGAGACTTTACTGAATAATCTTCTGCCTTTTGAGAGTTGTACAATACATTATCTCTTTTAAAAGAATATAAAAATGCAGAAACTCTATAATAAATGATTTAAGTAAACAAATGACACAAATAGGGCAGCTGCTAAAAGAGCAGGAGGTGTGAGAGCATTGAGACAGAGCTAACTAGTCATTTTGAAACCAGAAGAATTCGGAGGGAAATGAACAGAGGCAGTATGTCTAGAAGACGACACACTTAGCCAGGGGCGTGAAGACTGGCTTCCAGCCCGGATCTCACCACGGATGAGCCTCAGGTTTCCCATCCATGATAAATCTGTCATGCTCTCCTGAGCATTTTATGGATGCAAAAGTGCTACCCAAACGTCAGATCTTATTCACTTCCCAAACATCAGATCTTACTCACTTCTTGTTTAACTTTCATACAGTGGCCACTATGACCCTTGACCTCTGTTTTGGTAGCACTGCCAGTGGTATTGGAATCCGTGTCAACTTCCTCACTGAACTGCACCTGGATAAGGGGGAAAAACTTCCCTCATATGAGGGTATTGGTAAGATGTGAATTGTTTTCCATCTTCAGTTTCACTGTGGAACAGTGAGTTCATTGATAACAGTGAGTTCATTGATAAGAACCAGCCTTTTATTCTCGCTATAAACCACCAGCCTTTTATTCTCACTACTCCTTATAATAAGTATCAATATCACAGGCCATTGTATGAAGCTGGGCATTCAAGACCCCAGTGTCCTGGGTCTGTAGCAGGGACTGAGTCCCCTGTTGTATGATGCTATCCCCAAATTAGCAGTTAACAAACATGATAACTTAAAAGCTTTTCATTGGAATTTTAACCTACCAAATAACTGTGGTGTGCTTTTAAGAGGCCCTTAGGAGAATAAGAGGATATAAAGCATGAGCTTCCCCTTTGAAATAACAGATTTTCACTGTCAGTAAGGACGAAGAGATGTTCTCCACCATCTTTCTTTCAGATGGTCACAGCAAATCAACAAGGAAGAAAAAATGGGAAATATTCAAAGGACACTGATCAATTACAGGACTGTATGGCACACACCAGGATGTCCCAGCACAGTTCACAAATGAGGCCCCATTCAGGGTCCCCATCTCTCGTTTCTAGAATGTGGTTTTTCTCTGTAATTGACACCACAGTACAAAATACATCAAAATCCTGAGGCTAGAAACATGATAGTCAAGAATATGTGCAACAGGTATTTATTTCCATGAGTCTTCACAAAATTTTCAAGTAGCATGCTTGTGGTATAGAATTAAGTTGTGAAATGCTTCCTGTTTCTCGAAGGATCACCATTGCCACCATTTATCAAGCACATATTATGTGCCAGGCACTGTGCTAAATACTTTGGAGATCTTATCCCATTTAATCTACACACAGCCCTTTAGGGAAGCTATGATTAATGACCCAATTTTTTAGAAGAGAGGAGACACAAAGAAGTTACTTACAGCTACTAAATGGGAGAACAGGGATTTTAATTACCTGACCCCAGAGTCTGTAATGTTAACCACTATTCCCATTGTCTGAGCACCACATTGACTCATATGCTCCTAAGAAACAGGTTAGTCCTTTTCAAGATAGTGCATAATGATCTTTTCAATGTGTAACATTGGAGGCAGGACTAGACCTTTCTGAAGTCTGGTTCCTATTTGCCTTCTGGAGTTTGAGCAAAGTGGCTATTTCCTGCCCTTCATCATATGCTGTATGGCTCTCCTTAAAGAAAAACCTGCTACGTGCGTGATCCTTTGAGCATCCATCTGCCTCCACCAGCTCTCCTGTAAGTTTCTGCTCACCCAGTCCTGAGCCGGAAGTCTTGTTACCAGGCTGTCTCCTACGTCTGGAAGTCTGGGCTCTTGATCACAGCAAGATCTTGACTGTGCTTTGGCAATTTGAATTTGAGGACGGTGAGCAGTCCCTCATCTCCAAAATTACTGGAGTAACTTTTATGAAACTCTTTGGTCTAAGGGTTTAAGGTTTTTGCTTTGGAGACACTCAGGGAATATGTATCTACTCGATCAGGCTTAGAAGGCTTGCTCTTGGCTGCTTTCTAGGCAACCAAACCAAACGTTGAACATATTCAGGGTTTTAGCAAGTATTCCAAAGACCAAATATAATCAAAAGTAAGCAAGAAAGAAATGATGAGACAGCTTTAGAATGACACCTGCATGCACAATGTTATTTATTTCAGCATCACTGATAATAGTAGAAGACTAGAAGCAACTTACATGCCCATCAGTAGGTGTCTTGCTAAACAAATTATGGTATATCCTTACCATTAGAAACTATGAAGCTACAAAAGAATGAGGAAGAACCCTTTTGTAACCAAATGAAATGACCTCCAAAGGATAATTTTCAGTGAAAAACAATAAAGAATCAGTGTGATCCTCCTGCCTCGGCCTCCTGAGTAGCTGAAGCAGAAAAGTTGATATTACCTATTTTGTCCTCAAAAATATTTCTAAAAATAAGAGGGGAGGAAGAAAACACATATACATATTTGCTTGTGAATACATAAATATCTCTGGAAGGATACACAAGAAACTGGTGACCTTGGCTGACTCTGGAGCAAACTAGGAAGCCAGGGACAATGGTAGAAGGAGACTTTTCACTGAATACCCTTTCTGTGTCTTTTACACTTTGAACCATATACATGTATTTACTACTTCTGCAAAAATAGTAATTGAATTTTATTTATATTACTATTATTAAAATTAGTTCTACACCAGTAGTGATAAGTAGGAGCAAGATAGAAAATCTTACAACAAATAAGACAAAGGGCTAGAATATTTCAGTTACAATGATGGACTATGAACCGGTAAGGACTAGCCAGTTAAAAGAGTAGCTACATTTGGTCATTTGCTTTAGAGAAAGCCGAAATCAAATCTCTGCTTTGGTTAAAGCCATTACATAATCTGCGTTTGGATTAATTACAGTTCCTAACCATTGTTTCTTCTTGTAATGAGGCCCCAGAAGTCATTCAGGCACAATAATGAATAGAAATGTTGTAGTTTTCCTTAATAATAGTAGTTGAGTGCCTGTATATCAGAAAGTGTTTGCATTATTTATACATCATTGAACCAGTCCCTTTTTAAGCTCCGCTCTCTACATCGCACAGTGCTAGGTGCTTCAGGGTGGGTAGCACGGGGTCAGCCTCTGGTGTCAGACCCAAGTTCAAGTCCAGTTCAGGCTTATACTACTTGCAGGATTTGTTTCCCTTGTTTTTTGCTTGTTTGTCTGTTCATTTGGGGGTCGTTTAGCTTAGTTTCTTTTTCTTTTCTTTTCTTTTTTTTTTGCCAGGATCTTGCTCTGTTGTTGCCCAGGCTGAATGCAGTGGCAGCAATTGTGGCTCACCGCAGCCTCCAACTCCTGAGCTCAAGTGATCTTCCCACCTCTGCCTCTTGAGTAGCTGGAACCACAGGCACATGCCACCACATCTCGCTAATTTTTAAATTTTTTGTAGTGACAGTGTTCCACTATGTTGCCCAGCCTGGTCTTGAACTCCTGGGTTCAAGCGATCCTCCTGCCTTGGCCTCCCAAAGTGCTGGGATTACATGCGTGAGCCACCTCACCTAGCTTGCATATTTTTGATTGGGAATTTTTGGCTCTCTCTCCAGTGCCTCGTTATGTAAGGTATATAACTTGCAGGGCATGACCTCAGGCAACTTTCTAGTTGCCTGAACTTTCTAATAGCAACAACTAGGACACAAGAACACTTTTGCCACCTGTCCTACTGTTGCTAGAATAATGTTGGCCCTTGAGATCATATACAAAGAGAAAGCAATTTTCTCCTGGCCACTCATTGGAGCAGAAAAAGCATCCCCGCCCCTCTGCATTAGGAGAAAACACATTTTCTATGCATGAAAGAAAAGGAAGCAGAACTTCTGCTAAAATGATGCCCAGGAAAATCATTTCTTTTGAAATTATTCTATCTTGTATTAGTCAATAAGGAAGTGTATAATATATAATCAATATATATTATATTCACTGAAAATTGCTTTAAAGATGGTGCTAGGCCAATACTGAGAAGAGTGTCTTTAACAAAATAGGCACTCAGTAATCTTTTTTAAAATTCATAAGCAAAAAATAAAAAATAAAAATACGTGGTTAAACTGGATTGTATTTCCCATACAAATACCAGAAGCTTCCAAAAAAAGTATATTTTGAGAACTTTTTTTCTTGAAGGGCATTTTTTTTTCATATAAAGTTTGTATTGAACAAACTTTTACAAAGAACAATTCTGTGCTATGGCAGAGTATGTCTGCACATCGCAGTTGTCTTTGTTCTTTATGATGAAATTATCAAACACATGAATGAGATCTGAAGGTCCAGTTTCCAAGAAAGGAGGATAGTCATGGATACTGGTGTTAGCCTTCTAGAAAATTTTCAGGCCTTTAGAAAAATTTGAACAACTGCCAGATCCCTTGAGTTGTGAAAGGTATTTTAAAATTAGTATTGCATAGTAAAAATTATGTGTTAATTATTGTTAATAGTCTTCAGTGTTAATTGTGGACTTACTAATTGCATAAATCATGACTATTCCTTAATGTTTTCTTTAAAAGTAGAGTTTAGGATGCTAAACATATGCTTATTGTTTGCAAATGCCTATGTGCTGGGATTTATGTAAGCCAAGCAGTCTGATTGGGCCAAACCCTGGGAAATGTAAATATATTTATTTTTGTTTTACTATTTGGCACAGCCTGTGTCTCCCGATAATTGTAATAATGTCTACTATTGAATCTTGGCAGACACCATCCAGTGTTTCTCAGAATGCAGGCAGCCCTCCTACACTCTGCATCAGAACCCCGCCCGCAGGGGATGCTTGTTAACAGATAGATTCGCAGGACCCGCTGCAAACCTGCTGAATCAGAACTTAAGTTTAAAAGACGCTGCACCTTCACGGGTGCGTGCTCTGTCCTGCCAGTGGGCTCCCCTTTGGTTTCGCGTTTCCACAGGAAACAGGACATAGATCTAAAATTGTCTTTGCACTGGGACTGGTTTCCTTTGCTGATCTAATACAGAATAGCTGTTTGTACTGTGAAACTGCGAGTGCATTGAGCAGATCCTTTGTATTGTAGGAAAAGAAATTTAGTGCCTCGTTGCTCACCATCACCACTGGCCCTGGCAGCTCAATGGATAAACCAGCTTGGATTTCACCTCGAGGATTAACATTGCAACATTGCATAAGCACAAAAAGCCACCTGAAAGTCAAGATGAGGCAGGGAAAACCCTGCCTGGAACCCTGGGATCTTTGTGTGGTTGGTTTCTTGTCTTTTGCCATTTGTCAGGCACAGCAACTGTGGTTGCTGAAGTTGGGAGTAACTTTTCAAGAGTTGAACCAACTGTAAGAACCTCTCCTAGAGAAGGGCCTGAAGGCTGCTGACCCACGTCCTGCTCCTCTGCCGAAAAACTCCACACCTGGCATTAGAGAGGAGGAAACCTTTACCCCATACTCTCTTATGATTCAGTCCTGGGGACATTCAAATTAAGCTGATAAAACAGATTAACAAGAGAAAAACAATACAATTTTAACTGATGTTAATATTTTTATGTGCACAGGAGCTTCACAAAAAGAAGTGAAAACTCAAATAAGTGGTTAGATGTGAGAAAGTATATACTGTTTTCACAAAGGGCGATAAATTATGGATAAGTGACTGGATAAAGGAAAGAATGTTTGGGCTTCTGGGGTAATAAATTGTGAGAAATTGCTTAGGAATATATCAGAGAAAATAATGGAAGATAAAAATTCTCTCTGTAAGGTTGGTTTATGCAGATTCTTCTCGATGCAACTCCCATCACCGGTGATAAGAGCCACTGTCCTTCTTCCGGGTACAGAGGGGCATCTTCCTCAAAGCAAAATTTAGGTCCTGCACTTAGGCAGATAAGGGCGGGTGGAGAACTTTTACTGCATCTGTTGTTTCTTCATTGCCTACAGCTTGAAATGTCTTTCTTCCCAGGTAGCATATTTTGGGGGTGGCATGTTCTGATCCTCTTTAGGATCATCAGCGCCTCCAGCTGGGGTGAGGCTGGACGGGGACTGGCGCAAAGGAGGCTTTCAGGCAGTTTCCTTGAGTTCTAACCGCAAACCCTGCAGAACAATTGGCCTGTGGCCTGTGGCCTGTGGCCTGCTCTCCCCACTACGCCTGAATTGCTGTGGACTGATTTATGAGTAGCCTCTGAACCCAGAGGAAGCTCGAGGAGCAGGATTGACATACCCACTGGGTAGAATCGCTATAGGAAGATAGAATCGGTGAACATCAAGCCTCCAAGTTCGAACAACTGAAAATGAAAGAATAATTCATTTTTAAAAGAGTTTTGTGAAATATGTGGATAAAGCATACTTTCCGATGAACCTAATACTATGAAAGATAAGTTATAAATGGGAGTCCTATTTCAAATCTAAGCAAGGATTTTAACTCAAGGAAATCAATGTGTTCCACAAGAGGGCAGTATAATAACTCGTTTATAAAACTAGGCTTGGAAGAGCCAAGGAAGTTTTGTGATCAGTTTTTAAATTTGTGGTAAGAACTGCTTTGAACAAAAACAAAAATCAAATACCATTTTTGCCATAAAGGGCTTTTCTATATGACATGAAAACTACTCAAGAAGATTGGGATTTTTTTAAGTCTGAATGACATACTTTTGAAAACGTAAGCTCCTGGACTTGGAATTATACAGAATTGCTTTCATTAGCTGCCGTGTTGCTCGGCTACTATGTGATCTAGTAGAAGCTACATACAAAATCAAGGAAATCACATTTCCTCTGAGTCCTCACCTCAAGTTGTGCCTGGAGCTACAAAGTTTGTGGGAGAGTTTAAATTGGGAAAGGTAGTAATCTTTATAGCTAGCTTTATCTGAACTCTGAGTACCAGGCTGGGAGCGTTACATGGATTATTTCTTTCAGCCCCACGGTAGCTCTATGAGTTAGGAACTATTATTATCTTCATTTGACAGATGAGGAAACCAGGCCCATAGAGGACTGAGGGCTTGCCCGTGGGACACGGCTCATGCAGAGTTGGGATTCAAATCGGGCAGATCAAATCTAGATCCCAAGTTTGAGCTATTTCTAGGCAATTAGTGGCAAAAACAGAACTAGAACCCATATATCTTTGTTACAAATTAAAGAGTGACTTTACTGTTGAAAAAGATGTGTATGGGCAGGACTGAGTGGAAGAAACCTTTGGAAGAGGGCTGATGGGCCAGACACAAAGAGACTGTGTTTGCAAAAAGACAGGTTCATGCCAAGAAACAAGAATATTCCTGTCTGAGCTGGGATGTCCCAGTTATGCCAATTATGCAGTGTCAGAGTGGCCAAGACCAGAGGGATTTCCCCACTGCCTTCGCAAACTCCAGAGAGCTCTGAGATCCACAGGCCGGTGGGGTTCCCAGGAGAAGCCTGCAGAAGGTTCTTCCTCCTTCAGGGCACAGAAGAGGATGGACAGAAGTTCCCCTAAATCCCCAGAGCCCTTAGTCAAGTTCATCCCAAAACTATCAGAATAATCATCACTGCTATCCCTTGAGAATTCAAATGCCAGGCCGTATGCTAAGTATTTTACTCAGGTTAGCTCATTTAATCCTCATAGCAACTCAGTGAGGTGGGCCCTGTGTTCACCATCTGGGAATTTCACGGGCTGGCCCCTATCGCAGGAATTTCATCATGTAAGGCATGCATACATATATGCATGAGAAAGTATGTCTTGTACACAAATTGGTTTTCCTAAACCCTCCCTCATCTTTGAGCAATGCAGCCGACTTTGTTTTTAAAATGCAGCCCACTTCTGAGTCAGCGAGGAAGATTACTCACTTCTCCCTTCCAAAACTCCACTGAAATGGCAATAAAGGAATCAAGAATATATCAACTCATAATGGGATAAAGTGAGGGAAGAGACGAACATGGATGAGAGAGTCCCGCAAATATCTGGAAGAGGGAGAGGAGCAGGAGCTGACTTGGCAGAGCTGGAGATCACTACCTGGCTCCCTGCAGACCAGGAAACTAACAAGAAGAAAGGGGCTTGGTCTTGTAGAACTCTAGGTGCTGAGGACGGGGAGATCCAAATCTACAGAAGGTGGGCATGAGGCATGGGACTAAAAACAGGGTGGGATAAGTGGCCTGTATAGGGGGAGGATGGACTTCCTTCCTCCTCCTACAGCAGGCGCACCCCAGCTCTCTCCAGCCACCCGTTGCACACCTCCCCACCCTCACTGCCAGCAGGAGGTTTGACACGTTCTCTCTGGATAACCGAATGGCTCCAGAGAAAAGACCTCTAAATTCTGACATCTTGGAGTTCTGCCCCAATGTAAAAGCCAGTTTGCTGCCCAGCGACCTTGTTGTAAGTCCTTCTGTGGACAAGCCTCACCTACTCCCTCAGAGTTCCCATTCATCTTTTTAGTGAGTCACACTTAGACAGGAACAGGCAGCCCAGGATCACCAAACGTTTAAAGATGGCCTCCAACTTGGAAGAAAGAGATCCAAACAAATAGGAAAAAGGAACTTGGAGAAAGCAGAAATGATGGAAGATGTAGAAAAAAAGTGAAAATAAAAATTTGATAAGCAATTTCTTCAGAAAAATAAAATAAGTGTGATATCCATTAATCAAGAGTTAGATTTTTTTTAATAAACTTTAAGTTCTGGGGTACATGTGCAAAATGTGCAGATTTGTTACATAGGTATACACGTGCCATAGTTGTTTGCTGCACCCATCAACCCATCATCTACATTAGGTATTTCTCCTAATGCTTTCCCTCCCCTTGCTCCCCACCCCCTGACAGCCCTTGGTCTGTGATGTTCCCCTCCCTGTGTCCATGTGTTCTTATTGTTCAACTCCCACTTATGAATAAGAACATGCAATGTTTGGTTTTCTGTTCCTGTGTTAGTTTCCTAAGAATGATGGTTTCCAGCCTCATCCATGTCTCTGCAAAGGACATGAACTCAACCTTTTTTATGGCTGCATAGTATTCTATGGTGTATATGTGCCACATTTTCTTTATCCAGTCTATCATTGATGGGCATTTAGGTGGTTCCATGTCTTTGCTATTGTAAATAGTGCTGCAATAAACATACGTGTGCATGTGTCTTTATAGTAGAATGATTTATAATCCTTTGGGTATATACCCAGTAATGGGATTGCTGGGTCAAATGGTATTTTTGGATCTAGATCCTTGAGGAATCATCACACTGTCTTCCACAATGGTTTAACTAATTTACACTCCCACCAACAGTGTAAAAGTATTCCTATTTCTCCACATCCTCTCCAGCATCTGTTGTTTCCTGGCTTTTTAATGATCACCATTCTAACTGGCGTGAAATGGTTTCTCATTGTGGTTTTGACTTGCATTTCTCTAACAACCAGTGATGATGAGCTTTTTTTCTTGTGTCTCTTGGCTGCATAAATGTCTTCTTTTGAGAAGTGTCTGTTCATATCCTTCTCCCACTTTTTGATGGGGTTGTTTTTTTCTTATAAATTTGTTTAAGTTCCTTGTACATTCTGGATATTAGCCCTTTGTCGGATGGATAGATTGCAAAAAGTTTCTCCCATTCTATAGGTTGCCTGTTCATTCTGATGATAGTTTCTTTTGCTGAGCAGAAGCTCTTTAGTTTAATTAGATCCCATTTGTCAATTTTGGCTTCTGTTGCCATTGTTTTTGGTGTTTTAGTCATGAAGTCTTTGCCCATGCCTATGTCCTGAATGGTATTGCCTAGGTTTTCTTCTAGGGTTTCTATGGTTTTAGGTCTTACGTTAAAGTCTTTAATCCATCTTGAGTTAATTTTTGTATAACGTGTAAGGAAGCTGTCCAGTTTCAGTTTTCCGCATATAGCTAGCCAGTTTTCCCAATACCATTTATTAAATAGGGAATCCTTTCCCCATTGCTTGTTTTTGTCAGGCTTGTCAAAGATCAGATGGTTGTAGATGTGTGGTGTTATTTCTGAGGCCTCTGTTCTGTTCCATTGGTCTATATATCTGTTTTGGTATCAGTACCATGGTGTTTTGGTTACTGTAACCTTGTAGTATAGTTTGAAGTCAGGTAGCATGATGCCTCCAGCTTTGTTCTTTTTGCTTAGGATTGTCTTGGCTATGTGGGCTCTTTTTTGGTTCCATATGAAATTAAAAGTATTTTCTAATTCTGTGAAGAAAGTCAGTGGTAGCTTGATGGGGATAGCATTGAATCTATAAGCTACTTTGGGCAGTATGGCCATTTTCACGATATTGATTCTTCCTATCCATGAGCATGGTATGTTTGTGTTCTCTCTTATTTCATTGAGCAGTGGTTTGTAGTTCTCCTTGAAGAGGTCCTTCACATCCCTTGTAAGTTGTATTCCTAGGTATCTTATTCCCTTTGTAGCAATTGTGAATGGGAGCACTCATGATTTGGCTCTCTGTTTTTCTATTATTGGTGAATAGGAATGCTTGTGATTTTTGCACATTGATTTTGTATCCTGAGACTTTGCTGAAGTTGCTTATCAGCTTAAGGAGATTTTGGGCTGAGACGGTGGGGTTTTCTAAATATAAAATCATGTCATCTGCAAACAGAGACAATTCGACTTCCTCTTTTCCTATTTGAATACCCTTTATTTCTTTCTCTTGCCTGATTGCCCTGGCCAGAACTTCCAATACTATGTTGAATAGGAGTGGTGAGAGAGGGCATCCTTGTCTTGTGCCAGGTTTTGCTCATTCGGTATGATATTAGCTGTGAGTTTGTCATAAATAGGTACTATTATTTTGAGATACATTCCATCAATACCTAGTTTATTGAGAGTTTTTAGCATGAAGGGGTGTTGAATTTTGTCGAAGGCCTTTTCTGCATCTATTGAGATAATCAAGTGGTTTTTGTCATTGGTTCTCTTTATGTGATGGATTACATTTATTGATTTGCATATGTTGAACCAGCCTTGTATCATAAGGATGAATCTGACTTGATTGTGGTGGATACGCTTTTTGATGTGCTGCTGGATTTTGCTTGCCAGTATTTTATTGAGGATTTTCAAATCGATGTTCATCAGGGATATTGGTCTGAAATTCTCTTTTTTTGTTGTGTCTCTGCCAGGCTTTGGTATCAGGATGATGCTGTCCTCATAAAATGGGTTAGGGAGGATTCCCTCTTTTTCTATTGATTGGAATAATTTCGGAAGGAATTATACCAGCTCCTCTTTGTACATCTGGTAGAATTTGGCTGTGAATCCGTCTGGTCCTGGACTTTTTTTGGCTGGTAGGCTATTAATTACTGCCTCAATTTCAGAACGTGTTATTGGTCTATTCAGGGACTCGACTTCTTCCTGGTTTAGACTTGGCTGAGTGTATGTGTCCAGGAATTTATCCATTTCTTCTGGATCTTCTAGTTTATTTGCATAGAGGTGTTTATAATGTTCTCTGATGGTAGTTTGTATTTCTGTGGGATCATTGGTGATATTCCCTTTATCATTTTTTATTGCATCCATTTGATTCTTCTCTCTTTTCTTCTTTATTAGTCTGGCTAGCAGTCTATGTGTTTTGTTGATCTTTTCAAAAAACCAGGTCCTGGATTCATTAATCTTTTGAAGTGCTTTTTGTGTCTCTATCTCCTTCAGTTCTGCTCTGATCTTAGTTATTTCTTGTCTTCTGCTAGCTTTCGAATTTGTTTGCCTTGCTTCTCTAGTTCTTTTCATTGTGATGTTAGGATGTCAATTTTAGATCTTTCCTGCTTTCTCTTGTGGGCATTTAGTGCTATAAATTTCCCTCTAAACACTGCTTTAGCTGTGTCCCAGAGATTCTGGTAAGTTGTGTCTTTGTTCTCATTGGTTTCAAAGAACTTATTTATTTCTGCCTTAATTTCATATTTACCCAGTAGTCATTCAGGGGCAGGTTGTTCAGTTTCCATGTAGTTGTGTGGTTTTGAGTGAGTTTCTTAATCCTAAATTCTAATTTGATTGCACTGTGGTCTAAGAGACTGTTTGTTATGATGTCCATTCTTTTGCATTTGCTGAAGAATGTTTTACTTCCAATTATGTGGTCAATTTTAGAATAAGTGCAATGTGATGCTGAGAAGAATGTATATTCTGTTGATTTGGGGTGAAGAATTCTGTAGATATCTATTAGGTCTGCTTGGTCCAGAGGTGAGTTCAAGTCGTGAACATCCTTGTTAATTTTCTGTCTTGTTGATCTGTCTAATATTAACAGGGGGGTGTTAAAGTCTCCCACTACTGTGTGGGAGTCTAAGTCTCTTTGTACGTCTCTAAGAACTTGCTTTATGAGTCTGGGTGCTCCTGTATTGGGTTCATATATATTGAGGATAGTTAGCTCTTCTTGTTGCATTGATCCCCTTACCATTATGTAATGGCCTTCTTTGTCTCTTTTGATCTTTGTTGGTTTAAAGTCTGTTTTATTGGAGACTAGGATTGCAACCCCTGCTTTTTTTTTTTTTTTTTTTCTTTCCATTTGCTTGGTAGATCTTCCTCCATCCCTTTATTTTGAGCCTATGTGTGTCTTTGCATGTGAGATGGGTCTCCTGAATACAGCACACTGATGGGTCTTGACTCTTTATCCAATTTGCCAGTCTATGTCTTTTAATTGGGGCATTTAGCCCATTTACATTTAAGATTAATATTGTTATGTGCAAGTTTGATCCTGTCATTGTGATGCTAGCTGGTTATTTTGCCCGTTAGTTGATGCAATTTCTTCATAGTGTTGATGGTCTTTACAATTTGGTATGTTTTTGCAGTGGCTGGTACTGGGTTGTTCCTTTCCATGTTTAGTGCTTCCTTCGGGAGCTCTTGTAAGGAAGGCCTGGTGGTGACATAATCTCTCAGCATTTGCTTGTCTGTAAAGGATTTTATTTCTCCTTCACTTATGAAACTTAGTTTGGCTGGATATGAAATTCTGGGTTGAAAATTCTTCTCTTTAAGAATGTTGAATATTGGTCCCCACTCTCTTCTGACTTGTAGGGATTCTCCAGACAGATCCGCTGTTAGTCTGATGGGCTTCCCTTTGTGGGTAACCCGACCTTTCTCTCTGGCTGCCCTTAACATTATTTCCTTCATTTCAAACTTGGTGAATCTGACAATTATGTGTCTTGGGGTTGCTCTTCTTGAGAAGTATCTTTGTGGTGTTCTCTGTATTTCCTGAATTTGAATGTTGGCCTGTCTTACTAGGTTGGGGAAGTTCTCCTGGAGTGTTTTCCAACTTGATTCTATTCTCCCTGTCACTTTCAGGTACACCAATCAAACGTAAGTTTGGTCTTTTCACAAGTCCCATATTTCTTGGAGTCTTTGTTCATTACTTTTCACTCTTTTTTCTCTAATCTTGTCTTCATACTTTATTTCATTAAGTTGATCTTCAATCTCTGATATCCTTTCTTCTGCTTGATTGATTTGGCTATTGATACTTGTGTATGCTTCACGAAGTTCTAATGCTGTGTTTTTCAGCTCCATCAGGTCATTTATGTTCTTCTCTAAACTGGTTATTCTAGTTAGCAATTCGTCTAACCTTTTTTCAAGGTTCTTAGCTTCCTTGCATTGGGTTAGAACATGCTCCTTTAGCTTGGAAGAGTTTGTTATTACCCACCTTCTGAAGGCTACTTCTGTCAATTCATCAAACTCATTCTCCATCCAGTTTTGTTCCCTTGCTGGCAAGGAGTTGTGATCCTTTGGAGGAGAAGAGGCATTCTGGTTTTTGCGATTTTCACCCTTTTTGCACTGGTTTCTCCCCATCTTCATGGATTGATCTACCTTTGGTCTTTGATGTTGGTGACCTTCAGATGGGGTTTTGGTGTGGACATTCTTTTTGTTGATGTTGATACTATTCCTTTCTGTTTGTTTTCCTTCTAACAGTCAGGCCCTTCTTCTACAGGTGTGCTGGAGTTTGCTGGAGGTCCACTCCAGACCCTGTTTGCCTGGGTATCATCAGCAGAGGCTTCAGAACAGTAAAGATTGCTGCCTGCTCCTTCCTCTGGAAGCTTAGTCCCAGAGGGGCACATGCCAGATGCCAGCCAGAGCTCTCTTATATGAGGTGTCTGTCAACCCCTCCTGGGAGATGTCTCCCAGTCAGGAGGCATGGGGGTCAGGGACCCACTTGAGGAGACAATCTGTCCCTTAGCAGAGCTCTAGTGCTCTGCTGGGAGATCCACTGGTCTCTTCAGAGCTGGCAGGCAGGAACATTTAAGTCTGCTAAAGCTGTGCCCACAGCTGCCCCTTCCCCCAGGTGCTCTGTCCCAGGGAGATGGGAGTTTTGTCTATAAGCCCCTGACTGAGGCTGCTGCCTTTCTTTCAGAGATGCCCTGCCCAGAGAGGAGGAAGCTAGAGAGGCAGTCTGGCTACAGCAGCTTTGTTGCACTTGGTGAGCTCCACCCAGTCCGAACTTCCAGGTGACTTTGTTCACACTGTGAGGGGAAAACCATCTACTCAAGCCTCAGTAATGGCAGATGCCCCTCCCGCCACCAAGCTCGAGCATCTCAGGTCGACTTCAGACTGCTGTGCTGGCAGCAAGAGTTTCAAGCCAGTGGATCTTAGCTTTCTGGTCTCCATGGGGGTGGGACCCGCTGAGCAAGACCACCTTGGCTCTCTTGCTTCAGTCCCCTTTCCAGGGGAGTGAACAGTTCTGTCTCACTGGGGTTCCAGGTGCCACTGGGGTACCAAAAAAAAAACTCCTGTAGCTAACTCTGTGTCTGCCCAAATGGCCACACAGTTTTATGCCTGAAACCCAGGGCCCTTGTGGTGTAGGCACCTGAGGGAATCTCCTGGTCTGCTGGTTGCAAAAACCGTGGGAAAAGCATAGTATCTGGGCTGAATAGTACCGTCCCTCATGGCACAGTCCCATGGCTTCCCTTGGCTATGGGAGGGAGTTCCTGACTCCTTGCATTTCCCAGGTGAGGCAATGCCCCACCCTGCTTCTGCTTGCCCTCTGTGGGCTGCACCCACTGTCTAACCAGTCCCAATGACATGAACCGGGTACCTCAGTTGGAAATGCAAAAATCACCCATCTTCCTCATTGGTCTCGCTGGGAGCCACAGGCCAGAGCTGTTCCTGTTAGGTTATCTTGCCGAGTTCCCCCTGCATTTTCTTGAATTATACCTTTTAGTATTTTTTCTGATCCTTTGCTTTGGTTTTTGTTCATCTTTCCATTGTGCTTTTATTTTGTGTAATGATATAATTTTGCCCTTTATTGTCTCTCTTCTTCTCTTTTTCTTTTTTTTTTTTTTTTTTTTTGAGACAGAGTCTTGCTCTGTCCCCTAGGCTGGAGTGCAGTGGTGCGATCTCGGCTCACCACAAGCTCCACTTCCCGGGTTCACGCCATTCTCCTGCCTCAGCCTCCCAAGTAGCTGGGACTACAGGTGCCCGCCTCCATGCCCAGCTAATTTTTTGTATCGTTAGTAGAGATGGGGTTTCGTTGTATTAGCCAAGATGGTCTTGATCTCCTGACCTCATGATCTGCCCAGCCTCAGCTGGGATTACAGACGTGAGCCACCGCGCCTGGCCATCTTTTTTCTTATAGTAACTTTGTATGGGATTTGACTTCACTACTTTCCTATTGCCATTTTTATGTGCATTTTGTTTTCCATGTTAATAAAAAGAAGCTTGTTCAGATAACACATCTAACTTCTTGGATTCCCATCCATTTTTGTTCTTGTAATGTTCAAAAACACGATGGCCTGCTTTCTGAGATTTCCTGGCTTTGTTTCCCCGCCCTGTGCTTTTCTGGATCTTTTCTTTCATTTATTTCAGTTGAGTTTTTCCAAGGGTTTCTCTGAACTGTTCTGCTGCATCCTGGAAGAGAATCCTGGCTGCCCAGTTCAAGAGTTCCCTTAGGTCCTTAGGTCTTATCACGGGGCCTGGCACTACTTGCTATTAGAGTGGTGATAGGCTTTGGATCTGTGTCCCCTCTGAATCTCATGTCAAACTGTAATCCCCACTGGTGGGAGGTGACTGAATCGTTGGGGAGATTTCTCATGAACGGTTTAGCACCATCTCCTTGGTGCTGTTCTTGTGCTAGTGGATGACTTCCCCTGACATCTGGTTGTTTAAAAGTATGTGATGCTGTTCTAGTCTGTTCTTGCATTGCTTTAAAGAAATACCTGAGACTGGGTAATTTACAAAGAAAAAAGGTTTAATTGGCTCATGGTTCCACAGGCTGAACAGGAAGTATGATGCTGGCATCTACTTGGCTTCTGGGAGGCCTAAGGAAACAAAATCATAACGGAAGGTGGAGGGAGAGCCGGCACTTCACATGACTGGAGCCAGAGGAAGAGAGAGAGAGGGGAGAGGTGCCACACACTTTAAAGCAACCAGATCTCATGAGAACTCTATCATAAGAACAGTACCAAGGGATAGTGCTAAACCATTCATGAAGGATCCACCCCGATGATCCAATCGCCTCCAACCAGGTCCCATTTCCAACATTTGGAAATTACAATTTGACACAAGATTTAGGTGGGGACACAGATCCAAACCGTATCAGGCACCTTCTCCCTCTCTGCCTTGCTCCTGCCTTCAGGATGTGATGTGCCCGCTCCCCCTTTGCCTTTTTCCATGATTGGAAGCTTCCTGAGGCCTTCCCAGAGGCAGAAGTCACTATGTTTCCTGTACAGCCTGTAGAACCATGAGCCAATTAAACCTTTTCTTGTAAATGAGCCAGTCTCAGGTATTTCTTTACAGCAGTGCAAGAATGGCCTAAAACAAGTGGGCATGATCCCTCCTAGTTCCAGCTGTTGTTCCCAAATTGGCCTACTACAATTTTACCATTTTCAGGTTTGTCATATGTCCTGTTGTTTTCTTCCATGTTCTCTTGCACAGGTGAGATGTGGATAACACATAGGTCTTATGGCTATTGGTGGTTTGTCCCGTTTTGGAGTTTGCAGGGATTACTTGTCTGGCTTTTTGTAAAAGTGATTCATGGGTATTTGATTTTGCTACCTAGTTGTTCTGTCTGTGTTTATGTGGATATCCAGGAAGATCCAAATTCTGTGCTGCCTCCACTGAAACTATCTTCCCAGGAATGTATTACTTTTTATCATTAAAAAGGAGGTATAGGAAGATTAATCTACGCACTGAATTTGGAAAGGTGTTGTTTGTTTGTTTGTTTGTTTTTAGGTTGCAGTGATGGCAGGGAGCCAATGTTGATTTCTGATATAGGAGGATAATGATCAGAGCAGGTCATTTAAAGATTAACTTGGCAGAAGTTTGAAGATTTAAGAAAGGTAGTAGAGTGAGAAGGCTAATTCTGACACTACATCAGCAATCCAAATAGGAGATGATAACGAGGGAAAGGTAAGTTGGAAGGGCAAGGAAAAGACAGCTGTGGGGAATTCAATAAACGCTGAATCAGTGGCTTGGTGGTGAGGGAAGGGTGAAGAAGAGTTAGAAAAATCAGAATTGACTGAAAATTTGTAGGATGAACGTCTAGGGGAATAACATTACCCAAAACACCAGTGTAGATGAGGATAATGATATGGTGACAGTAATAATGAGGGGTTAGAGGGAGAGCAATGACTAATTTTTTTTTTTTTTAAACTTGCATTTGACTACCTGGAGGTACCTCAAGATAAAGATGTTGTGTATGCATGTGCAGGGCTCAGGGAAATGTCCATGCTAGACACACAGATTTGAGAATCATCTGCAGGGTATACTCCAGGAAAGATAGAACAAATGGCACTAAATATCCACAGAAAACTTAGAAACACTATTCCTGAAACGAAGATTGCCTTTGAGCATTGAAAATGTTCACGGTGTTTCAAGTTAACAATTAGTAAAGGACCAAGAGCAAGAACTATCCTCAGGAAAATACTGGCTATAAAAAGAAAGAACTGAAGCTCTACGTGTACAGGTGGTGCTTGTGAACTTTTCTGAGTAGTCTGCTGGTGATTATTGGGGCATCCCCAGATGTTGATATTTGGAGATATTTTCTCTAGGACCATTCAGAATTTTTTTTTAATAGATGCTTCTTCCAATTGCCTGAATTCAGAACAACACCTGGCTCCTGATGTTCTAGGGGCAGGCAGTGGGAAAAAGGATGGAGCTTCACTGTTCATTTTGCAGACTTTGACGTTATGCCCATTTTACCTTATCCCCTAATCCAACGGATCTCTGTACCTAACGCTCTAAGTTCAGATCCTCTTCATTTCGTTTCTCCAGAGAATAAAACTCTAGGGTTTTGACAAAGGTGAATCTTCTGTGCAAGGTGGGGTATATGGGTTGGGCATTGTTCCATATAGAGACTTTTAGCCAGTCCTGCCATTTCTCACTTTCATGTATTCTAGGAAACGGGTAACTACAAGGCTTGGATCTTTGAGGGGTTCTCTGAGAGCTCTTTGGCTTGGTACTTACTGGTATTCCCCCTCAATGCATTTTAGGGTATAGCTTCTACTATGTAAAGCTGGAATCCATTTCTCCATCTGTGCTAGTCTGTTTTGCATTACTATTAATATAAAGGAACACCTGAGGCTGGGTAATTTATAAAGAAAAGAGGGGCCGGGCACAGCGGTTCACACCTGTAATTCCAGCACTTTGGGAGGCCGAGGCAGGCAGATCACGAGGTCAAGAGATCAAGACCATCCTGGCCAACATGGTGAAACACATCTCTACTAAAAATACAAAAATTAGCTGGGCGTAGAGGCACGCACCTGTAGCCCCAGCTACTCGGTAGGCTGAGGCAGGAGAATCACCTGAACCCGGGAGGTGGAGATTGCAGTAAGCCAAGATTACACTACCGCACTCCAGCCTGGCTACCGAGCGAGACTCCGTCTCAAAAAAAAGAAAAAAAGAAGAGAGTTTTGAGGTTTGTTTGGCTCATGATTCTGCAGACTGTACAAGAAGCATGTCACTAGCATCTATGTCTGGTAGGGGACTCAGGGAGGTTCCACTCATGTTGAAGGGTGAAGAGGGAGCAGGCGTGTCACACGGTGAGAAAGTGAGCAAGAGAGATGCCAGGCCCTTTTAAGCAACCAGCCCAGCTCTCACGTGAAGTAATAGAACAAGAACTCACTACTTACCAACAGGAAGGCACCAAACCATGGATGAGGGATTTGTCCTCATTACCCAAACACTTCCCACCAGGCCTCACCTTGAACATTGGGGATCAAATTTTAACACGGTATTTGGTGGGGACAAACCATATCACCGGCTGCTTTTAATACTTAAAAAAAATTTTTGACAGAAAGGTAGTGGAGTGAGAAGTTAAAGGCCCCTGTCTTTAGTCTTCACAAAATTTTTCATCATGAGAAAAATACTGACTCAACTCTGGCTAGTCAAATGCAAGTTTACAAAAAAAAAAAAAAAAAAAAATATATATATATATATATATATATATAATATATATATATATATTTTTTTTTTTCAGACCCTCTGAAAGACGCAGACTGCTCCTGCAGGATCCGGGAGACACGCCAATACTGTGAGTGCCCCAACTGCGGAAGTGGGAAAGGGAGACCCTCCTTTCCGGAACACACCCTCCCCTCTGGAGAAGCTGAAGGTCTGTTTCCGGGAGATGCTCCCGACTTCACCTGGAGCTGAGTCAAGTTAGAGAGCTGGACCAAGCGAAATACAGGGGCGGAGGAGGCAGCAGGGAGGCCCTGGGAGCTCGCTGAATCCCCAAGTAGCCTGTTCCTGCCTGGAACCACTGGGATCCATCAGGAGGGAGGCCAGAGGAGCAAGGGGTAAAACCCTACCCAGAAGAAGGACTTCCCTAGCTGAACTTTGTAACAATTTGAGTGGGGCGAGAAGCCTCCTGGCCAGAACCTGGGGAAGGACGCCCATCTGGCTTGCAGACTTCACAGGTGGGGAAAGAACTAAAGCCCTTTTGTTTCACAGGTGGGAGGCAGAAAGCCTCGGACAAGTTTTCAAGCCCGCCCTTTGCCTGGAAACAGACTCGGAGGTGTTGCGGGGACACGGTGGGAGTGAGACCAGCCCTTCGGTTTGTGTGGGATCTGGGTGGGGCCTGTGACTGCTGGCTTTCGCCTGCTTCTCTGACAACCTGCATGACTCAGCAGAGGCAGCCATAGTCCTCCTAGAGGGCCCTGGTTTAAGATCTCCAGGTGAAGTAGATTTTTATTATAAGTAACTCCTGTACTTTTTAAGTTGTGAGACATGCATCCAAGGTCGAATTCTGAAATAATGTCTGAATTAACTTCACTGGAGTCTTCTGTTGCCCATGTAGAGTAGGGAATTCTCCTAGTTCTGCTAGTGATTATTTTTTGCTGGTGTAGTCTAGCAAGGAAAGGCTAGAGAGCAATTAAGACCAAGGGAAAGACCTTGGGCCACGGAAGGTTGAGTTCTCTGAAGGTTTTTAAAATATAAATATGTATTTTTACTGTAGAGATGCGGTCTCACTGTGTTGCCCAGGCTGCTCTCCAGTGATCCTCCTGCCTTAGCCTCCCAAAGTTCTGGGATTACAGGAAAGAGCCACCACACCTGGCCTCGCCTCTGAACGTTTTGAAAATTTTAGTTTCAATTGTCTATTTGCTTGTTCAGTCATTCTGCATGACTGGATATGGTGAGGATCATGTAATTTGGCAGACAGAGGAAGAACTCTTGGATTTTTTTGGATGACTTTACTGGTGCGAAGAGTTCCCTGGTCACTTGACAGGGCAAGTAGAATTCTTCAGGAAGGGAAAATTTGTTCTAACAGAACCAACAGTGGTAGCTGTGGGCTTCTTACATGGGAAAGCTTCTAGTCAATAAGTGAACATAAAAACAATGGCCAGGGCATATTAATAACACAGACTTAGGAAGCTGAATAAAATATCATTGCCAACGGAGAAAGAGTCCTGCTGGAGGTGGCTCTTCTCCTTGCTCTACCTTTATAACTTGTCCAGGATTCTATTTTTGGCAGATATCCCAAGTAAAGAGTGAAGTTTCCCCCACAAATGATGATGAAGGAGTTGAGTCAATATTTTTCTCATGATGAAAAATTTTGTGAAGACTGAACGTCAGGTCAGGGACCAAGGAGAGACCAAGTAGCCTTCTTAGTGTCTTCAAAGCCTATCTTTGGACTTTTTGGTGGGTAAAACATCCACCTTGTTTTCAATTAGCCTTTTCATCTTCAGGGGCCTTTAACTGATATATTTTAATGTCCTCAAATAGAGGATAAATTGGCAAACTGAGTAAGTTTAATATCTGGTCTGATTACAGTGGGACTGGAAAGGTTTATAAACTGCTACTTAGCATATTTATCAGCTGAGCTTCCGCTTGTCTTAGGGGTCTTATTGCCCATATAAGCTTCTGGGTTTTTTTTGTTTTTTTTTTGTTTGAGACGGAGTCTCGCTCTGTCACCCAGGCTGGAGTGCAGTGGCGTGATCTCGCTCACTGCAAGCTCCGCCTCCCAGGTTCACGCCATTCTCCTGCCTCAGCCAGGCGCCCGCCACCTCGCCCGGCTAGTTTTTTGTATTTTTTTAGTAGAGACGGAGTTTCATCATGTTAGCCAGGATGGTCTCGATCTCCTGACCTCGTGATCCGCCCGTCTCTGCCTCCCAAAGTGCTGGGATTACAGGCTTGAGCCACCGCACCCGACCATAAGCTTCTATCTTGAGTATGGCCAGCTCTTGTAATAATAAGGTCTCTAGAAGGTTATCCACATTTCCCATTTTTAACTAGTGTTCCAGCTGTAGTCACAAATTCCCTGACTTTCCACAACATGTCAAAGTCATGTGATACCCTAAAAACATATCTATTATCTGTGTTGATGTTAACTCTTTGATTCTCAGCTAGAGTGTAGGTTCTTGTGAGCGCCACAAATTATTCTGATCTAATTCGCACTGGGTAAAGCCTCATATGTTATGGGACTGTGGATATATGCAATGGCATATCCAGCCTGGAAACCTCTTTCTGAGGTCGGAGGCATGAACTATCAACAAAGAAAATGAGATCTGGATCTATAAGAGGTACTTCAGCAAGATCAGGACAGGGAAAGGTTAGAGCTTAGGTGGCTAAAATACAGTCATGGTGGTTGTACTTCAGTTGGGAGAGAAATGGTAACAAGGTTAAGATTTTGGTAATGGTGAATAGTAATGTGAGAAGGAACAAACAAAAGGATCTCGTAAGAGGTAAGGTTAGAGGTTGAAAAATGTTGGGGATTTGCAGTCAGGACAAAGATGTGAACCACTTGGGCACAGAAGTGTGCGAAGTATGACCTAGCACAAAATCAACTGTGGCTTGAATCAAATTTGCTGTTGCCATGACAACTCAGAAGCAAGGAAGGAAGGCTTGAGCCATAGGGCCTAGCATGAAGGTAGGATATCCAGTGGGCCTCAGGCTCCTTTTGCATTTCTGAGACAGGACATCCAAAGTATGTTCTTCTCTCTCATGAATGAATAGGGAGAAGGGCAAGGAGTAGTTTGGAAGTCCCAAGCTGGTGGAAGAGGAAAGGGGGGTTTTTAAAAGGATCCAATACTGTGATAGTGGCTAATTCTCCTTGTAGGGGTTCAGACAAGGAATCCACATTCTACAACAGCCAACCAGTCTCAGAAAGTCCAGGAGTTGTCTCATTGTTTTAGATAAAGTATAATTAGGGATGCTCTTGATACATCTGGAGACAAAGATTTTCCCTTACAGGCGATGTCATGTTTTAGGAAGTGAAACTAAAAATAGCAAAACTAAGGATAGTGAAATTATATTTTGTCTTTTGAAAATGATGTCCCTTTTAAGTCAGATCTTCCAAAAGGTACTGAGTATCTGCCAATAAATTATCAAATGTCCTGGAGCAAAGAAGGAGGACATCTACATATTGCATGATGATGCAATTACAAGGGAAAACCAAATCCTTTAAATTTGCATTTTTAAAAACCTTAAACATTTATTTTAGGTTCGGGGTACATATGCAGGTTTGTTACATAGGTAAATTTTGTGTCATAGAGGTTCGGTGTACGGATTATTTTGTCACTCAGGTGATAAGCATGTTTCTTCATAGGTGGTTTGTTTTGATCCCCACTCTCCCCCCACCCTCCACCCTCAAGTAGGCCCCAGTGTCTATCATTCCCTTCTTTGTGTCCAGTTATAAGTGAGAACATGTCTTTAGTTTTCTGTTCCTGCATTAATTCGCTTAAGATAATGGCCTCCAGTCCCATCCGTGTTGCTGCAAAGGACATCATCTTTTTTTAATGGCTATGTAGTATTCCATGATGTATATGGACCACATTTTCTTTATCCAGTCTACCATGGATGGGCATTTAGGTTGATTCCATGTCTTTGCTATTGCGAATAGTTCTATGATGAACTTAAGTGTCCACGTGTCTTTAGGGCAGAACAATTTATGTTCCTTTGGGTATATACCCAATAATGGGATTGCTGGACCAAATGGTAGTTCTGTTTTAAGTACTTTGAGAAAATGCCAAACTGTTTTCCATAGTGGCTGAACTAATTTACACTTGCACCAGCAGTATATAAGCATTTCCTTTTCTGTACGACTTCTCCAGTGTCTATTATTTTTGACGTTTTATTAATAGCCATTCTAACTGGTATGAGATGGTATCTCAGTGTGGTTTTGATTTGCATTTGTCTGATGATTAGTGATGTTGCACATTTTTTTCATATGCTTTTTGGCCCTATGTATGTCTTCTTTTGAAAAGTGTCTGCTCATGTCCTTTGTCCAGTTTTTAATGGGGTTGTTTGTTTTTTGCTTGTTAATTTGTTTAAGTTCCTTATAGATTCTGGATATTAGACTTTTGCCAGATGCATAGTTTGCAAATATTTTCTCACATTGTGTCGGCTGTATGTTTACTCTGTTAATAGGTTTTTTTGTTTTGGTTTTTTTGTTTTGTTTTGTTTTGTTTTTTGCCTTATAGAAGCTCTTTGTTTTAATTAGGTCACTTTCTCAATTTTTGTTTTTGTTGCAGCTGCTTTTGTTTTCTTCATCATGGAATCTCTCCCAGGTCGTATGCCCAGAATGGTATTTTTTAGGTTATTTTCCAGGATTTTTATGGTTTTAGGTTTTACATTAAGTCTTTAATCTATCTTGAGTTGATTTTTGTATATGATGAAATGAAGGAGCCCAGTTTCAATCTTTGGCATATGGCTAGCCAGTTATATCAACATCATTTATTGAATACGGGCTCCTTTCCTTATTGCTTGTTTTTGTTGACTTTCTGAAAGATCAGATGGTGCCAGTGTGTGACTTTATTTCTGGGCTCTCTATTCTGTTCCATTGGTCTGTGTATCTGTTTTTTTGCCAGTATCATGTTGTGTTGATTATTGTAGACCCATTGTATAGTTTGAAATTAAGTAGTATGATGTCTTCAGCTTTGTACTTTATTTTTTAAATTATACTTTAAGTTCTAGGGTACATGTGCACAACATGCAGGTTTGTTACATATGTATACATGTTCCATGTTGGTGTGCTGCACCCGTTAACTCATCATTTACATTAGGTATATCTCCTAATGCTATCCCTCCCCCCTCCCCCTACCCCATAACAGGCCCCAGTGTGCGATGTTCCCACCCTGTGTCCAGGTGTTCTCATTGTTCAGTTCCCACCTATGAGTGAGAACATGTGGTGTTTGGTTTTCTGTCCTTGCGATAGTTTCCTCAGAATGATGGTTTCCAGCTTCATCCATGTCCCTACAAAGGACATGAACTTTTTTATGGCTGCATAGTATTCCATAGTGTATATGTGCCACATTTTCTTAATCCAGTATATCATTGATGGACATTTGGGTTGGTTCCAAGTCTTTGCTATTGTGAATAGTGCCACAGTAAACATACGTGCGCGTGTGTCTTTATGGCAGTATGATTTATAATCCTTTGGGTATATGCCCAGTAATGGGATGGCTGGGTCAGATGGTATTTCTAGTTCTAGATCCTTGAGGAATTGCCACACTGTCTTCCACAATGGTTGAACTAGTTTACAGTCCCACCAACAGTGTAAAAACATTCCTATTTCTCCACATCCTCTCCATCACCTGTTGTTTCCCGGCTTTTTAATGATCGCCATTCTAACTGATGTGAGATGGTATTTCATTGTGGTTTTGATTTACATTTCTCTGATGACCAGTGATGATGAGCATTTTTTCATGTGTCTGCATAAATGTCTTCTTTTGAGAAGTGTCTGTTCATATCCTTTGCCCACTTTTTGATGGGGTTGTTTGATTTTTTCTTGTAAATTTCTTTAAGTTCTTTGTAGATTCTGGATATTAGCCCTTTGGCAGATGGGTAGATTGTAAAAATTTTCTCCCATTCTGTAGGTTGCCTCTTCACTCTGATGGTAGTTTCTTTTGCTGGGCGGAAGCTCTTTAGTTTAATTAGATCCCATTTGTCAATGTTGGCTTTTGTTGCCATTGCTTTTGGTATTTTAGTCATGAAGTCCTTGCCCATGCCTATGGCCTGAATGGTATTGCCTAGGTTTTCTTCTAGGGTTTTAATGGTTTTAGGTCTAATGGTTAAGTCTTTAATCCATCTTGAATTAATTTTTGTATAAGGTGTAAGGAAGGGATCCAGTTTCAGCTTTCTACATACGACTAGCCAGTTTTCCTAGCACCATTTATTAAACAGGGAATCCTTTCCCCATTTCTTGTTTCTGTCAGATTTGTCAAAGATCAGATGGTTGTAAATGCATGCTATTATTTCCGAGAGCTCTATTCTGTTCCATTGGTCTATATCTGTTTTGGTACCAGTACTATGCTGTTTTGGTTACTGTAGCCTTGTAGTATAGTTTGAAGTCAGGTAGCATGATGCCTCCAGCTTTGTTCTTTTGACTTAGGATTGTCTTGGCAATGCAGGCTCTTTTTGGTTCCATATGAACCTTAAAGTAGTTTTTTCCAATTATGTGAAAAAAGTCATTGGTGGCTTGATGGGGATGGCATTGAATCTATAAATTACCTTGGGCAGTATGGCCATTTTCACAATATTTATTCTTCTTATCCATGAGCATAGAACGTTCTTCCATTTGTTTGTGTCCTCTTTTATTTCGTTGAGCATGATTTGTAGTTCTCCTTGAAGAGGTCCTTTACATCCCTTGTAAGTTGGATTCCTAGGTATTTTATTCTCTTTGAAGCAATTGTGAATGGGAATTCACTTATGATTTGGCTCTCTGTCTGTTATTGGTGTATAGGAATGCTTGTGATTTTTGCACATTGATTTTGTATCCTGAGATTTTGCTGAAGTTGCTTATCAGCTTAAGCAGATTTTGGACTGAGACGATGGGGTTTTCTAAAGACACAATCATGTCATCTGCAAACAGGGACAATTTGACTTCCTCTTTTCCTAATTGAATACCCTTTATTTCTTTCTCTTGCCTGATTACCCTGGCCAGAACTTCCAACACTATGTTAAATAGGAGTGGTGAGAGAGAGCATCCCTGTCTTGTGCCAGTTTTCAAAGGGTGTGCTTCCAGTTTTTGCCCATTCAGTATGATATTGGCTGTGGGTTTGTCATAAATAGTTCTTATTGAGATGCATCCCATCAATACCTAGTTTATTGGGAGTTTTTTTTTTAGCATGAAAGGCTGTTGAATTTTGTTGAAGGCCTTTTCTGCATCTATTGAGATAATCAGGTGGTTTTTGTCTTTGGTTCTGTTTATATGATGGATTACATTTATTGATTTGCATATGTTGAACCAGCCTTGCATCCCAGGGACGAAGTCAACTTGATTGTGGTGGATAAGCTTTTTGATGTGCTGCTGAATTTGGTTTGCCAGTATTTTACTGAGGATTTTTTGCATCAATGTTCATCAGGGATGTTGGTCTAAAATTCTCTTTTTTTGTTGTGTCTCTGCCAGGCTTTGGTATCAGGATGATGTTGGCCTCATAAAATGAATTAGGGAGGGTTCCCTCTTTTTCTATTGATTGGAATAGTTTCAGAAGGAATGGTACCAGCTCCTCTTTGCACCTCTGGTAGAATTTGGCTGTGAATCTGTCTGGTCCTGGACTTTTTTTGGTTGGTAGGCTATTAATTATTGCCTCAATTTCAGAACGTGTTATTGGTCTATTCAGGGATTCAACTTCTTCCTGGTTTAGTCTTGGGAGGGTATATGTGTCCAGGAATTTATCCATTTCTTCTAGATTTTCTAGTTTATTTGCATAGAGGTGTTTAAAGTATTCGCTGATGGTAGTTTGTATTTCTGTGGGATCGGCAGTGATATCCCCTTTATTATTTTTTATTGCATCTATTTGATTCTTCTCTCTTTTATTCTTTATTACTATGGCTAGCGGTCTATCAATTTTGTTGATGTTTTCAAAAAACCAGCTCCTGGATTCACTGATTTTTTTGAAGGGCTTTTTGTGTCTCTATCTCCTTCAGTTCTGCTCTGATCTTAGTTATTTCTTTCCTTCTGCTAGCTTTTGAATGTGTTTGCTCTTGCTTCTCTAGTTCTTTTACTTGTGATGTTAGGGTGTCAATTTTAGATATTTCCTGCTTTCTCCTGTGGCCATTTAGTGCTATAAATTTCCCTCTACACACTGCTTTAAATGTGTCCCAGAGATTCTGGTATGTTGTGTCTTTGTTCTCATTGGTTTCAAAGAACATCTTTATTTCTGCCTTCATTTTGTTATGTACCCAGCAATCATTCAGGAGCAAGTTGTTCAGTTTCCATGTAGTTGAGTGGTTTTGAGTGAGTGTCTTAATCCTGAGTTCTAGTTTGATTGCACTGTGGTCTGAGAGACAGTTTGTTATAATATCTGTTCTTTTACATTTGCTGAGGAGTGCTTTACTTCCAACTATGTGGTCAGTTTTGGAATAAGGGCGATGTGGTCTTGAGAAGAATGTATATTCTGTTGATTTGGGGTGGAGAGTTCTGTAGATGTCTATTAGGTCTGCTTAGTGCAGAGCTGAGTTCAATTCCTGGATATCCTTGTTAACTTCTGTCTCATTGATCTGTCTAATGTTGACAGTGGGATGTTGTTAAAGTCTCCCAGTATTCTTGTGTGGGAGTCTAAGTCTCTTTGTAGGTCTCTAAGGACTTGCTTTATGAATCTAGGTGCTCCTGTATTGGGTGCATATATATTTAGGATAGTTAGCTCTTCTTGTTGAATTGATCCCTTTACCATTATGTAATGGCCTTCTTTGTCTCTTTGGATCCTAGTTGGTTTAAAGTCTGTTTTATAAGAGACTAGGATTGCAACTCCTGCTTTTTTTTTTGTTTTCCATTAGCTTGGTAGATCTTCCTCCATCCCTTTATTTTGAGTCTATGTGTATCTCTGCTCGTGAAATGGGTCTCCTGAATACAGCACACTGTTGGGTCTTGACTTTTTATCCCAGTCTGTGTCTGTTAATTGGAGCATTTAGCCCATTTACATTTAAGGTTAATATTGTTATATGTGACTTTGATCCTGTCATTATGATGTTAGCTGGTTATTTTGCTCGTTAGTTGATGCAGTTTCTTCCTAGCATTGATGATCTTTACAATTTGGCATGTTTTTGCAGTGGCTGGTATTAGTTGTTCCTTTCCATGTTTAGTATGTTTAGTACTTCCTTCAGGAGCTCTTGTAAGGCAGGCCTGGTGGTGACAAAATTCCTCAGCATTTGTTTGTCTGTAAAGGATTTTATTTCTCCTTCACTTAGGAAGCTTAGTTTGGCTGGACATGAAATTCTGGGTTGAAAATTCTTTTCTTTAAGAATGTTGAATATTGGCCTCCACTCTCTTCTGGCTTGTAGAGTTTCTGCTGAGAGATCCGCTGTTAGTCTGATGGGCTTCCCTTTTTGGGTAACCCGACCTTTCTCTCTGGCTGCCCTTAACACTTTTTCCTTCATTTCACCTTTGGTGAATCTGACAATTATATGCCTTGGAGTTGCTCTTCTTGAAGAGTATCTTTGTGGTGTTCTCTGTATTTCCTGAATTTGAATGTTGGCCTGCCTTGCTAGGTTGGGGAAGTTCTCCTGGATAATATCCTGAAGAGTGTTTTCCAACTTGGTTCCATTCTCCCCATCACTTTCAGGTATACCAATCAGATGTAGATTTGGTCTTTTCACATAGTCCCATATTTCTTGGAGGCTTTGTTCATTTCTTTTTACTCTTTTTTCTCTAAACTTCTTGCTTCATTTCATTCATTTGATCTTCAATCACTGATACCCTTTCTTCCACTTGATCAAATCGGCTACTAAAGCTTGTGCATGCATCACGTAGTTCTTGTACCATGGTTTTCAGCTCCATCAGGTCATTTAAGGACTTCTCTACGCTGTTTATTCTCGTTAGCCATTCGTCTAATCTTTTCTCAAGGTTTTTAGCTTCTTTGGAATGGGTTTGAACATCCTCCTTTAGCTCAGAGAAGTTTGTTATTACCGATCGTCTGAAACCTTCTTCTCTCAACTCGTCAAAGTCATTCTCCATCCAGCTTTGTTCCATTGCTGGTGAGAAGCTGCGTTCCTTTGCAGGAAAAGAGGCACTCTGATTTTTAGAATTTTCAGCTTTTCTGCTCTGGTTTCTCCCCATCTTTTTGACTTTATCTACCTTTGGTCTTTGATGATAGTGACATACAGATGGGGTTTTGGTGTGGATGTCCTTTCTGTTTGTTAGTTTTCCTTCTAACAGTCAGGACCCTCAGCTGCTGGTCTGCTGGCATTTGCTGGAGGTCCACTCCAAACCCTGATTGCCTGGGTATCACCAGTGGAGGCTGCAGAACAGCAAATATTGCAGAATGGCAGATGCTGCTGACTGATCCTTCCTCTGGAAGCTTCATCTCAGAGGGGCACCCAGCTGTATCAGGTGTCAGTCAGCCCCTACTGGGAGGTGTCTCCCAGTTAGGCTACTCAGGGATCAGGCACCCACTTGAGGAGGCAGTCTGTCCGTTCTCAGATCTCAAACTCCATGCTGGGAGAACCACTACTCTCTTCAAAGCTGTCAGACAGGGATGTTATAAGTCTGCAGAAGTTTCTGCTGCCTTTTGTTCAGCTATGCCCTGCCCCCAGAGGTGGAGTCTACAGAGGCAGGCAGGCCTCCTTGAGCTGTGGTGGGCTCCACCCAGTTTGAGCTTCCCAGCCGCTTTACCTACTCAAGCGTCAGCAATGGCAGACGCCCCTCCCCTAGCCTCACTGCCACCTTGCAGTTCGATCTCAGACTGCTGTGCTAGCAGTGAGCGAGACTTCGTGGGCGTGGGACCCTCCGAGCCAGGCGCAGGATATAATCTCCTGGTGTGCCATTTGCTAAGGCCATTGGAAAAACGTAGTATTAGGGTGGGAGTGTCCCAATTTTCCAGGTACCATCTGTCACAGCTTCCCTTTGCTAGGAAAGGGAATTCTCTGACCCCTTGCGCTTTCCAGGTGAGGCGATGCCCCACCCTGCTCCATGGGCTGCTCCCACTGTCTTACAAGCCCCAGTGAGATGAACCCAGTACCTCAGTTGGAAATGCAGAAATCACCCATCTTCTATGTTGCTCATGCTGGGAGCTGCAGACTGGAGCTGTTCCTATTTGGCCATCTTGGAGCCTCCTCCACTTTGTACTTTTTGATTAGGATTACTCTGGCTATTCAGGCTATTTTTTTGTTTCCTATGAATTTTAGAATAGTTTTTTGTAATTCTATGAAAAATGTCATTGGTTGTTTGATAGGAATAGCATTAAACCTGTAAATTGCTTTGGGGAATATGGTCATTTTAGCAATATTGATTTTTCCTATCCATGAGCATGGAATGTTTTTCCATTTGTTTGTGTCATCTTGGATTTCTTTCAGTAGTGTTTGTAATTCTCATTGTAGAGATCTTTCACTGCCCTGGTTAAGTATATTCCTATGAATTTATTTTTGTGTGAGGCTATTGTGAATGGGATTGCATTCTTGATTTGACTCTCAGCTTGGATGTTGTTGATGTATAAAAATGCTTCTGATTTTCATACATTGATTTTTGTATTCTGAAACTTTGCTAAAGTTGTTTATCCGATCTAGGAGCCCTGGGCAGAGACTATGGGGTTTTCTAAGTATAAAATCATATTATCTGCAAACAGGGATAGTTTGATTTCCTGCCTTCTTATTTGAATGTGTTTTATTTTTTTCTATGGCCTGATTGCCCTGACTAGGACTTCCGGAAGCATGTTGAATAGGAGTGATGACAGAGGGCATCCTTGTCTTTTTCTGGTTCTCAAAAGGCATGCTTCCAACTTTTGCCCATTCAGTATGATGTTGGCTGTAGGTTTGCATAGGTGGCTCTTATTATTTTGTGTTATGTTCCTTCAGTGCCTAGTTGGTTGAGGTTTTTTTTTTTTTTTTTTGAGACGGAGTCTCGCTCTGTCACCCAGGCTGGAGTGCAGTGGCCGGATCTCAGCTCACTGCAAGCTCCACCTCCCAGGTTCACGCCATTCTCCTGCCTCAGCCTCCCGAGTAGCTGGGACTACAGGCGCCCTCCACCTCGCCCGGCTAGTTTTTTGTATTTTTTAGTAGAGACGGGGTTTCACCGGGTTAGCCAGGATGGTCTCGATCTCCTGACCTTGTGATCCGCCCGTCTCGGCCTCCCAAAGTGCTGGGATTACAGGCTTGAGCCACCGCGCCCGGCCTGGTTGAGGTTTTTAACATGAAGTGATGTTGAATTTTATTGAAAGCCTTAGATAATCATGTGGTTTTTGTCTTTAGTTCTGTTTATGTGATGAATCACATTTATTGATTTGCATATGTTGTGAATCAACCTTGCATCTCATGAATAAAGCCTACTTGATTGTGATGGGTTAGCTTTTTGATGTGGTGATGAATTCGGATTGCCAGTAATCTGTTGAAAATTTTTGGATCTATGTTCATCAAGGATGTTGGTCTGAAGTTTTCTTTCTTTGTGTGTCTCTGCCAGGTTTTTGTTTGTTTTTGTTTTTGTTTTTCAAAACAGAATCTCGCTCTGTCACTCAGGCTGGACTACAGTGGCGCAATCTCAGCTCTCTGCAAACTCCGCCTCCCAGGTTCACACCATTCTCCTGCCTCAGCCTCCCGAGTAGCTGGGACTACAGGCACCTGCCACCATGCCCGACTAATTTTTTGTATTTTTTTTTTTTTAGTACAGACAGGGTTTCACCATGTTCTTGATCTCCTGACCTCATGATCCACCTGCCTTGGCCTCCCAAAGTGCTGGGATTACAGGCATGAGCCACCACGCCCTGCTGTCTCTGCCAGGTTTTGGTATCAGAATTAGTCTGCCTTCAAACAATAAGTGAGGGAGGAGTCCCTCCCTCTCAGCTTTTTGGAATTGTTTCAGTAGGTACTAGATCTTTACTTTAGACATCTGGTAGAATTTAGTTGTGAATCCATCTGGTCCTGGGCTTTTACTGGTAGGTAGGGAATTTTTTTTTTTTTTTTTTTTTTACTGATTCAATTTTGGGACCAGGATTTCAATTTCTTACTGGTTCAATATTGGGAGGTTGTATGTTTCTAGGAACTTTATCCATTTCTTGTAGGTTTCTTAGTTTGTATGCACTGGTGCTCATAATAGTTTCTGAGGGGTTTTTTTCCCCCTTTTTATTTATTTGGAGTCAGTGGTAAAGTGATTTCTGACATTTCTGATTGTGTGTACTTAGATCTCTCTTCTTTATTACTCTAGCTAGTGGTCTACCAATCTTATTTATTTTTTCAAGGAAACAATTTACGATTTTTTTGATCTTTTGTATGGTTTCCCAAGTCTCAATTCAGTCCATCTCTGATTTTGGTTATTTCTTATCTTCTGCTAGCTTTGGGGTTGGTTTCCTCTTGCTTTTCTAATTCCTCTAGGTGTGATATTAGGTTGTCAATTTGAGATCTTTCTAACTTTCTGATGTGAGGATTCAACTTTCTGCTTAATACTGCTTTGGGTATGTTTCAGAGATTCTGATATGTTCTTTGTTTTTATTAGTTTCAAAGAATTTCTTGATACCTGCCTTAATTTCCTTGTTTACCCAGAAGTCATTCAGGAGCAGGTTGTTTAATTTCCATATAATTGTATGATTTTTGTGCAATCTTCTAGTATTGATTCTATTTTTATTGCCCTGTGGTCTGGGAGTGTGATTGGTCTATTCAGTTTTTCTGAATTTGCTGAAAATCATTTTTATGGCCGATTATGTAGCCAATTTTAGAGTGTGTGCCATGTACAGATAAGAAGCATGAATATTCTGTTGTTTCGGGGTGGAGAGTTCTGGAGATGTTGTTAGGTCCATTTGGTTAAGTGTTGAGTTCAGGTCCCGAATATCATTCTTAGTTTTCCGCCTCAATAATCTGTCTAACACTATCAGCAGAGGGATCAAAGTCTTCCCCTATTATTGTATGGTTTTATAAGTCTCTTTGTAGCTCTCTAAGACTTGTTTTATGAATCTAGGTATTCCTATGTTGGGTGCATACATATTTAGGATAGTTAATTCTTCTCATTAAATTAAATCTTTTATCTTCTTTGTCATTTTTGACTGTTGTTGGTTTAAAGTCTATTTTGTCTGAAATTAGAATAGCAACCTCTGCCTTTTTTGTTTTACATTTGCTTGGTAGATTTTTCTCCATCCCTTGACTTTGAACCTATGGGTGTCATTGCATGTGAGATGGGTCTCTTGAAGACAGCATATAGTTGGGTTTGGTTTTTTAACTCGCTACTCTGTGTCTTTTAAGTGGGGCATTTTGCACTTTTATATTCAAGGTTAATATTGATATGTGCAGGTTTGATACTGTTATTGTGATATTAGCCGGTTATCATGCAGACTTGATTGTGTAGTTGTTTTATGGTGTCAGTGGTCTATGTACTTAATGTGTTTTTTTATGGTGGCTGGCAACAGTTTTTGCTTCCATAGTTAGCACTCCCTTAAGGACCTCTTGTAAGGCAGGTCTGGCGGTAATGAATTCCCTTGGCATTTGCTTGTCTGAAAAGGATCTTATTTCTCCTTTGCTTACAAAGCTTAGTTTGGCTGGATATGAAATTTATTGGTTGGAAGGTCTTTTCCTTAAGCATGCTGTGAATATAGGCCCCCAGTGCCTTCTGGCTTGTAGGGTTTCTGCTGGAAGGACTGCTGTTAAGCTGATGTGGTTCCCTTTGTAGGTGACTTGCTCCTTCTCTCTAGCTGCCTTTAATATTTTTTATTTCATGTCGACCTTGAAAAATTTGATGACTATGTGTCTTGGGGATGGTTGTCCTATACAGTTTCTCACAGGGGTTCTCTGTATTTCCTGAATTTGAATGTCAGTCTCTCTACCATGGTTGGGGAAACTTTCATGGACAATACCCTCAAATAGGTTTACCAAGTCTCTCTCTTTCAGGGACACCAATAAGTCATATATTTTGTCTCTTTACATAACCCTATATTGCTCAGAGGTTTTAAAATTTTTTTTATTTAATAAAATAGAGATGGGGGGGGTTCTCGCTATGTTGCCTAGGCTGGCCTTGAACTCCTGGGCTCAGGTGATCCTCCTGCCTTGGACTCCCAATGTGCTGGGATTACAGGCATGCACCACCATGCCCAGCCTTCTTGGAGATTGTGTTTATCTTTTTTATTTTTATTTTTATTTTTGTCTGACTGAGTTGATTCAGACAACTTGTCTTCAAGCTCTGAGATTCTTTTCTCCACTTGGTTTATTCTGCCGTAAATACTTGAAATTGAATCATGCAATTCTTATACAGAGTTTTCAGCTTTCTCAGCTCATTTTGATTCTTTTTTTAAATGGTTATTTCATCTTTCATCTCTTGTATCATTTTACTGGATTCCTTAAATTCAATTGATTGGGTTTTTTGTTTGGTGGTGGTAGTAGTGGTAGTGGTGGTTGTTTTTGGAGATAGAGTCTTGCTGTGTCACCCAGGCTGGAGTGCAGTGGTACAATCTCGGCTCACTGCAAACTCCGCCTCCCAAGTTCAGGTAATTCTCTGCCTCAGCCTCCCAAGTAGCTAGGATTACAGGCACCTGCCACCATGCCTGGCGCGCGCGCGCGCGCGTGTGTGTGTGTGTGTGTGTTTTAGTAGAGACAGGGTTTCATCATCTTGGCCAGGCTGGTCCTGTGACCTTGTGATCCACCCACCTCGGCCTCCCAAAGTGCTGGGATTACAGGCATGAGCCACCGTGCCAGGCTTGATTGGGTTTTGACTTTCTCATGAATCTCAATGATCTTCATTCCTATCCAGATTCTGAATTCTGTGTCTTTGATTTCAGTCATTTCAGCTGAGTTAAGAACCACTGCCAAAGAACTAGTATGGTCATTTGAAGGTGAGAAGACATTGTGGCTTTTTGAGTTGCCAAAGTTCTTGAGCTAGTTCTTTCTCATTTGTGTGGGCTGATGTTCCTTTGATCTTTGAAGTTGCTTTCCTTTGCATGGGGTTTTTTGATTTTTTATTCTTTGATGCCTTGAGGGTTTGACTGTGGTACACCATGGGTCCAGTCAACTGTCTTTGTTTAAAATATTTCAGGGAGCCAAGGTTCAGTTCATCACTCCTGGTCTGCATGTGCTAACTCTGGGGGGCTAGTACTGGGTCCTAGCTTTGTTCTGTGGCCTCTCGAGGTTAGAAACTTGCTGCAATAAGGGGGGCTGAGGTGTTCCTGGCTCAGTGGCCACAACACTCTGCCAGTAGGGTGCTGGCCAAAGTGCTTTGTTGTGGCAGTGGCAGTGGGATCCGTGCTCGCATGTGTTTGCCAGCAGCCACAGTAGCACAGTAGGGTGCCTGCACATCAGCAGTGGTGGGGCACCAGTGGGGGTGGGATGGCAGCATCCGTGCATGCACTAGCGCTGGTGGTGATGACATGGTGGGATATGCATGCATCAGTGTGAACCGGGCACTAGTGGGGGTGGGGTGGTGGTGTCTGTATGCATGCTTGTGCCGATGGTGATGGGGCAGCAGCATGTCCACACGTGTGCTAGCGGGGGAGGGGAGGGGAGATCTGCCCACACTCATACTGACAAGGCTGTGAGCGTGGGCTGTGGGTGACTGTGTGCTGGCAAAGTGGTGGGAGGAGGCTGCAGTGGGGAGAGGCTGTAAAGTGGTTGATTGCACAACAGTGGAGACTGGCCTGCTGGAGCCAGAGTTAGGCATAGTGAGCTGATGAAGGAGTTATTATGATGGCTCTTGGAAGCACCCTGGTTTGGCATCTGAGGCTGTGCTGCAAGCAGATGCGGCAAGGCTGGAGCCCCAGGAGAGGCTGGTAAACAGGCACACACTCAGATCAAACTGGTCCCATGTCATGGGCAAGACCTCTCTTCTCTGTCCAGGTCTGGCAGCCACCAAAGGCCAAAGCCACCTAGAGGAGCTTTTTTCCAGCTTCAGTTCAGGGTCTGCATCTTTCCTCTGTCCACTCTCAATGCCTTCCCTCTGAAGGTCTGCTTGGAGTAGGGCAGTCTTCCCTGTGGTCTGGTGTCTCAGTGGGAGGTGCTCTTCCTGGCTGCATCTAGTCAGCCATCATGGCTTCTCTCTAAATTTGCAGTTAATGTCTGGGGAAAAAAAGGCTGCTAATCCATGAGGCATAATAGTCCAAGTGTACTGCTAATTTCACCAGGTGTGAAAATAAATTTAAAAGCTGTTGGACCCCCAAAGAATACTTTTAAGCCTTGATAGAGATGTGACTGTGATCTGAGTTATGCATGGTCACAACTTCTGTTCTCATATTATAATAATAGGTTAACTCATTTTCTTATCTTTCTTGATCTGTTCAATGACTAGAGAGAATTAAATGATGGCGGGGACAAAAGTTTCCTGCCTTCTTAATTAATGACGGTTGTTGTAGATTAATTCCCCCTTTATTGTCCTGATTTGCTCAGACAAGATGACAGAAAACCCATGATTATTGCAGCCTTTGCAAAAAAAGTGTTAAATGTATCCTTACTCATAAGAAACAGTGCATGTAAATAATCAAATTGCTGTAACTACGTGCCAACCCTATATGAATAATGCAATCCTGCTAAAAACTCCTCTGTCTCTGCCTATGTAAACGAAATCTTAACTTCCGTACTTCGGATGGCTAACTCTATTCCTTTGGAGTTGGGGTTTCTGGGTGAACCATCCTCACATTCTGTGTGTGAATGAACTCTCTTTAAACTAGGCTCTGACTCTTTTAATTATTTTAGGTTGGCATTTGATAACCTGCAGATGGGACCTGAAGCAAGCCTTCTGCAATCTTCACTGCTTTGCTGACACTTGGCGCTTTGGTATAGCACAAGTGGCTTTCGCTTCTTTGACTTCATTGGAGCCGGCGAGGGCCTCTGGCCTGGCTTCTCTCAGATTTTGAATCTCTCTGGTTTTGGCTGAGATGCAGACTCTGTTGAAGCGTCCTGATTCCACACTCAACAAAAGTGAAACTGAAGCGCTACTTTTAAAAGTAGGAGTTTCATTTATTATTTCCCTAGAGATTCTGTGGCTTTCAGATTTGTAATTTCACATTCCTTTCAGGATAAGATTTTGTTTCATTTGCAAAAATTTTCAGCCTTTTATCTTGTTCAAATTTGGTGAAGGAGAAAGTGTTTCTCTTTGAAAAGAGGAAGCAAATCTTTGTGGCTTAAAATAAATTTGTGGTTTTATATTGTCTAGGTTCTGAAGCATGGTTCAGTTAACATAGCTAAACTCTTCTTGAGTGACCACAATTTCCATTTCCACGGTCTTTGGTCACTTAACAAGAGAACTCAAATTATGGACAATCGTCCCTCCAAAATCAAGTCTTTCTCCTTAAGGAGAGATCCACCTTTAGAAACTCCAGCTGAACTCATGTATAAAACTTAGGGTACCGCTTCTTGTCATTATTTAGAAAATGGTTGCACATAACTTGTGAAAAACTAAAATTGCAATGGCCAAAGTGGGATGCTTCAGCTAATTTACTTGTGTGCTCAGTTAGTAAAAGCTGGTTCTAGGATAAAACAGAATATTTAGGAGAGTTATTTTCAATGGTATTTAAAGCATTCAAAAGAGATTTTAATGGAGTTATTTCTTTACAAAAGGAGAATAAAAAGTTATCTAGAACAACTTCCAAACTTAAAAAGACAGCTGAAATTTCTCCTCCTCCTCCCTCAGCTCCTCCTTCTCTTTATCCTTTATTACCTGGTCTACTTTACCTAGAACTACCTCCTCTTTCTCCTCCCACTGCTTCTACTGCTCTAGCTCCATCTCTGGAACAGCCAGTGTCTGGTAGGGATTAACCTGCCCTAGTTTATCAGTCATAGTCAAAGGCAGAACTTAAAGGTATAATTAAGGAATTTCCTGATCCTCACTAGGACCCTTGGAGTCCTAGTTTTCTGGTTTTGCCAGAAAATCGCAATTAAATATTTGAGCTTATGACCCTGGCCCTATTTTAAGATGAATAAAAGTTATTTTAAATGGAGAACACAAGATCTTATTAACAGACTGGAATCAACTTATCTGTAAATCCCACCTTACTACAAGGTCCCATTCCTTGAAGTAAACAAACAATTCAATCTGTAGGTGGAACAAATACTCCAAGAGACTTAGAATTATTTAATACCTACATTTCTTTCTCCTCACAAGAGGAAATGTATTTAGAATTAGATGATAAAACTGAGTTACTAGACATACTTTTGTCAAAATCTAATCCAATTGCAATCCGTATTGACATAGAAGACACTAAATTATTGAGTAGTAAAAAATTATACAATCTGCTAAAGGTAGTGCCTAATCAATCATGGTTAAAGTCTTCCAGTGATTTTGGAAAATTTATCTCACCTACCCCAATCAAAGTTCAATAGATTCATCAAAACCCCTTCCAAAACTTAAACAATACCCTCTAAGAACTGAAGCCCCAAAGGGTATAAAGCCTATAGTTTCAGATTATTTATTTATTTATTTTATTTTTTTGAAGCGGAGTCTCACTCTGTTGCCCAGGCTGGAGTGCAGTAGCACAATCTCAGCTCACTGCAAGCTCCGCCTCCTGGGTTCACGCCATTCTCCTGCCTCAGCCTCCCGAGTAGCTGGGACTACAGGCTCCCGCCACCACGCCTGGCTAATTTTTTGTACTTTTAGTAGAGACGGGTTTTCACCGTGTTAGCCAGGATGATCTCTATTGATCTCCATCTCCTGACCTCGTGATCCGCCCGCCTGGGCCTCCCAAAGTACTGGGATTACAGGCGTGAGCCACCGCGCCCGGCCTCAGATTATTTAAAAATAGGACTTGATTATTCCCTATAACAGCCAATGTAACACTCCAGTCCTTCCTGAAGGAAAGCAAATGGTAGAGGGTGGAGGTTTGTACGGAATCTGAGAGCAATTAAAAACATAGTCACTCTTTGACACCCAGTAGGTGTCAAACTTCCATCTGTTGTTGACTGACATCCCAACTGAAGCAGAGTTCTTTTCTTTTTACTTTGAGACAGGGTCTTACTCTGTTGCCCAGGCTGGAGTGCAATGTGATTACAGCTCACTGCAGCCTCAATCTCCTGGGATCAAGCAATTCTCCCACCTCAGCCTCCTGTATAGGTGGAACTACAGGTGCACACAACAACACTTGGCTACCTTTTGTATATTTTGTAGAGATGGGGTTTTCCCCCTTGTTACCCAGGCTGGTCTGGAACTCCTGGGCTCAAGCCATCCACCTGCCTCGGCTTCCCAAATTGCTGGGACTATAGGCATGAGCCACTGCACCCGGCTGAAGCTGAGTTCTTTACCGTAATAAACTTATGTAGTACATTCTTTAGGATTCCCACAGATAAAAAAGAATCCATTTCTCTCCACCTTCACTTGGGAAGGCAGACAATACATGTGAACAGTCATGCCTCAGGGATGAACTGAGAGCCCAGCTTACTTTTCACAAATATTAAAAGCAGATCTCCCAGATACTGACTTCTTGAAAATTCCTTTTAATAAAATACACAGGCAATTTACTCCTCTGCTCAGAGGATAAGCAAGTATTTCTTAAAAATGGGATTCACTTGTTACAACAATTAGCCTTAAAGGGACACAAAGCTTCTAAGGAAAAACACCAATCCTGTCAAAAACAAGTGAAGTGCTTAGGCCACCTAATATTTAAGGAAGAACTTTCTATTAGTCCATACAGACTGAAAGGAATTTTAGCTCTTCTGCCACGAAGAACCAAGAAACAGCTGCGAGAGTTTTGGGGGCTGGCAAGACATTTAAAAACTTGGATCCCAAACTTTTCTTTAAAAGCCTGCCCCTTGGCCGGGCGCAGTGGCTCAGGCATGAGGCCTGTAATCCCAGCCCTTTGGGAGGCCAAGGCAGGCGGATCACCTGAGGTCAGGAGTTCAAAACCAGCCTGGCCAACATGGTGAAACCCCGTCTCTACTAAAAATACAAAAAAAATCAGCTGGGTGTGGTGGCAGGCACCTGTAATCCCAGCTACTTGGGAGGCTGGAGCAGGAGAATCGCTTGAACCCGGGAGGCAGAGGTTGCCGTGAGCCAAGGTCGTGCCAGTGTGCTCAAGCCTGGACAAAAAGAGTAAGACTCCATCTAAATAAATAAATAGAGAAAAGCCTGGCCTTTACATGCTTCTTTTAAACAGGACATTCCAGACCCTCTTGATTGGACAGAAGAAAATCAAGTAATGTCAAATTAATGATCAAAAATGACTTTGCTAATGCCCAAGCTTTGGTACATCCAGATTTTAATCTTCTGTTTTCAGTATTTGTACATGAAAGTGATAGAAACCTTTTAAGGATCCTAACTAAAAAACATGGAGCCCAAAAGAGACCTGTGGGGTATTATAGCCAACAGTTAGACTCTGTAATAAGAGGATTTCCATCTTGCATGAGAGCCCCTGCTTTGTTAGTTGAAGCAACTGACGAAATTCTCATGGTGACAGCCCTTAGTGGTTTTGTTCCTCATTCTGTGAAAGCATTTGCTAAATTCGCGTCATACTCAACATTATTCAGTTAGTAGACTAGTTTCATATGAAGTTTTACTTCTTTCAGCTTCTCATATCAACATCTCTAGATGTAATAACCTAAATCCTACAACTCTTCTGTCTCCATTTCCAGAGAAAACACTGCACTATTGCATAACCCTAAGTGATGACTGATCAACTTCTTTCTCCCACGACGGACCTCTAAGAGACCCCCCTTACTACTGCTGATGGTGTTTGGTTTACAGATAGATCTTGCCTAAAGGATAAATCTGGGACTTACTGATCAGGTTATACAATAGTATCGTTAACTGGGAAAGAAAGAAAGAAAGAAAGGGAAGGGAAGAAGGGAAGAAACAAAAGGAAGGAAGGGAGGGAGGGGGAAGGGGGAGGGGAGGGAGGGGGAAGGGGAGGGAGGGGAAGGGGAGGGAGGGGGAAGGGGAGGGGAGGCAGGAGGAGAAGTGGGAGGGACAGACGAGAGGGAGGGAGGGAAGGAGGGAGGAGGAGAGGGGGAGGAGGGGAGGGAGGAGAGGAAGAGGGGAAGAGGAGGAGGAGGAGGAAGAGGGGAGGGAGTTTTAACCTTCTAGGCACCACCTGAGCTCAACAAGCAGAATTAATTACATTAGTCAGGACTTGTCAATTGGCAAGAGGAATAACTGCTAATATTCATATGGAGAGTAGATATGCTTTTAGAGTAGCTCATGATTTTGAAACACTATGGAAACACAGGATTTTTAACTTCTTCTGGTCAGTCCTTAAAAAGTGGACACCTCATTTCATAATTGTTGAAAGCTATATGATTACCATAGTCACTGGCTATGACTAAAATTCCAGGCCATTTCAAATCAGATATCCCAGAAAGCAAAGAAAATTAGCTAGCTGATAAGGTAGCAAAAAGTGTGGCACTAAACAAAAGCATTCTATATTAACTCTTAAAGAAACACCTGAATTTGATATAAAATGAGCTCAAAATCAGAATACAAAGTCACACTTTGTGCTTGAATAAACTCCCTTTAAATTAGATTCTGATTCTTTTGATTATTTTGGGTTGATGCAGGTGAAGGCAAATAGATGTTGCGATTCAGGGCAGAGGAATTTACTGGAGAAGGTGGAAACGTGAGTCAACCATGAGGTAATTGGTGTCAGGGAGTATCGAAATGAGGATGGTTTTAGGGTTAGAAACTAAAGGGAATCCAGGTTTCATTAGTTTATTTATGGCTTGCAGGTATTGGACTAATTAATATTCTTCCCATTAAGCTTTTGAATAGGCTTTATTTATTTATTTATTTATCTATTTGAGATGGAGTTTCGCTCTGTCACCCAGGCTGGAATGCAGTAGCGTGATCTTGGCTCACGCAACCTCCACCTCCTGGGTTCAAGTGATTCTCCTGCCTCAGCCTCCCGAGTAGCTGGGAGTACAGACGTGCACCACCACGCCCAGCTCATTTTTGTATTTTTAGTAAAGATGGGGTTTCACCATGTTGGACAGGCTGGTCTCGATCTCTTGACCTCATGATCTGCCCACCTTGGCCTCCCAAAGTGCTGGAATTACAGGTGTGAGCCACCACGCCCGGCCAATAGGCTTTATTTTTTAGAACAGCATTTGATTTACAGAAAAATTGAGTATATAGTACAGAGAATTCCCACATGTCCCTGTTCCTCTTTACACATAGTTTACCCTATTATTAGCATCTTGCTTTAGTGTTATTACAGCTCACATACTTTACATTGTTAAATATAGTCTATTTAAAGACTATAGTTTATATTAGTTCACTCTCAGTATTGTATGGTTCTAAGGGTTTTGACAAACTTATAATGATTTCTCCATTACACGTTCATGCAAAATAGTTTTACTTCCTAAACACCCTCTGTGTTCTACCTATTCATTCCTCTCCAGCTCTCTCCAACCCTCTGCCAACTGCTGCTCTTTTTACTGTCTCTATAGTTTTGTCTTGTCTAGAATGCCATCTAGTGTGAAGTTCCTCCATGTCTTATTTTCTTAAACTCAGTGGCAGGAAGCTCCATGGCTTTTAATTGTGTGATAGCTCATTTTAAAAATTGCTGATCCATCAAATGGCTGTACCACAGTTTATTCACTCACCTATTGAAGGACATCTTGGTCGCTTCCAGTTGTTGACAATTTTGAATAAAACCGCTATAAACATTTATGTGCAGGTTTTTGTGCTGAAATAAGTAGTTAAATATCTAGGAGTACAACTGCTGGATCAGATGGTAAAGCTGTATATTTAGTGTGTAGGAAACTTCCCAAGTTTTCCAAAGCAGCTCTGCCATTGTACATTCCTACCAGCAATAAATGAAAGTTCCTGTTGCTCTTCATCCTTGTCAGCATTTGGCATTGTCAGTGATATCTCGTTGTAGTTTATTTATTTAATCTTTGGTGTTTGAGACAGGGTCTTGCTCTGTTGCTCAGGCTGGAGTGTAGTGGCACAATCATGGCTCACTGCAGCTTCCACCTCGTGAGCTCAAGCAATCCTCCTGCCTCAACCTCCAGAGTAGCTGGGCCTACAGGCACATGCCAACATACATGGATAATTTTTAAATTTGTTTTGTAGAGATTGGGTCTTGTTGCCCAGGCTTGTCTTGAACTCCTGGTCTCAAGTAATCCTCCCACCTCAGCCTCCCACAGTGTTGTGATTACAGGCATGAGCCACTGCACTTGGCCTCACTGTAGTTTTCGTTTGCAATTTCCTGGTGGCATATGACTTGAGCATCTTTTCCCATACTCATTTGCCATATGTCTACCTTCTTTCATGAGATATCTGTTCAGATCTTTTGCGCATTTTTAAGTTTTTATTCTTAATTGTGACAAAATATACATAAAATGTACCATCCTAATCATTTTTAAGTGTACAGCTCAGTAGTGTTAAGTACATTCACATCGTTGGCAGTCATTCTCCAGAACTCTTCATCTTGCAAAACCAAAACTATACCCATTAAACAGCTCCCTATTCTGCACCTTGCCCTCCTCCCCCTAGTTCCCAGCAACCACTATTTGTTATGGGAAAGAGCCAGAACAGTATAGAAGCAAGTTCCCCCATACTGGGAAGGAGCCAAGACACCAAAGAATGATTTAGAGAAGTTCAGTTTGAGGAGTAGATGAGTTTACTGGGACTTACCTACAGGTACTCCTGGGCAGCAGCAGGGAGCAGGACAACTCTGGAGGTCTGCTCTGCCACCTGTCTGCTTTTCATTTATCTATTTATTTTTACTTTCAAATAATTTTGTATTTTTGTGGGTGCATAGTAGATGTATACCTACTCATATACCTCATAGCAGGTGTACGGAGTATATGAGATGTTTTGATACCAGCATGCAATGCATCATGGAAAATGAGGTATTCATCCCCTCAAGCATTTATTCTTTGTGTTATAAACCATCCAATTATGCTCTTCGTTATTTTAAATTTATTTAAATATACATTAATGTGTAATTATTATTGACTATAGTCACCTTTCTAAGCTGCTTTTAGGCTAATTTTCTGGCTCTTCGCCTACTGTGTGTGTGCGATGGGACTGTTTTCCTTGGTGTGCTCTCAGATACACTCTGGGATGTTTCGATTCTCAGGAACACCTGCTCCTTGAGTGGGCCATTGACTCATTGCCTAGCTTTCAGCGTTCAGGCAGCAGACATAGCCTTAAGTAATCTGGTGGGTGACTCATCACACTACACTCAGCCATTTCATTTTCTTTAGCAGTGTCTAACCTTAGGTGTTGTACAAGGAAAACAAAGGCATTACAGGAACTGCAAATAGGGATGAGGAACCTTTTGTCAAGGAATCCTTGAATAGTAAACAGATCTGAGACTTTCACTTGCTTCAGATTCTGAAGGAAATTGGGGTAGTTCATGGAGGGGGAATGCTGGGGTCTATTTCTACTTTAAGGGCCCTATTTCCCCAATATATCTGTTGATCCTATAACCAAAGAAACTGATGGATGTGAGTGAGCATGTTCTGAGTGAGGGATGCCAAGGGCTTGGTGAATTATGAGGGGAGCAAGGAAACTGGGGTGATCTGTCAGAGCTTTTGGAGGATAAAGGCCAGTGGGAAGGAGTTCCAGGACTTCAGGAATTAGTACTTTGGATAAACAAAAATATTAACATTCCAAATAGAAAGTAAATCCTGCTAATAGGTTAACAGGGATTGTGAAATTTAACAAAAAACTGTGTTGGGCATGATGGAATCCAAGAGACACCAAAAGGGGCTTAGAAAGAGGCAAATCATCCACTCCCACTACTGAGGCATTATGGCAAGGAATTGTGAGGGTTAAAGATAGAGTAGGTGGTTCTAGTATCTATTAGAAAGGTCATAGGGTGCCCATTGACTGGGATTATTATTTCATCCCATGTGTTCAAGGGTATGTGGGGGCACAAAAGAGCAGATTACTCAAAGGGGAGTCATTGGGATGCTGACATTTTTCTTTTTGGACCTTGAGATATAAATCTGCAGGTGCTCCAGGCTACTCTAAGTTGTAGGGACGTCAACGTGACTTCAAGGCCTTGGGGTGATTTCCCATGAGTTGTTTCAGTTGAAGATCCATGAGTTTGCATGGATCAGTTGTTCAGATTACTTAGATGCCTGTACATCTTTTTGGTTTGTGCTAAAACATGGATCTTAGAGGGGCATTTTGGCAGCGGTACCTTTGATCAGTTACTTAAGTGGAATTTCATTCTCTCTTGACTTCTTTCACAAGGATGTATGAAAGCATGAAACTCAAAGAGAGAAAGGGAAAGTGTGTCAAAAGCAGATCACCCCTCTGCTTTACTCTTATCTTCTAGGTCCACAAATAGGTGTAACTTGAATTAGAACAGGTGGAGAGGAGCATATAATTAATACGACGTAATTAGTATGAATAAACTCTCTCAGTTTAGTATAGAGCTCATTAACAAAACTGGTAAAGCAGATGCCATCTAGAGTTAAACCTGGGTAATCCTTCCAGTTATTTTCTAAGTGGTATTTATAGACAGAGACTAATTCATCTCTTTGTTGGTACTCTTAAGTCTTTGATGAGTCGATTTTAGTTGTGAAGGCTGTGGAAATACAATCTGAAAGCTTTTCTCTGATTTCTCCATCTGTGATAGGCCCCAGGTGTTTTGAGATTTAACTGTAGGTCTTCATTAATTTTGGTCTTCTCACACCCTAAGGAGGCATCTCTGGGTCCTATAAAGAAGTTAGAATAATTAGTAAAGATCTTGAAGCTCTAGAGAAGATGCCCCTAAGACTAACTTGTGTAGAAAATTTCTCCCTTCATGGCTGGGCGTGGTGGCTCACGCTTGTAATCCCAGCACTTTGGGAGGCCAAGGTGGGTGGATCACTTGAGGTCAGGAGTTTGAGACTAGCCTGGCCAACCTGGTGAAACCCTGTCTCTATTAAAAATACAAAAATTAGCCTGGCGTGGTGGTGTGCGCCTGAAATCCCAGCTACTTGGGAGTTTGAGGCACGAGAATTGCTTGAACCCGGGAGGCAGAGGTTGCAGTGAGCCAAGATCATGCCACTGCACTCCAGCCTGGGCAACAGAGCAAGACTCCGTCTCCCAAAAAAAAAAAAAAAAAAAAAAGAGTATCCCTTCATTATATGTAGTTTCATTTTCAAAACTACAGTTTCAAGAGGCCACAACATGACAACCATTATAATTGATGATCTCGAGGTGGTCCATTTTGTGCACTGGTCTTCTTCAGCTTTAGTTACAAGCTCAGCTTCCTCTCTAAGTCTTGAGGTATCCTTGTATGTCATGATGATATCTATCATTTGTTGAATGCTTATTAAATTTTATAGACTGTGTTAAGAGCAAGTTTTCACAGTAACCTTTTTAATCGTTGAGTATCTCTATGATGTAGGTATCAGTATTTTGATTTTATCGATGAGAACATAGAGGCTGAGGCTGTATCCTCAGTAATGTGTCATGGGTCACACAGCAAGTTAGGGGCATGGCTAGAATGTGACTGAAGTGTGTTCCCCTCAAAACCCTATGGCCTTAAGTACTACACCAGTCTTCCTCTATTATCCCACGCTCTGAAGTGCTTCCCATGAGGTAGTCTCAAACTCTTAAGTCCAACTCAAAGAAAATGACCTTATCTGAAGATAGTTTAATACTGTTTTGATTTAGAGGATTTTCCTACTGCCTAAAAGGCTTTGCAGTGGTGAGAATGGGATGGGAATTCCCAAAGTCACCTGGACAAGTTTAATATTAATTTTTGTGGGTACATAGTGGATATATATACTTATGAGTTACATGAGCTATTTCAATAAAGCATGCAATGCATAATAATCACATCAGAATGGAGTATCCATCTTTGCTAAAGGATAAAGCATTTATCCTTCGTGTTACAAAAATTCATAGTGGCGGGCGCCTGTAGTCCCAGCTACTCGGGAGGCTGAGGCAGGAGAACGGCATGAACCCAGGAGGCAGAGCTTGCAGTGAGCCGAGATTGTGCCACTGCACTCCAGCCTGGGTGACAGAACGAGACTCTGTCTCAAAAAAATAAAAATAAAAATAAAAAAATCCAGTTATACTCTTGTAGTTATTTTAAAATGTGTAATTAAATTATTTTTTACTATAGTCACCCTGTTGTGCTAGCAAATAAGTCTTACTCATTCTTTCTAATTTTTTGTAACCATTGACCATCTCCATTCCCCACGCCCTACCCACTCCCCCACCGCATTACGCTTCCCAGCCTCTGGTAAGTATCCTTCTACTCTCTGTGTTTATGACTTCAATTGTTTTCATTGTTAGCTCCCACAAATAAGTGAGAGCATTTAAAATTTGTCTTTCTGTGCCTGGCTCATTTCACTTAACATAATGACCTCCAGTTCCATCCATTGCAAATGACAGAATCTTATTTTTTTGTGGCTGAATAGTACTCCATTGTGTATATGTACTATATTTTCTTTATTGATTCAGCTGTTGATGGACATTTAGATTGCTTCGAAGTCTTGACTATTGTGAACAGCGCTGCAAGAAACATGAGAGTGCAGCTATATCTTTGATATTCTGATTTCCTTTCTTTTGGGTATATACGTAGCAGTGGGATTGCTGAATCATATGGCAGCTCTATTGTTAGTGTTCTGATGAACCTCCATGGTGGTTGTATTAATTTACAGTCCCACCAACAGTGTACAAGCGTTCCCTTTTCTCCACATCCTCACCAGCATTTGTTATTGCCTGTCTTTTGGATATAAGCCATTTTTAACTGGGGTAAGATGGTATCTCATTGTAGTTTTGATTTGCATTTCTCTGATGATCAGTGATGTCAAACAGGATGTCTTCTTTTGAGAAATGTCTATTCAGATCTTTTGTCTGTTTTAATCAGATTATTATTTTCCTATAGAGTTGTTTATATATTCCGGTTATGAAACCCTTGTCAAATGGGTAGTTTGCAAATATTTTCACCCATTATGTGGATTGTCTCTTCACTTTGTTGATGGTATCCTTTGCTGTGCAAAAGTTTTTTTGTTTTGGTTTTTTTTTTTTTTGAGATGGAGTCTCGCTCTGTCGCCCAGGCTGGAGTGCAGTGGCCGGATCTCAGCTCACTGCAAGCTCCGCCTCCCGGGTTTACACCATTCTCCTGCCTCAGCCTCCCGAGTAGCTGAAAAGTTTCTTTTTTAACTTGATGTGATCTCATTTGTTGATATTTGCTTTGGTTGCCTGTGCTTGTGGGGTATTAATCAAGAAATTTTTGCCCAGACCAATATCCTGGAGATTTTCCCCAATATCTTCTTATAGTAGTATCATAGTTTGAGAACATAGATTTAAACCTTTAGACTTAAGTCTTTAATCCATTTGATTTGATTTTTGTATGTGGCAAGAGATAGGGGTGTAGTTTCATTCTTTGGCATATGGATATCCAGTTTTCCCCGCACCATTTATTGAAGAGACTGTCCTTTCCCTGATGTATGTTCTCGACATCTTTCTCAAAAATGAGTTCACTGTAGATGTATGGATTTATTTATTTAGTTCTCTATTCTGTTCCACTGTTCTACATGTCTGTTTTTATAACTGTACCATGCTGTTTTGGTTACTATAACTCTGTGGTATAATTTGACGTACAATAATGTGATTCCTCCAGTTTTGTTCTTTTTGCTCAGGATAGCTTTGGCTATTCTGGGTAGGGTGTGTGCGTGTGTGTGTGTGGTCCCATATAAACTTTAGGATTTTTTTTCTATTTCTGTGAAGAATGTCATTGATTTTTTTATAGGGATTGCATTGTATCTGTAGATTGCTTTGGGCAGTATGGATATTTAACAATATTGATTCTTCCAATCTATAAACATGGAATATCTTTCCATTTTTGTGTGTCCTCTTCAATTACTTGCATCAATGTTTTATAGTTTCTATTGTAGAGATATTTCACTTCTTTAGTTAATTCCTAGGTATTTTATTTGTAGCTGTTATAAATAGGATTACTTTCTTGATTTCTTTTTCAGATTGTTCACTGTTGGCATATAGAAATCCTACTGATTTTTGTGTGTTGATTCTGTATCCTACAATTTTACTAAATTTGTTTAGCAGTTTTAATAGTTCTTTGGTGGAGTCTTTAGGTTTTTCCAAATATAAGATTATACCATCTGCAAATAAGGATAGTTTGACTTCTTCCTTTCCAATTTGGATGCCCTTTATTTCTTTTCCTTGTCTGATTGCTCTAGCTAGGACTTCCAGTACTATGCTGAATAACAGTGATGAAAGTGGACATATTTGATCCTTGAGCATTCTTATTGAAAAAGAAAGAAAAAAATAAAAAAGAAAGTGGGCTTCCTTGTCTTGTTCCATATCTTAGAGGAAAGGCTTTCAGATTTTCCCCATTCAGTGTGATACTAGCCATGAGTCTGTTGTATATAGATTTTATTATATTGAGGTTTGTTCCTTCTGTATCTTGTTTATTGAGGGTTTATATCATGAAGAGGTGTTAAATTTTATCAATTGCTTTTTTAGCATCAATTGAAATAATCATATGTCTTTGGTCCTTCATTCTGTTATGATATATCACATTGATTGATTTGCATATGTTAAACCATCCTTGCATCCAGGGATAAATCTCACTTGGTCATGATGAATGATCTTTTTAATGTGTTGTTGAATTTGGTTTGCTAATACTTGTTGAGAATTTTTGCATCAATATTCATCAGTGATATTGGCCTGTAGTTTTCTTTTTTGGTGCGTCTTTTTCTGCTTTTGGTATCAGGGTAAATCTGGCCTCATAGAATGAGTTTGCAAGTATTCCCTCCTCCTATTTTTTTTTTTTTTTTGTAATAGTTTGGGTAGGATTGGTATTAGTTCTCTCTAAATGTTTGGTAGAATTCAGCAGTGAAGCCATTGGGTCCTGGGTTTTTCTTTGCTGGGAAAATTTTTATGTTTTTATTAATAGCTTTTATCTCGTAACTTGTTATTAGTCTGTTCAGGTTTTAGATTTCTTCCTGGTTCAATCTTGGTAGGTTGTACATATGTAGGAATTTATCCATTTCTTCTAGATTTTCCAATTTATTGGCATATAGTTGCTCATAATAGCCACTAATGATCCTTTGAATTTCTGTGGCATTGGTTCTAATGTCTCATTTTTCATATCTTATCTTACTTATTTGGCTCCTCTTTTTTTTCTTAGTCTGTCTAAAGGTTTGTCAATTTTGTTTATCTTTTCAAAGACCAACTTTTTGTTTCATTGATCTTTTGTGCTGTTTTCTTTATTTCAAAATCTTTAATTCTGGTCTGATTTTTATTATTTCTTTTCTTCTAATTTTGGGTTTGGTTTGCGCTTGCTTTTCTAGTTCTTTAAGATGCATTGTTAGGTTATTTGAGGGTTTTTTTTTTTCTTTTTTGATGTAGATGCCTATAGTTATAAACTTCCCTCTTAGTACTTCTTTTGTTATATCCCATAGGTTTTGGCATGTTGTGTTTCCATTATCATTTGTTTCAGAAAACTTTTCAATTTCCCCCTTAACCTCTTTATTGACCCACTGGTCATTCAGGAGCATATTGTTTAATTTCCATGTATTTGTATAGTTTCTAAAATTTCTCCTTTTATTGATTTCTACTTTTATTTCATTGTAGTCAGAGAAGATGCTTGATATTATTTCAGTTTTTTGAATGTTTTCAGACTTGCTTTGTGACCTAACGTATGATCTATCCTTGAGAACAATTCGTGTGCTGAGAAAAATAATGTGTATTCTGCAACTGTTGGATGAAATGCTCTGTAAATATTTATGAGGTCCATTTGGTCTATAGTGCAGATTAAGTGTGATATTTCTTTATTGATTCTCTGTCTGGAAGATCTCTCCAGTGCCAAAAGTGGGGTGTTGGAGTCTCCAACTATTATTGGTCTGTCTCTTTAGCTCTGGTAATATTTCCTTTATATATCTGGGTATTCCAGTGTTGGATGCATATACATTTGTAATTGTTATCCTCTTGCTGAGTTGATCCCCTTATTATATAATGACCTTTGTCTCTTCTTATAGTTTTTGTCTTGAAATATATTTGATATAAGTATAGCTACTTCTGCTCCTTTTTAGTTTCCATTGGTATGGAATATCTTTTTGCATCCTTTTATTTTTAGTCTGTGTGTGTCTTCATAAATGAAGTGTGTTTCTTCTAAGTGATAGATGACTGGATCTTGTTTTATGTCTTTTGATTGGAGAGTTTAGTACATTTACATCCAATGTTATTACTGATAAACAAGTAATATTCCAGCCATTTTATTATTTGATTGTTTTGTGGTCTTCTCTTCATTTTTTCTTCTTCCTTTTAGTAAAGGTGATTTTATCTGGTGGTATGATTTAATTTATTGCCTTTTACTTTTGTGTCTGTTTGTTGTATGTTTGTGATTTGGGGTACAATGAGATTTTCAAACACTATTTTATAAGCCATTATCTTAAGCTGATAACAACTTAACAGTGCTTGCATAAACTAAGAAGCAAAAAGAAAACTAACAATAACTCTATGCCTTAACTTCGTCCCCCACATTTTAACTTTTTGTTGGTTCTATTTATATCTTAATGTACTGTGTATGCCTTGAAAATTTGTTTTAGTTATTATTTTCAATTGGTTCATCTTTTGGTCTATTTAGTATAAGAGTAGTTTACAAGGCTGGGCATGGTGGCTCACGCCTGTAATCCCAGCACTTTGGGAAGCCGAGGTGGGTGGATGATGAGGTCAAGAGATCGAGACTATCCTGGCCAACATGGTGAAACCCTGTCTCTACTAAAAATACAAAAATTAGCTGGGCGTGGTGGTGCACACCTGTAGTCCCAGCTACTCAGGAGGCTGAGGCAGGAGAATCGCTTGAACCCAGGGGGGGAAAAAAAAAGACTAGTTTACAAATCACGGTTACAGTGTTTTAATATTCTGTGTTTTTCTGTGTACTTACTATTACCAATGAGTTTTGGACCTTCAGATAATTTCTTATTGCTCATTAATGTCCTTTTCTTTCAAATTGAAGAACTAGATCTCATTAACATTTCTTGTAGAACAGGTCTTGTGTTGATGAAATCATTCAGCTTTTTAAAATTATTATTATACTTTAAGTTCTAGGGTACATGTGCATAACGTGCAGGTTTGTTACATATGTATACTTGTGCCATGTTGGCATGCTGCACCCATCAACTCGTCATTTACATCAGTTATAACTCCCAATGCAATCCCTTCCCCCTCCCCCCTTCCCATGATAGGCCCTGGTGTGTGACGTTCCCCTTCCCGAGTCCAAGTGATCTCATTGTTCAGTTCCCACCTATGAGTGAGAACATGCGGTGTTTGGTTTTACTATGCAGCCATTAAAAAGGATGAGTTTGTGTCCTTTGTTGGGACATGGATGCAGCTGGAAACCATCATTCTCAGCAAACTATCGCAAGAACAGAAAATCATTCAGCTTTTGTCTGTCTAGGGAAGTCTTTATTTCTTCATCACATTTGAAGGGTATTTTCACGGTATATATTATTCTAGAGTAAATGTTTTCTTTTCCTTCAGCACTTTAAATATGTCACGCCACTCTCTCCTGGCCTGTAAGGTTTCCACTGAAAAGTCTGCTGTGAGACCTATTGGAGCTCCATTGTATGTTGTTTGTTTCTTTTCTCCTGCTGCTGTTGGAATCCTTTCTTTATGCTTGACTCTTGGTAGTTTGATTATTAAAAGCCTTGAGGCAGTTTTCTTTGGGTTAAATCTGCTTAGTGTTCTATAACCTTCTTGTATTAGGATTTTGATATCTTTCTCTAGGTTTGGGAAGTTTACTGTTATTATCCCTTTAAACTTTTTACTCCTATCTCTTTCTCTACCTCCTCTTTAAGGCCAAAAACTCTTAGATTTGCCCCTTTGGGGCTATTTTCTAGATCTCATAGATGTGCTTCATTCTTTTTATTATTTTTTCTTTTGTCTCTTCTGATTGTGTATTTTCATTTTTTATTTATTTAATTTTATTTTTTATTCGACTATTTTCAAATAGTCTGTCTTCAAGCTAATTCTTCTGCTTAGTCTATTCTTCTGTTAAGAGACTCTGATGCATTCTTCAGTATATCAGAGACATTTTTCACCTTCAGAATTTCTGCTTGATTCTTTTGAATTATTTCAATCTCTTTGTTAAATGTATGATAGGATTCTGAATTCCTTCTTTGTGTTATCTTGAATTTGAGTTTCCTCAACACAGCTACTTTGTCTCTTTAAATCTATTTTCTATCTTTATGCACTCTTCTTTCTTCCCTGGAAGGATAATAGTATGGGCTTTCATACCCTCCGGCTCATTACCTCTCTCTGTCCTCTTTCCTTTGGGCCCAGGGATGGCGCCAGCTACACTGCTGCCAGCCGCAGGCTCCTGCACTATCTATCCCTTTTTGGTTCTGTCACACTCTATCCACCATAAGTTGTTCCTTTGTAAATAAACCTTCCTCTAATTATTCTAATTTAATTGTGCCAACTGTTTTATATTGAGTCCTTGACTGATACAGGAAAACTGGTAGAATATGAATCTCCTAGTCCATCACTGAAGAGTAGAGTACTGAAATAAAGTTTTTATGGAAGAGTTCTGAGATCTTAGCAGTATACAGCGTTGCACTTCCAGTCTTCTTCCTCCATTACAGAGAAGAGGGGGCTGTTTGGCATATATTTTCTGAATTTGGGAGCATATTTTAATATAGCAACTCATGTCTGCTACTGTTTGAATGAAGAAATTTCACTGAGCATTTTTTAATGAGACACTGGTCAGGAGTGCCAAGCCTGAAATAATCATAATGTATTGTGCCTTAGAAGAAGATAGAGGCCATTTTCAACTCATTTTACTTCTCTACAGCCCTTAAAGGGTAAACAAGAGGGTGTCAGGGATTCCTGCGGCCCCACATGGAGGGTCGTGGAGACTAGCAGAAGGGCAGAAACCATCAGACTGCAGTTGTTCCAGGCTAAACAAGGGAACATCCAACCTGAAAAATGACGTTGGGATAGTGTCCTGAGGAAACACGGATTCCATTCTAGAAGGAGTTCTTTTGGTAGCAAAGATAGGCATGAAGCTGAACATTGCTCCAAGAAAACCAAACATTGCTTATAAGAACCATCATGTTCACCCAGGTAGCCAGTAGCAGATGGCAGAGATACCTTTGACCACTTACTTAAGTGGTTTCTTCATTCTCTTTGCTTCCTTCATAGGGGATGTATGAGAATACGAAACTCAGAGAGAAAAAAAAGGGAAAGTCCATTAAATAAAGATAATCCCTCTCCTTTACTGTAAGCCTCTAGGTTCAAAAACAGGTTTAGCTTGAGTTAGGACAGGTGGAGAGGAACACAGTTTAGGAAAGGAGGCTGGAGGCAAGGAGATGAGCCTAGAATGGACTTTAAGATGGAAGTTATAAAAGAAGCAATCTTGAATATTGAAACAAGATTATACTATTAAATAAGAATGATTGGAAAAATGTGGACTCGGCCAAGAAACTGTTAGCAAACCACTAAGGAGAAAGGAACAGTTACTAGAAAAGGAACACAGGTGCATGTTTATATTTCAACTCTTGAGACTCATTGCTACTCGGTTTCATAATTTCTTTCTATGCATCTGTAACTTGAATTCACTTCTGACAGGATATTTTTGTCTTATAGGTAGTTAATTGTTCTAGAAACCTACTTCAAGCTAACTTAAGCAACAAAGGGGGATTTATTGGAAAGCCGCTTGGGTATCTCACAGAACCCAAGGAAGATAATTGAACTGGATTTCCACAGGACCTGGAAAATCCTCAGAAACTCAAGTGCTCTTTCTTCTCTTTCCAGTCATGACCTTCAGGAAGGGGAGCACGGCTCATGGGCTGAGTGGATAAACCACAAAATGGGTAATATACTGTCAGTGAGTTTTCAGTGACAAATGAAGTCTAAGCTGTGATTGCACTGGTTGGTGACTGAAACTTAAAATGGGACTTAGAGGTTAAGTGGAGGGAATATGTTGCCAAAATGTTAGAAGGATCTTCTTCAAAGAGAAGTTGAGGCTCTAGAGGATAATGGTAGGGCACAGAGTGGAGGTGAAGCTTGTCAGGGGTGGGGGTCAGTGGGGAGGATAGGAGAGTGTTCCTAATTATGAGGAGGAAGGATAGAGGGTTTTATTGGTGAATGACGTAAGTGTCATGACCAGTCGCGTTCTCAGGATTCTTGAGTATTGGGAGATGTGGCTGCAGTGGACAGGGCAGTGTCAGAGACACTAGATTTTATGATCGAAGCTTTTAAATTACCTACCCATAACCAACTTATCAGGAGACTGACACTGTCCATCTCCTCCAAAAAATAAAACTGACATGTCTACAGCATGCCAAATTCATAGAGCCAGTAGGCTAATTTCTGACATGCCTGGTACTTTGATATCCACCAGTTGAGCTTTCTGTTTGTCAAGAATAGTTGTGTAAACTTCCAAAACTGTTTATGGATGGGCACGGTGGCTCACGCCTGTAATCCCAGCACTTTGGGAGGCCACTGTGGGTGGATCGTTTGAGGGCAGGAGTTTGAGACCAGACTGGCCAACATGGTGAAACCCTGTCTCTACTAAAAAACAAAAAAAAATTAGCCAGGCATGATGGCAGGCACCTGTCATCCCAGCTACTAGGGAGGCTGAGGCAGGAGAATTACTTGAACCCGGGAGGCGGAGGTTGCAGTGAGCCAAGATCATGCCACTGCCCTCCAGCCTGGAAGACAATAAAGGGCCAACGTGTTTTGGTTATTTTATGACTACATAAACGATAATCTTTTAGAAAAAGGTTTTGTGAAAACTGTAAAGATCTAAATAGAGGCTGCATTTAGTATTTTTCCCCACAAGAACCTTTAGGTTCTAGCTCTGTTTTAAATAAATGTCAACTCATCTGGATGTGGCTTATGCAAGAAAGACCTAGAAGAGCTCTTATGGACCCTCATTCAGTGAAAACACCTTGGCCCTTTATTAAAAATTCATGAATGGCTCAACATTTATGATTTCAGTTTAAAACAAAATGTTAAGGTACAGACATCTGTATACTTTTTCACTTTAGCCAACTATTTTGAGTCTTTCAACATGAGGAGATTGAAGGGCTGTTCAAGCCCCCCCCCCTTTTTTTTTTTTTTTTTTTTTTTGCAATAGCACAGGAGGTCCAGGAGAGAGGCGAGCCGTGGGTGAGCAGGAGTGTCTGGGGAGTGTCAACTTTCCACTGAAAAATACCCCTGCACTTCAAGCCATTCCACTTCTGTTATCTCCAAAGCTCTGGCAATCGTATTTATATATTCACCAAAACTGGGTGGGCGCTAGTGTTTAGCTGTCATCGTCTGTAGGCTGGTGTGTTCGGCTCATGGCAGAGTGTGAATCTGGCATCGGGGAGTGTTTGTGGAGTGAATAAGGGTGGGGCTGTACTTTCCAGAGCCGCCGGGAGAAACTGGATACAGAGACCCTAGCCTGGCGGCCAGTCTCAACGTTCCTCCCAGTGGGGGAGGAATCTGTGGGTGGGAGGTGGGGAGCCTGAAACTCAAATATAACAGGCACTCTGGACTGGGCGTGGTTCCCTGGGAGCTGGGTCTCAGATCCTCGTAGAGCTGATTTCTCCCCGGATCCCCCTGGAGGTCCGGGCAAGATGGGCAAGTACACGGTCCGTGTAGCCACCGGGGATTTGTTCCTGGCAGGCTCTCCCAACCAGGTGCAGCTGTGGCTGGTGGGTGAGCACGGGGAGGCAGACCTAGGGAAGCACCTGCGACCCGTGTGGGGAAAGGTGAGAGCTGGGGCCCCGGGACTCTGAGGTGTCACTGGGGGCTGGGGCCAGTCGGAGGGTGCTGGAGAAACCCCGGAAGCCAGGTAGAGGCTGAGGTCGGGTGCACTTGGTGTGCCTGATAGGAAAAGGAAAAGCAAGAGGAACAGGAGAAATGAGAGGCAATTTCCTGCTTGAGCAGAGACCATGAGATGCCCGCTGGGGTGTGCATGGCAGGTCTGGGGGAAGCTGGCGCCCCACAGTACCAGCTGCTCCTCACCTCCACCTCTCCCCGGGTATGCTCCAGTGGGGAAACAGAGCCAGGATTCTCTGAAGGTTCACCGACCCCGCCACCCTCCCTGCAGACCCCAACCCTGCCACTGAGCTGTGTCCTGTTGCACAGGTGGAGGAGTTTGAGATCGACGTCCCCCTGCACCTGGGGCGCCTCCTGATGGTGAAGCTGCGCAAGCACAACGTGCTGTTGAGTGTCGACTGGTTCTGCAAGTGGATCTCAGTGCAGGGCCCGGGAACCCAAGGCGAGGCCTTTTTCCCCTGCTACCGCTGGGTGCAGGGCCACAGGATTATCTGCCTGCCCGAGGGCACTGGTGAGCTCAGTGGAGAAGGGGCGCAGCCCCTGGCAGGCTGGAGGAAGAAGCGGGTTGGGGGAGGCTACTGTAAAAGAGGGAAAGATGAGGGAGATGGGGAAGAAGTGAAGGAGGATGGGGGAGAGGAGGGTGGCTGATGGAGAGACCCAGGCGCGAGTGCAGCGCAGAGGGGTGACCAGGGAGGGTGTGTGCTCTTGTCCCCCTCCCCCAGCCCGGACCCTGAGTGATGACCCCCAGAACCTGTTTAAGAAGTACCGGGAACAGGAGCTCGAGGAAAGAAAGAAGGTGTACCGATGAGCCCCAGAAAGTCTTTGATCCCGCTACCAGATCCCAAGAAACCCGCTGCCCACCCCCTTATGCCTACCTCCGTGTTCTTCCTTCAGGTGGGGCTCCTGGAAAGATGGGTTAATCCTGCCTATAGCAGGGAAAAGGCAACCAGACCTTCCCAGGGACGAGCGATTCCTCGAGGATAAGGATTTAGACTTTAGTGTCTCCCTAGCAAAAGCGTGAGTGACAGCTAGAGGCTGGGGACTTGCTTCCCAGGGCGCAAGGTGGGATCCTTCGTTGATTGTCTTGTACTCCATTCTTTCCACAGGTTGAAGGACATGGCCATTAAGGGGACACTGGATTTCATAAATTGTGTGAAAAGGCTGGAAGATTTCAAAAAAATATTCCCACGTGGAAAGACTGCCCTGGCTGGTCAGTTTCCACAACCTCCCAAAACCAATCTACAGATTTCCAGCCCAGGGAAAAGAAAAAGGAGGGGGATAGAGGATGGAAGAGTAATAGGTCAGCAGGATTAGGAGCTCAGAGCTCACAGGCTGCTCCCCAATTGATGTTCCTAGAGCGGGTTCATGATTCTTGGAAGAATGATGCCTTCTTTGGGTACCAGTTTCTCAATGGTGCAAACCCCATGCTCCTGAGGCGTTCTTCAAGGCTCCCTGCCCGCCTGGTGCTGCCTCCAGGGATGGAAGACTTGAAGACCCAGCTGGAGAAAGAACTCCAGGTGCTGCCGTTATCCCCACCTCCCTTCTCTTTGCCTCCTTCTCCTCCTTCATCTGCACTTAAGGCTTCTCAGCTTTGGCACTATTAACATTCTGCGCCACATAATTCTCTGTTGGGGGCGGGGGGGCTTTCCTGTGGATCGTAGTGTGTTTAGTAGCATCCTTGGCCTCATCCCTCCGGTTGTGACAACCAAAAATGTCTCTAGATATTGCTGAATGTCCTGGGGTTGAGGAGTGGGGAAAGGAGGAGTTGCCCCGATTGAGAACGTTGATCTACAACATCTCCTCCTGTAGCTTTTCTTTCTCTTCCGTCTCTACTTTCCTCTCTTCCTTCTTCATTGAACATATATCAGCCTTAGGGAAGAGCTCAAGCTTCTGGAGAGAAATAGCAAGAAAAACTAAACAAAGCCTTGGAGAGCTAAAAGCTGAATCTATTTTGGGGGGAGGTGGGTAGATAAAGGAAATATTTTTGCTACCTTGGCTAAAGCTGGCAGAAGGGTTATGTGAAGAGTGCAATGGCCTTATGTGGTGGAAAACCAGAAACTTCACTGCAGGGAGCTCCAAGTCTGAAGGAAGACATCCGTCATGAAAACTATGTGTTCAGTTTTTTGGTTCTGGGGAAAGTGATTGGTGTTTAAAGTAAAATAGACTTGGATGGGTAGAGGAAGGATCCACCCTGGAAAATGAGAGAAGGGCTCCAGAAAATGACTCCAACTCTATTTCCTATTCCTGCCTCTGGCCCTGCAGGCTGGATCTCTGAAGTGGATTTCTCCTTGCTGGACGGAGTCAAGCCTAATGTCATCATTTTTAAGCAGCAATATGTGGCCGCCCCTTTGGTCATGCTGAAGCTTCAGCCTGATGGAAGACTCTTGCCCATGGTCATCCAGGTAAGAGGGCCCAGGTGTTTTCCTACCAGACACTGATCTCCTTTAGGGACTTAGATACACAAGTCCTCAGCCCCCATTCTCTCTCCTGCTCTAGCTCCAGCCACCTCGATATGGATGTCCCCCACCTCTGCTCTTTCTGCCCTCGGATCCCCCCATGGCCTGGCTCCTGGCCAAGACCTGGGTCCGGAGCTCTGATTTCCAGCTGCACCAGTTACAGTCACATCTGCTGAGGGGACACTTGATTGCTGAGGTTATCGCTGTGGCTACAATGAGAAGCTTGCCTAGCCTCCATCCTATTTACAAGGTACTTCAGCATCTCTGTCATTCTGTATTTGACTGTCCTTCATATTTCAGCTCCTACAGTCTCACCTTGTACATTTCAGTCTAGCAGCAATCAATTTATATGTGGAGACACATACACACACATACACAGTACTATGGAAACACCCAGGCACACACACACTATGACGTGGGGGGAAAAGTGAGAATAGGTTTTGCAAAGGAGTTGAAATTTGGGCTGAGGACGTTTCCAGGTGGGCAAGTGAGGGGTGGAACATTATAGCCAGAAAGATCAGTAGGCAAGGAAAGAAAGGAACATGGATAATGGGTGAGATTAAAGTATAGGGCATGAGTTGGGGTGAAAAGAAGAGGTGGGAGGAGATGAGAAGAAGCCATGTTACTTAGTGGGGAAAAGAATCAAGTTATTTTCTGACTCTGTGAGGCTTCCAATGCCTATAAAGACCCATTTGCACATGTCAGGAGGGCAACTGGATATGTGAGTCTGGAGTTCCTAGAAGAGGTGTAGGTTGCAGATACAGATTTTAGAGTCATTAGAAAACGAAAGTATCTAAAGTCATTGTACTGGATGAAGTTCTCTAGGGTTTGTAGAGACACTAGAGAATTTGATCCAGATATAACTCTAGGGTGATCCAACATTTACAAATTGAGAGGAGGGAGCAGAGTGAGAAAAGAGAACGAACCTCATTGACGTAGGAGGAAAACCAAAAAGTGGAATGCATGGCATCCAGGAGAAGAAAGTGTTTCAAGAGGGACGCGTGATTATCTGTCTCAAATGCTGGTGAGAGATCAAGAAAGTTACAGAGAAGTGACATTTGGGTTTCTCAATATGGAAGTCGTTGGTTAATAAATGGACATGCGCTATCTCAGGAAAGTGGAGGAAGCCTGATTCATGGGGGAGAGCAGCAAATGTGAGGTGAGTAAGCAAAGACAACACTGGGTGAAGATTTGCTGTGAAAGAGAAAGCAAGAAACAAGGTGATGGCAAGACAAGGATGTGGGGGTCAAGTACAGGTTTTCTTTAGGGTATCCAATATTGCACATGTTTGTATGACAGAGAGAAGGAATATCATTATAGGAGGGTGAAGGTGTGGGTGAAGGCAAAAAGGGATGGGCTTATCTGTGGGTACCTGCCAGGATATGAGACTGTGGAAATAAGCAAGCTAAAACTTTCACCATGGGAAGCTCTCAGAAGACACTTTCCCATCTCTATATTCCCAAATGTTACCCTGACCCCATCCAATTTAATGAGAAGGCTGTTTCATAAAGACCCATCCTCTCCCTTCTTTTATGTCACTTCAACATCCTCTTCCCTCATGGATGCTGGGACCTCTCTTATTTGACCGTGTCCCATTTCTTTCTTCCATAATCAGCTCCTGATCCCCCACTTCCGCTACACCATGGCGATCAACACCCTGGCCCGTAGTTGTCTTGTCTCTGAAGGGGGAATTTTTGACCTGGTACGGAAATGGATGGGTGAAGGGGAGGTGGGTTCAATATTGGAAGAATTCTAGGGGTTGTTTCCCTTTCCCACTCCTCCCCCAAGCTCTCCTTCCTCCATGGAAGGCCTCTCCCAAACCTGCCTCATGCCTGAATAGCTTCCTGCTTAAAAGGGCTAGAGTAGGACCACAGGCCTGGAGTCTCCTGATGCTCGTCTTCCTCCCTCCGCAACTTGGCATGGCTGTGGGTTATCCTCAGGTGGTGAGCACCGGTAGTGGGGGCCACGTGGACATTCTTCAGAGAGCCACAGGTTGTTTGACCTATCGTTCCCTCTGTCCTCCTGATGACCTGGCTGACCGTGGACTCCTGGGTGTGAAATCTTCTCTTTATGGCCAAGATGCCATCAGGCTGTGGGGAATCATCAGCCGGCAGGTGAAGGTGGCACAGAGAGGCAGTGAATGGAGGGGCAGGGGACTGTAGGTCCAGAAGGTCCTGCATCGGCCCCTGAGACTGAGTATCTTCTTCCCTGGGGAGCAGGTACGTGGAGGGGATGGTTGGGCTTTTCTACAAGAGCGACCAAGCCATGAAGGATGATCTAGAGCTGCAGGCCTGGTGCAGAGAGATGACTGAGACTGGACTGCAGATGGCCCAAGACCGGGGGTGAGACAGGGATCCCTCCCCACTGACCCCTGTCAACACCCACTCCTCTGCAAACAATCTGCTTCTTCTCACATCATCATGAGATACCCCGCCTGCCCGAGGAACCTGAGAATTCTCCGGGGTGTGTCCAGAAATGCTAACGAGCACTCCTGATCTCCCCAGCCCTCTTCCCACACAGTGTTCTCTCTCCTCATGCACTGAGAGCTTCCTTTGGAACCAGTTACAAAACTTCTCTTAGGCATTTTCCCTCACTCTTCCCTCCCCTCTCCCCATAGCTCAGGGTTCATCCCAAGCACATTAACCTTGGAGCACACACGAGGTGGGAGTCCTAGGGTGTGCAGGCCAGGACCACAGAAAAATAACTTTTCTGTATCTCCACATAGCTCTCCCTGCTTGAGACCTGTTTTGTGTTCTGGTTTCAAGGTCTCCGATTCTCCTCATTTCACCAGGTTCCCCATCTCCTTAGAGTCCCGGGCTCAGCTCTGCCACTTTGTCACCATGTGCATCTTCACATGCACGGGTCAGCATGCTTCTAACCACCTGGGTCAGGTAACCTATGTGATCATCCCCCAAGGGCTCCTGGGATGGAGAAGTGGGGGATCAAATGCCCAAGTCATCAGCCTAGGTTTCTGTGGGCTCCTCCCTGCAGCTGGACTGGTACTCCTGGATCCCTAATGGCCCATGCACCATGCGGAAGCCCCCACCCATCTCCAAGGATGTGACAGAGAAGGACATAGTGGACTCACTGCCCAATCTCCACCAGGCACATATGCAAAAGACCGTCACAGACTTCCTTGGCAGACGTCAGCCTGTCATGGTGAGAAGCAAATGCCCGGGTCCTGGGAAGGAGGCAGCTCAAAGGAGGGGAAGTATTCTGGGTTGAGAGCCCCAAGGGGCTGAGCCACCTTGTTTTCCACCTCTCAGGTGGCCCTGGGGCAGCATGAGGAGAAGTATTTCTCTGGCCCTGAGCCCCAAGCTGTGCTGAGACAATTCCGGGAGGAGCTGGCTGCCATGGACAAGGAGATTGACGTCCGGAATGCAGTCCTAGACCTGCCCTATGAGTACCTTCGACCCAGCATGGTAGAGAACAGCGTGACCATCTGAGAGGGCTTGCCCGCCTCCGCTCCAAAGCTCCACCATCCCTGAGTGCCTTTTAGTATTCCGTCCTCCTCACATCCTCTGGTGAACAAATTGTCCCCAAAGCTTTGTGGTCAGGGTACCCAGAGCTGCCCACCACACAACTATGGGGAATACACGGTGATGGTCCCCACTGCATTTGGAAGTGGCATCCCCCAAAGCTGCCCTACCTTAAATGTCCATCCAGTCCTGCACTTCCTCACCCCTGATCCCTGGCACACCTCCTCATTGCCAAAGGACCTGGCTTAGATACAAGTAAAAATATATGATTAAATAACAAAACCGATTATGGTGGTGGAAGGTGGGAGGAGAGACCTTGCTGTTTCCTGCCCCTTTACTCAGATTCCAAAGGAAGAAAGAAAGTTTTTTCCAGCAATCAATGCTTTTTCCAAGGGTATCTTGGAACCTCTCTGTCAGGCCTCTGAGCCCAAGCCAAGCCATCGCATCCCCTGTGACTTGCATGTATATATTTGCCCAGATGGCCTGAAGTAACTAAAGAATCACAAAAGAAGTGAAAATGCCCTGCCCCTGCCTTAACTGATGACTTTACCTTGTGAAATTCCTTTTTCTGGCTCATCCTGGCTCAAAAACTCCCCAACTGAGCACCGTGTGACCCCCACTCCTGCCCACCAGAGAACCCCTGCTTTGACTGTAATTTTCCTTTACCTACCCAAATCCTATAAAACAGCCCCACCCTTATCTCCATTCGTTGACTCTCTCTTCAGACTCAGCCCGCCTGCACCCAGGTGATTAAAAAGCTTTATTGCTCACACAAAGCCTGTTTGGTAGTCACTTCACACAGACACGCCTGACACTCTCTAAGTTAAATGACAAATGTTCTGGATGACCGAGCCCACTGGGGCTCAGAAACCTGGCTCTTGACAAGGGTTTTTGGCTTGAGGCCTCTGCGAATCCCCAACAAGCCATCCCTTAGGCTACCCGCAGCAACGCCTCCAGTGTGACTCCCGGCACAGCCCTCCTGGCACGGTCCTCCCCGGCTGCATCCCAGTCTTCCTCTCAGTCCTGCCCCAGGACTCTTAATAAACCCTCTTCTCATCAAGCTCTATCCTTCCATCCTTAAAACATACCATCTATCCTAGAGTCCTAGATATTGGAGATAAACGGATAAAGAAGGAACTAGTAGGCCAGGCTCTATGTTAGAAATTTTAAATATATCAATTTATCGCACCAGGCGCAGTGGCTCATGCCTGTAATCCCAGCACTTTGGGAGACCCAGGCAGGCAGATCATCTGAGGTTGGGAGTTCGAGACCAGCCTGACCGACATGGCGAAACCCCTTCTCTACTAAAAATACAAAATTAGCCGGGCGTGGTGGCGGGCGCCTATAATCCCAAATCCCAGCTACTCGGGAGGCTGAGGCAGGAGAATCACTTGAACCCAGGAGGCGGAGGTTACAGTGAGCCGAGATCGCACCACTGCACTCCAGCCTAGACAATAAAGAGGGAAACTCGGTCTCAAAAAAAAAATTTTTTTTATCCTCACAACTTCTCTGTGAGGTTGGTATCACTGTCACCATCTTATCACAGGAAAATGAAGGTTGGAGAGATAAGGACAGAAATGACCTGGCACCAAAATGCAGCAGAGTCAGATTCCATTTGCTAGAAGGAAGCAAAGCCCAGGATTGTGGTCATAGCAGTAACAGTTAAAAGACTGATTATAAAATCTAGAGGCCAATGAAAGCTTTGGATGGATCTGATGTAATGGGGGGAAAAAAAGGAGAGATAAAGATTCTTTGAGTCTTTTAAAGAATCTTACACATTCAAATTACTTATGTGCCATATATTTTAAAAAGGAACATAGACAATATGGTTAATATGGTACAAATAGACATGTGTGAGCCATCCAAATTCACCTCCTGATGCCCTCAACCTTCTAATGTCCCGTTCTGTTCTGTGTATTGCTTCCATCCATCATATGGCTCTTTTCAGTAGATGACAAAAGAATTTTAAGATAGCCACAGACCATAGACTCATAGAATCTTTGACTTGGTTGCTAGAAGTTTTTGTGGTTGCATGGAATGGTAGCAAGGAGACTCAGAAGAGAGGGAGGGGATGAGGAAGAGGCAGAGGTCACGCTGAGATTTTCAGTTTCGGCATGACTGGCAAGAAATACAAAGATTCAGAAGGAAGGTTGTTTTAAGTTTGATGTAATAGCGGGGTCCTTCTGGGAAGAAATTAAACAAGTAATTGGAGAGGCTGAACTGAAAAAAGAAAGGTGAGTTCTACAGTTTGGATGATATACAAGCTGAACTTATGAACAAGGGAAGAAGAAGAGTCAGGGGCCAAGGACACCTTGGGATATACTCAAGAGTTAGGGATATAAAAGAGAACATGAGGCCAGCCGTGGTGGCTCATGCCTGTAATCCCAGCACTCTGGGAAGCCGAGGTAGGTGGATCACCTGAAGTCAGGAGTTCAAGACGAGCCTGACCAACAAGGTGAAACCCATCTCTACCAAAAATTAGCTGGGCAGGGTGGCATGAGCCTCTAGTCCCACCTACTCAGGAGGCTGAGCCGGGAGAATTTTTTTGAACCTAGGAGTCAGAGGTTGCAGTGAGCTGAGATCGCACCACTGCACTCCAGCCTGGGTGATGGAGCAAAACTTGTCTCAAAAAACAAACATGAAGTGAGAATGATCCCAGTTTGAAAGGTAAGAGGAGCTGGATGATGCAGGTCACAGAAGCCAAGAAAAAAGAGAAGTTCAAGGCTAGAGGGGGCAGGAAATTAGGTCTTCCCACACCCCCTGTCATCACTCCCTATGACCAAGTTGTCTCCCTGAGCGCTCTCATTTTTTAAGATGGAGTTTCACTCTTGTTGTCCAGGCTGGAGTGCAATGGTGCGATCTCAGCTTACCGCAACCTCTGCCTCCCAGGTTCAAGCGATTCTCCTGCCTTAGCCTCCCGAGTAGCCAGGATTACAGACATATGCCACCACCCCCAGCTAATTTTTGTGTTTTTAGTAGGGATGAGGTTTCATCATATTGGTCAGGCTGTTCTCAAACTCCTGACCTCAGGCGATCCACCTGTCTCAAAGCCTCCCACAGTGCTGGGATTACGAGTATGAGCCACCGCGCCCAGCAGCTCTCCCATTTTCTAGGTGTGTCACCTCACTCCCATTTTCCTCCCCAGTCTGCTCCCCATCCTCCCATGTTTCCTCAGCAAGTGTCCTCATCTCTTCTGCACAGCACAGTCATATCCTCAGTCCAGCTTTCAGATTCTCCCACCTCATCTCTCAAGAGGGTCTGATATAACTACTCTTTTACCGAGGTAATCTGTTCAGGCACCTGTGCCTATGAGAGGCTTACTGTGATCTCTGAATCTTTGTTTGTGGTAATCCTACATGGACTGCTCACCTCTAGATTTCTTATGAAATCACCTCTCATTTCTACAACAGGCGCAAATTGCCTTAAAGCTCAGTGTCCTGGCTTTGATCGATCCTTCGCTCCCTAGTCTGCCTGCACTCATGAAGGGTAACGCTATTGAAAAACTCCACGTGGTGCCATGTATGTTGTATTCCATGTGGAAGGTGCCCTCTGGAGTCTGCCAGAAACAATGAATAAACATTAGCTGCCAGAGACAATGAATAATCTTGGAAGTGTTGAAAGAAAATACCGGCCAGACTAAAGACTTTCTACAAATCAATGAGAAGAAACAGGCAGCTCAATTAAAAAATGGACAAAAGGCCGGGCACGGTGGCTCATGCCTATAATCCCAGCACTTTGGGAGGCCGAGGCAGGCAGATCATGAGGTCAGAAGATCAAGACCATCGTGGCCAACATGGTGAAACCCCATCTCTACTAAAAATAATAATACAAAAATTAGCCAGGGGTGGTGGCACACGCCTGTAGTCCCAGCTGTTCAGGAGGCTGAGGCAGGAGAATCACTTGAACCCGGGAGGTAGAGGTTGCAGTGAGCTGAGATCGCGCCACTGCACTCCCGCCTGGTGACACAGCGAGACTCCATCTCAAAAAAGAAAAGGAAAAATGGACTAAAGACTTGGACATACTTTTCTCAGGGGGACATCCAAATGTCAGTAAATACATGGAAAGGATTATATTTGATGATTCTATTTTGTCAGTTTAATATCACATCAACTTTTAAGGTATCTGGAGGAGTTGCTCCCATTTTGGTTAAGTCCGATGGCTGCATGGCTCAATTCATTGGTTGAATCTCTAGCTTTGGTTACTGCTCTGGAGAATTGCCTGATTGCATACTGCATGAAGTTTTAAGAGATTTGAATAGCCAGAGAAATCTCCAAACCTAGCAAAAGGGTCCTGTATTACATAAATCTTGCAGAAATCCCCAAGGCCTCTAATCACATCTCCAGATCTTCATCTGTGTCTCTGTTATACGTGGCCAAAGAGGCTGTCCTTGACTAACTCTGGGTCACTAGGATGCCCATTTTCCCCCTCCCACCTTATTATTTGGATACTTTACCAGAATGGGTAGGAAGTCTGCTGGTCAGATATAGATCATAGTCATCACAGTCAACAGCAGTCTATGTGGATTCTTGGTAGCATTTGACACAGCCACTTTCACTTTGCTTAAATACTTTTATCTCTTACTTTCTATGACACCATAGTCTCCTGGTTGTCCACTTTCCTCAATGGCTCTCTGCCATGCTGGTACCCATTCCAGGGAGTCCCTGGTTCCCAGTTGTCCTGATTTTCACTCACAAGCTACCATTCAAATTTAAACAAATAGGCCGGAAACGCCATCTCTATGCTTTTGGGAAGGGCCCATAGGAGAATGACTGGGTTTCTCATTAATTGATTAGAAGGTACATTGTTAAGGTAACAGCTGCTGTAACAAATCAGCCCAAATGAATAATGGTTCAAAGATAATAGACATTCTCTTTCTTCTCACTCCTGACAAATTTAAAACAATGGTTCCTGATTGGCGCATAGTTCTCCTTCACTAAGTTAGGGACTCAAGTTCCCTTCATCATGTGGCTCTGCATATTTAACATGTGGCCACCATGCTTGAGAACATCAAGGGAGCAAAATAAGAGAGAACATAACAGATGACATGTATGATGTTTTTACAGGACACACACATAGCAATCAGAATCCCTGGCAGGAAACAGTTGGCATAATCAAAGTCAGTGTTTGTAAATCTCTTATATTTTCTCTACCATACAAATTGCTATTGTTATTTGATGCATTGATATTGATTCTTGTTATATTTTTATTGTGAATTATTCCCTCTAGTCTTCAAAAGGCTTGGCGTGGTGGCTCATGCCTGTGCTCCCAGCACTATGGAGGCTGAGGCGGGCAGATCACAAAGTCAAGAGATTGAGACCATCCTGGCCAACATGGTGAAACCCTGGCTCTACTAAAAATATAAAAATTAGCTGGGCATGGTGGCACGCACCTGTAGTCCCAGTTACTCAGGAGGCTGAGGCAGGAGAATCACTTCAAACCCGAGAGGCAGAGGTTGCAGTGAGCCAAGATTGCACCACTGCACTCCAGTCTGGGCGACAGAGCGAGATTCCATCTAAAAAAGAAAAAAAGAAAAAAGAAAAAAAAAGTACCCTTGCTTTCTGCTCTGAATTCTATAATGCCTTTTTTTTTTTTTTTTGAGATGGAGTCTCGCTCTGTCACCAGACTGGAGTGCAGTGGCATGATCTCAGCTCACTGCAACCTCCGCCTCCCAGGTTCAAGCAATTCTCCTGCCTCAGCCTCCCAAGTAGCTGGGTCTATAGGCACACATGACCACGCCCAGCTAATTTTTGTATTTTTAGTAGAGACAGGTGTAAAAAATCATTTACATTATTTACATCTATTGATATGCTATATTTTTTAGTTTTTCATGTGATTTTTTTAGATTTATAATGTTTTACTCTGTGGTTTCTTATTGCAGTTAGACTGCTCAAGCAGGTTTATAATTTTGATCTAGCAATAATCTTTATAATTTCTCTTTGATATAAAGATCTTAATCGCATTTAAAATACCTATTTCTTAGTATGAGCAATGATATTGGCTTGTAGATATTTCCCCCCTCTCATCACCAAATTTTTGTTGATATCTTTTTAAAATTTATTCTTAAATGTGTGTATACTTCCACAACTTGAATTGTCATCATTAAACAGGCAATAGTTGTGTATTAGAGTTCTCCAGAGAGACAGACCCAATAGGATAGAGAGATATACATATACACATACACATATACAAAGGGGTTTATTATGGGAATTGGCTCATGTGATTATGGAGGCTGAGAAGTCCCACAACAGGCCATTGGTGAACTAGAGACCCTAGGATGCTGGTAGTATGGCTCAATCCAAGTCTGAAGGCCTCAGGACCAGGGAAGCTGATTGTGTAATTCTTGGTCTGAGGCCACGGTCCTGAGAACCTGCGAAGCTGCTGGTGTAAGTCCTGGAATCCAGGCTGGGAAACCTGGAGTTCTGGTGTCTAAGGGAGGAGATGAGTGTATCCCAGCTCTAGGACACATGTTTGCCCTTGTCTTGGTTTATCATAAGTATTTTAAACTCATATGGAACTGTTTGGATACACGTTTTATTTGCTCCCTAGGAATATATTTCTGGTGAGTTTTGTTGTTGTTTTTTGTTTTGTTTTTGAGACACAGTTTCACTCTGTTGCCCAGGCTGCAGTACAGTGGTGCGATCTGGGCTCACTGCAACCTCCACCTCCTGGGTTCAGGCAATTCTTGTGCCTCAGCCTCCCAAGTAGCTGGGATTACAGGCACACGCTACCATACCCAGCTAATTTTTGTATTTTTAGTAGAGACGGGGTCTCTCCTTGTTGACCAGGATGGCCTCGATCTCCTGACCTCGTGATCCGCCCGTCTTGGCCTCCCAAAGTGCTAGGATTACAGGCGTGAGCCACCGTGCCCGGCAGAGATTTTATGTAGGTGATTTTTGTGTTCTTTCTCACATGTGTCTCTGAATGGAGGCAGGTAGAGAGAAACAAGAACCACTAACTAGTTAAGAATTTAACTTGCTGACACATAATTGATACAGCCTTAACTACTATAAAACAACTGTTGACTATATGGTCAGGTCATAACTTTCTAGGGTAGGCACAGACCAATCATTTATGAAATAATAAACATAATAATGTATTTCTTAAAAGGTCTTTTACATTTATTTTTCATTTCAACTGTTTCTAAAGATTTTTATTTCTTTGTGGAGATCTAAGTTTTTGTCTGGTGTCATGTTTTTCCCTGAGGAACTTATTTTAGCAGTAGTTGTAGTACAACTTTGTTGGTAATGAAGTTTCTTAGTTATTGTTTGTTGGAAAAAGTTTTAATTTACTCTGAATTTTTTTTTTCTTTTTTTTTTTGAAATAGGGTCTTGCTTTGTCATCCAGGCTGGAGTGCAGTGGTGCAATCGTGGCTCACTGTCCCAGATGAGAAGTTTGAAATGGATCTCATGGGGCTAAAATCAAGGTGTCAGTAGACCTTTACTACTGCTGAAGTCTCTGGGGGAGAATTTGTTCCTTGCCTTTTCTCCCTTCTAGAGTCCACCTGCATTTCTTGGCCCATGGCCACATCTCCCTGACTTCTGCTTCTGTCTTCACATCTCCTTTTCTGACTCTCCTGCTTCCTTCTTTTCCTTAAAATGATCCTTATATTATTGGATTCACTTGGATAACATAGCCTCATCTCCCCATGGCAAGGTTGTTAATCACACGTGCAAAGTCCCTTTAACATGTAAGAAAACATATTCATAAATGCTGGAAACATATTCATAAATGTTGGGGATTAGGGCATGGACATTTTCTACCTACCGCAGTATCCATCAACTCTGAAAGTGTCCCTGTGCCCTTTTAGAACCCCTTCCTATAGTTCCTTCCTCCCTACATTCTACACCCATGTCCCTGGGCAACCACTATCTACTTTTTGTCACTATAAATGAGTTTGCATTTCCTCATATTTTATATAAATTGAATTATAAAATATGCAGGGTTTTTATTTGGTTTTCACTCAGCAAAATGATTTTGAGATTTATCTTTGTTGTGGCCTGTGTCCACAGTTCGCTATTCTTTTCTGTTGAGTAGTGTTCCACTACATGTATATACTGCAACTTAAGAAAAATCTGCCACTTGCTGATGGACATTTGAGTTCTTTACAGTTTTTGACTCTTGTAATAGTCAAATATTGACATATATAAAGTATAATACAGCTGCTATGGACATTTGTGAACAAGTCTTTGTATTGGCATATGATTTTCTTTCTCTTGGGTAAATATCTGTAAGGGAAATATTTCGCTTGGGGATGACTGGTTCACACAGTATATGTATGCTTAACTTCCGTAGAAACTGCCAAACTGTTTCCCAAAGTGTCTGTATCTGTTTACGTTCCTACTAGAGTTCCAGTTACTCCACATCCTCACCAACAGTTGGTTTTATGGTTAGTATTTTTAATTTTTAGCCTTTTAATAGTTATACAGGCCGGGCACAGTGGCTCATGCCTGTAATCCCAGCACTTTGGGAGGCCGAGGTGGGCGGATCACAAGGTCAGGGGTTTGAGACCAGCCTGTCCAAATGGTGAAACCCCATCTCTACTAAAAATACAAAAATTAGCCAGGCATTATAGCACACACCTATAACGCCTATAACCCCAGCTACTCACTGATTGCTCCTGTATCTGGTGCATATATATTTAAGGTAGGCATTCTTGTTGAATTAAATCCTTTGACATTATGTAATGCCCTTCTTTGTCTTTTTTAATCTTTGTTGGTTTAAAGTCTGTTCTGTCTGAAATTGGCATTGCCTATAACCCCAGCTACTCAGGAGGCTGAGGCAGGAGAATCACTCGAACCTGGGAGGCAGAGGTTGCAGTTAGCAAAGATCACACCACTGCACTCCAGTCTGGGCAACAGAGTGAGACTCCCATCTCAAAAAAAAAAAAAAAAAAATGGTATACAATGATATTGCATTATGGTTTTAATTTGCATTTGCTTAATGTCTGATGATGAATATCTTTTCATATGCTTATTAGTCATCCAGATATCTCCTTTCATGAAATGTTTGTTCAAATATTTTCCCGTTTTTTTGTTTGTTTTGTTTTGTCTTTTTAGTCAGGGTCTTGCTCTGTCACCAGGGCTGCAGTCCAGTGGAGTGATTTTCTATCTAATTGCAGACTCTTAACTCCTAGTCTCAGGTGATCCTCTCACCTCAGCCTCCTGAGTAGGTGAGATTAGAGGTGTGCACCACCATATCTGGCTAATTAAAACATTTTTTTTTGGAGATTCAGGGTCTCGCTACATTGCCCAGGCTGGACTCAAACTCCTGGGTGCAAGTGATCCTTCCACCTCATCTGCCTCCCAAAATGCTGGGATTACAGACATAAGCCACTACACCTGGCCTAATTTTGCCTAGTTTTAATTACATCATTTGTGTTCTTATTGAGCTTTGAAAATTCTTTATATATTCTGGATACAATTAATTTATCAGATATGATTGCAAATATTTTCTTCCAGTCTGTAGCTTGTCTTTTCATTAACAGTGTGTTTCAAAAAGCAGCAGCTTTAATTTTGTGAAGTCCAATGCTTCAATGTTTTTTCTTTTTATGAGTCATGCTTTGGTGTCATACCTAACAACTCTTTGCCTAACTGATTGCTCCTGTATCTGGTGCATATATATTTAAGGTAGGCATTCTTGTTGAATTAAATCCTTTACCATTATGTAATGCCCTTCTTTGTCTTTTTTAATCTTTGTTGGTTTAAAGTCTGTTTTGTCTGAAATTAGGATTGCAACCCCTGCTTTTTTCTGTTTTCCATTTGCTTGGTAGATTTTTTCTTCCTCTGTTTATTTTGAGCCTGTGGGTGTCATTTCATGTGGGCTGGGTCCCTTGAAGACAGCATACCATTGGTTCTTGCTCCTTTATCCAGCTCGCCACCCTGTGCCTTTTAATTGGGGCATTTAACCCGTTTATATTCAAGGTTAGTATTGATATGTGTGGATGTGATTCTGTCCTTACATTGTTAGCTGGTTATTATGCAGGCTTATTTGTGTGATTGCTTTATAGTGTCACTGGTCTGTGTACTTACGTGTGTTTTTGCAGTTGTTAGTAATGATTCATTTTTAGTGCTTCCGTCAGGAACTCTTGTAAGTCAGTTCTGGCGGTAATGAATTCCCTCAGCATTTGCTTATTTGAAAATGATCTTATTTCTACTTTGCTTATGTAGCTTAGATTGGCCAGATAAGAAATTCTGGATTGGAATTTCTTTTCTTTAACTATGTCGAACATAGGTCCCCAATCTCTTCTGGATTGCAGGGTTTCTGCTGAGAGGCCAGCTGTTAGTCCAATGGGCTTCCCTTTGTAGATGACCTGTCCTTTTTCTTTTTTTTTTTTTTTTTTTGCAAGTAAAGGCCTGAAAATTTATTTTAATTGATGAAAACAAAAAACCCACAGATCCAAGAAGGTCAGTGGATCCTAAACAGAAAAAAATATTTTAAAAAAAAGCACAAGAGGGCATATCATAATCAAATTTTCTGAACACATATGATAAGGAGACATTTTTAAATGTGGTCAGAGAGAAAAGACATTTTGTACAGAGAAACAAAAAAAGAATGAACAAAGCCTGCAAGAAGTATGGGATTATGTAAAAAGACCAAATCTACGTCTGATTGGGGTGCCTGAAAGTGAGGGGGAAAATGGAACCAAGTTGGAAAACACTCTTCAGGATATCATCCGGGAGAACTTCCCCAACCTAGTAGGGCAGGCCAACATTCAAATTCAGGAAATACAGAGAATGCCACAAAGATACTCCTCAAGAAGAGCAACTCCAAGACACATAATTGCCAGATTCACCAAAGTTGAAATGAAGGAAAAAATCTTAAGGGCAGCCAGAGAGAAAGGTCGGATTACCCACAAAGGGATGCCCATCAGCTGACAGCAGATCTCTCGGCAGAAACTCTACAAGCCAGAAGAGAGTGGGGGCCAATATTCAACATTCTTAAAGAAAAGAATTTTAAACCCAGAATTTCATATCCGACCTGTCCTTTTTCTGTAGCTACCTTTAACATCTTTTCTTTCATTTTAACCTTGGAGAAGCTGATGATTATGTGTCTTGGGTGATGATATTCTTGTGAAGTATTTTGTGGGGGTTCTCTGCATTTTCTGAATTTAAAAGTTGGCCTCTTTAGCTAGGTTGGGGAAGTTCTCATGGATGATACCCTGAAATATATTTTCCAAGTTGCTTCCATTCTCTCCATCTCTTTCAGGGACACCAATAACTCATATTTGGTCTCTTTACATAACCCCATATTTCCTGAAGATTTTGTTTATTCCTTTACACTCTTTTTTCTTTATTCTTGCCTGCCTTATTTCAGAAAGCCAGTCTTCAAGCTCTGAGATTCTTTCCTGAACTTGGTCTTGCATTGTGATTGCATTATGAAATTCTTATAGTGTGCTTTTCAGCTCTATCAGGTTATTTATGTTCTTTTCTATACTGGCTATTTAGTCTGTCCACTCTATCATTTTATGATGATTCATGGCTTCCTTAGACTGAGTTTCAATCTTCTTCTGAATCTCAATGATCTTCATTCCTATTTATATTCTGAATTCTATTTCCATCATTTCAGCCATCTCCTCCAACAAAGGTTCTTAACTGAGATAAGTAGTGCAGTTGTTTGGAGGAAAGAAAGCACTCTCGCTTTTTAAGCTGTCAGAGTTTTTGTGCTTGTTCTATCTCATCTTTGTGGGCTGATGTTTCTTCAGTCTTTGAAGTTGCTGTCCTTTGGATGAGGTTTTTTAAAATTTAGTCCTTTTTGATGACCTTGGGGGTTTGATTGTGGCATAAGGTGGTTTCAGTCAACTGGCTTCATTTCTGGAAGATTTTAGGGAGCTGTCTCATCTCAGCATTCCTGGACTGAGTGCTCTAACCCTGAGGGATTGGTATCAGGCCCAAGCTTTGTTCTCTGGCTCAAAGTTAGGAACCTACTGTGCTGGAGGGACCAAGGTGCTCCTGGACCACTGGTCACATTACTCCAATGGGTGGTACCAGCCAAAGCACTTCATAGGGCAGTGGCCACTGGATTAGTTTTCATTTGCACATACCAGCAGCAACAGCAGTGGCACCATGGTAAGGTGAATGCTCATGGGCTGCAGCAGGATGCTAGTGGTGCTGGGGTACCAGCCTCCATGCTGGCATTCACAGCAGCAAAAGAGGTAGCATGACTTGGGTAGTGCAAGGGTCTTCCGCCAGTGACCATGTGTATGTTTGTGGTGGTGGTGGTGTTAGCAAGGATACAGGGTGGTGTTGGGAGCAGGACGGTGTGTGCAGCTCTGTGTGTGCTCACATGAGAGGTGGTGGCTGCTCAGGGAAGGGTGGGATTCACTGTTCTCTATGCCTAGTTTTGTGCCAGTTGCAGTTTTGGCACAGGGCCAGGGCACTGTTGGTAGCAGAGCTGGTGTGTTCCATGCCCACCACCACTGACAAGTATGGCGAGGGACAGGAGAATGGGGTGTACTCGTGCCAGCAATAGTGGCGTGGCAGGGTGTGCACACATGTGCACTGGTGGGGAACGGAAGGCAAAGTTTGCTTGCAAACACATGCAGTGGCAAAGCAATATGGGTGGCCACAGGTGAGTGTATACAGAGAAAGCTGCATGGGGGAGGCTATAGTTAAGGCAGGGCAAGGGAAGCCTGGTGCACATCTGTGAAGGTTGCTCTCTGGATCCATATAGTGGTCAGACATGGTCCACCAGCACAGGAGCTATGATGTGGGCCCCCCCGGAGGTATCTGGGAGCTGCACTGCAGGCAGGTGCAGCCAGGCTGGGGCTCTGTGAGACGCCAGCAGACCAAGGGATGCTCAGGTCAAACTGGTCCTGTCTCATGGGCAAGACAACCCTGCAGAGTTCAGGTCTGACTGTGCCGCTAGGGCTAAAGTGTCCTATGGGAGCAAGTCAAGCCTAGGGACATGGGTGTTCCTGGCTGTACTCCACTACAGACACTGTTGCACCAAACTCTCTGGGCTCTGCACCAGCTGGATTTCTGCCCCTACCCCTTCTCTAGACATCTCTTCCTGCCAACTCAAGTATCTCTGGTGGTTGAGAGCTCTCTTCTTGTTGGGATTCTAGAGGCCCATGGTGAGAGTGGGCTGCTCCTTGCCTGTTACACTCACCCCTTCCACAGGAATCAGTGGGGGCCAGAATGAGTCCTGGTGTGCAGTATCCCTGTTCAGGGTTCCCAGCTTCCTCCCCTTCAGCCTAGCCTCTGTGTCTTCCCTCTGTCCACTCTCAATGCCTTCCCTGAGAGGATGTGCTAGGAGTGCACCAGTCCTCCTGATGTCTTGGTCCCTCATTGGGAGATGTTTCTACTGGCTGCATCTAGTAGGCCATCTTGGAGCAGCAATTTGCATGTTAAAGCTCAGACAGTTTGTTTGAATGCACACAGAAAATAAAAAAGAATGAAAAGGAATTAAAAACACCTACTGAATCTAGGGAAAAGCCTCAAAAGAGCATATATAAGAGTCACTGGAATTTGAGAGGGAGTTGGGAGATAGCAAGGTGTAGAAAGTTATTCAAAGAAATAATAGCAGAAAACTTTCTAAACCTAGAGAAAGATATAAATATACAGGTACAGGAAGGTCAGATATCACCAAATAGATTCAAATCCAAATAAGACCGCCCCAAAGCATACAATAATCACACTCTCAAGGGTCAAGAACAAAGAAAGGGCCAGGCACAGTGGCTCACACCTGTAATCCTAGCATTTTGGGAGGCCAAAGCAGGTGGATCACAAGGTCAGGAGTTTGGGACCAACCTGACCAACATGGTGAAACCCCATCTTTACTAAAAATACAAAAAAAGTTAGCTGGGCATGGTGACACATGCCTGTAATCTCAACTACTCAGGAGGCTGAGGCAGAAGAATTGCTTGAACCCAGGAGGTGGAAGTTGCAGTGAGCCGAGATAGCGCCATTGCACTCCAGCCTGGGCAACAGAGTAAGACTCTATCTCAAATCAAAACAAAACAAAACAAACAAACAAACAAACAAAAAGGATCCTAAAAGCAACAAGAGAAAAGAAAATAACATGTAAAGGAGCTCTGATTTGTCTGGCAACAGACTTTTCAGCAGAAGCCATACAGGCCAAGGGGAAGTGGGAAACATACTCAAAATGCAAAGAAAAAACCTTTTTTCTTTTTTTTGAGACAGAGTCTCACTTTGTCACCCAGGCTGGAGTGCAGTGGCACAATCATGGGTCACTGCAGCCTCGATTTTCCTGAAGCCCAAGTGCTCCTCCCACTTCAGCCTCTCGAGTAGGTGGGACTACAGGTATGAGCTACCAAGCCTGGTTTATTTTCAAAATTTGTAGAGACAAGGTCTCCCAATATTGCCCAAGCTAGTCTTGAACTCCTGAGCTTAAGTTTTCCTCCTGCCTTGGCCTTCCAAAGTGCTGGGATTACAGGCATGAGCCATCACAACTGGCTGGAAAAAAAACTTTCAGTCATGAATACTATATCCAAGAAACTATCCATGAAACATGAAGGAGATAGACTTTGCCAAATGAAAACTGACAAGGTGTGATCATCACCAGCTCTATCCTATAAGAAACGCTAGAGGGAGCTCTTCACTCTGAAAGAAAACGATCCTAATATGTAACAAGAAAACATCTAAATGTTTAAAACTCACTGGTAAAAGTAAGTACATAGACAAATAGATAAATACTCTAATACTGTAATAGTGATGTGCAAGCTACTCATGTCTCTAGTTTGAAAATTAAAAGGAAAATCTATCAAAAATTGTAATAACCACAGTAATTTGTTAAGAGATAGGCATTATAAAAAATGTGAGTTGAGACAATGAAAAGTCAAAATGTAAGGAGATGGAGTTAAAGTGTAAAGTTTTCTTCAGTTTTTCTCCTTTTCTTTGTGATTAAAGTTAATTTTCATCTTAAATGACAACTGGTTAAGTTTAAAATAATTTGTTATATCTACAAGATGTTTTCTGTAAGCCTCACAATAGCCACAAAGCAAACACCTATAATAGATACACTAAAAATAAAAAGCAAGGAAATTAAAACATACTACCAGAGAAAATCACTTACGCACAAAGGTAGATAGTAAAAAAGAAAGTAAGGGAGAGAGGAGTTGCAAAATGACCAGAAAACAACTAATATAATGTCAATAGTAAGTTCTTACCTATCAATAATAACATTAAAGTAAATTGACTAAATTCTCCAAATTAAAGACAGAGTGGCTGAATGGATTAAAATAAAACAAGATGCAACTATATTTTGCCTACAAGAAAGTCACTTCCTAAAGATTCACACAGGCTGAAACTAAAGGAAAAACATATTCTATGCAAATGGAAACCAAAAAGGAGTAAGAGAAGTTATACTTAGATAAAAATAAACTTCAAGTCAAAAACTGTAAAAAAGACACAAAGAAGGTGGATTAGGCCGTTTTTGCATTGCTACAGAGAAATACTTGAGGCTGGATAATTTATAAAGAAAAGAGGATTAACTGATACACAATTCTGCAGGCTTCACATCAAAACCCCACAGACTGGTATATCTCAAGCAGAAAAAAATGAACATAAATCCATAACTAGACACATCAGAGTGAAACTTCAGAACACCATAGATAAAAAGACAATCTGGAATATAGGCAAAAAGGAAGGAAGGATCACCTACAAAGGAACCAGAATTAGTACAACAACAAAAGTCTCAACAACAATGGAAGCCAGAAAATAACAGAATCAGGTCTTTGGTATATTGAGAAAAATTACTGGTCAACCAAGAAATGTACAGTCAGGAGAACTCTAAGAAAAAAATGGTTTCCATCTTTTTTTAATGAGAAAATTTACTTCTAAAGACCTGCCTTACAAAAACTTTTGGTAATGTGCTCAGAAAGAAAAGGAAAAATAATACTATAAAAGTTATCTGAGATGCCAAGAACGTGGTAATATGTAAAGAAACCAAAAGCAACAGTGTCGGGTTAAAATAAGCATGCTTTATAATTTGTAGTATTTTTTTTAAAGGCAGATGTGCTGGTTCCTCTCTGCCGCTGAATGCAACAATGAAGACCTGGGCAAAATGCATGAAGCAGCAGTATCAGGTGGGTTGGAGTAAAAGAGCAGAAAGAAAACTAGTTGTCACCTTACTATATTTTCCCTGCAGTAACTCCTAGACTGACTTCAAGGCAGCCTAAAACCCAGAGGTGCAAGTCAGCATGGACAGATAAAGCTTTAGGGAAAGCCCTCAGTTCTGGCCTAAGGAGTGATAAAGGGGTCTCCTGGAAATGACAACAGCAGCGGGGCGATAAGCACGTGCAATCTGAAGAAGGGGAATCTTCCTCTCCAATCAGAAGAACTGTGGTCCCAAGAGCGTGGGGAAAACCTCCGTGGCTTTTTTTCCTCTCTCTTTTCTCTTACCACTTGACCCCGGATGAGGGCACAGATGCAAGAAGTGTACAGCAAGGTAGGGTACATTAAGCCCTAAATTTCTGGCTGAACGACCAAAAAGGAAAATGCCAGGAAACTGAAAAGCACTGAGGAGATGATAGAAAGAGAGGAGCTAAGGAAGGAAACCCCAAAATATTGTTTATAAGCTCAGGGGCTGATTCCTAAACTGCACAGAGAGAGATCAGATCACAGACCGGACTACCAAAGACTGAGAGCTGAACTCAGAGGTCGGGTCCCATCGAGGTTCCTAACTGGGTGGCACATGCATGGGCTAGATCCAAATAGCATTGTAAGGGCCTGGAAAACAGAGCTCGAATAGCAAACACCTCAGAAGACTGATTCAAACTTGTGGGCTGAACTCAACCAGGTCAAAGCTTGAGAAAAATACCAGCATTCTCCACAGGACATAAACAAGATTGTCTCATAACATAGTATTCAAAATATTAGGATACAATCCAAAATTGCTCATCATAAGAAGACAGGAAAATCTCAGTTCACATGGGAAGAGACATAGATGACTATGAAGAGAAGTTATAAAATATTCCAAATCGGGGCAAACACTGTTGAAAAGGTAGAAAATCTCAGGAACTAAATAGAAAATATAAAGAAGAACCAAATGAACATTTTAGAACTGAAAAATGCAATAAGGTTTTTTAACTCTTTTTGTCAAGGTGGCGGATTAGAGGCATTGCTAACACGCCTCTCCCACGTGGAAGGCCAAAATAGGGTAGAGAGATTCACGTTGTCAACTTTTGAGACGGAGTCTCGCGCTGTCGCCCAGGCTGGAGTGCAGTGGCCAGATCTGAGCTCACTGCAAGCTCCGCCTCCCGGGTTCACGCCATTCTCCGCCCTCAGCCTCCCAAGTAGCTGGGACTACAGGCGCTGCCACCTCGCCCGGCTATTTTTTGTATTTCTTAGTAGAGACGGGGTTTCACCGTGTTAGCCAGGATGGTCTCGATCTCCTGACCTCGTGATCCGCTCATCTCGGCCTCCCAAAGTGCTGGGATTACAGGCTTGAGCCACCGCGCCCGGCCGAACTTTTTTCAAGAAGCGACGCAGTCATTGAACAGGAACACCCGAGGAACCTTTGAAGGACGCAGGAGGCTGCAGTCTACACTGGAATCAGGTGAAGGACTGTGAGGCCCAGAGTGTGAGAGGGGAAGAGTTTGCCTCTGGGGTGCACACCCCCACCAGGGACCTTGAAAATACAGGACACGGAGAAAGGGCCCTAACCCCACCCAGCAAAGGAACCAACTTGGGGAGGGTGGTGGAATCTGAATATAAAAATAGGAGCGGTGGCAGAAGACACTTGTGTACATTCCCAGATCCCAGCACAGGAGGGCAGCCGTCCCTTACTGTTCTCACAGGGGACCCCGTGGAGGACAGGCAAAAAGTTTAGACGGCGGTCGCGGGTTGAAAGCAGCTCCCAATGGGGTTTCACGATATATATAACCTTGGGTGGGGATCAACTCCCTTGGACAGTGGCGGAGAGTGACGAGTGGGCTGCGAGAGTGACGAGTGGGCCGTGAGTGCACAAGCAGCGGGTGCAGGAGCCTCAGATGCCGGCTTTGCAGGACAGGGAAGGGTGTGGCGTGAAAGCCACAATGGCAATTTCCCGTGGGGAAAGCTTATAACTGTGGCAAGTTCCAATTACAGACTGATTGGAATTCAGCTCGCCGCTGCCAGTGGAAGCTGTGGTAATACATCTGCCTCACCAAGTGCATGGGAAATGTGGGGCTTACCGCTCCCTGCTGTTCCCCACTCTGCACAAACTCTTCTGCGCAGCAGAGGCAGAAGAGCATCAACCCAGTGGCCTGAGACCTACTCCATCCCCCAACATTCACAGGAACTGCTGCCTGCCCCGCACACCGAGAATCAGAGCACAGACCTGACCCACCCGGCCCCCAGCTGGCTTTGTCCTGCCGCCTGCTCTGGTAGCTTAACACAAAGCACAGAATCTCTTGAGAGCTACGTGGCCTCACCCATTGCCTGTGAAATCAGAGTATTCCTCCACGCCGCCGCTGCCACCACCACCACCTCCCGCCGCCGCCACCCCACCCACACACACACACACACACCCTCCTGGCAACATAAGGCAAGCAAAAATCCCACTGTTACTACCGCAGCTGGTGTTCATTTGCAAGCACCACCTCCCAGTTGGAGGTCAACCAGCACAGTCCATCACAGCATCTGCTGGTAGAATAACACCGCACCCAGGAAAGAAGAGACTATATGATCTCAGCTCTCACCACTGCCTGCATCACTCCAGCTAACCAGGAGGTCCTGAGTCCACATGACCAGCTCATTTCTACTCTAACTAGCATTCAAGAAAGCTAACATACTACGGCTACCAATAACCAAGGAATTTCAGAGTCTGCATCACCCCTGCTACCCCCATTAGAGCTGGTGTTGCTACCCACTTCTGGGAAATTTGAAAATGCGTCACATCACCAGATCCCTTGCAGGCATTCCCCAACACCAGCCTAGAGGGTGGCAACGTCACGGGGCAGCTAGACCCAGAGAAGCAACAACATTCACAGTAGCGTGGCTCACAGGGACTCCCACTCATAGGGAAAGGGGGAGTGCACCCCATCAAGAGAACACGTGTGGGACCAAAGAATCTGGATGGCAGGCCTTGAGCGTCAGAGCCTTACGCTGATGGAAAGCTTCCTTGAGCAGAGGCACAGTTGAAGTGCTGGGCTCAGCAGGGAAAGTCTTCAGCTCTATCGCAACAGTCAGACATCTTTGGTGCACGGGAAGGATCCTGGAGAAGAGGAAGTCTTTCCCCCCTTGTTCGCCACCATATGCACAGCTGGGACTTCTCCCACAGGAGCGCGACATGGGTGCAACTATAGACGGCCATTCTGGAACACATCAAGGTGACTACATCCCCACGACAGGAGCACCCTCCAGGTTCAGGCTGGCACAAGAAACAGTCACAATGCCTCTCTATTGGGAACACCAACAATCCTACAGATGAAAAGAGGTGTATGTCTGATCTGAACAGCCAGAACACAGGGACAGGAGCATATCTAAGAGGTGGAAAATGTTCCTGCTGACCTTGCAGGGGAGCTAAGGTGGCTCCAACCCTTCTGCCTGATAAGACCTCCCTGTGACTGACTCACTGAGGGCTCCTCCAGCCACCTCTGTCAAGCCTGGGACTTCATTTATCCACTTACTTTAGCCACAACCGATCCCTACTCAGGGACACCTCCCCTACTGGCCTGAAACCTGAACCATCAAGCCAGTAAATAAAATACTGGAGGGAAAAAAATAAATAAATAAATAAAAGTAAATTAAAAATAAATAAATAAATACTGGAGGAAAAATAAATAAATAAATAAATACTGGAGGAAACCTGAACCATCAAGCCAGTAAATAAAATACTGGAGGGAAAAAAATAAATAAAAGTAAATTAAAAATAAATAAATAAATGCTGGAGGAAAAATAAATAAATAAACAAATACTGGAGGAAACCTGAACCATCAAGTCAGTAAATAAAATACTGGAGGAAAATTTAAAAATGAGATGAGAGAAGGAGACAAGCTTTAAGAAACCTCTACCATTCCAACCCCCTAGGAGATAATGGAACGGAAAACCAAAAACTGTATGTTCTCACTTATAAGTGAGAATACGCAAAGGTGTACAGAGTGATATCATGGACTTTAGAGATTCAGAAGGGAAAGGGTGGGAAGGGGACCAAGGGAACAAAATCTATGCATTAGGTACAATGTATACTATTCAGGTGATGAGTGCACCAAAATCTCAGAATTCACCACTATATAATTCATCCATGTAACCAAAAACCACTTGTACCCCATTAATAAATAAAATAAATTTTAAAAATAAAAAATAAAGTTTTAACTCACTGAGCTTGCAGCAGAATGGAGACGGCAAAGGAAATAGTGAATTTGAAGATAGCTCAATAGAAACTATGCAATTTGAATGTCATCAAGAAAAAACTGTTTATAAGTAAATAGAGTCTCAAGGACATGAAGGACAATACCAAAAGGTTTAACATTCATGTCATCGGAGTCAAAGAAAGATAAGACAGTGTGGTGCAGAAAAAATAAAACAATGGCTTCCAATTTTTCAAATTTAATAAAAGACATAACTTACAGCTTCAAAAATCTCAACAAATCACCAACAGGATAAAATGAACAAATCCTCATCCAGATAATCTCAAGCAAACTAATGAAAAACTAAAGTCAAGGAAAAAAATCTTGAAAGCAAGCAGAGAAAAGCAACGTATTTCTTATAGAGAAACAATAATTCAAATGAGTGCAGGGTTCTCATCAAAAACAATGGAGGCCAGAAGATACATCTGACAAAGGACTAATATCCAGAATCTACAACTCAAACAAATTAGCAAGAAAAAAACAATCTCACCAAAAAGTGGGCTGAGGACATGAATAGACAATAATTCTCAAGACACACAAAATGCCAACATATGAAAAATGCTCAACATCACTAATCAGGAAAACACAAATCAAAACCACAATGCGATACCACCTTACTCCTGCAAGAATGGCCATAATCAAAAAAATCAAATAATAGATGTTGGCATGGATGTGGTGAACACTGTTGGTGGGAATGTAAACTAGTACAACCACTGTGGAAAACAGTGTGGAGATTCATAAAGAACTAAAAGTAGAACTACCATTCGATCCAGCAATCCCATTACTGGGCATCTATGCAGAGGAAAAGAAGTCATTATACAAAAAAGGTACTTGCACACGCATGTTTATAGAAACAAAACTCATGATTGCAAAAATGTGCAACCAACCAAAATGCCCATCAATTGACAAGTGGATAAAGAAACTGTGATATACACATACACATACATACAATGGAATACTACTCAGCCATAAAAGGAATGAATGGCAGCAACCTGGATGTAATTGGAGACTATTATTTTAAGTGAAGTAACTCGGGAACGGAAAACCAAACATCCTATGTTCTCATAAGTGGGAGCTAAGCTATGAAAATGCAGAGGCATACGAATGATACAATGGAATTTAGGGACTCAGGGGGAAAGGGTGGGAAGAGGGTGAGGGATAAAATAATACAAATTGGGTGCAGTGTTTACTGCTTGGGTGATGGGTACACCAAAATCTCATAAATCACCACTAAAGAACTTATTCATGTAACCAAACACCACCTGTTCCCCAATAACCTATGGAAATAAAATTTTTTTAAAAAAGAAAGTAGAATATTTTTAAAGTGCTGAAAGAAAAGACCTATCAACTCAGAATTCTACATCCAGAAAAAAATATCTTTGAGAAATGAAGGTGAAATGACATTCTCAGATGAAAAAAAAAAAAAAAAAACTAAGATAATCAATTTCCAGCATATATAATCTAAAAGAATTGCTTCAAGTTTTTCAGATAGAAGGGAAGTGATGTGAGAAGGAAACCTGGGACACCGAGAATCAAGCGAGAACAACAGAAACGTTAAATATCTGGGTAAATATAACAGACTATCCCTCTTCTAATGAGTTCTTTAAAATATATTTGATGGTTGGAAGCAAATATTTGAACATGACTAATAGGTTTTTAATATACATAGATGTGATTAATGGGCTGACCGTCTGAGTTCATCTGCTCTCAGCCAAAAAACCACGGCTTCTCCCTCTGCTCAGCATGTCTTCTCTCTACCATGAGGTTCTATGTAACTTCTGTTCCCCATGGCTATCTTGGCCCCTCTGGCTTCTCTCCATCTTTGTTCCTATTGCTAACTGCCTGATTCTCTCTGTATTTTCCAAATCAACACACACACCCCCCATAGTGAAAAACTGACTCTGCCTTTTTGTTTGGGGAGTGGTCCCATCCAAGTACACCTCTGACTGCGGATGAGGCAGATTTCCTTCTAAGGGGATGGCAGGCATTATGATCGCCACGTGGAATTCAGATGCGTTAAACATTTTGTTATTCTGAGAACCATGCCATACATTTGTACCCCCTCTAAGCCTTGATATGGCCTATTCCTTCTTCCTAGAATTTCTTTTCCTCTTTGCCTAGAAAACTTGTACATATCCTTAAAAATCCAACACAAGGGCTAAGTCACTCCTTCTTTCTCTTCAGTCCCCATCGCCCTTACACCCAACCTCTATTCAAGTATTTAATATGCTCTTTGGACACTGGTTGTCTATACATTTGTCTCCCCTACCAGACAGCTTGCTCACAAAAGGAGGGATCAGGAGATTCTCATTACTATATTCCCATTACCCATTAACCGTTATATTCATTCATGTCTTGTCATCCATTCAACAAATATTAATTGAATGGCCACTGTGTGTCAACTTCTGCATGAGGCACTGGAATGCAAACGTGAACAAGTCAGTCCCTGCCCCCTCAGAGATTAGCGTGGACCACACTGTGTCTGGCACATAGCACATAGTGAATATCCAGTAAGTTATTTTAAGTTGGATTGTACTTGCTTATAGTTCTCTACCAAGGATCCCTTTGACCTTTCTTAGACATGAGAGCTTTCACAGATACAAAGGAGTGGAAAGCTAAGTGGGCCCTGATTCCCAAAAGCACCTCAGCCTTGGTTGTTAAAAACTAAGCAACTCTTCTAGTCCTTATGTGTCCCACATCTCAGCAAATACACACACAAACACACATCATATACCTAGTTGCCCCAGCCAAGAACCAGGGAGTAACAATGACCAATCTTTCCTTCTCTTCTGCTCTCTCACACAGTCTACTCTTTCTCTCCCTTCCTGTCGTCACCAATTACACAATGGAGTCCTGACCATTCCACTTCCTTAGCAAGTCTTCCACCCTGCTCATCTCCATTCCTGCTTCCTCTACTTGCTGCAGGCCTTTATTATCTCTCTCCAGCACACCAAAGACGTCTCCTCATGGGTCTCCTGTTTTCTGTGCAACCACATCACTTATCTCTTCCTGACCCCACATTCATGAATTTCCCTGAAATTTCATCAGCTCCCTGCAACTCTTGCTGTTTGCCCAGAATGCCCACCCCCTCCCCAACTGTCCTTTATTCCCATCAACCTGGTAGATATCTACTCAGATTTATACTCAGCTCAAGTTGCCACCCTGAGAAGCCTTTTTTATGTCCTCCAGGTGAACCTATCCCTCCCTGCTTTGTGCCCCCATAATACCCCACACACAGGATTCTTTCTCCATTGTAACACTGTTGCATTTCTTTTATGTCTTTGTTTCCCCCCCAACTAGACTAGGAACTCCTTGAGGGAAAACAAAATCTCTATGTTCTCAACGCCTGGTGCATAATATATGCTCAATAAATACTTTTCTGAATGAATCCAGTAAACAAAATACTTCCCTGTCTTTGGCCTTTTGTGAAACAAGCAGCTAGGCCTTCCAGGAGGGGCTTCTTTGAGCCTCTATAAGAGTCAAATTAAGTAAGTAATTCACTGGGTTGTCTGCCTTGGTAGATCTGAGGAGGCCAACTGTACCTAATTTTCCCTAGCCTGAGGCCCAACTGGTTCTCACCCAACAACCTCATGACCACATCCAGATGGTCCCTCTAACCCGAGCACTGCCAATGACATGTAGGACAGTCTCACACAATCTCATACTCCTCTCTCTTCTGCAATCTTAATCCCCAAACCCAATTTTGCCTCTCCTTTAACCCTTTGTCCCCACCACAGTTTTATCCTTCATCCATTCCTATAACATCTTCCTTGTTTATTTCCAAAACTTTCTCTTCTTGCCTTCAAACCTTCAACCTATGCATAAGCATAATCGTTGCGCATAAAAGCTACTGAGGCTAGGCATAGTGGCTCATGCCTGTCATCCTAGCATTTTGAGAGGACAAGGCAGGAGGAGTGCTTGAGGCCAGGAGTTCAAGACCAGCTTGGGCAACATAGTCAAACCCCCATCTCTACGAAAAGTAAAAAAAAAAAAGTTAGCCAGGTGTGGTGGCCTGCACCTGTAGTCCTAGCTACATGGGAGACCGAGGCCGGAGGATCGCTTGAGCCAAGGAACATAAACATAAAGCTGTGGTGAGCTACGATCGTGCCACTGCACTCCAGCCTAGGTGATGGAGAGATACCCTGTCTCTAAATATATAAATAATTTTTTCAAAAAGTTATGGAACATCTATGGTGTCCAGATCCTGTGCCGGGCACTGAAGGTAAATAGAGAAATAGGTATAGTCTGTGCACAGGGAAACTCAGGGAGGCAAAGAGATAATATGTAAATACCAATTCAGTCTATCAATAAGCATTGGCCTCAGGTTTTGAAAGGGTCAATTTCATGGACTGTGGAGGTGGTCAAAAAATGCTGCTTCTTTTTCATTTGTGTGTGTGTGTGTGTGTGTGGAGATGGGGTCCCACTATGTTGCCTAGGCTGGTCTCAACTCCAGGGCTCAAGCAATCCTCCCACCTCAGACTCCCAAAGTGCTGGGATTACAAGTATGAGCCACCATGCCCAGCTAAAAAAAAAAAATGCTTCTTGAAAGAGGCAGGGCTTGACTGGGATTTGAGCTGGGAAAAAAGTTCTTGAACAAGTTCAAAAAAAAAGAGATCAAAATTTCAGATTGAAGTTAGTGGCTCAAGACCCAGGAGTCAGCAAATGTGAAGTGTTTTAAGAGACCAGTAACTAAATGATTTGGGCTGGAGTGGAACACGGGTGTGGGAAAAGCATGGAGGTGAGTCTGGGAAGACAGTTTGGTGCTAGACGGTGGGAGGTATAATTACCAGGATTAGAAACTGGGACAGTGGCAGGTAAGCAAGAACGTGAGGAATTCTGTGTTCAGGAGGAAGACAGGATTAACTTGTAAATAGCATTTTATAAAGGTTCACGTGGCAGCTGTAAGGAGACAGGCTGGAGTGGGGACAGACTCACGGCAGGAAGTCTGTCATGATCTAGGTGGTAAAAATAGAATGAAACAATTGGACGGAGGAGAAAGATATTACAGGAGAAGAACCAGTTAGAGCTGGATGTTAATGAGAAAAGTCAAGGATAAGGGCAATGTTTTGAGCCCATGACTTTGGGCACACATAAATGCCAGCGATAAAAAAATGGAAAGCTTAAAGCAGGAAACTAAGACAAATGACTGACTTTGGTTATCGACAAATCTTTATGAGCAGTGGTGGGTATGAGATAAAGGAAGAGATGTCCAGCAAGTCATGGCAAATCCAGACTTGCAACTTTTGAGAGAATTCAGATATTGAAGAGGAGATCAGGGAGCCATCTGCACGGAAGAGGAGACCTGCAAGAGCAAAGGATGTGCAGGGAAGAGCAGGACTGAGCCTTGAGATCCACCTTCTTTTCAGGAGGAGGAAGGGGGCCGGGCGTGGTGGCTCATGCCTGTAATCCCAGCACTTTGGGAGGCCGAGGCGGATGGATCATCTGAGGTCGGGAGTTTGAGACCAGCCTGGCCAACATGGTAAAATCCCATCTCTACTAAAAATACAAAATTAAGGCCAGGTGGTGGCAGCGCACCTGTGGTCCCAGCTACTCGGGAGGCTGAGCACAAGCATTGAACCTGGAGGCGGAGGTTGCAGTGAGCCGAGATCCACCACTGCACTCCAGCCTGGGCGACAGAGTGAGGCTTAGACTCCATTAAAAAAAAAAAAAAAAAAAAAAAGCCAGGGCGCAGTGGCTCAAGCCTGTAATCTCAGCACTTCTTTGGGAGGCCGACGGGCATCTACAAGGTCAGAGATCAAGACCATCCTGCATAACACGGTGAAACCCTGTCTCTACTAAAAATACAAAAACTAGCCGGGCGAGGTGGCGGGCGCCTGTGGTCCCAGCTACTCGGGAGGCTGAGGCAGGAGAATGGCGTGAACCCAGGAGGCGGAGCTTGCAGTGAGCGGAGATTGCACCACTGCACTCCAGCCCCGGGTGACAGACAGAAAAAAAGCAAAACAAACAAAAAACAGTGGTGAAAAGGAGGTGAGCATATTCCCTTCTATTATCCATGAATTTTTACAATTAGTAGGCATTATTTTAATAATTAGCCCCACTGCCACTCCAGCCAAAAAGCAGTGGTGACAAGTCACTTTGCTCTCCCACATCTCTGTATCTCTCTCTCCAGCCATCCCTCTTAGCTCCTTCTCAGCCAGCGCCCCATCTCTCCTCCAGCACACCCCTAATCTTCCCACTCCAGGCTTTAAACTCTCTGCCATAGTTTCCTCCAAGTGTTGGTCAGCTACTCTTTGTAGGGGAGAAGAGTAAACTGTCCCAGGGGCCAACATAAAAAGAGAGCTTGGTTCTGCCTCTAATGTTTTGTTTATGGTGGTTCTCATAATACCTGTTACTTTCCCTCCAGCTGTTGTTTCCAGTTTTTTGTTTGTTTGTTTTGAGACAGAGTCTTGCTCTGTCACCAGGCTGGAGTGCAGTAGTGTGATCTCAGCTCACTGCAACCTCCGCCTCCCGGGTTCAAGCGATTCTTCTGCCTCAGCCTCCCAAGTAGCTGGGACTACAGGCGCATGCTACCGCGTCCATTTAATTTTTGTATTTTTAGTAGAGACAGGGTTTCACCACGTTGGCCAGGCTGGTCTCAAACTCCTGACCTCATGATCCGCCCACCTTGGTCTCCCAAAGTGCTGGGATTACAGGCGTGAGAAACTGTGCCTCGCCTTGTTTCCACCTTTAATGACACCTTGTTTAGGAAAACCTCCAAGATCATAACTGTGTGGCTTTGATTGAAGTTTTGCTCTGACCCTCTGCATCTTGACATTTACTAGGCAAAATATAACAAACCTATAGTGATATCTTCCCTCTGTATGGTACAAGGTGGCTTATAATGCATTCTCACTTGCATTATTTTATCTGAGCTTCTCCTGGGAGGTACGTATGACAGCTATTTTTCCCATTGAACAAAGAAACTAAGGCTCAGATAAGCTGCAGGCTGCAGAGCTTGCAAATGGTAGAACACGAACTGGAACCTAGAATTTCCAGTTCCCAGTTCAGTGCTTTTTGTACAATGTCTCATGTGTTTATACAGTTACTTCTTCAACATCGTCACGTCTTCTTTTGGATATGCACCTTCCTCTTCTTCTCAAATTATAAATAAGAATGAAATGACCTTATGTCAAGATCAGCACATCTGATCCAGCACCATTTGGCTGAAAGATTTATCTTCAGTGTCACCCTCATTTTTATTATAACTTTAGGCCCCCCTTTAGTTCTCATAATTCTCACACACACACACACACACACCCCATATGCAATTGCCAGATCCTACTCCTTGTTCCTGTTGCAGTATCTCTTCAAATCACTCCTCCTCCCTTCTCACTACCAAATTCTCCTCGCCTTTCCTGGGTTATCACATTTCTGAGAGCAAGATAAAAAATTTTCTCAGATATGTATAATAGAAAAAAATTACAAAGAAAATAACGTATAAAAAGCTGAATGTTTGGTAACTACTGTGGAACTTGCCTTTCTGCCATTAAAAAACAAAAAGCAAAAAAAAAAAAATAAAGTTGGGAAAATATGTGAAACAACTGTTTTCAAAGAGAAAACAGATAGTGCTGGACTATGAACAAATAAGACGAATCCTATATTGCACAGGCGTTCTGCCTGGGGCAAAGCCTCGATTACAGAACCAGAAGATTCTCACGTAGAACAGCACTGAACTGAGAAAACAGAGATCAGAGTGCAGAGAGGTTGAGGCAGAATTTAGGGGGAAAAGTACCAGACAGGAGGAAGCTACAAGGAGAAAGAGCTCCAGAAATCTGCATAGAGGTCTCCTGAGTGTTTGGCTGAATAGCAATCTGATAAAGGGTAAATTCCATTAGGCTAGGCAAACACCTGCCAGAGAACAATTACTTGAAATCTGTAGGTCAAAACATGTTGAGCTCACACAGGGCTAGAAATTCTTCCAGTTCCCACCGGTCAGAGTGGAGAGACCTCATTAAATATATGTGGCATTCAGTAAAGACCCAGGAGGGTTACCCTTAGGAGAGGGGCTAACCTGGCCATGGGTAAAGGCCACTCTAGCTCTATCCTTTAGAATGCTTTAAAAACAAACCTCAAAAAGATAAAGGGATCTGCAAGTAAATCAATTATCTAACAGAACAAAGCCCACCACTCTTTAAATAAATACAACAAAATCAAGCACTCGACAACATTAAATTTACAATATCTGGCATCCAATCAAAAATTACTAGCTATGCAAAGAAGCAAGAAAGTGTGGTCCATAATCCAAATAAAATGTATTCAATAGAAACAAACCAGATATAACAAAAATGATGCAACTGTCAGACAAGGCCTTTAAGATGACTATTATAAATATGCTCAAAGATTTAAAGTAAAATATGCAGATAGAAAGGAGAGAATGAAAAATATAAAAATAACCAAATGGAACTTGTAGAGATGATCAATACGATATCTGAAATAAACATTTCACCAGATGCAATTAACAGCAGATAAAATACTATTTAAGGTCAATGAACTTGAAGACATAGCAATAAGAATTATCCAAAAGGAAGCATAAAGATAAAGAGGTAAATATTTAATGTATAAAAGTTAAAACTTTCTGAAATATAATAAATATGAAAAGACAAAAACAGACTTGGAAAACTATGTACAATAAATATATGTACCTTGTCTGTATTATATAAGGAACACTTTAAAGTTGGTAAGAAAGTTCTTGAGATCCCAAAGACTAATGTATGCAAAAGTAAGTACAGGCCATTCACCTGGGATGAAATAATATCAGAAAATAAATGCAGAGGAGAACGTTTCAGCTCACAAATGATCACATAAATGCAGACAAAAATATCACCAAGGTGCTAATTTATAGCTATTACATTTACGAAAATTTAAAACATTCTAAACCTTATACCATCTGCCAGGATATTTTCTAAAAGAATAAAATAATTAAATGTAAAAAACAAAACCATAAAAGCCTTTCCAACGATGACTCAAAATCTAAAAGTCACAAAAGCAAAGATTGATAAGATAAATGATGAACTGGGAATAAATATTTGGCATTCATATTACAAAAGGCTAATCTCTCTAATATTTAAAGAGATATTATAAAATCTCTGAAATATAAAAATAACCAAATGGAACTTCTAGATAATAAATACAATATCTGAAATAAACATGTCACTAGACACAATTAATAACAGTTGAAAAAGAGATCCTTAGCCCAGAAAAATGGTGAAAGACATGCAAAGAGAGATCACAGAAAAGGAGCTAAAAATGGCTTTGATACACTTGAAAAGAGATTCAGCCTCACTCATAATAAGAGAAAAACAAAAGATACCAAAGTACCATTTTTCACCAGATTGGCAAAAATCCAATAATAACAATGGTAATAAAAGTAATGAACACTCTCTTGCTATATGCCATTCACTGTTCTATGTGGTTTGGACATATTAACTCACATGCTTAACATGTAGAAGATAATGGGGAAATCACCCTCTCATGTTATGAGTGGGTATGTTAGTTAGACATAGCCCACTACAGGCGGGTGATTTGGTGATATCTAACAAGATTGTGAATGTATACATCCTTCAATCCAGCAGTAATGTTTGTGAGAATTCATTATCCATACACTTGCATGCAGGCAAAATAATGTGTAGAAGATTAATCATTGCCTTGCTGTTTGCTTTTAGTAAAAGACAGGAAAAATAATTGTCTATCAGTAGATACATATGTCTATCAGTACGTTCATACAATGGAAGATTTTGCAGCTATCAAAAGAATGAGGAAGTTCTCTTGTGCTAATATAGAAAGGTTTCCAGATACAAACAAAAAAGATAAAATTAGTAAGTGTGTTTAGTATGCTCTTCTGCATGCATTCATTTTTCTGGTTTATTCATAAAGAAACTCTACAAGATATTTAAGAACCAAATACTGTGATCTCCAAGAAAGAGGTGTGTGGGAACTAGAAAGACGGGGACAGAAAGACCACTTTTCATTGTATACCTTTTTATTTATTCTAAAAACCGAAATAGGCCGGGCGCGGTGGCTCAAGTCTGTAATCCCAGCTCTTTGGGAGGCCGAGACGGGCGGATCACAAGGTCAGGAGATCGAGACCATCCTGGCTAACACGGTGAAACCCCGTCTCTACTAAAAAATACAAAAAACTAGCTGGGCGAGGTGGCGGGCGCCTGTAGTCCCAGCTACTCGGGAGGCTGAGGCAGGAGAATGGCGTGAGCCCGGGAGGCGGAGCTTGCAGTGAGCTGAGGTCCGGCCACTGTACTCCAGCCTGGGCGACAGAGCAAGACTCCGTCTCAAAAAAAAAAAAAAAAAAACCGAAATAAAACTAGTGTATAAGTTCTTGGAGACATTATATATTAGAACAATATTATGGAGAACAATTTGTCCTCCTCTAGAAACGTAAAAATATTCATGACCTTTTTCTCATTAATTCCTCTTCTAGAAATTTCCTCTCCAGAAATAATCTAATCAAAGAGGGAATGTGCAAAATGATTTTTAACTGTGTTACTAGTAAATGTAAAATTCAGAGTGGCTGAATTAATCATTGTAATCCACCAAATGGAATAAACAATTGAAACACATAGTTAGAAAAACCAAGATCTGGGTGTCTCCCAACACCCAGATCTTGGTTTGTAAATATCATTCTCCAAAGAAATCAGGGATCTTTGAGAAAATGGCTAACTCTAGGGGCTGGGGCAGGAAAAGTACAAGATGAGCCTGGAGCATCTCATGGTGCCAGAAATAAGAAAGTGCTAAAAAAATAATATCATCATAAAAGGATGGGGGCATGTTGCAGGGACATGCGGCTTCTGTGTCATGCACAGAACGTTTCCAATGGCCAAAGCTAGAACAATTTGGGCAACAAAATAAATATTGCCATATTGGATTGTAATCCAAAATATAAAGCATACATACCCATATAAATAAAAGATTCCGTAAATAATTAAATGGGGAGAAGAAACGAAAGTTCCTTACAGAATTCCAAATCATGTATGAAGATACTACCTCCTCCAGGAAGAGGAGCTCATTTTCCCCGCCCCTTTTGAAGGTGGACTGTACTTTGTGACTCACTTCCCAAAACAGAGGCGGCAGAGGGACGACCAGTAGAGAAACCTGGCCAGTACCTCCTTAAACGATTGATCCAGGCTCACATTGCCAGCGATGCCACATGGATATCCTGTGCCACTCATACGATGGGATGAGACAGGCATGTCGCCTTTGTCGTATTTTCCAGCAACACATAACCCCACACTAATCATGAGAAAAATATGAGATAAACCCAATTTGAAGGACACTCTTGAAAGTGCCTGATCAGTACTCCCCAAAGCTGTCGAGGTCATGAAAAATAAAGAACTGCAAAACTATCACGGAGACGAAGGAGACATGACAGCTACATGCACTGTGGTGTCCTGGCCTGGATCCTGAAATTTAAAAAGGATATTTGTGGAAAATCTGGCAAAATCCAAATAAATTCCAGAGTTTAGTTAATGGTAACGTACCATTTAGGTCAGGCACAGTGGCTCATGCCTGTAATCCGAACACTTTGGGAGGCCGACATGGGTAGATCACTTGTGCCCAGGATCAACGAACTTGGTTTGAGACCAGCCTGGGCAACAGAGTGAGACCTTGTCTCTACCACACACACACAAAAAAATACAGCTGTGTGCAGTGGCTCACATGTGCAATCGCAGCACTTCGGGAGGCTGAGGTGGGTGGATCACCTGAGGCCAGGAGTTTGAGACCAACCTGGCCAACATGGTGAAACCCAGTCTCTACTAAAAATACAAAAGTTAGTCAGGTGTGGTGGTGCATACCTGTAGTCCCCATTACTTGGGAGGCTGAGGCAGGAGAATCACTTGAGTCCAGCAGGTGGAGGCTGCAGTGATCAGGGAGTGCTGCTGGTGCCACTGCACTCCAGCCTGGGAAACAGAGTGAGACCCTGTCTCGAAAAACCAAACCAAAACAAAAATACAAACGTCAGCAAGGTGTGATGCATGCCTATAGTCCTGGCCACTCAGGAGGCTGAAGTGGGAGGATCGCTTGAGCCTGGGAGGTGGAGGCTGCAGTGAGCCAAAATTGTGCCACTGCACTCCAGCCTGGGTGACAGAGTGAGACCCTGTCTCAAAAATAAAAATAGTAACATACCAAGAGTGGTTTCTTAGTTATGACAATTGACCACAGTCATGTGAGATGAGAACATCAGGAGAAGCAAACAAAAACTCTCTGTTCTGTCTTCATTAATTCTCTGTAAATCTAAAATTATTCCAAAATAAAAAGTGTATTAAGAAAATACATTAGCGGCTGGGCGCGGTGGCTCAAGCCTGTAATCCCAGAACTTTGGGAGGCCGAGACGGGCGGATCACGAGGTCAGGAGATCGAGACCATCCTGGCTAACACGGTGAAACCCGGTCTCTACTAAAAAATACAAAAAAAAAAAAACTAGCCAGGCTAGGTGGCGGGCGCCTGTAGTCCCAGCTACTCGGGAGGCTGAGGCAGGAGAATGGCATGAACCCAGGAGGTGGAGCTTGCGGTGAGCAGAGATGCGCCGGCCACTCCACTCCAGGCGGGACAAGAAAGCGCGACTCCGTCTAAAAAAAAAAAAAAAAGAAAAGAAAATACATTAGCAACATGGAAAATGCTTATGATACAATATTAAATGAAAAGGATGACAGATACCTGCTCAGGGTAAAAAAGAAGACAAATGGGGAGAGAAGGAGGAAGTGAGAGTTGGCTCCCTCCTGCCTGTCCCACCTCATCTCAACTCCCTGACTCCAGTCTTGCTGATGCAGCTGCCCAGGAGTATCTGCCACTGTATTTCCTGCCAGTTCAAATCCCATCCCATCAGCTGTCATTAAGAAACCCTTAATGACACAGGTTTACAGGGGTGATGGCTCACACCTGTAATCCCAGCACTTTGGGAGGCCGAGGTGGGTGGATCACCTGAGGAGTTCGAGAGTAGCCTGGCCAATATGATGAAACCCCGTCTCTTCTAAAAATACAAAAATCAGCCAGGTGTGGTGGCAGGCGCCTGTAATCCCAGCTACTCAAGAGGGTGAGGCAAGAGAATCAATTGAACCCCAGAGGCAGAAGTTGCAGTGAGCCAAGATCAATCCATTGTACTCCAGCCTGGGTGACAGAGCAAGACTCTGTCTCCAAAAAAAAAAAAAAGAGAGAGAATGAGAAGGAATAAAAAGGATGAAAAGGAAGGCAGAGTACTGATGACATCTGATCCAGCCACACCTTAATCCTATTGACCTCAGACTTAGCTCTATGAGCCAATAAATCCCCTTCCTACTTTATTTTTGAAATTGTAAATTGATAATTTATAATTATATAAATCTATGGGATACAAAGTGATGTTACAATTTATGAATAATTAAATCAAGGTGGTTAACATATCCATTACCTCAAATACTTAACATTTTTGTGGTGAGAACATTTGAAATTTACTCTCTTGGCAATTTTGAAATGTACAATACTCTATTATTAACTATATTCACCATGCTGTGCAACAGAACTCAAAAGTATTTTTAAAATCCTCCTGTCTGACTAAAATCTGATGCCCTTTGAACACCATCTCCTCATTCCCCACAACCCCCAGCCTCTGTAACCACCATTCTGCCTTCTGCTTCTATGGGTTTGTTTTAGATTCCACATATATGTGAGAACCTGCAGTACTTGCCTTCCTGAACCTGACTTAATTCACTTAGCATAATATTCTCTAATTCCATCTATGTTGTCACAAATGTCAGAATATCTTTCTTTTCTGTTGTTGTTCTTGTTTTGTTTTGTTTTTTTGAGACTGAGTCTCACTCTGTCACCCAGGCTGGAGTGCAGTGGCGTGAGCTCGGCTCACTGCAAATGGGGAGAGAAGGTTCAAGCGATTCTCCTGCCTCAGCCTCCTGAGTAGCTGGGATTACAGGCACCCACTACCATGCCCGGCTAATTTTTCGTATTTTTAGTAGAGATGGGGTTTCACCATGTTGGCTAGGCTGGTCTCGAACTCCTGACCTCAAGTGATCCATCCACTTCAACCTCCTAAAGTGCCAGGATTACAGGTGTGAGCCACCATGCCTGGCCGAGAATGTCTTTCTTCTTTAAGGCTTAATAGTATTCCATTATGTAAGTATGCAACATTGTCTCTATCCACTCATTTGTTGATGCACAGTTAATTCTGTAACTTGCTATTGTGAATGGTGCTGCAATTAACATGCGGTATAGACATCCCTTCGACAAAATGATTTTAAACCTTTTTGGTAAATACCCGAAAGTGGGATTTCAAGATCATATGGCAATTTTATGTTTAGTTTTTTGAAGAACCTCCATACTGTTTTCCATATTGACCATGCTAATTTACATTCCCACCAACATTGTACAAGGGTTCCCTTTTCTCCACATTCTTGACAACATTTATCTTTCATATTTTTGATAAAAGCCATTCTGACCAGTGTGAGATGATGTCTCATTATGGCTTTAATTTGCATTTCCCTAATGATTAGCAATATTGAGTATTTTTCATTATATCTATTGGCCATTTATATGCATTCTTTTGAGAAATGTCTTTATCCTTGGAATGCAAGGAGGGTTCAACATATGCAAGTCAATAAATGATATGCCACATTAACAGAATAAATGACAAAAATCATATGATCATCTCATCAGAAGCAGAAAAAAATGTGACAAAATTCAACATCCCTTAATCATAAAAACAATCACCAAATGAAGTATAGAAGAAAGGTATCTCAACAATAAAAGCTATCCAGAGATGCTCACAGCTAACAGTGACTCCGCAGTGAATAACTGAAAGCCTTTCCCCCAAGATTTGGAACAAGACAAGGATGCCCACTCTCGCCACTTCCACTCAACATGGAATTGGAAGTCCTAGACAAAGCAATTAAGCAAGAAAAAGAAAAAGTAAAACAGTGAAGGCCTTTTATTAAAAGAAATAAATGGAATTTTTACTGTTTGCCAACAACATGATCTTATATATGGAAAATCCTGTCAAAAAAACTGTTAAAACGAATAAATACAATAAAGTTGCAGGATACAAAATCAACACACAAAAATCAGTAGCATTTCTATACACCAACAACAAACTATCCAAAAAGAAATCAAGAAATCACACTCACAAAAGCTACAAAAAATAAAATAAAATAAAATACCGAGGAACAGATTTCACCAGGAGACAAAAGACTTACACAATGAAAACTATAAGATGTTGATGAAATAAGCTGAATAAGACACAAGTAAATGGAAAGATATTTCATGTTCATGGTTCAGAAGAATTAATATTACTAAAATGTCTATACTACCCAAAGTGATCTACAAATTCAATGCAATCCGTATGAAAATCCCAACATCACTTTTCATAGAAATTTTTAAAAAATCCAAAACTTCATATGGGGCTGGACGTGGTGGCTTACACCTATAATCTCAGCACTTTGGGAGGCCGAGGTGAGAGGATCACCTGAGGTCAGGAGTTCAAGACCAGCCTAGCCAACATGGTAAAACCCCATCTCTGCTAAAAACACAAAAATCAGCCAGGCATGGTGGTGCTCACCTGTAATCCCAGCTACTTGGGAAGCTGAGGGACGAGAATCATTTGAAGCTGGGAGGCAGAGGTTGCAGTGAGCCCTGATCACACCACTTGCACTCCAGTTTGGGCCACAGAGTGAGACTCCATCTCAAAAAACAAAACAAAACAAAAATTCATATGGATCCACAAAAACCTCAAACAACCAAGGCAATCATGAACAAAAAGGACAAAGCTGGAGGTATCACACCACTGGATTTCAAAGTATACTACAAAGCTATAGCAATCAAAACAACATGGTACTGGCGGGAAAAAAAAAGACACATTGACCAATGGAGTGGAATAGAGAGCCTGGAAATTAACCTACTACTGTACAGTCAATTGACTTTCAACAGAGGTACCAGAATATGCAATAGGAAAAGGACAGTCTCCTTCAATAAATAGTGTTAGGAAAACTAAATTTCCACTTGCAGAAGAATAAAATTGGACACTGATCTCACACCATATACGGAACTAAAAATCAACTTAAAATGAATTAAAGATTCAAATGTAATACCAGAAACTCTAAACTTACTGGAAGAAAACACGGGAAGGAAAAACTACATGACACTCTCTGGGCAACGATTATTTGGATGTGACCCCAAAATCACAGGCAACAAAAGCAAAAATAGACAAATGGGACTATATCAAACCAAAAAGCTTCTGCATAGCCAGTGAAACAACCAACAGCATGCAGAAACAACTCAGATTGGGAGAAAACAGCTGTAAGCCATACATCTGGCAAGGGATTAATATCCAAAATACAGAAGGAGCTCAAATAACTCAATATTAAGAAAACAAGAAACCCAATTAGAAAATGAGCAAGGGACCTGAATAGACATTTCCACTAAAGTTTTTAAGACATAAACATACTTTGGCATAAACACTGTATTATATGCAATTACTTTTTGTAAAATAATTTTTGTAAAGCCATCAGCTATATATCCAAATGATTTTTCACCTGAGGTGTAAGACAGGAAAATGTTTAAATCAATACATAAATCAAATCATCTGCACTGGCATTGTTAACCTAGAAGCAAGTGGCTGCATAAAGAATAGTAAGAGCAAGGATATTTAGTCCATACTTTCAAATGGGGCTTGATGATTTGAAACAATAAAGTTGTTCACTGGCAGAATTTCCCACCAAGTCTGTATAAATTATGTGTTATTTGATAAAAGATAGCCACAATGAAGCTAATTTTTTTATCTTCAGTATTTGCTTTTAAGAGAAAAATCCCAAAGCTTGTAGGGATTTCTAATGCCAAAAAAGATGATGAAATGGGAGAGTATATTTAGCAATCACAGTGACTAAGCTCATGGTAACTGGCATATGTATAATTTTAGTCTGCATTCCAATTATTTAAACTGAGATGTTCTTGATCAGTTGAACATACTGTGAGTAGACTATCTCTTTCTCCGAGAAACAAGATGGACAGATCTTCAGAGAATGGCCCCACTGAAGCTCACTGGTAAATGAGCTTTCTCCAGATTTTGCTGATTTCCTGAGTTTTTCCGTAATTCCTCCGTGCCCTGGCCATTTTCTGATCATGGCCTTCCCGTTGCCCTTATTCCTCAAAGTTTGGCAAATTTTTCTTCGTTTTTTGATACAAACTGGAAACTGCCTTTGGTTTTATCTACTTACTGAACACAGATGCCATCTTGGGATTATACCGAGATTTGTGAAGTTATTCAAACAGAGCATCTTCCTGCCTTGTCCTCCCTCTTGCTGGAAAACAGCAGACTGTACCACCTGGCTTTCGGTTATGTTCCACAAAGATCAATGAATAGTTCCTTCAAAATAGAAGTCTGCAGCATTATTTATTAAAGTTCTCCAATTATAAATAGATTCCTCTGTAAGCAACACTCCACAGCAGTTGGAATCTCCTCGGACATGGGGACAATCACTGATGAAAACCAGGTAAGTGCAGCCATAAAAAAGGATGAGTTCGTGTCCTTTGTAGGGACATGGATGCAGCTGGAAACCATCATTCTCAGCAAACTATCGCAAGAACAGAAAACCAAACACTGCATGTTCTCACTCATAGGTGGAAATTGAACAATGAGAACACTTGGACACAGGAAGGGGAACATCACACACCGGGGCCTATTGTGGGGAGGAGGGATGGAGAGGGATAGCATTAGGAGATATACCTAATGTAAATGACGAGTTAATGGGTGCAGCACACCAACATGGCACATGTATACATATGTAACAAACCTGCACGTTGTGCACATGTACCCTAGAACTTAAAGTATAATAAAAAAAAAAAAAAAGAAAGAAAAGCAGGTACGTTTTGAAGATCTCCAGTTGAATGTTGCCTCAGTACCTCAAAAGCATCTTCAAATGCTTGACCCAGCTTGTCTCGTTCAACACAAGTTAATGCTTCACTAATAAACTGATGATTCCGTCCATCAGCGCCCAATCTAGCATGTACTTGTAGAAGTGGAAAGAGTCTTCCCCTCCTTTGAAACACCCACCTGCACCCCCCATCACCCACTTTAATTTTGTTAAAGCAGTTTTGAGTTGGGTTTCTGTCATCTGCTACTGAAAAGTTCCTGAGTAATTTATACCTGAGAATGAGATAATTTAAGTAACAGGCCCTAACATATGAAAATAGCTGAGATAATGTGGGGTGCAAAACAGAGAGGAGATAATTATTCCCATTCCTAAATAATTATTTGAAAATTTTTGTTATATAGTAGAAATGCAACTCGCTATCTGATGGTTTGTTAAATCTTTGGACACAGCCCCAAGAAAAATAGCAAGATATTGAACATTACCTGTGGCCTCAAATAATATTTTATGAGAAAAGCAGAAGTTCAGTCCAAGCTATACTATCTAAAAGCAGAGAGGGAATAATGAAACTTCATTTTTTTAGAAAAATCTTTATACCTATACCTTGCAATCCTTGAGGACTGGGAGTCAGAATTTGTAAAGGCCAGATTCTGCATCCTAAGCTAAAATGTGTGAAGACAAAAACAAAGAAATAAAGAAATACCATACTAAAATATTGGGAAAGAAATTGAAAAGGACACAACAAAATGAAAAGATATTCTAGGTTCATGAACTGAACTACTTAATATTGGTAAAATTATAATACTACTCAAAGCAATTTACAGATTAAATGCAATCCAATTACATTATCTACAAAAATAGAAAAAACAAATCTTAAAATGTACATGGAACCACAAAAGACCCCAAATAACCAAAGCAATCCTGAGCAAAAGGAACAAAGCTGGAGGCATTACACTACCTGACTTCAAGTTTTACTACAAAGCTATAGTAACCAAATCAGTATAACACTGGCATAAAAACAGACAGAATAGACCAGTGGGACAGAATAGAGAATGGACATGTAAATCCACACATTTACAACCAACTCATCTTCAACAAAGGTACCAAGAACATATAATGGGGGAAAGGATAGACTTTTCAATAAATGGTGCCAAGAAAACTAGATAACTATATGCAGAAGAATGAAACTAGATCCTTCTCTCGTACCATATACAAAAAAATCAAACCAAGATTGATTAAAAGATTAAATCTAAGACCTCAAACCATGAAACTACTAGAAGAAAACATTGAGGAATCACTCCAGGACGTTGGTCTAGGGGAAGATTTATGTCAGATCTCAAAAGCATAGGCAAACAAAGTAAAAAGAGACAAATGGGATTATATCAAGCTAAAAACTTCTGCATAGCAAAGGAAATAATCAACAAAGTGAAAAGAAACCCCACAGAATGGCAGAAAATATTTGCAAACTAGCCACCTGAGAAGCTGTTAATAACCAGACTCTATAGGGAGCTCAAACAACTCAATACCAAAGGAAAAAAAAAATCAAATTTAAAAATGGGCAAAAGATCTGAGTAGACATTTCTCAAAAGAAGCCGTACAAATGGCCAACAGGCGTATAAAAAATGTTCAACATCACAAATGATCAGAGAAATGCAAATCAAAACCACAATGAGATATCATCTCGCCCCAGTTAAAATGGCTTTTATCAAGAAGACAGGCAATAACGCAGGCTGGTGAGGATGTGGAAGAAAGGGAACCCTTGTATGCTGTTGGTGGGAATGTAAATTAGTACAGCTACTACAGAGAACAGTTTGGAGGTTCCTCAAAAAACTAAAAATTGAACTACCGTATGATCCAGGAATCCCACTCCTGGGTATATGTCCAAAGAAAGGAAATGAATATATCAAAGAGCTATCTGCACGCCCATGTTTATCGCAGCACTATTCACAATAGCCAAAATATGGAACTGATCTAAGGGTCCATCAACAAATGAATGGCTAAAGAAAACGTGGTATATACACACAATGGAATATTATTCATCTGTAAAAAGGAGTAAAATCCTGTCATTTGCAGCAACACAAATAGAACTAGAAGTCATTATGTTAAGTGAAATAAGCCAAGCACAGAGAGACAAATACCACGTGTTCTCACTCATGTGGGAGCTAAGAAAAGTGGATCTCATGAAGGTAGAGAGTAGATTGGTGGTTACCAGAAGCCAGCAAGGGTAGCAGAAGTAGGGGATTCAAAGAAGTTGATAAATGGATACAAATGTAAAGTTGATAGAAGAAATAAGCTCCAGTGTTCAATAGATGTGTAGGGTGACTATAGTTTACAAAAAGATACTGTACACTTCAAAATAGATAGAAGAGAAAAATGCAAACATTTCTAGGATAAAGACAAATATTTAAGGTGATGTATACAAATTGTATGAACATATTAAGTTATCGTGTGTACCCTGAAACTATGTAACTTATCCATCAATTTTTTAAATTGTTGAAAAAATGATAAATGAATAAATAAAATATTGGGTCTTGGATGAGCCAGAAAATTTGGGAAGTCTGATTCTCTCTCAAATATCATATTCTAGGTATTTTTTCCCAGACAAAAGCATCATACCCCTTATAAAAATGCATCCAGTAGGTTATAATCTTGGGGGAAATGCCACATTATATAGCTTCATTTTTTCGCTCTTGTCGCCCAGGCTGGAATGTGATGGCGTGATCTCGGCTCACTGCAACCTCCGCCTCCCAGATTCAAGCAATTCTCCTGTCTCAGCCTCCCAAGTAGCTAGGATTACAGGCATGAGCCAACACACCTAGCTAATTTTTTTGTATTTTTAGTAGAGATGGGGGTTCTCCATGTTCGTCAGGCTGGTCTCGAACTCCCGACCTCAGGTGATCCACCCGCCTCAGCCTCCCAAAGTGCTGGGATTACAGGCGTGAGCCACGGCGCCCGGCTCCCCTTCAAGTCTTTCACATTGTCCAAATCTGACAGCAAAGAGAAAGCATGATTTTGGGAGATGGGGAAAAGCCAGAATAGATTATTGGCAAGAAATAGAAACCACAAGGTGAGGATCAAGAGTCAAGGGCCAGGTTTAGACAAGATCTCTGGATGTGGTTATTATGCCATAGAATCATCAAATTCATGTCAACTGAGGTTTTAAATACTGGCTAAAAACGCCAAGCCCGGAAATAGGTGTAATTCTTCAGTCCTTCAGTAAATACCCAGGCTATTAAAGTAGGTCATTCCCAGAAATGAAATCCTCCTCGCATCTCTCTTAGAGGTGGCCATGGTGGACACAAAACATAGATATTTATCTTTGGAAGAAGGAGGTAGATCTGTTTTTGAAAATATATATAAAGTATAGTTGTATTTGAAGAAGCAGAGGCATTTTTGAAACTATATGTACAATTAGAATGATATGTGAATATATATACAACCAAAGATACAGGGGGTAAAATGAGGTAAAAAATCTACTATTATTCACTATACAGCACTCATTCTCAACTATCTTCTCAGATCTAAACTTTACTTTTCTGTGGAGAACCCCTTCCCTGTGGTGAGGACAGGGCCAACACTGACTTGTCACCATGATGACATCAGTGGGTACATGACCTAGACTCAGCAAATTATGCCACCCATAACATCGGCTACCATGATCATTTAAGACCTGGACATGAAATCTAAAGTAGGTTCTCCATGGACATTTTCTGAAAGGTATTAGAGAGTGGGCGTAATGGCTCACATCTGTAATTCCAACATTTTGAGAGGCTGAGGTGGGAGGATTGCTTGAGCCCAGGAGTTCGAGACCAGACTGGGCAACATAGGGAGACCTCGTTTCTATGAAAAATTTAAAAATTAGCTGGAGGCCAAGGCGAGTGGATCACAAGATCAGGAGATGGAGACCATCCTGCCTAAGACGGTGAAACCCCATCTCTACTAAAAATACAAAAAAATTAGCTAGGCATAGTGGTTGGTGCCTATAGTCCCAGCTACTTGGGAGGCTGAGGCAGGAGAATCGTGTGAACCCGGGAGGCGGAGCTTACAGTGAGCTGAGATCTCAACACTGCACTCCAGCCTGGGTGACAGAGTGAGACTCTGTCTTTAAAAAAAAAAAAAAATTAGCCAGGCATGGTGATGCACACCTGTAGTCCCAGCTACTCAGGAGGCTGAGGTGGGAGGATCACTTGAGCCTGGGTGGTCAAGGCTGTGGTAAGCTGTGATTGCACCACTATACTCCAGCCTGGGCAACAGAGCAAGACCCTGTCTCTGAATAAATAAATATAAAAGTAATTTTTTATTATACTTTAAGTTCTGGGATACATGTGGAGAACATGCAGGTTTGTTACATAGGTATACACATCCCATGGTGGTTTGCTGCATCCATCAACCCGTCATCTACATTAGATATTTCTCCTAATGCTATTCCTTTAAAATGAAAGGTATTAGGAAGATTTCTTTCCACTGTCAGTCAGGAGAGGAGATGGATGTGGTGCTACTGAAGGTCGCCTTGCCACTCTGCAGTAAAAGAAATCTCTGCAACTAATTTGAGGGAATCACAGCTGACAGATGTAAAGAGGACACAGAGCCCTCCTCACATTGTTAGAATTCCTGGAACTAAACAAATCACTCCTTTTACCTTCCAGCTATGTAAGCCTCCTCCTCAAAAAAAAAAAAATCATTTTTTGTTTAAGTTGGTGTTTGGTTTTCTGCAATTTAAAGCTTTAAAAATCCAACTCAGCAACAACAAAACACAACCCAATTTAAAAAGGGACAAAAGACTTCAACAGACATTTCTCTGAAGATATATAAATGGCCAAAAAACACACAAAAAGATGTTCACTGTCATTAGTTATTAGAGAAAGGCAAGTCAAAAGCACAATGAGATACCATTTTACACCCACGAGGATAGCCATTTCTTAAAAATAGAGAATAAATGTTGGTAAGGATGTGGAGAAATTGGAACCTTCATACATTGCTGGCGGGGATGAAAAATAGTGCGACCACTGTGGAAAACAGTTTGGTGATTCTTCAATAAATTAAACACAGAATTACCATACGACCTAGTAATTCCACTCCTACATACGTACCCAAGAGAACTGAAACCAGGTGTTCAAATAAAAACATTTCCATTTGTTTACAAAATGTTATACACCAATGAACACAGCAGCTCTATTCATAATACCCAAAAGGTTAAAACAATCTAACTGTCCACCAACAGATGAATAAACAAAATGTGTTTTGATATCATAAAGTTAAATGTTATTCACCCATAAAAAGGAATGAATGAAAAATACAACATGTATGACCCTCAAAAACATTATGCTAAGCTGGCCGGGCGTGATGGCTCACACCTGTAATCCCAGCACTTTGGGAGGCCGAGGCGGGCAGATCATGAGGTCAGGAGTTCGAGACCAGCCTGACCAACATGGTGGAACCCCGTCTTTACTAAAATACAAAAATTACCTGGGCATGGTGGCATGCACCTGTAGTCCCAGCTACTCGGGAGGCTGAGGCAGGAGAATAGCTTGAACCCAGGAGGCGGAGGTTGCAGTGAACTGAGATCGCACCACTGTGCTCCAGCCCTGGGAGACAGAGTGAGGCTCTGTCTCAAAAACAAACAAACAAACAAAATTATCCTAAGTAAAAGAAGCCAGACACCAAAGACCACATACTGAATGATTCCATTTATACGAAATGTCCAGAATAGGCAAATCCAGAGAGATAGAAAGCAGATTAGTGGTTGCCATGTGCTGAGAAGAGAGAGAAATGGAGAGTGACTGCTTAGTTAGCACTTCTGTTTAAGGTGATTTTTAAAAGTTCTGGACCTAGAGGTGATGGCTGCATAACATGGGTGAACAGGCTTAATGCCAATGAATTGTACACTTTAAAATGGTTAAAAGTTCACCATAATTTTAAAAACATAAAAGGACCTGACTAATTTAAGCTCCCTCTGCACCATGTAGTCAGGAACTAGGACTTAGAGCTGGCATCGAGTGGAAATTTGTCAAATAAAAATAGCTATCATTTCGGATTCTTAATGAGTCACCAACTGTCCTAAGTATTATTTTACATATTGTAATGAATGCTTTGTGAAACAAAAGCTTTTGTGGTTGTTCCTGATTATAAATTTTATCTTTTTTTAACTTTTATTTTAGGTTCAGGGGTACACATGCAGGTTTGTTGTATAGGCAAACTGAGTATCATGGGGTTTTGGTGTACAAACTTTTATCACGCAGCTGATAAGCATAGTACCCAATAGGTAGTTTTTGATCCTCAGCCTCCTCCCACTCTCCACCCTCACAAAGGCCTCAGTGTCTACTGTTCCCTACTTTGTGTCCATGTGTACTCAACGTTTAGGTCCTACTTCTAAGTGAGAACATGCAGTATTTGGTTTCCTGTTCCTGCATTAGTTCACTTAGGATAATGGCCCCCAGCTCCTTCCATGTTGCTGCAAAGAACATGATCTTGTTCTTTTTTATGGATGCAGAGTATTCCATGATGTATATGTGCCACATTTTCTTTATCCAGTATATCGATAATGGGCATTTAGGTTGATTCTGTGTCTTTGCTATTGTGAGTAGTGCTACAATGAACATATGAGTGCATGTGTCCTTATTGTAGAACAATTTATTTTCGTTTGGGTATTGATATGGTTTGGCTGTGTCCCCACCCAAATCTCATCTTGAACTGTAGCTCCCTTATATAATCCCCATGTGTCATGGAAGGAACCCAGTGAGAGGTAATTGAATCATGGGGGCAGGTTTTTCCCAAGCTGTTCTCATGATAGTGAATAAGTCTCACGAGATCTGATGGTTTTGGAAAGGGCAGTTCCCTTTACACACTCTCTTGCTTGCCACCATGTAAGATGTGCCTTTGCTCCTCCTTCACCTTCCGCCATGATTGTGAGGCCTCCCCGGCCATGTGGAACTATGAGTCCACTAAATCTCTTTTTCTTTATAAATTACTCAGTCTTGGGTATGTCCTTATAGCAGCACGAGAATGGACTCTTGCAGGTATATACCCAATGAGATTACTGGGTTAAATGGGTAGTTCTGTTTTTAAGTTCTTTGAGAGGCTCCACACTGCTTTCCACAGTGGCTGAACTAATTTACATTTTCACCAGCAGTGAATAAGCATTCCCTTTCTTCTGCAATCTCACCAGCATCTGTTATTTTTCAACTTTTTAATAATAGCCATTCTGACTGGTGTGAGATGGTATTTCATTGTGGTTTTGATTTGCATTTCTCTAATGATTAATGATATTGGGCATTTTTATGTTTGTTGGCCACATGTATGTCTTCCAAAAGCTTTTTTTCATAATGAAATTAAGCTTTTAGATTTGCTAGCCATTTGTTTTTAAGAAGAGAGCTTTTAAAGTACCTCAGAGTAGCCTTTAATTTGGGGAGGAATACAGTTTGGTCACTTACTTACACAAAAGCAAGAACCCACCTATTGTTCTAGAGAAAATAGCAGGATTTTCTTTTGTGGGGGTTTGGAGGGGTAGGGAAGATTAACAGGGAGCAAAAGTTTAAATGTTGGTAGAAAAAAGTAGGTGGTACCCCCCCCTTGCCTCCTAAAACAAGGACCTTCAAGAACGAACAGACTAAGGATCCGAGTGATTTCCCTTTGATTTTGTAACTTACTGACATATTTCTAATAAATTGGAATATCTCCAACTGAAGTAAGCTGGCCCTCAGATAACCCCAGAGAAATCTTAAGAGGGCCAGAGGTCTGGAATACGTGCACGAGGGCTAGGTTAACATAGAGGAGAACTTAGTCTGTATCTCATGCTTAACACCAGCCCTGACCAAGCACTTGAACTCTGAGCCCGCCTAGGTGAAAATGACTGCTTATATATGTGACCTGAAGGGATTTGAACACTTCTATGGGTTGACGCCTGACTGGAAGTAACGTTGGAGAGAAGAGGTAGCACACCCTGAGAATTGCTGACCTCGAAGTTGAGGTGATTCCTGAAACAGGGCCAACCTTTAAATAAGCTTCTCACCTTTCTATTTTCACCAACATCTCCAGGAAGTGATGAAGACAAAAACACCAGGGGACGATAGGGCATTTAGAGGACGAATCAACCTTTCTTGTTTCTTCCCTCACAGTCAGTATTAATAAAGACGAATTCCTTTAGACTATCACAAGAAGATACTGCAGAGGAAAGATAAAGCTTCTTGCAATTAAGAGGTCACAGTCATTATAATTTGAGCATGAAAGGACTGGATGAAGAGAGATGTGGCCAGAGTTCTAGTTCTTGTTTTGGAGGACTAGATGGTATCAGATTAACCCCTCTGCCAAAATTATTTATAAACTCTGGGCAAAATATAACAAACAAGTCTTTGAAGGGACTGGGGATAAACCTAAGCAGGCAGAAACTGAGCAGGGAACAGACAGTCCTCAAAATGAAGGAAGCACGTGAGATGAGCCTCACATTTACTAAGATGTTTCTCCTGAGGGACTTCCCAGCTTGCTGCTGCACACAGCGGAAGAGATCTCAAACAGAAAGCAGCAATGTTAGGGGATGTGGAGCCAGAGATTGGAGTTTGGGGCTTCCAGAGAAGCTGAAAATTGAGGAAATTCCCAGAAAACGGGGACCTATGGAGGGAAAACCCAAAATCTGCTTGCAAATCCCCTTCAAATCCTCAGCTGACTCCTAACCTTCATGTGCACAGGAGAGAATCTAAGGGATACAGCAAAAAAAACTAGCAGCTCGGAGGCAGCTGAGCATATTTTAGCAGCTTCCTACTCTTAAAGGCATCTGAGAAATCCTGTGGCCAGCCAGGTCCAGTTCTGTTCTGCCCATGAGCAGTAAATCAGTCACACTGACACAGGTTTTGCAAAAGAGAAGATTTATTTGCAGAGCTGCCAAGTAAGGATGTAGGAGAACAGCTCTCAAATCTGCCTCCCCAAAGGTAAGGCTTACAGATATTTCTGGGTTAGGGAAATGCGATGGTCTAAGGGTTGGGGAAGGTGATTGACAGTAGGGAAAAATGAAGTCACCGGTCTGTTCTGTGCAAGCAGAGCCGGAGTTCCTGGCATTTCACAGGACACACGTACAGAAAATGGCAGCATTAGCATGATCTGAAAGTAGGATTTTTGGCACTCTGACATCAAAAGGCCACCTCTTGGGCACTTGAACAGGCCCAGCTGATGCGCTGGTGGTCTCAACCAGTTTGAACTGAATGGTAGCTAGCCTAAGTTTCTAAAAGACAAGAGAAGTGACCATTACCATGGTGACCTACGAATGTTATCTATAAAGTAGCCAGAGAAGGTTACGTTTTAGTGTTCAGGGGGGAGGCCTTCAGCTACCACCACCATCAGCTTCATGGAGAAAGAGAAAACAAACTAAAAGCAAGCAATCGAAAGCAAGCAGGGCAGGCCAACCTGATCAAATGAGTCCCTGGGTTCCAATCCCTTATCTTTTGCATTTGTGTACTGAAATATTTATCTAGGAAATGAGGTGATGGCCTCGATTAGCTTCAAATCAATTATGAAGAGTAAAGGAGTAAAGAGGAAACAAGATTGGCCATGTGTTGATAATTATCAAAGCTGAATCATGAGCAAACACCTCCTCATATAAATAGTCCTTAAAAATCAGATTGCTTACAGAATAGCAATGGTTGGACTTACAGTTAACTTCTCAGGTGTCTCGAAACATCTATGGAAAGCAGAACAGTGAAATGACACCTTCTAGGAATTGTGCGCATGTGTGAGGACATAATGTCTTTGTTTTGTCCCCAGAAATTCCTCAATAATGGAAATTCTAAATTATATATATATTACATATATATAATTATATATTATATATTTATATATAATTTATATATATTTTTTGGAGACAGAGTTTCACTCTGTTGCTCAGGCTGGAGTGCAATAAGTTTATAAAAACGGTTGAAGATAACGATGAAAAATATTGTGTATAAAAATTTAGAATTAAAAGCAGACTCAAAGAGGTACCTGTGCACCAATGTTCAGAGGTATCGTTCACAATAGCCAAAAGGTGGAAACCAGTCGAGTGTTTGTGGATGGATAAATGGATACACCAAATGTGATATATACAGAGTGGAATATTAAGCCATAAAAAGGAATGGAATTATGATACATCCTAAAACATGGATGAACCTTGAAAACATGTTAAGTGAAATAAACCAGACACAAAAGGATAAATGCTGTGTGATTCCACTTATATAAAGTACCTAGAATGAGTGAATTGTTAGAAATAGGAAGTGGATTAGAGATTCTCAGGGGCTGAGGAAAGAGGAGAATGGGAAGTTACTGTTTAACAGGTATAGAGCTTGAGATGAAGTTCTGGAAACGGACAGTGGTACTGTTGCACAATAATATGTACATAATGCAACTGAATTGAACACTTAAAATTATTACAATGGTAAATTTTATATTATGTATATTTTACCACAAAAAGTATATATCCACATATATAAACCACATACATATACAGATATAAACACACACACTATATATCTAGTAAATTGTTTTTCTTCTATCAATTGCAGAAACAAAAAACTGAAGGCAGAAGTATATCTAGGGAAAGTGGTTCACTTCATATTGATTAAATGTTCAATTCATCAGGAAGATATGAGTTTAAATTTGTGTGACCCTTATATAATCTCAAAACATATGAAATAAATACTGAACTACATGGGGAAGCAGACAAGACCACAATCCTAGCAGGAAATTTAATACACCTTCCTGAATAATTGATGGAACAAGTAGATGAAAAATCAGTAAGAACATAGATTTGAACACAATTAATTGACTTGATCAAGAGGACATTTATAGAACACAGCACCCAACACTGCGTACCACACATTCTTTTCAGGAACACGCAGGACCTTTACAAAGTGAATCACGCTGGACAATAAAGTCAGTCTCAAAGTTAGGAGACTGCAATCAGGCAAGACATGCTATGGGTAGTATGAGCAAACAAGCCAGACCTCAATAGAAATGACCTGTTTTGAAGATGGCATGATATTAACACAGGGATTGACAGGTAGAACTGGAATAGAAGAATGAGAGCCCCAAAACAGGCATATATGGACACTTCATTTTCAACAGAGGTGGTGTCACCAGCTGAGGGTAGTTGTCCAGGTTCTTGGCGTTTTGAACAAAGAACTGGACAAAATGGACAAAGCAAGGCAGCAAAAGCAGAGATTTGTTTTAAACGGAAGTACACTCCACAGGGCGGGGAGTGGGCTCATGCAAGCCGCTCAAGAGCCTTGGTTACAGAATTTTCTGGGGTTTCAATTCCCTCTAGGAGTTTCCCATTGGCCCCCGACCAGTCTGATTGGTTGCAGGAGGTGGCCAATCAGAGGTACTTTCATTTTTCAACTGCCAGGCAGAAAAAGGAAGGACAGCCACTGTCGCACAGAAAAAGGGGGGGTTGAAGAGTAGCCTCTGATATCCAGTGAGCATGAATGGGCCTTAGGTTTCCTGCCTCCAGACCCTATTCTCCTGCCTCATTTCCCCCCTGAGAGACATGATCCCCGTAAGTCTTTATGTGAAGCAGAGGGACTGATGGTCTTTCTGTAACTGCTTCATACTGACTTGACTGACAGTCTCTACCCATTGGGAATCACAGAACTCTCATCCTGCTCTGTCTAGTGGAGACAGGGTAGTTTCTTGATGACCAGGGGTGGTGAATTCATTTGGAACTGGCTGGAACCCTTACTGCACGATCATCTCCAGGCAAGAGGAAATGAATTTAGTTAAAAGATTTCATGGGAACTTCAGGAGGTGGATACCTATGCTGTCAGGAATGTGTGTTATAGAAATGAATTAAAATATTCTACTTAATTACTAGGAAGTGATTCCAGCTATTTGAAAGAAGGCAATTAATCTGCAAAAAGATACAAAAACATGACTGTTATCCAGCCTACAGTAACTATGCAACAAAAACACCAAGGAAAGCTGGTAGGCATTTATCTTTTGGCTGTCTTCTAAACAGGTACTTCAGGGCTGCCACAGGTTCACAGGTGTAGTGGCTGATGGGAACTTCAGGTTCCAAGTCCGGGGCTTCAGGTATCACAGACTTGATCCTTGAAAGGTGTATCCAACTATCTAATCCTAGTACTTTGACTGCAGAAGGCGTGGCCAGTATCACGGAAAACGGTGCCTTCCATTTGGGTTGTAATTGCTGAGCAGGTGACCCCTCCTTCCATGCTTTAACAAGCACCTTATCCCCTGGCCTGATTTGGGGTTGCTGGTTAGTTCCCATTGTGGCAAGCCTTTGCGTTCCAAACTTCTGTCAAACCTGCTGACATTGTCCTAGGTTAACTAGGTATTTTACTAAACCAGCTGTTTCGGAATCAGTAATTAGATCATTAGTTAAGAAAAGCCTTCTGTAATCCCAGCACTTTGGGAGGCCGAGGCGGGCAGATCACCTGAAGTTAGGAGTTCAAGACCAGCCTGACCAACATGGAGAAACCCCCATCTCTACTAAAAATACAAAATTAGCCAGGCGTGATGGTGCATGCCTGTAATCCCAGCTACTTGGGAGGCCGAGGCAGGCGAATCGCTTGAACCCGGAAGGCAGAGGTTGCAGTGAGCCAAGATCGAGGCATTGTACTCCAGCCTGGGCAACAAGAGCGAAACTCCATCTCCAAAAAAAAAACTAATAGCCTTCGTATAACATTTCATATGGGCTTATATTAATTTTTGCTCTAGGGGTATTACAGATTTTTAAGAGAGCTAGGGGCAGAAAGCTGAGCTAAGCTTCTGATGTTTCCTGATCAAGCTTAGCTAACAATTGTTTCAGAGTCTGGTTAGCCCTTTCTACTTCCCCAGAGGATTGAGGCCTCCATGCTGAATGTAAATAGTATTTGAGTCTGAGAGCCTTAGCAACCCCTTGAGTTATTTGGGAGATAAAGTATGGGCCATTATCACTTTGGAGACTCTGAAGTAACCCAGACTGGGGGATTCTTTCTTTTAAGAGAACCTTATAACCACAGTAGCCTTCTCTGATCTGGTAGGGTAAGCTTCGACCCAGCCAGTAAAGATATCTATTAGCACTAACAAAAACGTATATCCTCTGCCAGCTGACATGTGTGTGAAGTCTGATTACCCGTCTTTTCCTGGGTATGTTCTATCAGCGTCCTCTAATAGAACTCCCCTCTGGACTGGTTCTGTTAGAGGCATTCTGTGTCCTGGGCTGTTCCGTGCACACAGTGAGCAGGTTTGACAGACATGCTTAACCACAGAAGATCAGTGAGGCCCAGTGAAGAGCCTGTTAACCATGGCCAGGGTGGCTTCTCCCCTCATATGGAAAGAGTCATGCAGGGTTTTTACAATTCTCCATCAGGCTGCTTGAGGGAGATGTGGGTTTGATACCATATACCACCAGGATCCTTGTTTTTGTCCCCCTTGCTCCTTTATTAACTGTTTTTTCTGTGGTGTGTATTCAGGCTCCACTGGGGAATCACAGAAAAGAAGTCGAGCCGGAATCTGTTGGGATTGCACCCGGAGAACTACGGCTTTCGCTTCTCTATCAGCCTTTCTGTTTCCTTGTGCTGTAAGGGTTAAGTCCCTTTGATGCCCCCTACAATGAATGACAGCTACAGCCTTTGGCAGGTGTATGGCTTCCAAAAGCTGCAGAATTTCAGGCCTCTGCTTTATAGGGGAGTGTTTGCTGGTTAGCAGCGCCCTTCCTTTCCAGATTGTAGCATGAGTATGGCAAGGGTTACCTTGCCCCGTGGAACCTCCCTTACTTCATCATTTACTGCCTTAGTTATTCCCTTTCTCATTCCTCCAAGGAGAGCCTCAAGAAATTTAGCCCCGTTGTTCATTCTCACGGGAGCATTATAGTCCCAATTAGGATCACTTGTGGGGACTGTGTCTGGGCCCAGGTGATTGCCCTGAGGGTTTTGGGCAAATAAATCGTCTGCTTCCCGGTGGGCAGCCTCAAAAGATTCATTCCTTTTCAAAGAGGGTGCAGGAGGTTGCTAAAATGAACTGAACATTTCTCCATGAGAGATAAAGGCTAAGGTCGAAGTTTGGAATCCATCTGCTAATTTCCTGGGATTCTCAGAAGAGCTTCCTAGCTTTCCCTGACATTGTTGTATATCAGTTACAGAGAAGGGGGCCTGCACTAGGACTGGCCCCTGGACTCCTGCTGCTTCCTGAAGGGGTAGCGGGGCTGGAGGGAGAGGGGAATATGGTGTTCCCCTCCGAGTGTGAGGCGGACCTACTAGGGTTCAGTGTTTGGGTTTTAGCCTCAGGAGCACTTGGCAAGGAGCTACATGGGGGCGGTTATGTTCACCCTGAAAGGTTCACCTTATGAAGGGGGGTCGTCTATAATATCTAGTCCTGCCTTCGGACTTTCTTTGCGGGAATGATTAGGTTTTGGCGTGGGGCCGTGAAGGCCTGTACATATGGTATTTCTGACCATTTGCCGTGCCAGAAAACAGCTGCTGAAAGACTGAAAAAGAGAAGGACTCAGGTCCCTCACCCAAACCGGGTGGTGGTGATCAGGCGCTTCCACGTGGAAACCTTTCAGTTTCCCTGAAGAGTGGCCCCGACCAGAAACCTGGGGTTGCCTCCGTGCCTAGGCGCTGTCCACCGAGGGTCCCGAGTTGGAGAGGAAAAGAGAAAGAGGAAAAAGAGAAAAATAAATCCCAAACGTTGGGCTTACCTCCTGGCTGGTTCACCAAAATATGTTACCGGTGGAGGGTGGCTGGCCAGGTTCTTGGCGTTTTGAACAAAGCAATTGGACAAAACACACAAAGCGAGGCAGCGAAAGCAGAGATTTACTCCAACAGAGGACAGCGGGCTCAAGCAAGCAGCTCCAAAGCCTGTTACTGAATTTTCTGAGGTTTAAATACCCTCTGGAGGGCTCCCATTGGCCCCCGACCAGTCTGATTGGTTGCAGGAGGAGACCAATCAGAGGTACTTTCATTTTTCAACTGCCTCGCAGGAAAAAGGAGGGGTTGAAAAGGGATGAATCGGGCTTGGGTACCGAACCTAAGCCCACTTCAACCCCTCCTTTCCCTCATAAGCAGCATGAATCAGCCTTCGGCTCCCTGCCTCCAGACGCTATTCTCCTGCCTCAGTGGTAGTGTAGATCAGGCGAGGAAGTAGAAATTCTGATAGACAGTGCTGGGACGGGAAGTGTCCATATGGAAAAGAATGGAACTTGACATCATACATAAATAAATTACAAGTAGATGAAAGGTCTAAACATAAAAGGCAAAACTAAGCAATGCATATAGAAGTGTCAAACTACAAACATTTGCAAGGAAGTGATTGTCACACGTTTGGAGAGTGGTTACTAACAGGAAGAGGAAGAGGTTTATTGCAGGTAGGGGATGGAGTCGGGAGAGGGACTCTGTCCATAGTCTAACTCTGGGTTGTAGCTATCTGGGTACTTTTTAATTTGCTTTAAATTATTTTTTAAATTGTATATAAATATGGTGGCCTTTTGTATATTTTATACAGTCCATACTAAAAATGGTTAAGAAAAAAAACATGACATATTTATTTAAAGATAACCATCACCATAAGTTAAATCATTGAGTAACTTAAAGCTCACAAGTAATATTTAAGAATACCCAGAAAATTCTTGTCCTCCTAGAAAATAAATATAGCCAAAAAGAACAAGAGCCCTCAAAAGTCCAAACTGCACCGTTTGGTAAGTCCCCCACCATTTCACAGACCTTGGTCAAAGTGGAACATTCCACGGGGGTTCGGGCTGTGAGAAACAGCCTTCCTCTTATCCTATTCTGCTAGGAGAAAATGCAAGGAACACCACACTCCACCAGAACAAGGGCCAAACCTCCTGATCAAAGGAACATCTGATCACTATCCTGTCAGACAGCAAGCCGGACTGCCCAGGCCCCTCCCACCCACACCCGTAAGTACCCCGGCCTATAAGCAGCAGTGGGCACTGACATTAAGCTGGTCCCCACCTCTATAAGTTTGTCCTGGACATAAATGCCTGCGTTTGCTGTTGAGCCATTCTCTTTTCTCTCTCTCTCCCTCTCTCTCTCTCTTTCCTTTTCTTTTTTTTTTTTTTTTTTTTTTTTTGAGATGGAGTTTCGCTCTTGTTGCCCAGGCTGGAGTGCAATGGTGCGATCTCAGCTCACCGCAACCTCCATCTCCTGGGTTCAAGCGATTCTCCTGCCTCAGCCTCCTGAGTAGCTGGGATTACAGGCATGCGCCACCACGGCCAGCTAATTATGTATTTTTAGTAGAAATGGAGTTTCTCCATGTTGGTCAGGCTGGTCTCGAACTCCCCACCTCAGGTGATCTGCCCGCCTTGGCCTCCCAAAGTGCTGGGATTACAGACTTGAGCCACTGTGCCCAGCCTGTGTGTCTTTCTTTAACCCTCGCCTCCGTTCAAAACCTAACAAAAAGCACAGGCAACAAAATTAAAAATAGACAAATGGGATTACATCAAACCAAAAGGACACAACTGACCAGCATTAACATTAAAACAGAGATCTTAAGACTGACAAAACAGACTCTTTGTAGCAACAAGATAATAAATTTCAACCTGACTCTAGTATAGCCTCATATGCCAGATAGTAGACCCTGAAAGAAATCAAAGGATTTCACCCCAAAATAGATTTCTTTGACATACTTTGAAATGGCCTTGCAAAGCTGTCTTTTGTGGGGAAAATCTACATTCTGTAGAGCATCCCCTTCCCTTTCCAGGTCTTTTCCTGATCCAGGAGAGATGAACTAAGAGTCTGGCACCTTTTTAGCTCTGGTAAGAGACATGTACCACCTATGCTCTCTGAAGTCTGCTGCCTGGAGACTTCATCTGCATAACAAGAACTGGTGCAAGACAGGAAAGCCCCCAAATTGAGGCTAAGCCCTGAAGGGGTCTTGGCTTCACCCAGCAAAGAATTCAAGAGTAGGCCAGGCGCGGTGGCCCAAGCCTGTAATCCCAGCACTTTGGGAGGCCGAGATGGGCGGATCACGAGGTCAGGAGATCAAGACCATCCTGGCTAACACGGTGAAACCCCGTCTCTACTAAGAAATACAAAAAATAGCCGGGCGAGGTGGCAGCGCTTGTAGTCCCAGCTACTCGGGAGGCTGAGGCCGGAGAATGGCGTGAACCCGGGAGGCGGAGCTTGCAGTGAGCTGAGATCCGGCCACTGCACTCTAGCCTGGGCGACAGCGTGAGACTCCGTCTCAGAAAAAAAAAAAAAAAAAAAAAGAATTCAAGAGTGAGCTGCTGCTGTTAAATAGCAGCTTTCAGTGAAGCAGCAGTGTACTAGCAGCAGCAGAGGTCCTCCTCCTTGCAGACCAGGGTTACCCCATAGGCAGTGTGCCCAGAGTAGCAGCTCAGAGGCAGGTCTGCACTCATACCCACTTCTAATTATATGCAAATTAAGGGGGTTATGCAGAAATTTCTAGAATGAGGGTGAGAGCTTCCCAGTTGTCAGGTCATTGCCATGGAAAGGGGCAGTAACCTCCAGGTGTTGCCATGGCAATGGTCAACTGACATGGCACACTGGCATATGTGTCTTATAAGGAAGTGCTTCTGCCCCACCCTACCTGCCCCGCACCCGGACCTGTTTTTAGCTAGTCTTTAACTGGTTTGGTGTCCTAGCCCCACCTCTAGAGTCAAGTCCTGCCTCCCACCTCAGAATCTTGGTCTTAACCCAGACAATTCCTTATCTTAACCCAGACAATTCCTTTCTATTGATTCCAGGTCCTTAGATAATAACAACTTGGCTGGGTGCAGTGGCTCACGCCTGTAACCCCAGCACTTTGGGAGGCCAAGGTGGGTGGACACCTGAAGTCAGGAGTTCAAGACCAACCTGGCCAACATGGTGAAACCTCATCTCTACTAAAAGTACAAAAATTAGCCGGACGTGGTGGTGCACGCCTGTAATCCCAACTACTCAGGAGGCTGCAGCAGGAGAATCACTTGAACCTGGGAGGTGGAGGTAGCAGTGAGCCTAGATCGTGCCATTGCACTCCACCCTGGGTGACAAAGGGAGGCTCCGTCTCAAAAAAAAATAAAAATAAAAAAGATAACGTAACTCTTTCAACCAATTTCCAGTCAGAAAATCTTTCAATCCACGTATGACCTGGAAGCTGGTACCCTGAGTTGTCCCACCTTTTCAGGCTGAATTGACGCCCATCTGACACGTATTGATTGGTATCTGTGAACTTCTGTCCCCCTAAAATATATAAAATCAAGCTATGACCCGAGCACCTTGGGCACATGTTCACAGGACCTCCTGGAGCTGTGTTGTGGGCCTTGGTCACTCATTTGGCTCAGAATAAACCTTTTTAAATATGTTACAGTTAGTTCTTGTTGTCAACAGCCTCCTGTCACTTTCCCTTGAGAAGACACGCTTTTGGAGAATACTCCCAGTGCCCACCTTTCTTGTGCCAACTAAGAAAACTTCTCTTCATCATAACCTGCATTCTCGTGGAGAGTCGCTTGTTACTCACCAGGCAAACAAACCCTGGTTTTCCAGGTAACAGTCGGTCCTCTGTATCCACAGATTCCACCTCTGCCATTACACAGGGCTAAGTGTATGTAAAACCTGTCATTTAGAGCCATGTGATTTAAAGAAAATTATCTCACTCATGGATTTGATGGGTGCTGATACGCACCTGGCTATAAGCTATTGGTGTATCCACAAGCTCTTTGGAACAGAAACCCAACTATTACAACAGACCCCGAAATTTTGTGAGCGCTCAAAAATTTCTGCTCGAAAAATAGATTCTCACTTTCTGCTTAATTTTTCTGTAAATCTAAAATTTCTCTAAAGTCTATGAATTTAAAACCTATATACTCTGGCAATGGGTAATATTGTCTTTAGGAAAAACTGGTAGTCAGTGGTTCCTTGTTAAGCAGTTACAAAATTTAAGTTATGGCATTTCTGACTTCAATTCTAAGAAGCAAAACTAAAGTAGATGTGTTTTGCTTTAGAAAGAATGTAAGGAAAGCTGATTTGTGAAGTAAGTACTTCCTAAATGAAGATGAATTCCTGTTTAGATAAATCAGGAGAGGAAGTTAAACTGAGTGAGCGTGGGAAGGAAAAAAAAAGATTCCTTTGAGAGATGTGCTGTTTGAGCATAATTGAAAGTGACTGAGATGTACAATAATGAGGGAACCAGGCAATAATTCATTAATGGAGGAGCAGCATTACTCTAAACAAATATTTGCTTTTACATAATTAACCAAACTAAAATGATCTGAATGGAAAAGTAGTTTGGAGTATTAACTATGTACATGATTACTCTCAAGCAGATTACGGGCATAAATGGCCGTTGTATTTCACGTAACTGCCCATCAATAGCTGTCAAAGGAATCTCAACCCTCCACTGACCACAGTTCAGATAGACTTTCCATTTAGATGCCTGTTTGGTGCCTCAAGGTCTTAGACATTGCCGAAATGACAGTTGTCCTGGATATTTCCAGGAACACCAGTTATTATGCTCAGAATGTTATGATAACTCTTCTATTTATTACCTACAGCTAACAATCTAATGATGGTTATTTTATAGTGTCTCTGGAAATTGGAAAGGTAATCATAACTTCTACAGACAGAGTGCAGTGAGACTTAAAAGAAAAAGGCCTGAATTATATAATTAACAAATATCCATTTTTAAGCATAAAATCCTTTGGGTTTTTTTATTATTTTGGGTAGTGTTAGGTACATAGCTATGAGAAGGTATCCCAAGCCCGTTTTCTCCTCCCAGTCTTGTGTCCTAAAATTTTCCTAATGTGTCAAGAGAGTGTCACTATAGCCCTGTGACTTAGTAGATATCGCACTAATGAGATATTGACTCAGGATGAAGCTGGGAGAAAGTAAAGGAATGCCTAAACCAGAGATCTCTGCCAAGATTCACACCACCACCTTTCAAAACTTTGCAGCCTACGAAGAGCCAGATATTGCATAATCCAGATCATGTTTTCCAATATTGTCAATGGAAAATCCTAAAGTAAGAGATTCTCAGAATCAGAGATACTACTTCAACCTAGATTCTTGTCTCAGTGTGGATGATAAAGACAAACAGGTTTAACTCTGACTTGGTACTTTCTTCCATGTTCCTAAGCTATAATATAAATATGCAATACTAGAAGGTCATAACTATCCACAATAAAATGTCAATGCATTTATTTATTAATATGCTTCATTTCAGACAGAATTAACAATCTTATTCTTCTGACACATAGCACTTAGTGAGCCCCGTGAATAAACTCTTGAGGGAACCTTAATCAGACTCTGACTAAATACAGGTTTTGACAGATGTCTTAGTCCATTTTCTGCTGCTATAACAGACTATCACCCACTGGGTAATTTATAAAGAATAACAGTTTATTTGACTCACAGTTCTGGAGGCTAGAAAGCCTAAGTAATATGGTGTCAGAATCTGACAAGGACCTTCTTGCTGCATCAACCCATGGCAGAAGGGCAAGCAAGCACACAAAAGAGAGTGAGAAAATGGGGACATAATTCCCACGATAACTAAGCCACTCCCATGATAATGTTAATCTATTCATAAGGGCCAAGTTCTCATGACCTAATTACCCTTTAGAGGTCCTATCTCTTAATACTATCATGATGACAATTAAATTTCAACATGGGTTTTGCAGGAGACATTCAAACTATAGCAGCAGGTATAAGCAGGTTTAAGTCAAAAGTCCATTGCTAGCTATGACTTACTGATGGGAGCCATTGAAACAGTTACACACATAGGAAACTACCTTGTTTTGACTCTTCAAGACATTTTGTACCAGATTATATTGGATTATACGTAGGGTGGAAGCAGGTTTTTGCATGCCCTCACTTGCCTTACATATTTCCTATGTTAGGCTCTTCTGTGAAAACTTCTTGTTAATTTTTTAAATCTGACACTTACTGAGTAACTCTACATTTTTGCACTTCTCGTTTCCAGTAATCCATTTTATCTCTGATTATTTCTTTGTCTTCATTACTGCCGTTTTATTTTAGCCTTGCAATCTATTTGATCTTTTCACTAATATTTCTTAGCCTTTTTTACTCATTTTCTATAAATTCTAGGTCATGCTTCAGCTACTTTGGTACCCCTTTAAATTCTTTAGTTTCTAATAAGCTTTTCAGAATTCCTAAGGATAGCTAAGTAATTAAACATTAGAAAAAGTGCCTTTAATTGTTATAAACAATCACTGTTATGTCACCTATTAAATGTAAACATTTCCATAAGAACCAGTGTAGTTTTTTCATGATCACTGGAAACTTGCCCATTTGTGGGCTAGAGTGGTCATGTGAAAAACTCAACAACGAAACCATTTCCCATTTTACAATTTTGTTTTTTGGGAAATTTGTTAAATTATTAGATTATAAACCATATCAGACATACAAAAAAGTATAAGCATTTTATATGAAGAAATTTCATAAGAGTAGTCTCTTGTTACTCTTTTTATCATCTTACGCTGAATGACTTTCTTATTTTTTCTATTTAAAAGGTTTGGGAGCCAAATGCTTTTGTAGGGGTATTAAATAAAATGTATAGGAGGTCATTGGTTTTGACTGAGCTCCTATACTAAGCCCAACAGACCAAACCAAAATGGAGTCACTCATGCTACAGGTCCACATCATCAACACAAAGCTAAGTTGTTTATCTGACCTTCCAAGAAATCAGGAGAGTGAGACATAACAGTCAAATACCCAAACAACCCAATTTTAGCTGGTATGATAAGGAAGTCCACTCTGCTTTAATCTTTACAAGGGAAGTAACTCTGAAACAACCCGTCTACCTTTTATTTTCTATTTCTGCTTTCCTCAGCCATTTTCTGCCTATAAAACCAACCACCTCTGTTCAGCTCATCAGAGCACTCATTCTATTTTGTACGATGAGGTGTTACCTTATTCTAGAATTCTAGAATGGCAAATAAAAACCAGTTAAGGTCTCTAAATTTGTTGTAATTTTGTCTTTTGTTTTTTGATGGGGGTTAGCCACTTTTGTATCCTCTGATAATATTTTATTGTGTACAACATGTACACCTGTACACCATTCTCCTTCATTTGTTTACAGATATGGCAATTTTTTCTTCATGTCAAAAATATCTACGTCTATTGTAAAAAAAAAAAAAAAAAAAAAATTAAGTAATTTGGATGAACCGAAAAGAAGAAAAATAATATAAAAACTATACAAAATTCTACCACCTTGAGGTGTTTCTTTTTTGTATACTTCCTTTTGTATAACCAGGGAGGAGGCCTACACTGCTTATTTCTCCTTATGAAGGAATTTCCCCTCGTATAACTCCTGTTGCTAATGCTGCCTTATTGTGTACCACGTGGCCCCATTCCACGAGTCACGCAAATCACACTGATGATGAAAACCTACCTATATTAGTCAAGGTTTAGTCAAGAAAACAGACACCACCCTAGACTTTTCAAACCAAATAAAGAGGAACGTTAATAAGGAAATCGGTTACACAGGAAATGGAAAAGCTGAGAAGCCAAACACAGGATGGGGTGATGAGGCAACTGAGAGGTCGGCAGCAGCCAAAAGCAACGGCCACGCTGGAACTAAAGGGTCAACGGGAGAAGTCAGTTTCATCAGAGCACGGAAGCTGAGGCCAAACCAAAAGAGCCAGAACTAAGGAGAGGGTATTTCCCCCATGGGAGCTGGAACCACAGAGCGAGTGTTTGTTTGGGAGGAACTGGAGACACACAAGAAAAGCTGTCACAGAAAACAGAGAAATAGGGGGCAATATCCTAGCCTTTCCCCTCCTCCCACCCTCCAGTCATCTGCTATCATCTTTCTGTGGCCAAACTTACCCAGAAGACTTCAGGCAAAGGAAACGATGGGAGGTGGGGTGGGATGGGAGTAAGCACAGGCAGCTGGCCAACAATTGTCTAAGAGTAGCCCCTGAATTGACTGGCCACACATCACCTATGGCATAGTCTTGCCAAAAATGTTTAAGCTGAATCTAATCATGAGGAAATAATCAGGCAAATCCATATGGAAAGACATTGTACAAAACAACCAGCCTAGACTCTCCAAAACGTCAATGTCCTAAAAGACAAAAGAGGACAGAGAACTTATCTAAATTAAAGAACATAAGGGAGGCTCATGCCTGTAATCCCAACACTTTGGGAGGCAGAGGCGGGAGGCTCACTTGAGCCCAGGAGTTCGAGACCAGCCTGGGCAACATAGTGAGACCCCATCTCTACATACAAAAAAGAATCAAAAAATAAGGCGGGAGGATCACTTGAACCCAGGAGGTCAAGGCTGCAATGAGCCATGATCAAGCCACTGCATTTCTACCTGGGAAAGGGAGGGAGATCCTCCTGTCTTTCAGAAAAACAAAACATTAGGGAGACATGGCAACTAATTTTGATGTGTGATCATAGATTAAATATTGGATCAAAAAAGAATGGCATATAAAGGGCATTATGGGGCAATTGTGGAAATATGAATATAGTTAGTACACTAGATAGTTGTATATACATGTTAAATTTCTTGAGTGTGGTAATTTGGTTGTGGTTATGTAAGAGAATGCCCCTGTTCTCAGCAGATACATGCTAAAGTATTTAAAGGTAAAATGTCATGATGTCTTCAACTAACTCCATATATATATGTCATATATATATATGTCACAGAAAACAGAGAAATAGGGGGCAATATCCTAGCCTTTCCCCTCCTCCCACCCTCCAGTCATCTGCTATCATCTTTCTGTGGCCATATATATATATGCATGGAGAAAGAATGTGTGATCAAACAAATGTGGCCAATGTTAAAATTGGTGAATCTAAGTGAAGCATCAATAGGCATTCATGGTACTGTTCTTGCAACTATCCCAAAGGTTTTTTTGTTTTTTTTTTTTTTGTTTTTTTTTTGAGACAGAGTCTCACTCTGTTGCCTAGGCTGGAGTGCAGTGGCACAATCTCGGCTCACTGCAACCTCCGCCCCCCGGGTTTAAGGGATTCTCCTGTCTCAGCCTCCTGAGTAGCTGGGATTACAGGCGCCTGCCACCACACCCAGCTAATTTTTATATTTTTAGTAGAGACGGGGTTTTACCATCTTGGCCAGGCTGGTTTGAACTCCTGACCTCGTGATTCACCCACCTCGGCCTCCCAAAGTGTTGGGATTACAGGCATGAGCCACTGCGCCCGGCCCCAAAGGCTTTTCAAAATAAAAACACAGGAAAAAAAAAAAAATAGGATGGCCTTTGACCTCTGACCACTGACACAAGGTAAGGAGATGAATTCAACCAACTGTTCTTAGGAATTTAAACCTAAACACAGAAAAAGAATTTGCTACTTAGCAATAAAATTGGAGGTGACAGAAAAACATGTAGAGTTCAGCTACAGCAAACTAAAATTATGTACACACCAAAATTATGAGATGGAAAAAAAGATACGGCAAGTTGTTTACAAAAATAGCTGCCACAAATGCTCCTCATCTAGTAAGCACTTCTCCCATCATGAGGTGAAATCTATGTCTCCCTGCGTTCTAGACTGGCCTTGTGACTTACTTGGACCAACAGAATGCAGAGGTGACATGGTGCCAGTTCTTGACCACCAAGAGGCTTGACATCTTGCATTCTCCTTCTCTTGGAGCCCTGAGCCACTATATAAAGAAGACTAACTGCCCAGGAAACAACAGATGCTGGAGAGGATGTGGAGAACTAGGAACACTCTTACACTGTTGGTGGGAGTGTAAATTAGTTAAATCATTGTGGAAGACAGTGTGGCGATTCCTTAAGGATCTAGAACCAGAAATACCATTTGACCCAGCAATTCCTTTACTGGGTATATACCCAAAGGATTATACATCATTCTACTATAAAGACACATGCACACGTATGTTTATTGTGGCACTATTCACAATAGTAATGACTTGGAACCAACCCAAATGTCCATCAGTGATAGACTAGATAAAGAAAATGTGGCACATATACACCACGGAATACTATGCAGCCATAAAAAAGGATGAGTTCATGTCCTTTGCAGAGACACGGATGAGGCTGGAAACCATCATTCTCAGCAAACTAACACAGGAACAGAAAACCAAACACTGCATGTTCTCACTCATAAGTGGGAGCTGAACAATGAGAACACATGGACACAGGGAGAGGAACATCACACACCGGGGCCTGTTGGGGGGTGAGGGGCTAGGGGAGGGATAGCATTAGGAGAAATACCTAATGTAGGTGATGGGTTGATGGGTGCAGCAAACCACCATGGCATGTGTATACCTATGTAACAAAACTGCATGTTCTGCACATGTACCCCACAACTTAAAGTATAATAAAAGAAGAAGAAGAGGAGAAGGAGGAGGAAGAGGAAAAGAAGAAGAAGAGGAGGAAGAGGGAGGGGAAGGGGAAGGGGAAGGGGGGGAGGAGGAGGAGGAGGAGACTGACTGCCTGCTGGAGAGACTGGTCTGGCCAGTCCTTTGCTGTTGTAGACACCTGTGCTGAGCCACACATGTGAGTGAAGCCACCCAGACCCTCCAGCCCCAGGCAGGGTGGCCCAGCCAACACTACAGGGAGCAGAACCAAGCTGTTCCTGTCAATCCCTTCCCAAAGTTCAGCATTGTACGCCAACAAATAAGTAGTGGTTGTTCTTTTAAGACAATACATTTTGGGGAGATGCATTATACAGACAATTCCCAACCCACAAGGGTTCAACTTGGTATTTTTCAACTTTAGGAAGGTGCAAAAGCGATACACATTCAGCAGCAACTGTACCTCAAGTACCCATACAACCATCCTGTTTCTCACTTTCAGCATCATATTCAATAAATTACATGAGACAGTCAACACTTTATTATACAATGGGTTGTGCGTTAGATAATTTGGCCAACTGTAGGCTAATGTAAGTGCTCTGAGTACATTTAAGGTAGGTGAGGCTAAGCTACTTTAGCCTAGGTTAGGTGTATTACATGCATTTTTCACTTAACGATATTTTTGACTTACAATGGGTTTATCAGGACACAGCCCCATCATAAACACAGGAGCGTCTGTATAGCTAATAGGGAACAGAGCAGACAGACACACAGAGATGCCTGCAGGAAATGCTAAGTTTTACTATTCCAGTTCCTTCCTTGCGTAGGCTCAAAACAACTCCTACCCTTTCTGAGTCAAACTGAGCAAGTCTCTGTTGCTTACAGCGAAAAAAGAGCCAGAGAAAAAAATGGCTCTTCCTGGCTGCTCTGCCTATGGAGTAGCCGTTCTTTTATTCCTTTACTTTCTTAATACACTTGCTTTCACTTGAAAATAATAAAATGTAGGGCCCGGCGCGGTGGCTCACGCCTGTCATCTCAGCACTTTGGGAAGCCAAAGCAGGCAGTTCATGAGGTCAAGAGATGGAGACCATTCTGGCCAACATGGTAAAACCCCGTCTCTACTAAAAATACAAAAATTGGCCGGGCGTGGTGTTGCACATCTGTAGTCCCAGCTTCTCGGGAGGCTGAGGCAAGAGAATCGCTTGAACCCGGGAGGCGGAGGTTGCAGTGACCCAAAATTGTGCCACTGCACTCCAGCCTGGCGACAGAGCTAGGCTCCATCTCCAAAATAAATAAAATAGGCCGGGCGCGGTGGCTCATGCCTGTAATCCCAACACTTAGGGAGGTCGAGGCAGGCGGATCACGAGGTCAAGAGACGGAGACCATTCTGGCTAACATGGTGAAACTCCGTCTCTACTAAAAATACAAAAAGTAGCTGGGCCTGGTGGCGCGCGCCTGTAATCCTGGCTACTCAGGAGGCTGAGGCACGGGAATTGCCTGAACCCTGGAGGCGGAGGTTGCAGTGAGCCAAGATCGTGCCACTGCTCTCCAGCCTGGCAACAGAGCCAGACTCCGTCACAAAAAAATAAATTAAATAAATAAATAAATAGTCTCTTCTTATCCTTTCTCTTTGCAGGTATTTTTGTTATCCAAAGATTCTGAATAAATATCTCTTATTTCTACTTGTTTCATTGACTTCTCCTTTTATTGAGTAACAACACCTGATTTTGAGACAGAGTCTCTCGCCTGTCGCCTAGGCTGGAGTGTGTGCGCCGGATCTCGCCTACTGCAAGCTCCACCTCCCAGGTTTACACTCCATTCTCCTGCCTCAGCCTCCCGGGAGTAGCTGGGACTACAGGCGCCTGCCACCTCAGCCCCGCTAAGTTTTAGTAGAGACGGGGTTTCACCGCGTCAGCCAGGATGGTCTCTCGGCTGGAGTCCCGGACCTTTTGTGATCCTCACTGGCCTCGCCTCCCCAAAGTGCTGGGATTACAGGCTTGAGCGACCGTGCCCGGCCAACACCTGATTTTTAAAATGGTTTGTTGTAAAATGCATCATACAAACAGAAGGATGGATAAAATTTTAAAAGTAATGGCAAATTAAAAGTAATGGCAAAAGCCACAATTACTTTTGCACCAACCTAATATTATAATAATAAGGTAAATAATCATCCACCCAGTTTAAGATATAAAACATAACCAGTCCTTTAGAAACCTCTGCTTATCCCTCCCCAACTGTGGTCTCTTCTCCACCCACAGTGATAACCACGATGATGACTTAATGTTAATCATTCTCCTATTTCCTTTACAGTTTTCCACCAATATATACATCCCTAAACAGCATGACTCAGTTTTGAAAAACTGAGCAGCAAGCACCAATCTAGAAGAATAAGGAAAGGGTGATGTTACCACTGTTTGAGGAAGGCTCAGGAGAAGATAAACTGAACGGCCTCTCGGTCATTGTCTGGCTTCAGCTTCCCTAAGCATTTATAAGAGCCTTTTATGGGAAAATCATTGAGTCAGATGGTGAGTAACACTGGGAGTCACCGGGCTCAGCACAGGTGAGACATACGGTGGCACTGGAGAATGGGCCGGGTTTTAGATGTTTGACAAGGACATAGTCAGAAGGAGATGGCTGTTCTGTATATTCTGCTCATCACGACTTCCCGTCCACTTCCCAGAAGAGGTCAAGGCAGAACATTTCTAGACAACACCCACAGCAGATCAAGTATCAGAGCATTGGAGGAATGAGCAGGAACTTTATCAGCATGTGGACAAAATAAGGTCAGTACAGAGGAAAAATCTGGGCCAGACTCTGGGTATTGAGTCCTTGATTTAAAAGTTAGCGTGATGGCAGTGGGGACGGTGGTGATGGAAGCCCTCAGTGTGTCTCTCCTTGGAGTCCTGGTGTCCCGCTTCTTCAGGCTGGACGTGTTTCCTTCTGCACCTAGTTCATAACTGTCATTCTGGACTCTCCCATCACCCTTACCCTAGAGTCCCTTCACCACTCTCCTGTGTTAGATTCCTACCTGTTGTGCCCCATGTGTTCCTTCTTGGCTTGTCCTCTCATTCAAGAAGCACAGCCTCCAGTAGCCCCTTAAGAAAGAATGCATGTGAAGTAAATCTTGCATATCTGAAAATGCCCTTATTTTACACTCATATTTGGTTGATAGTTTAGCTGGGTACAGAATTCTAGGCTGGGAATAGTTTTTCTTAAGAATTTTGAAAAGCACTGCTCTGGTGTCTCTTGCCTCTACCATTGTTTATCGAAGCCGGCAAAACCAAAGCTGATTCCCGATCCTTTATATTTGATCTTCGTATGTACCCTCTCCCTTGCTCTCTAAGCTTTTACAATCTCTTGGACTCTGTGTTCTGAAATGCCATGACAATGTGTCTCCACAGGTCTTTTTTCATCCATTTTTCTGGGCACTTGAAGAACTCTTTCAATCTGGAAACTCATGTCCTTCATGAGTTTTGAGTAAACTTTTCTGTATGGTTTTATTGATGACTGCCTCTCCTACATGTTCTTTTTCTCTCTTGAACACATATTATTCAGATATTGAACACGCCAGTCTTAATCTCTAATCTTCTTTATCTTTGCTTTCCTATTTTTCATCTCTGTGTCTTCTTGGGCGATTTCCTCAAGTTTATCTTCCAACTCTTCTGTTACATTTTTCAGGTCCACTCTTTGCTTTAATTTTTAAGGGCCCTTTTTCCTTCTCTTGAAATGTATCGACCGGGCGCGGTGGCTGAAGCCTGTAATCCCAGCACTTTGGGAGGCCGAGACGGGCGGATCACGAGGTCAGGACATCAAGACCATCCTGGCTAACACGGTGAAACCCCGTCTCTACTAAAAAATACAAAAAACTAGCCGGGTGTGGTGGCGGGCGCCTGTAGTCCCAGCTACTCGGGAGGCTGAGGCAGGAGAATGGCCTGAACCCGGGAGGCGGAGCTTGCAGTGAGCTGAGATCCGGCCACTGCACTCCAGCCTGGGTGACAGAGCGAGACTCCGTCTCAAAAAAAAAAAAAAAAAAAAAGATGTATCATGATCTTATTCTGCTCTTATAACACGGGTACAATCTATTCTGTACCTTTCCAAGTATATGAATAGTAGACTTTTAAAGTTTTTATATCCTTGTTTATTCTATGGGGTTGTTTTGTTTTTCTTTACTTTTGTTTTGGGCTTTATAGTCAAGGTCTGAAGCAGCATCTGATTCTTCTTTGAAGAACTGCTACCTCCCATATTCTCAATCCATGTGAGTGAATTGCATCATTTGCTAATTCTTTCAACTTAAATAAGAAACTTGTGATCCCCCTACACTTCAGCTCTGAAAAACTCTCCTACTCTGTTTCAGGGGAGGTAAATTCAGATTTTAGTTCTGGCCTCTCTCCCATTGCAATAGCTTTGAATAAAGACTTCCTTGCCTACTTGATTTTATCCTGTGCAATTTTTGCGTTGACATCTATATGCAAAAAAAAGAAAGAAAGAAACTTGCTTTAGTTTGGATGTTTGTCCCCTTCAAATCCCATGTTGAAATTTGATACCTAATGTTGAAGGTGGGGCCCAATGGGAGGTATTCGGGTCATGGGGGTGGGTCCCTCATCAGCAAATTAGTGTCTTCCCTCAAGGGTAAGTTCTTCTTCTATTCATTACCAGGAGAACTGATTGTTAAAAAGAGCCTGGCATGGCCTCCACACCTTGCTTCCTTTCTCACCATGTGATCTCCGCACATGCTGGCTTCCCTTCACCTTCTACCATTAGTAGAAGCAGCCTGAGGCTCTCACCTAATGCAGATGCCAGTGCCATGCTTCTTGTAAAGCCTACAGAACCATGAGCCAAATCGGCCTCTTTTCTTTAGAAATTACCCAGCCTCAGGTATGCCTTTATAGCAACACTAAATGGACTAAGCCAATAATTAACCTGCCTGACCTTCAGTTTCTTCATCCATACAATGAGGGTGGATATGGCATCTGTTTCAGTAGGATTGCCAAGAGAATTTAGTGAAATAATACAGAGGACACAGATTATGTGTTCTTTTCTGGCTTAGGAAGGTTAAATTGCTTAAAGTTACACATCAAATCCTGGGACTTAGACTCATAATCTGACACATAGTCAATACTCAATCAATTTCAGCTATCATTATTATGACATAGTTCAAATGGGACTCACACCTCCTCTCAGTTAAAGAGAGGAGTACATGAGCCAGACCTGGCCAATGAGATTCAGCCCTAGGATTTTTGCTAGAATGATTTGAAAGGAAATTCTCTTGTCCTGTTAGATTATTAAATTGGTAAAGCATAATCCCAGAGCTGCCGGTAGCTCTCTTTAACAATGCTTTTAGAGAGTCTATCTGAAAGTAAAGCCAAACCAAGAGATGGAAACAGATTACTGAGGATGAGGCTGGATGCAGTCTTACCTGAAGACATTTTGACCCTGGACTTTCCAGTATTATGAATCAATATTTTCCTTTTCTTTCTCTTAAGCCATTTTTAGGTGAGTTTTCGTTACTTGCAATAGAAAGAATCCCTTGTAATGCAAAAAAAAAAAAAAAAATACTGTTTTGAAACTATGTATTTCACTGACTATAACATTATCATATATTCATGTTATTAAAACTATTCTTCAACATTATTTTGTGTCTGGTATTTTATTTTATGAAGTCCATATTAGTGGACAGATACATTGTTATGAATTTTCAGTATTATAAATAACACTGAAATGAATATCCTCATAGCTAAATTTTTGTGAATATCATGATTGCTTCCTGAAACTAAATTCCTAGAGGTGGAACTTCTGGGTTAAAAGTTGCATGAAATATTAAGAGTTTTGTTATATATAGTAAAACTGACCCCTTGAAAGGTGATACCAATTTTTGGTTTCACACCAGAAACATATAAGAATGCCTATTTTCTCCATCCATTGCCTATAGTTGGTAGTATTTCTCTTAAAATCTCCACCAAGTTAGTAACCTATGCACAAAAATGGTACCTCACTTTACTTCATATTTATTTATTATCTACCGTGCATAGATTTTTCATTAATTTGTGCTAGATTCAGTTTGTTACTATTTTATTTAGGAATCCTGCATCTATATTCTGAAATTGGTTCTTCTGGTACTCTAAGTGCTCAGGCTTTTTTCTGGTTTTATACAATAAATTTTAAACATAGAGGTTTGAAGATGGAAAACCTGGGTTCGAGTCTGAATTCCACAATACGATGTGGAACCTTGGGCGATTTAATTTTCCTAACCCTGAAGAAGAGTAACGCAGTGGAAAGTGAGCCATTAAACCCCCGCAGAACCTGGAAAGGCTCAGCCCTGGGAGGTTCAGGGTGGAAAGGTGAGCCACAGAGCCAAAATCAAGGGGGTGCTTAACAGTGTGTCACAGAGGATCAACCACCAAATCCCCTCCTACCCCACACATGCAGGTGAAAAAACTGTTGTGTATACTGACTGTGGTTGTGGTTACATGAATCTATACATGTGTTAAAATGTGTAGAACTGTATACCAAAAAGCTAATTTTATTATATGATAATTTTTTAAAAATTTTTAAGAGGCATAAAAAAAAAAGAATACCAAAGGAAGGCTAGGGAGGTGTTAGATTTTAATAGAGACAAGAGACATGTCAATCAAATACAATATGTGACCCTGGATTTGAACCTGGATTCAAGGCACCTGATTTTATTTATTTATTTATTTACTGATATAGAGTCGCTCTGTGACCCAGGATGGAGTGCAATGGTGCACTCTCTGTACACTGCAACCTCTGCCTCCCAGGTTCAAGCAATTCTCCTGCCTCAGCCTCCCGAGTATCTGGGACTACAGGTGCACGCCACCACGTCTGGCTGATTTTTGTATTTTTAGTAGAGATGGGGTTTCACCATGCTGACCAGGCTGGATGTGAACTCCTGGCTCTCAAGTGATCTGCCCGCCTGGGCCTCCCAAAGGGCTGGGATCACAGGCGTAAGCCACCACACCTGGCCCAAAGTAACTAATTTTAAAAAGACATTTTTAAACACTAGTGAAAATATAAATGCATACTATTAAATGATATCATGGTATTATATATTACGATATGATAAATGATATGGTAGTTATGTATGAAGGCTGTGTATTTTTAAAGTCCTTATCAATTAAAGACACATACTAAAATATTCAAAGGTGAAATGACATGATGTCTGGGATTTGCTTTAAAATATTCCAGAATATATATATATACACATATATAGTAAATACATGGAGTACAACAGAATAAGAGTGGGATTTTTTTCTCTTTATTCACTGCTGTGTCTTCAATTTCTACAAGTTTGGGGGTATGTGGTAGATACTTAACAAATATTAGTTGAATGAATTAGTTGAATGAATTCATCTTATTGCCTGTCTCACAAACTGTGACTGTACATACCTTTACTGATGTCTCTATCTCTTAGCTCAACTATCACTCCTGACTTCTCCCATGTACAGTACTGCAAATGCTCATTGATGAATCCACGTCTAAAATCCTGCTCAGATAGAAGGAAAAGTCTTCACTGGTAAAGTTCAATAAGCAGAGTCATCACAAGTTTTCCATTTTCTTTTATAGTTTTCACTGTACATATGAGCCCATGATAATCTGGCCCCTGACCAACTTTGCAATTACACACTCCCACTGTCCCCTTCCGTGAAACCTACATCCAAGTCCCACAAAAAACTTACTGTCCGTCACAAGCACCTTGATATATTAAATTTCTGTGCCTTTGTACCTGGAGTTCCCTCTGCTTAGGATGCTCTTTTCTCTTTATACATCTGGTAGTGAGTTCTGTTCATTCTTCAAAATTCAGTCCAGGAGTGAAATCAGTAACAGGGCAGAATAGGATGCTCCAGCTCTCATCCCCCCATAGAAACACCAGTTAAGGCAGGCAGTGACAGATAAGAATCATTATGTGAGAGGCCTGGAGTCTGGCTGAGGTTCCAGCACCCCGCTGGAGCAAATCAACCCAAGAGTGGAAGCATCGAAAAGGGTAAGAAGTGCAGTTCCACTTTACCTGCATCAGCCCTCCCCCAAGGAGGCAAAGCTTGTGCTGAGAGAAGCTCCTTTGGCCTTCAATCTCTCCACAGGGGAAGGTAAAAGCATAGTGAACACTTGGCTTCCCTAGACTTGAAGAACATTGCCCAGGAGGCTCACTTCTGTCTCCCTGCCCAGAATACAGAGGGTCAGCATGACTGATCATCTAGGAACAGGGAGAAGGGAATGGAGTGCACAGCAACCAGCATGTGGTTTCAACAACCAACCACAGATGCTGCCAACTAGCTCACAGACTCCAGCAGGAGACTTGCCCACAAATCCCACCAGATGACTCACCTGAGGACCCTCCACCCAATGAGTCTACGCAACCTGCATGCCCCACCACCATGTATGGGGTCCAACACACCACTGTGCATGACCTACATTAACTGCTGCTGAGAGAACATGAACATTAACAACAGGCATGGATCTTAGCAGCTGGCTCAACTGTGCTGGACTTACAGGAAAATATCAAGCAAACTAATATACATATCGTAGAAATCCCAAAAGGACCAGAGAAAGAGAAACGCAAGGAAAGCTTATTTTAAAATATAATGACAGAAAACTTTCCAAATCTGTAAAGAAAACAAAAACAAAAACAAAAACACCCAGATCCATTAAGCCCAAAGAACTCCATATACATTGAGAATAAAGAGGTCTTCACCAAGATGCATTATAATCAAATAGTCAAAAATCAAAGACAAAGAGATAACTTTTTTCCTTTTGTTTTATTTTATTTATCTTTTACCTCCTCAAATTCCTTTTACCAGAGAATTTTTAAAGCAGCAAAAGAAAAACAACTCAATACATACAAAGAAACCTCCATAAGACTATCAGTGGGTTTCTCACCAAAAACCCTGCAGACCAAGATAGAGTGGAACGATATACTCCAAGTGTTGAAAGAAAAAAAACTGCCAACCAAAAACATACCCAGCAAAGCCGTCCTTCAAAAAGGAGAGAAAGACAAAGACCTTCCCAGACAAACCAAAACTGAGGAAGTTCATCACCCCAGACTTGCCTTACAAGAAATATGAAAGGGAGACCTTCAAGTTCAAATGAAAGGAACATGTATCAGCAACATGAAAACATATACTCACTGACTAAGGTAAGTATAGTCAAACTCACAATTCTCTAATACCATGATGATGGTATATAGTTGGATACACAATATAAAAAGCTGTAAATTGTGATATAAATAATAAAAATGTGAGGGGAGAAGTAAAAGTGTATAATCTTTGTATGTAATAAAAATTAAGTTGTTACCAGTTTAAAATAGACTATTATAACTATAGGACGTTTTATGTAAGCCTCCTGGTAATCACAAAAACAAAAAAAATCCTATAGTAGATACACAAAAGATAAAAAAAAAAAGAATCAAAGCATACCACCACAAACAATAATAATAAAGCCACAAAGGAAGACAACAAGAGAGGAAGAAAGGAACTACAATTAACAAAATAGCAATAGTAAGTCCTTACCTATCAATTATTACTTTAATGTATATAGACTAAATTCTCTCATCAAGAGGCATAGAGTAGATAAACGGAATTCTTTTTTTTTTTTTTTTTTTGAGATGGAGTCTCGCTCTCTCACCCAGGTTAGAGTGCAGTGACCTGATCTTGGCTCACTGCAACCTCTGCCTCCTGGGTTCATGCCATTCTCCCGCCTCAGCCTCCTGAGTAGCTGGGATTACAGGCACCCACCACCATGCCCAGCTAATTTTTGTATTTTTAGTAGAGATGGGGTTTCACTGTGTTGGCCAGGCTGGTCTTGAACTCCTGACCTTATGATCCACCTGCCTCGGCCTCCCAAAGTGCTGGGATTACAGGTGCAAGCCACCGCACCTGGCCGATAAATGGATTTTCAAAAATAAGACCCAACTATATGCTGTCTACAAGAGACTCACTTTTGATCTAAGGACACAAATAGCCTGAAAGTGAATGGATGAAAAACACATCCCATAAAAATGATAACCAAAAGAGAGCAAAGGTGGCTATACTTACATGAGACAAAATAGACTTCAAGTCAAAAACTGTCATAAGAGACAAAGAAGGTCATTATATATACTAACAAAAAGGTCAATTCATCAGGAAGACATAAGACAGCAATACATAGTAGAAGAAATCAATACCCCCACTCAACAATGGATGGATCATCCAGACAGAAAATAAATAAGGAAACAGTGGAATTAAACACTAGATACCAAATAGATCCAGTGAACATATATGTGACATTCTATCCAACAGAAGCAAAATACACATTCTTCTTAAGCCCACATGGAACATTCTCCAGGATAGATCACATGTTAAATAACGAAATAAGTCTTAACAAATTTACGAAGATTGAAATCATATGAAATACCTTTTCCAATCACAATGAAATGAAACTAGAAATAATAGGAGGAAAATTGGAAAACTCACAAATATGCAGAAATTAAGCAACACACTCCTGAAAAACCAATGGGTCAAAGAAGAAATTCAAAGAAAAGACAAAAATATCTTGTGACAAACAAAACCAAAAAAAAAAAAAAAAATACCAAAATGGGATGTATGGGATGCAACAAACGCAGTTATTGCAAGGAAGTTCACAGCAACAAATGATTACATTAATAAGAGAAAAGATCTCACATAAACAACCTAAAGTTACACCCCAAAGAAATATAAAAATAAGAACAAAGCCCAAAGTTAGCAAAAGGAATAATAAAACTTAGACCAGAAATAAATGAAATAGAGACTAGAAAAACAATAAAAAGAAATCAATGAAACAAAGAGTTGGGTTTTTGAAAAACACAAAATTGATAAACCTTTAAACTAAGAAAGAGATGAGATGTAAATAAAATTATAACTGAAGGATGAGTCATTCCAACTGATACCATGAAAATACAAAGGATCATAAGAGGTTACTGTGACCAATTATACACCAACAAATTGGGTAATGAAAAAATGGATAAATTTAGCCGGGCATGGTGGCTCACGCCTGTAATCCCAGCACTTTGGGAGGCCAAGGTGGGCAGATCACGAGGTCAGGAAATTGAGACCATCCTGGCTAACACGGTGAAACCCCGTCTCTACTAAAAATACAAAAACAAAAATTAGCCAGGCACGGTGGCAGGTGCCTGTAGTCCCAGCTACTCGGGAGGCTGAGGCGGGAGAATGGCATGAACCCAGGAGGCGTAGCTTGCGGTGAGCCGAGATTGCACCACTGCACTCCAGCCTGGGTGACAGATCAAGACTCTGTCTCAAAAATAAAAATTAAAAAAAGAGGATAAATTCTCAGAACTTACAACCTACAAAAACTAAGTCAGGAGAAATACAAAATCTGAACAGAGTACTAACAAAGACTAGATGGCTTCACTGGTGAATTCTACAAACCTTTAAAGAAGAATTAATGCCAATCCTTCTCAATTTTTTCCAAAAATTAAAGAGGAGGGAACACTTCTAAACTCTTTCTACAAGACCAGCGTTACCCTGATCCCAAAGCCAGATAAGAACACTACAAGAAAAGAAAAATACAAGACAATATCCCTGATAAACACAAATGCAAAAATCCTCAATAAAATACTAGCAAACAAAATTCAACAATACATTAAAAGAATAATACACCATGATCAAGTTAGATTTATTCCTGGAATGTGAAAGTGGTTCAAAATACACAAATCAATAAAAGTGATTCATTACATTAACAGAATGAAGGGTAAAAATGATCATCTCAATAGATGCAGAAAAGCATCTGACAAAACTTAAAATCTTTTCATGATAAAATCTCTCAACAAATTAGGTACTGAACAATGTAACACAACATAATAAGGCCATACATGACAAGCTCACAGCTAGCATCATACTTGACAGTGAAAGTCAAAAGTTTGCCTCTAAGACTGAGAACAAGACAAGGATATCCATTCTCACCACTTCTATTCAACATAGTACTAGAAGTCCTAGCCAGAGCAATTAGGCAAGAAAAAGAACGAAATGGCATCCAAATAGAAAAGGAAGAAGTTAAATTGTCTCATTTGCTAACATGATCTTATATGTAGAAAACCCTAAAGATTCCACCAAAAAAACTGCTAAAACTAATAAATGAATTCAATAAAGCTGCAGGATACAAAAATCAACCTACAAATATCAGTAGCATTTCTATACCCTGACAATAAACTATCCAAAAGCAAAATTAAGGTAACAATCCCATCTGCAATAACATCAAGAAGAATCAAATACTTAGGAATAAACTTAAATAAGGAGATGAAAGACCTGTACACTGAAAACTATAAAACATTAATGAAATACATTGGAAAGTCACAAATAAATGGAAAGATATCTGCAGGACAGTTATTTGGGGGGAGAGGGTCTTGCAATGACTTAGTTCTTCCCCGTTTATTGCTTGTAGTTCCCAAGAATAACTATAAAATGTGCTGGGAATTCACCATCGTGAGATAAGGAGTTGGCCAGAATAGCCCAGGTTCTATTCCAGTCCACCCTAGAAATAAGATGTCCTTCAGTGATTTAGCCCAGTATGTCATATATCCCAGGGTATTAAAAAAAGCCAGCCAGGTGCGGTGGCTCACACCTGTAATCCCAGCACTTTGGGAGGCCAGGAGTTCGAGACCAGCCTGGGCAACAGGGCAAAACCCCATCTTTACTAAAAATACAAAAATTAACCAGGCCTGATGGCACACTCCTGTAGTCCCAGCTATACAGGAGGCTGAGGCAGGAGAATCTCTTGAACCCAGGAGGCCGAGGTTGCCGTGAGCCAAGATCATGCCACTGCACTCCAGTCTGGGCAACACAGTGAGACCCTGTCTCAAAAAAAAAAAAAAAAGCCAGGGTAGGCTGCTTTTCTTGAGAAGGACCCTCAGCTGCAATACAGGTGGAGCACACACATGTGACACTCCATCCACCACAAGCAGCTTTCCAGAGACTCGGGGAATGCTTGCAGTAACACTGGGCTTCTGTTGTCCCTTGCTGCCTATCTGTAGGTAATAAATCCACTATATTTAATTTGTTGCATATGAGTGTGTTCAGTCTTACTGGACTCAGGGAAGTTGGTAATCAGTGAACAGTAAACCTATTCCACAAAATTCCATGTCCATGAGTAGGAAAAATCAATATTGTCAAAATGTCTCTACTACCCAAACTGATCTAAAGATTCGCTGCAACCCCTTTCAAAATTCCAATGGCATTTTTCACTGAAATAGAAGAAAAACAAAATCCTAAAACTTGTATTGAGCTACAAAAGACCTCTAATATCTAAAGAAATTGTGAGCAAAAACAAAAGAGCTGAACACAAACATTAAAAAAAGAAACTAGACCTCATTTATACCATACACAAAAGTCAACTCAAAATGGATTAAAGACTTAAATGTAAGACCTGAAATCATAAAAATGTTAGAAGAAAACATACAGGAAAGCTCTATGACATTGGTTTTGACGATAATTTGGGGGGTCCATCAAAATCCATATCCATTTTCGGACATGGTACCAAAAGCACAAGCAACAAAAGCAAAAATAAATAGGATTATATCAAACTAAAAAGTTTCTACACAGCAAAGAAAACAATCAACAAAATGAAAAGGCAACCATAGAATGGGAGAAAACGTTTGCATACCATGTATCCGATAAGGGGTTAATATTCCAAATGTATAAGGAACTCATACAACTCAACAGCAAAAAAAAAAACAACCTGATTTTAAAGTGGGCAAAATACCTGAACAAACGTTTTTCCAAAGGAGACATACAAATGTCCAACAGGTATATAAAAGGGTGCTGAACATCAGTCATCATCAAGGAAATGCAAATCAAAATCACAATGAGACCTAATCTCACACCTGTTAGCATGAGTATTATCAAAAATTCAAAAATAACAAGTGTCGGCTGGGCGCGGTGGGTCACGCCTGTAATCCTAGCACTTTGGGAGACCGAGACGGGCGGATCACGAGGTCAGGAGATCAAGACCATCCTGGCTAACGCGGTGAAACCCCGTTTCTACTAAAAATACCAAAAAAAAATTAGCCGGGCGTGGTGGCGGGCGCCTGTAGTCCCAGCTACTCGGGAAGCTAAGGCAGGAGAATGACGTGAACCCGGGAGGCGGAGCTTGCAGTGAGCGGAGATTGCACCACTGCACTCCAGCCTGGGCGACAGAGCAAGACTCCGTTTCAAAAAATAAAATAAAATAAATAACAAGTGTCGGTGAGGATGTGGAGAAAAGGGAACTCCTATACATTGTTGGTGGAAATATATATCGGTACAACTCATGGAAAATAGTGTGGTGGTTCCTCAAAAAATTAAAAATAGAACTACCATATGATTCAGGAACTCACTTCTGGGTATATATCTGAAGGAAACCAATCAGTATCTCTGGATGTGTGCACTCCACGATCACTGCAGCATTCTCTGCAATATTCAAGGTGTGAAAACAAATGTCCATTGATGGATGAATAGACAACAAAATTGTGGCATATATATATACACACACACATATATATATGATGGGATATTATTCAGCATTTTTAAAAAGGAAATGATTCCATTTGTGACCATCATATGGACCTAGAGGGCACTATTTTAAGTTAAATAAGGCAAGCACAGAAAGACGAGTATAAGATCTTACCTATATGTGAAATCTAAAATGGTCAAATTCAGACTGGGCGCAGTGGCTCACGCCTGCAATCCCAGCACTTTGGGAGGACGAGGCGGGCGGATTACCTGAGGTCAGGAGTTCGAGACCAGCCTGGCCAACATGGTGAAACCCCGTCCCTACTAAAAACACAAAGATTGGCTGGGCATGGTGGTGGATGCCTGTAGTCCCAGCTACTCGGGAAGCCGAGGCAGGAGAATCGCTTGAACCCGGGAGGCAGAGGTTGCAGTGAGCCGAGATTGTGCCACTGCACCCCAGCCTGGGCAACAGAGTGAGACCGTGTCTCAATAAAAACACAAGGGATGCAGGGAGGGGAAAATGAGGAGGTGGTAATTACAGGGTACAAAACTTCAATTATGCAAGATAAATAAGTTCTGGAAATCTACTATGTGGCATACTTCCGGTAGCTAACAATGCTATATTTTGTACTTAAAATTGCTAAAAGAGTAGATTTTATGTTAAGTGTTCTTGCCAAAAAAAAAAAAAAAGCACCACACATCATCATCATCATCATCATTATCACAGAGGGGGACAGGAGGAAACTTTGGGAGATGACGATGGGTTTGATGGTCATGTTGGTTTCCCAGGAATATATTTATCGGCAAATTCATTGATGCGTGATCATTAAATAGGAATAGCTTTTCATATCAATCATATCTCAATAAAAGTGGTTTTAAACTTTTTTTTAAGACTTCAGTATTAACTTCTCATTGAAAACTCCCCTGACTCTTCCAATCTCTGTGCTCCTAGGCTTCAGTCAGGATTCTTCTTTTCTTTCTTTCTTTTTTTTTTTTTTTTTTGAGACGGAGTTTTGCTCTTGTTGCTAGCCCAGGCTGGAGCACAATGGAGCGATCTCGGCTCACCACAACCTCCACCTCCCAGTCCCAGGTTCAAGCGATTCTCCTGCCTCAGCCTCCCGAGCAGCTAGGATTACAGGCGTGCGCCACCACCCCCGGCTAATTTTGTATTTTTAGTAGAGATGGGGTTTCTCCATGTCGGTCAGGCTGGTCTCAAACTCCCGACCTCAGGTGATCCGCCCGCCTCAGCCTCCCAAAGTGCTGGGATTACAGGCGTGACCCAGCACTCACACCAGACCCAGGCCATGCCAGTCAGGATTCTTACACACTTTATTTTTGTTGTTACTGCAAGGCTTCTTTTCCCAGTAGACAGTGGGTCATAATAATAATACTTATTATCATATACTAAACCAGTGCTTACTAGTTACTATTCCAATCATTTCACTCGTATTGACCTTTAATTTTCGCAAATATCATTCAGTGTAGGTACTTCTTTTCACAATTTACAAATGAAGCAACTGAGGCACAAAGATGAAATAGCTTTCCCAAGGTTACACATCTAGTAATAACGGAGACAGAATTGCAAACACGGGTCGTCTGGATCTGTGGTCTGCGCTCTTAACCACTATTCTACGCAGAACAGCCTCTCCACACAAAGTGCTGGGTGCTTGGCTGCAACCTCTGCCGAACGTCATTTTAAGGTTTGCCAAATGTATTTGTCTAAAGAATGCGTTTGGTCAGGCACGGTGGCTCACGCCTATAATCCCAGCACTTTGGGAGGCCGAGGCGGGCAGATCACCTGAGGTCAGGAGTTCAAGACCAGCCTGGCCAACATGGTGAAACCCCGTCTCTACAAAAATACAAAAATAAGCCAGGCATGATGGTGCGTGCCTGTAATCTCAGCTACTCAAGAGGCTGAGGTGGGAGAATTGCTTGAAACCTGGAGGTGGAGGTTGCAGTGAGCTGAGATCACACCATTACACCCTAGCCTGGGCAACGGAGAAAGACTCCATCTCAAAAAAAAAAAAAAAAAAGATATCAATTCTTCCTAGATTGATCTCGGCATCAATAAAAATCAAAACCTCAGACAGCTATTTTATAGAAGGGGACAAGCAGAATCTCAAGTTTAAATAGAAAAGTAAAAGATCTAGAATATCCAAAACAATCTAGAAAAATAAGAACAAAGTTGGAAGACTTATACTATCTGACTTTCAAGACTTAGCTAACTATAAAGCTAGCTCAGTAATAGATATTAATATATGAAACAGTAATATATATTATTAGCAAGAGTATTGGCATCAGGATAGACATATAGATCAATGGGACAGAGTCCAGAAATAGACCTACATGTATATAATCAATTGATTTTCAACAAAGGTATAAAGATAATAGAGGATAATCTTCACAAAAGGTGCCAGAATAATCGGATATCCATATGCAAAACAATGGCGCTCAACATCTCACACCATGTAAAAATAATTCAAAATAAATAACAAACCTCAGTATATGAATGGAAGCTATAAAACTTTATTTATTTATTTATTTATTTTTTTTTTTGAGACAGAGTCTCACCCTCTCTCCCAGGCTGGAGTGCAATGGCGCGATCTCAGCTCACTGCATTCTCCTTCTCCTGGGTTCAAATGATTCTCCTGCCTCAGCCTCCCGAGTAGCTGGGATTACAGGCACCCGCCACCATGCCCAGCTAATTTTTGTATTTTTAGTAGAGACGGGGTTTCACCATGTTGGCCAGGCTGGTCTCAAATTCCTGACCTCATGATCCGTCCGCCTCAGCCTCCCAAAGCTATAAAACTTTTAGACAAAAAACGTAGGAGAGAAATGTTGTGACTTTGGCTCAAGCCAAGTTTTCTTAAATAAGACACAAAAATACAAGCTACCAAAGAAAAAAAAAAAACTTCATCAAAATTTAAAACTTATTATCTTCAAAAGACACAGTTAAGACAATGGAAATTTCAAGTCCAACAAAGCTTTCTTTTTTAAAAGACAGCAAAAACTCAAGGCACTGACTGAGAGAAAAAAAAAATTGTAAAACATGTATCTAATAAAAGATGGTATTCAGAATATATAAAGAACTTCTACAACTTCATAACAAGAAGACAGCCCAATAAAAAAAAAATGAGGACAAATTTGTTAACAGACACTTCACTGAATAAGCTATATGAACAGCAAACAGGTACATGAAAAGATGCCCAACTTCATCAGTCACCAGAGAAACGCAAATTAAAACTAGAATGACTAAAACTTAAAAGACTATTAAAACCAAACATTGGGGAGGTTTGTAGAGCAAGTGGAACATCGCTGGTAGGAAAGTAAAATGGTACAACAGCTGTGAAAAAGAGTCTGACAATTTCTCATAAAGTTACACACACAATTACCACATGACTCAGCAATTCCACTCCTAAGTGTTTACCCAGGAGAAGTGAAAACAGTCCACACAAAGACCCAACAACATATGTTCATAACAGCATTAAATTACGTTCAAAGCAGCCAGGCGCGGTGGCTCATGCCTGTAATTCCAGCACTCTGGGAGACCGAGGTGGACAGATCACGAGGTCAGGAGATCAAGACCATCCTGGCTAACACGGTGAAACCCCGTCTCTACTAAAAATTCAAAAAATTAGCCGGGCGTGGTGGTGGGCGCCTGTAGTCCCAGCTACTGGGAGGCTGAGGCAGAAGAATGGCATGAACCTGGGAGGCGGAGCCGAGATCAAGCCACTGCACTCCAGCCTGGGCGACAGAGCGAGACTCTGTCTCAAAAAAAAAAACAAAAAAAAAAATTACGTTCAAAGCAGCACTGTTTCCTAAAGCCAAAAGCTGGAAACAATCCAAATGTTCATCAACAGGTTGATGAAATGGATGATCAAATTGTGACATTTCTATACAATGAAATATTGCTCAGCTACAAAAAGGAATGAACTTAAGATTAAATAGATTAAATAAGATCAAATAGAGGCACTTCTTCCTATACTTCTCACTAAGTATAGCTAAAACCATGGATATTATAGACAAAACAAACACTAAAAAGCTCTTAAAGGTGGAGAGAAGACAGAGCAGGTGGAAGCCTTGGGACCTTGGGAATGGCATGGCAGTGAGTCCCCTGGGTTTTCTTTTCCTCCTCATATATCTGGAACTGGATGCTGGAGAAACCACTGGAAAGACCAATGGGCACAAACCAAAAAAAAAAAAAAAATCCCCAAGAAAGCCTGGTCTCTCTGGCCAAAAGACCAGAAAGGAGTAATTTGGCAAGACAGAAAACTTTTAGACAAAAATCACACCATCCTGGCCAAACATCATGGAAAGAACCACAACCCTGTTACCATCCCATTAGCAAATGCTGAGTGGCAGCCTGGATTTCTACCCTCACCTGGCTGGGACAAGGCACATTTAAAATTCCCCCGCTGGGCTGGGTACAGTGGTTTAAGCCTATAATCCCAGCACTTTGGGAGGCTGAGGGGGGTGGATCACTTGAGGTCAGGAATTCAAGACCAGCCTGGCCAACTTGGTGAAACCCCGTCTCTACTAAAAGTACAAAAAAATTACCCGAGCATGATGGTGCACGCTTGTAATCCCAGCTACACAGGAGGCTGAGGCAGCAACATCACTTCAACTTGGGAGGCGGAGGTCTCAGTGAGCTGAGATTACGCTATTGCACTCCAGCCTGGGTGACAGACTGAGACTTTGTCTCAAAAAATAAAAAGACGTTTCAATGACCAATTATAAACACACTTGAAACACATAGAAAATGAAAACTATCAGCCGGGATATAAAAAATTTAAAAAGAACCAAATGGAAATTTTAGAACTGAAAAATAGAACAACCAAGGTAAAAAGCTCAGTATATGGGCTTAATAGCAGAATGGGGGAAACAGAGGAAAACTCAGTGAAATGCAAGACAGAATAGAAATTGCCCAATCTTGGCCTGGCGCGGTGGCTCAAGCCTGTAATCCCAGCACTTTGGGAGGCCGAGACGGGCGGATCACGAGGTCAGGAGATCGAGACCATCCTGGCTAACACGGTGAAACCCCGTCTCTACTAAAAAATACAAAAAACTAGCTGGGCGAGGTGGCGGGTGCCTGTAGTCCCAGCTACTCGGGAGGCTGAGGCAGGAGAATGGCGTAAACCCGGGAGGCGGAGCTTGCAGTGAGCTGAGATCCGGCCACTGCACTCCAGCCTGGGTGACAGAGCAAGACTCCGTCTCAAAAAAAAAAAAAAAAAGAAAAGAAAAAAAGAAATTGCCCAATCTGAACAACAGAAAGAAAATAGGAAAAGAAAAAAGAAAAAAAAGAATCTCAGGGACCTGAGGGGCTACAACAGAGGATCCAGAAATCACATCACTTTAGTCACAAAAGGAAAGGAGACAGGGGGTGGAGCTGAGAAACTATTCAAAAATATAATAAATGAAATTTCCCCAAATTTGGCAAAAGATCTAAATCTACCTTAGCAAACCCCAAACAGAGTAAACTCAAAGAAATCTATGCCAAAGACACATCATCATCAAATATCTAAAAACTATCCCAAGACAAAGAAAAAAAAATTGAAAACAATGGGAGAGGCAGACAACGTTATACCTTCAGGAAGAAATAATTTGAGTGACAGCAGATTTCTCATCAGCAATCACGGAGGCCAGAAGGAAGAAGAATAGCCTTTTTGAAATACAATCGCACATCACTTAACCATGGGGATACATTCTGAGACGTACATCACTCTGAGAAATGCATCACTAGCCAATTTCAGTGTTGTGCATACATCATAGAGTGCACTTAAACCTACGTGGTATAACCCACTACACACCTAGACTATATGGTATAGTCCATTGCTCAAAAAAACTGCACAGCATGTTACTATACTAAATATTGTAGGCAATTGCAACACAATTGTAAGTATTTGTGTATCTCAACACAGAAAAGGTACAGTAAAAGTATGGTATTAAAGATTCAAAATGGCACACCTGTACAGGGCACTGACCATGAGTGGAACTTGCAGAACTGGAAGTTGCTGTGGGTGGGTCAGTGAGTGAGTGGTGAGGGAACGTGAAGGCCTGGGGCATTGCCGGACACTCCTGCACACTTTATAAACATTGTACATCTCCCCTACACTAAATTTATCTTTAAAAACTTCTTTCGGCCAGGCACGGTGGCTCATGCCTGTAATCCCAGCACTTTGGGAGCCCGAGGCGGGCAGATCATGAGGTCAGGAGTTCGAGACCAGCCTGATCAACATGCTGAAACCCCGTCTCTACTAAAAATACAAAATTTAGCCAGGCATGGTGGTGCGCGCCTGTAGTCCCAGCTACTCAGAGGCTGAGGCAGGAGAATCACTTGAACCCGGGAAGTGGAGGTTGCGGTGAGCCGAGATGGTGCCACTGCTCTCCAGCCTGGGCGACAGAGTGAGACTCTGCCTAAAAAAAAAACAAAAAAACAAAAAACAGAAAACTTCTTTCTTCAATAATAAATTAACTTTAGCTTACTATAACTTTTTTACTTTATAAACTCTTTAATTCTTTTTAACTTTTTGACTCATTTATAGTAATGCTTAGCTTAAAACACAAACATATTTTACACTTGCACGAATTTTTCCTTTATATCCTAATTCCATAAGCTTTTTTCTATTTAAATATCTTTTTACTTTTATTTTATTATTATTATTATTTTTTTTTTTTTTTTTTTTTTGAGACGGAGTCTCACTGTATCGCCCAGGGTGGAGCATAGTCGCACCATCTCTGCTCACGGCAACCTCCGCCTCCCAGGGTCCAGCAATTCTCCTACCTCAGACTCCCGAGTAGCTGGGATTACAGGCACCCTCCACCATGCCCGGCTCATTTTTGCATTTTTAGTAGAGACAGGGTTTCACCATGCTGGCCAGGCTGGTCTCAAACTCCTGACCTCAGGTGATCCACCTGCCTCGGCCTCCCAAAGTGTTAGGATTACAGGCGTGAGCCACCGCACCCCACCTATATATGCAGGTTTCTTACAAAGGTAGATTACATGATGCTGAGGTTTGGAGTATAACTGAACCTGTCACCCAGGTGACGAGCATAGTACCAAATAGGTAGTTTTTTAACCCCTGCCCCGAGCCCTCCCTCCCCACTCTTGTATTCCCCAGTGTCTATTGTTCCTGGTTTTATGTCCATGTGCACCTAATGTTTAGCTCCCACTTATAAGTGAGAATATGTAGTATTTGGCTTTCTGTTTATGCATGAGTTTGCTTTGGATAATGTTCTCCACCTGTATCTATGTTGCAGCAAAGGACATGATTTCATTCTTTTGATGGCTGCATAGTATTCCATGGTATAGATGTACCATGTTTTCCTTATCCAGTCCACCATCGATGGGTACCTAGGTTGATTCCATGTCTTTGCTGTTATGAGTGGTGCTGCATTGAATGTATGGATGCATGTCTTATTGCTGGAATGATTTATTATCCTTTGGGTGTATAACCAGTAATAGAATGGCTGGGTGAAATGGTTGCTTAACTCTTAGTTTTCTGAGAAATCTCCAAACTGCTCTCCACAGGGGCTGAACTGATTCACATTCCCACCAACAGTGTACGAGCATTCCGTTTTCACTGCAGCCCCATCAATATCTGTTATTTTTTTTTACTTTTTAACAAAGCCCCTTCTGACTGCTGTGAGATGGTATCTCATTGTGGTTTTGATTTGCATTTCCCTAATGATTAGTGATTGTGAGCATTTTTTTCATATGTTTGTTGGCTGCTTTTATGTTGTCTTTTGAGAAATGTCTGTTCATGACCTTTGCCCACTTTTTAATGGGGTTATTTGGTTTTCGCTTGTTGATTTATTTAAGTTCCTTATAAATTCTGACATTAGGCCTTTTTTGGATGCGTAGTTTGCAAATATTTTCTCCCATTCTGTAGGTTTTCTGTCGAATCTGTTGATGGCTTCTCTTGCTGTGCAAAAGCTTTTTAATTAGGTCCCACTGGTCAATTTTTATTTTTCTTGCAATTATTTTTGAGGATGTAGCCATAAATTATTTGCCAAGGCCAATGTCGAGATTATTTCATAGGTTTTCTTCTAGGGTTTTTACAGTTTAAGGTCTTACATTTAAGTCTTTAATTCATCTTGAGTTAATTTTTGTTTATGGTGATAGGTAAGAGTCCAGTTTCAATATTCTGTATATGGATAGCCAGTTATCCCAGCACCATTTATTGAATAGGAAGTCCTTTCCCCATTGCTTGTGGGGTTTTTTTGCCGTGTCGAAGATCAGACAGTTGTATGTGCAGCCTTATTTCTGAGTTCTCTATTCTGTTCCATTGGTCTATGTCTCTGTTTTTGTACCACTAACCACTACCATGTTGTTTTGGTTACTGTAGCCTTATAGTATAGTTTGAAGTAAGCTGGTGTGATGCCTCTGGCTTTGTTCTTTTTGCTTAGGATTGCTTTGGCTATTTGAGCTTTTTTGTTGTTGTTGTTCCGTATGAATTTTAGAATTTTTTTTCTAATTCCGTGAAGAATGACATTGGTAGTTTGATAGGAATAGCACTGAATCTGTATGTTGCTTTGGGCACTACAGCCATTTTAATGATACTGATTCTTCCAAACCATGAGCATGTTTTTCCACTTATTTGTGTCATCTATAATTTATTTCAGAAGTGTTTTTGCAGCCCTCCTGTAGAAATCTTTCCCTATCTTGGTTAGCTGTATTTCTATGTATTTCATTTTCTTTGTTGCTACTGGAAACGGGATTGTGCTCTTGACTTGACTTTCATCTAGATTCTAGATGTTATTGGTGTATAGAAATGCCACTGATTTTTGTACATTGATTTGGTATCCTGAGACCTTGCTAAAATCATTTCTCAGATCTAGTAGCCTTTTGGCAGATTCTTTAGGGCTTTCTCAGTACAAAATAATATTGTCAGTGAAGAGACATAGTTTGACTTCTTTTCCTATTTGGATGCCTTTTATTTCTTTCTCTTGCCTGACTGCTGTGGCCAGGACTTCTAATACATTATGTTGAATAGGAGTTGTGAGGGTGGGCATCCTTGCCTTGCTCCAATTCTCAAGAGAAATTTCTTCCAACTTTTGCCCATTCAGTATGATGTTGGTTGTGGGTTTGTCATTGATGGCTCATATTATTTTGAGGTATATTCCTTCAATGCCTAGTTTGCTGAGGGTTTTTATCAGGCAGGAATGTTAGACTTTATCGAAAGTTTTTTCTGCATCTATTGAGATGACCATATGATTTTTGTTTTTAATTTTGTCTATGTGGTGAATCACATTTATTGATTTGTGCATATTGAACCAACCTTGCATCCCAGGAATAAAGCCTACCTGATCATGGTGAATTAACTTTTAGATGCGCTGTTAGATTCAGTTTGCTAGTATTTTGTTGAGGATTTTTGTGTCTGTGCTCATTAGGAATATTGACTTAAAGTTTTCCTTTTTTCTGTCTCTGCCAGATTTGGGGATCAGGATGATGCTGGCTTTGTAGAATAAGTTAGAGAGGAGTCCCTTCTCCACGATTTTGGGGAATATTTTCAGTAGAATTGGTACGAGCCCTTCTTTGTTCATCTGATAGAATTTGGCTGTGAATCCATCTGGTCCGGGGCTTTTTTGGTTGGTGGGTTTTTTTTATTACTGATTCCATTTCAGAACTCATTATTGGTCTGTTCAGGGTTTTAATTTCTCCCTGGTTTGATCTCGGAAGGTTGTGTGTTTCCAAGAATTTATCCATTTCTTCTAGATTTTCTAGTTTGTGTGTATAGAGGTGTTCATAATAGTCTCTGGAGATCTTTTGTATTTCTGTGGGGTCAGTTGTAATGTCATCTTTGTAATTTCTGTTGTGCTTATTTGAATCTTCTCTTTTTTTTTCTTTGTTAATCTAGACAGCAGTTTATTAATCTTGTTTACCCTTTCAAAGAACCAACTTTTGGTTTCATTGATCTTTTGTATGGATTTTATGCATTTCCATTTCATTCAGTTCTGCTCTGATTTTGGTTATTTCTTTTCTTCTGCTGGCTTTGGCATTAGTTTGTTCTCGTTTTTCTAGTTCCTTTAGGTATGATGATAGAGTGTTCATTTCAGATCTTCCTAACTTCTTCACGTGTTTAGAGCTATAAACCTTCCTCTTAACACTGCTTTGGTTCTTTCTTCCTTCCTTTCTTTGTCTCTTTCTCTTTCTCTTTCTCTCTCCTTCCTTCCTTCCTTTCTTCCTTTCTTTCTTTTTCTTTATTTCTTTCACAACGGAGTTTCACTCTGCCGCCCAGGATGGAGTGCAGTGGCACGATCTCAGCTCACTGCAACCTCCGTCTCCCGGGTTCAAGCAATTCTCCTACCTCAGCCTCCCAAGTACCTGGAATTACAGATGCGCACCACCATGCCTGGCTAATTTTTGTATTTTTAGTAGCGATGGGGTCTCACCATGTTGGCCAAGCTGGTCTCAAACTCTGGACCTCAAATGATCTACCCACCTTGGCCTCCCAAAGTGCTAGGATTACAGGCATGAGCCACCGTGCCCGGCCTTAATGCTGCTTTTGCTGTATCCCAGAGATTTTGGTATGTTGTGTCTCTGCTTTCATTAATTCCAAACAATTTTGTGATTTCTGCCTTGATTTTGTTGTGTGCCTAAAAGTCATTCAGGAGCTAGTTGTTTAATTTGCATATAATTGTGTGGTTTTGATCTTCTTAGTAATTTTTTTCTTTTTAAACTTTTTTGTTAAAAACTGGCCAGGCACAGTGGCTCACTTCTGTAATCTCAGTTACTGAGGAGGCTAAGGCAGGAGGATCACTTGAGGCCAGGAGTTCAAAACCAGCCTGGGCAACATAGTGGGACCCCACCTCTACAAAAAAAACAACAAAAGATGTACATGGGACCTCTTAGTCCTATCTTTGCAATTTCCTGTGAATCTAGAATGATTTCAAATTAAAAAAGGCTTTAAAAATGAATGAGCTACATACGCCCCTTCAGAAATGAGATATTTTGTATATGATTAATTTTAGAAAGATTTTGAAGCTGGAGTTTGTCCATGTGATTTAAGATCAAAGTATAGTATAGTATAATTATAACGTTCACATTATAATTTCCTATCATAATAGTCTTTATTTATACCTATTAAAGTATTGCTTTGCCATGTGGTTTGTTAAGAATTTTTTGAGACTGAGTCTCACTCTGTCGCCAGGCTGCGCAGGGCGACCTGCTCACTGCAACCTCTGCCTCCTGGGTTCAAGTGATTCTCCTGCCTCAGCCTCCTGAGTAGCTGGGATTACAGGTGCACAAAAATTTTTGTATTTTTAGTAGGGACGGGATTTCATCATGTTGATCAGGCTGGTCTCGAACTCCTGACTATGTGATCCGCCTGCCTTGGCCTCCCAAAGTGCTGGGATTACAGGCGCGAGCCACCATGCCCGGCCAAGAAATTTTTTTAGGTAATGAATTACCGATAGCCACAATAAAGTGAATAAATTACAAAGACATGATGCTGAGTGGATAAAACCAGATACAGAAGAGTATATTATAAACAATTCTATTTATATACAGCTTTAGAAAAGACAAATCTATAGTGACAGAAAGCAGACCAGCTGTTTTCCTGGGGCCAGGGAGACTGACTGGTATGGGCACAAAAGAACATTGAAGGTAATGAAAATGTTCCCTATTTTTATGTAGTGATGGATACACGGGTGTATCCTTTTGCTGAAACTTGGAAACGTACATTTGAAACGAACACATTGTATTGTACATGAGCTATACCTCAGATACACTTGATTTAAAATTCCTTCACAAAACATTAGAAAGATAATCAAATTATATCATTTTATGAAAAAAAAGAACAAAATAACTTAAGATACAGTAAAATATTTAACTGTATATTTTTGTTATAAAATATGGCATATTTGGCCATTTGGGTTTAAGATGATTGAGAGAGTCCAATCCAATTGTAAGACATATCCTACACATATCAAAAGCCTTACTAACATTGATATTTGTATAAAACAAAGTCATATATTGTGCATCCTCATATTATCCTCAAAATCTGATAGGTGGAACCTTAAAGGCCTGTTTTCATTGATCGGTCACTTCACTGGCTGTGCAGAAGTGTATCCCACCATAAACCAGAAAGCAATCACAGTTGTACAGATATAATGAGGGGGAAATGCTGCTTCAATAGAAGACTTTCTTGATATACTCTACTCAGATTACAGGAGACTGAGATCCAGCTACTACTTGAAATATTTTACTTAGCCATTATACAAAAGTACAGGGTCACCACAAATAACCCCGAAGAGAACCCCAAACCTAAAAATTTTTTAACAAATTTCAAAACGTTGGTGATAAATTCTCTGTACTATCTTTGCAATTTTCCTGTAAATCTAAAACCATTCTAAAATTTAAAGTTTATTTTGTAAAGCTATTGTTTTATAAAATCAATCACGGAATATTTTTTAATGTTGGTCACACTGTGGCATGAGCGGGTAGTGTGACATTTCTGAATCACATATCAGTGGAATCTTGATGTCACCAATTTTACATGTCACTTTTTGAGGTTAGGTGGAGACCGCACGTCCTCACAGATTAATGCTGTAAAGTAGATTTATGAAAGGGAGACTTTAAAAACCCCACCCAAGACACACTCCCAAAAAGAGTATTGCTGCTGCTTGCAAAAACACCTCCAGATACCAGAAACCACTGAAAAGATAATAAATATTACTATAAAATTAACACAAACTAGTGCCGAGCATGGTGGCTCACGCCTGTAACCCCAGCACTTTGGGAGGCCAAGGTGGGTGGATCACCTGAGGTCAGGAGTTCAAGGCCAGCCTGGCCAACATGGTGAAACACTGTCTCTACCAAAAATACAAAAATTAGCCAGCCGAGGTGGTGGGCACCTGTAATCCCAGCTACTCGGGAGGCTCAGACAGAAGAATCACTTGAACCTGGAAGGCAGAGGTTGCAGTGAGCCGAGATCACGCCATTGTACTCCAGCCTGGGCAACAGAGTGAGACTCCGTTTCAAAAAAAAAAAATTAACACAAACTAACTGGCCAGCGTAAGGTGATCTCTACATAATGATAGAGAAATTTGGAAGATTATCTGTGTAAAAATACAAGTTGAATAGGAGATGCCAAATCAAGGTGGCTGACTTTAAAGGACCTCCTCTAGGAACTGGTGGACAGAACTGTCGATATGATTTGAATATCTGGCCCCTCCAAATCTCATATGGAAATGTGACCCCCAGTGTTGGAGGTGGGCCTAGTGGGAGGTGTTTGAGTCATAGGGGCAGATCCCTAGTGAATGGCTGGGTGCCATCCTTGAAGTAATGAGCAGTAATTAGTTCATACAAGATCTAGTTGTTTTGAAGCGTGTGATACCTTCTCCCTCACTCTCTCTTGCTTACTCTCTTGCCATATGACATGCCTGCTCTCCCTCTGTCTTCCAACATGACTGGAAGCTTCCTGAGGCCCTCACCAAAAGCAGAGGCTGGCACTATGCTTCTTATACAGCCTGCAGAACTGTGAGCCAAATAAACCTCTTTTGTTTATAAATTACCTCGCCTCAGGTATTCCCTAATAGCAACGCAAAGCAGACTAACGCTAATACAACTGTCTTCTATCCCTCCTAAGTTTAATGGGCAGGAACCAATATAATAGTAAAATAATAGTAATAATAAATTCTCCTGAAAAAAAAGGGGATGACTACTTCCAACTACATGAAGAATTTAAAAAGAAATATTAAATAGTGAGTCAACATAAAACCATAAGGCCAGTTACCAGGCAATCTTCTCATACCCAAATGCGTCGACATTTATCGTGGCTGACCCACCCATAGAAACATGAAAAAAAACCTACGAGGTGCCAACTTCCCATGCCTGAGGGGTGAAGGTCCCAGCAATTTCGAGAAAATATCCCCACAAAAAGGACCCAGGTGGTTGGGCACGGTGGCTCACGCCTGTAATCCCAGCACTTTGGGAGGCCAAGGGGAGTGGATCACCTGAGGTCGGGAGTTCGAGACCAGCCTGACCAACATGGAGAAACCCTGTCTCTACTAAACACACACACACACAAAAAAAAATTAGCCAGGTGTGGTGGCGCATGCCTGTAATCCCAGCTACTCAAGAGGCTGAGGCAGGAGAATCACTTGAACCTGGGAGGTGGAGGTTGCAGTGAGCCGAGATCCCACCATTGCATTCCAGTCTGGGCAACAAACGCGTAACTCTGTCTCAAAAAAAAAAAAAAAGGAGGCAGGTATGAGAATAGCAAGAAATTCACTCCACGTGCAAACTCGCTTGCATAAATCCTGGACTGCCAGGAAGAATGCCACTTACAGGCTGCTACATTGTTAGTTTTGTAGCCCCAGTCTACAGCTGCCCAGTGCTCCAGCCTACAGACCGTACCTCTGCTTCACCTCTGGCATTACTCAGGGCTCTTTTGTCCACATGTAACAGAAAGTGAATTCAAAGTGGCTTTTTAAAATAGGCATTCTTAGGCCAGCAGTGGCTCACACCTGTAATCCCAGCAGTTTGGGAGGCCGAGGTGGGCGGATCAGCTGAGGTCAGGAGTTTGAGACCAGCCTGGCCAACATGGCGAAACCCTGTCTCTACTAAACATACAAAATTAGCTGGGCATGGTGGTGCTTGCCTATAATCCCAGCTACTCAGAAGGCTGAGGCAGGGGAATCACCTGAACTGGGGAGGCAGAGGTTGCAGTGAGCCAAGATTGCACCACTGCACTCCAGCCTGGGCAACAAGAGTGAAACTCCGTCTCAAAAAAATTAAAAATGCAAAAATAAAATAAAATAGGCATTCTTGTCTCACATAAGTTGGAGGGAAACAGAAAAGAAACAATAAAAATAAAAGGAATTTATTGGTTCCTATAATATAAAAGCTCAGGGTTAGTCTGACCTCAGGCATGGTTGGATCAAGGGGTTCAAAGAATATCATCAGGACTCAGGCTCACTCTCTTGCTCCCTCTCCATGACCTCGATTTGCTTTCCTGTATGTTGGCTTTATTCTCTGATAGGCTTTCTCCAAGAGGGTCACTGGAGTCAACAGGCCTGTAGTCTACCAGCTTGGCAGCCACCGTGGAAACACAAAGATTTCATTCTATTTCCATCAAAGCCCCAGAAAAGGCCTCTTTAGCTCTGATTAGCCCATCGTGGATCATATGTCCGTCTCTGAACCAATCACTGTCCAAGAAGATGTGATACTCTCATCGACCAGCGTTCAATGAGGACCTACTCTCCTAGCAGTAGACTAGCAGAAAAATAGTAGGACACCCTGAGATTCACCAGAAATATCACAGGTGAGTAAAAGCAACAACAGCCAAAGAGAACAGGAATCTCTGGCTGACTGAGCAGGTTTTCAGGCTTTGTTCTTCCAAAGATAATAACCCATAAAACTTAACAAGCCTCTCTAAGGAGTCTGGGGTTGTTATGAGTTATTATATGTAAACAGCACTTAGGAAAATGTCTGGCCCAAAGTGAATACTGTAGAACTGTTAGCGAACATCATGGAAGAAAGATCCTGGGGAAGGGAAAAGCACATACTCTAGTAGTCAGGGTGGAGGCACAGAATTGTGTAAATATTAAAAGGAGTGTAACCTAATTTTGTAACAAACTGGTGAAACAGGATATATGAGTTAAACTACTTTTTGCTTCTTTGATTCATAATTTGAGAATGACAAAACTGTTTTAAAATAAATCTTTTCCGTCACCAACACAAGGGGATTTGATATAAAATAAAATATCTGGCCAGGTGCGGTGGCTCATGCCTGTAATCCCAGCACTTTGGGAGGCTGAGGCGGAAGGATCCCTTGAGTCCGGAGTCGCAGAGCAGCCTGGGTAACATAGGTTGACCCTGTCTCTACAAGAGTAAGAAAATTAGCTGAATGTGGTGATGCCTGCCTATGGTTTCAGCTACTTGGGAGGCTAAGCCAGAAAGATCACTTGGGGCCAGGAGATCGAGGTTGCATTGAGCTATGATCACATCACCACACTCCAGCCTAGGTGACAGAGTGAGACCCTGTCTCAAAAAAAAAAAAAAAAAAAAAAAGAGAAGAAGAACAAAATATCCAATACTGGTTATAAGATGATGATGAACTCATAGATACTGCAGTCTACCCTTCTATACCAAATTCTAACCACAGAAAGAATAGAAGCATATTATAAATAAATTAATAATTATGCTCAAAAACCAGAAATGCTTGCTGGACTGGGGAGAGAGAACATGCTAAAGGCAGAAATCATACTGAGGTAGGAGGCAGGTGGGACTCATCTCCAGACCAGATTGAAAACTGACTGAAGGCTGGGTACAGTGGTTCACGCCTGTAATCCCAGCACTTTGGGAGGCCGAGGTGGGCGGATCACCTGAGGTCAGGAGTTTGAGACCAGCCTGGCCAATATGGTGAAACCCCTTCTCTACTAAAAATATAAAAATGAGCCAGGTGTGGTGGTGCGCACCTGTAATCCCAGCTACTCAGGAGGCTGAGGCAGGAAAATCGCTTGAATCTGAGGTGGAGGTTGCAGTGAGCCAAGATTGCACCACTGCACTCCAGTTTGAGCGACAGAGCCAGACTCCATCTCAAAAAAAAAAAAAAAGAAACAAAACTGACCAAAACCAGAAGAGGCGCTGAAAGAACCTCACTGCCCATCACCGTAAGACGCTCCTATCAGCACCATGACGATGTACCATTGCCACAGCAACACCCAGAAGCTCCTGCCCGTTTCCTAGCTATCCTGAATAACCTGCCCCTTCATTAGAACGTCACCAAAAGTGGGCATAAATATGGCTTCACACCACCCTGGGCTGTCCTCTCGGACAGGCTCCGGCGTAGCCCTGCTCCCCGGGAGCAGTCACAGAGCTGTGACACGGCCACCTCCTCAGTAAAGCTGCTTTCTTCCAGCACTAGCTTGCTCTTGAATTCTTTCCTGAGCAAAGTCAAGAACCTGCCCTGCATCAATACTAGACTAGATGGAAAGGGGGAACTGTAGCCTAGAGTACCTGCAGGAATACACAGGAATACACAGGAGACTTCTCCTTCAGGAGGAAGCAAAGAGCATGCCCTGAGGCGTGGTAGCCACAGGAAGCACTCCACAGGGAGTGTGGAGCCATCACACCCAGCACACACGCCTCCCATACACCTCATGAGCAGCCCAACCCACCCACTCCCAGCTTTCAGTGAAAATAAATACCTATCAGTCGGGCGCGGTGGCTCATGCCTGTAATCCCAGCACTTTGGGAGGCCGAGGAGGGCAGATCACGAAGTCAGGAGATCGAGACCATTCTGGCTAACACGGTGAAACCCCGTCTCTACTAAAAAATACAAAAAATTAGCCGGGCGTGGTGGTGGGTGCCTGTAGTCCCGGCTACTCGGGAGGCTGAGGCAGGAGAATGGCGTGAACTCAGGAGACGGAGCTTGCAGTGAGCCGAGATCGTGCCACTGCACTCCAGCCTGGGCAACAGAGGGAGACTCCATCTCAAAAAAAAAAAAAGAGAGAAAGAAAATAAATACCTATCATTCCATCGCCTAGGTATTATGTATTATGCCAAGCAATGCATTTGCTCTTTTTCCTAATGCTCTCCCCCTACCCTCTGCCCTCTCCTGACAGGCCCCAGTGTGTGTTGCTCCCCTCCCTGTGTCCATGTGTTCCTATTGTTGAGCTCCCACTTATAAGTGAGAACATGTGGTGGTTGGTTTTCTCTTCCTGCGTTAGTTTGCTGAGGAAAACGGTTTCTAGCTTCATCCGTGTCCCTGCAAAGGACATGATCTTGTTCCTGTTTATGGCTGTATGGTGTATAGGTACCACATTTTCTTAATCCAGTCTGTCACTGATGGGCATTTGGGTTGACCCCATGTCTTTGCTATTGTGAATAGTGCTGCAATGAACATAAGTGTGTATGTATCTTTAGCAGAGTGATTTATATTCCTTTGGGAATATAAATCCTTTATATTTGGGAATATACCCAGTAATGGGATTGCTGGGTCCAATGGTATTTCCCATTCTAAAACTTTGAGGAATCACCACACTGTCTTCCACAATGGTTTAATTAATTTGCATTCCCACCAACAGTGTAAAAGCACTCCTATTTCTCCGCAACCTCATCAGCATTTGTTCTTAACTTTTAAATAATCACCATTCTGACATGGCACACATTTATCCATGTAACAAACCTGCACATCCTGCACATGTACCCCAGAACTCAAATGATTTAATTTTTTTAAAAAAAGAAAATAAACACAAGGTGCAACCCTGACAGCAGTGGCAGCACCCTCTCCCCAACTGAGCTGTGAAAGCCAAAACAGCAGTCTAGTAAATAACATCAACTGTAAACAGCTGTGCTTCAAAAAAGACTCACCAAACAGTTGAGAAGTTCCTAACACCATAAGAGAGAAACAAACTCAAAAAATTGGAGGAACTTACACCCAATAAAATTAATAAGGTATCAGGATATGACTTTAAAATAAGTATAATGAATATCTTCCAAGAGATAAATGTGGGTAGTACAATCATGAAACAAGAACTGGAAGTTACTGAATGAAGCAATTTGTGATCTTCAAAGTAAAAAATCAGAACATTTGAAATTAAAACTCAATGGCAGGATGGACGGAGCTGAAGAGCCAACTTGTAAATTGGAGGACTCAGCTAAGCAGTTCTCTGAAAGTGCAACACATAGAAATAAGGCTTTGTAATGTGAGGAAGAAACATTGAAAAACATGGAGAATAGGTCCAGAAGTTCTAATCAGCTTCTAACAGTTCAAAAAGGAGAGACTAGAAAAATGGTAGGAAGGCACTATTTAAAGAAATAATGTATTGCAATTAATTGTGAAGGACTGAACCAATGCTCCCTTCTTCACTCCCCTCCCTTCCCATGAAAATGCCAGTTGATGGGTTAAAAAGGAAGGCATAAACCTACCAATACAAAAAGAATTGCAAAGGATACATGAGTATATAAGAGATGGCATCTGACTGGGCGTGGTGGCTCACACCTGTAATCTCAGCACTTTGGGAGGCTGATCACCTGAGCTCAGCCTGACCAACATGGAGAAATCCTGTCTCTATTGAAAATACAACATTAGCCAGGTGTGGTGGCGCATGCCTGTAATCCCAGCTACTCGGGAGGCTTAGGCAGGAGAATGGCTTGAACCCAGGAGGCAGAGGTTGCAGTGAGCCGAGATCACACCATTGCACTCCAGCCTGGGCAACAAGAGCGAAACTCCGTCTCAAAAAAAGAAAAAAGAAATGGCATCTACATTTTGGTAGCTGAAAGCAGATAAACAAGGGGTCATCAATTCGCAGACCAGGGAAAGTTAAAAGTCAAATGCCTGCAGTATGCAGAAGCAGCAATAAGCACAAACCCTGAGAAAGACTCAGGAAGGGGAGTACAGTCGTTCCCCCTTATCTGTGGTTTTGCTTTCCCTGGTTTCTGTTTCCTGCAGTCAGCCACAGCCCAAAAATAGGTGAGTACAGCACAGTCAGATATTTTGAGAAAGGCCACATTCACCTAACTTTTTTTATAGTAGACTGTTATAATTGTTCTATTTTGTATTAGTTATTGTTGTTCCTCTCTTTTTTCACATTTTTCTTTTTTATTTTTCTATTTATTTATTTTGAGATGGAGTCTTGCTCTGTCACCCAGGCTGGAATGCAATGGCACGATCTCAGCTCACTGCAACCTCCACCTCCCAGGTTCAAGCGATTCTCCAGCCTCAGCCTCCCGGGTAGCTGGGATTACAGGCGCCCACCACCACGCCCAGCTAACTTTTTAAATAGTTTTTTCTTTATTTTAATTTGTATTTATATTTGTTTATTCCTAATGTTCTTAATCTCTTACTAGGCCTAATTGATATATTAAACCTTATCATAGAGATGTATGTACCATATAGGAAAAAACATCCATAGTATCCCTCAGTGTTCATGGGGAGATTGTTCCAGGACCTCCCATAGTCTAAGGAAAGTCCCCCCTCTCTCATACCAAAATCCTTGGATGCTCAATCCTCAAATGCTATATAAAATGGTGCAGTATTTGCATTTAACTTACGCACATCATCCCATACACTTTAAACCATCTCTAGATTACTTATAATACCTAATAGAATGTAAACGCTATATAAATAGTTGTAATACTATATTGCTTAGGAAATAATGACAAGAAAAATTCAAAAATTTTGAATTGTGGTCAGTGCAGATTCAAATTTTTTCTCATATTTTCGATACACGGTGGGTTGGATCTATGGGTTCTGCCCCCATGGATAAAGAGGGCTGACTGTATCTATAGGTTTGGTATGTCTATGGTTTCAGGTATCCACTGGGGATCTTGGAAGTTGAAAGATCTCGCCACTAGATAAGGGGGGCTACTGTACCAGTAACTCCTGAAGGTTACTGAAGGTAGGGGTACACATGAGGCTGAACACAGTAGAATTGATGGAAAGTCTATATAAAGGCCAGGTGCAGTGGCTCACGCCTGTAATCCCAGCACTTTGGGAGGCCGAGGCGGGTGGATCGCCTGAGGTCAGGAGTTTGAGACCAGCCTGGCCAACATGGTGAAACCCCATCTCTACTTAAAATATAAAAATTAGCTGGGCGTGGTGGTACGCACCTGTAATCCCAGCTACTCGGGAGGCGGAGGCAGGAGAATTGCTTGAACCCAGGAGTCAGAGGTTGCAGTGAGCAGAGATCATGCCATTGCACTCCAGACTGGGAGACAAGAGCGAGACTTCGTCCCAAAAAAAAAAAAAGAAAGTATATATAAAAAGCAAATGAGCCTCATATTCCTTTATCAACCATTCAGTGGGGCAGTTCCCCCTCCCCTCCTGCAGAAGACTGGAAGTTTATCATCCGACAGCAGAGGGATGCTGGACTTGGGACATCAGGCAAATGTGCCCTATGGAACAAAAGAAAATGTAACAAAAGCAACACACTGAATGGTGACTCCCCAGTCCTCTTCAAATACTGCCAACAATGCTGACGGTTGGGCATCTACACCCCAAACAGGAAATTAGAAGGTTGGTCTCTGAAGACACCAAGCATCCCAACAGAAAAGACCTACAAATACTGACCGTGGGAGGAACCGTATCCATTATCAATTGACCAGATCTCTGCTCATTACATTGAAAAAACCCACAAACAGTCCTGATTATCTTTTTTGGTGCCTCGCTCTTAAATAAAGTCAAGGACCAGGGGCCGGGCACAGTGGCTCACACCTGTAATCCCAGCACTTTGGGAGGCTGAGGCAGGTGAATTATTTGACATCAGAAGTTCAAGACTTCGAGACCAGCCTGGCCAACATGGTGAAACCCTGTCTCTACTAAAAATACAAAATTAGCTGGGCATGGTGGCGCATGCCTGTAATCCCAGCTACTAGGGGGCTGGGGCAGGAGAATTGCTTGAACTTAGGGGGCAGAGTGTGGTGAGCCGAGATCGTGCCATTGTACTCCAGCCTGGCGACAGAGCCAGTCTCAAAAACAAAAAACAAAAAAAAGTCAAGGATCAACAGATATTTAAAAAGAGGAACTCAGAGAGAACAGGAATAACGAAGAAACAGATTTTTTAAACTATATTTACTGTGTTCAGAAATACTAGAGAAGATTAGCATCATTGAAACAAGAGCAGGATGTTTTCTGAAAGCAACAAAGAACAAGACAGAAAAGGTTCAAGAGCAAAAAAATGTTTTAATTCAATAGAAGAGGTGGAAATCTCCAAGAAAGTGGTAAAAAAAAAGAGAGAGAGAGAGAGAGACGGAGATTAGAAGAGACAATGACAATATAAGAAGTTTTTGTTTTGTTTTGTTTTGTTTTAACTGAGTCTCTTTCTGTCGCCCAGGCTCGAGTGCAGTGGCACCATCTCAGCTCACTGCAACCTCTGCCTCCTGGATTCAAACGATTCTCCTGCCTCAGCATCCCCGAGTAGCTGGGATGACAGGGGCCCGCCACCGTGCCTGGCTAATTTTTGTATTTTTTGTAGAGATGGGGTTTCACCATGTTGGCCAGGCTGATCTTGAACTCCTGACCTCGTGATCCACCCACCCCAGCCTCCCAGAGTGCTGGGATTACAGGCATGAGCCACCATGCCCGGCCAATATAGAAACTATTAATCAGATGTTTAAGTCACTGTATTTGGGAGAGGTTTGTTACAGAGCTTAGCCTATACTTTCACTAACAAACATACATTCAAAACTTTGAGGGAAGTTTATTTCCCATCCAGGATTCTAGTCTTAGGCAAATTACCAGTCAAGTTTAAGTTGAATAGAGACAGTTTCAAATATGCAAATGTCAAAAAATGTACCTCTTAAGCACTCCTTCTCAGCAAATGACTGGAGCAAAGACTAATGTCACGTGCATGTGTATGTATGCTAGGTGCACAGTAACCAAGACATATGCCCAGGCACACTGGCTCACACCTATAATCCCAACACTGTGGGAGGCAAGGTAGGAGGATCACTTGAGGCCAGGAGTTCAAGACCAGCCTGAGAAACACAGGGTGACTTTGTCTCTAAAAAAAATAAAAATAATAATAATAATTAGCCTGGTATGGTGGTGAGAGCCTGTAGTCCCAGCAACTCGTGAGGCTAAGGTGGGAGGATCAGTTGAGCCTAGGATTTCAAGGCCATTAATGAAGAAACTAAAGAAGGAATAAATGAAGTTTATCCCTTCATTTGTTAAACAGATAAATAATATCTACCACTTAGGGTTTTCTAGGATTCAACTGAACACATTACTTTTCTTGCTTCCATCAAAACCATTCACACACACACACACACACACACACACAGAGCCCTGATTGCAGCCAATTGTTCTTGAGGATAGGAAGGCAATGTATGAATCTTAAGAGAGTCCATCTGCATTTTTCAGTTTCCAGACACTGGTGGAGAAGACAGTGAAACCGGAGAACTTGACCTTGGAAAAGCATTTATTTATATTAAGAAGTAGATGGCCCATTATTATTTACGAAATACCTTGAAGAGACATTTTGGTTTTGGAAAGAGGGCTGACAGAGCAGTGCTCGGAAAGGAGCACTGAGAGATAAGGAAAGGAGCACTGAGAGCTCGGAAAGGAGCACTGAGAAACAATGAGAGATAAGTTGTTTTACATAATAGAAGAATACAGACTTCACCTGATTATACTAAACAGAACCGAGATAAAGTAAGATTTTCCACAACGGCACTCAGGGATGGCGATGGAGGCGCTGTGGATCAAGTCAGCCAGAGAGAAATTTCTGGGGGCTGGAACGGTTACAAAACAATGTTAAGAATATAGCCAGGTGTGATGTCACACCCCTGTGATCCCAGCTACTTGGGAGGCTGAGGCAGGAAGATGGCTTGAGGCTAGGATTTCAAGGCCAGCCTGGGCTACGTGGTGAGATGCTGTCTCTGAAAAAAAAAGAAAGAAAGAAGGAAAAGAATGTTAGGAAGATAGATGGCTAATATCAAGCTTTACAGCTGATCCTGTCCTTATTTAAAATTCTAATAGTTTGTTCATTATGGATTTCTTCCATTCATTTGGGTATTTTAAATATTGCATTAAATTGTTATTTATTTTAAGCACTGAGTTTTTGGTGCCCCCTTAAATATGGCACTCAAGGAGAGTGCCTCGATGGCTTCACCCTGGTCCCTGCCCTTCTAAACCTTCAGGAAAAGTCTGTGACATGGACCAGCTCTGTGTTGATGATAGCTGCCAAATTGGGTTCAGCTCAGGGTGGAACAAAGCAGGCAAGACATGAAAATTCTCTATAAATCAGTGAGAGCGATTTGAACAATGGAGGATTACAAGGTAAACCTTAGAGCAAAGAGAAAAGTAAACAGAGCATGGAATAGTGACGGGGTGTTGCTGGGGATACCAGAGAAAAGGTGAAGTTTTGCTGTCCCCCGTGCCCACTGTTGGACCCTAAAGCTCAACCGTTCGTTTAGCTGAGCTTTTTCCAGATAGAATGAGAAATTCAAAATACCCTGGCTGAGCTTCCCGCTGGGTCCTGAAAGGAGAGTCCAAGGGTTGGGTGCTGGGTCCCTGAGGAATAGTCTAGCAGTGGGGGCTTGAAGTGGGGGGCCAGGATGGGCCTTCCAACCTCTTTACAGGAATGTTAGAGGCTGGGCGCAGTGGCTCACACCTGTAATCCCGGCACTTTGAGAGGCTGAGGCAGGTGGATCACTTGAGGTCTGGAGTTCGAGACCAGCCTGGCCAACATGGTGAAATCCCGACTCTACTAAAAATACAAAAATTAGCTGGCCGTGGTGGTGCATGCCTGTAATCCCAGCTACTCAGGAGGCTGAGGCAGAAGAATCGCTTGAGCCTGGGAGGCGGAGGTTGTGGTGAGCCGAGATTGCACTACTGCACTCCAGTCTGGGTGACACAGTGAGACCCTGTCTCAAAAAAACAAAAAAATAGAAATGTCGAGTAGAGCCAGTTCCAGCATAAGTGAATGCAAGGCGTTCAGAGATGCCATTCAGCGCACAGTATGTGTAGGATGGCTGTTTTGACATCATGTTTGCTTAAAATACAAATTGATAACAAATAAGAATGGTGCTCGTGTTCATCCCTGCTCCACCACTGATGTCTGGGGAGATAAGAACAAGGAAGGGGCTCCTGTCGGCCTCTGTCAGGCAAAGCCTCAGGGTACCTGTTCCACCCCTTGATGTTCTGATGAGTCCAATGTTTTATTTTTCCAGTGTCAGCAAACGAGCAGTGAGTACTACTAGAGGAATCATACCCTTGACTGGGCACGGTGGTTCATGCCTGTAATCCCAGCACTTTGGGAGGCTGAGGTGGGCAGATCACCCGAGGTCAGGAGTTTGAGACCAGCCTAACCAACATGGGGAAACCCCATCTCTACTAAAAATACAAAATTAGCTGGGCATGGTGGCGCATGCCTGTAATCCCAGCTACTCGGGAGACTGAGGCAGAAGGATCGCTTGAACCCGGGAGGTGGAGGTTGCAGTGAGCCGAGATCGCACCACTGCATTCCAGCCTGGGCTCAAAACTCTCTCGAAAAAAAAAAAAAAGAAAAGAAAAGAAAAGAAAGAAAGAAAGAAAGAAATCACACCCTTGAACAAACAGGTAAATTCATGATCAACAACTTTCGCCTAGTGTCTCAGCCATGCCAAACACTCCTCTCCCCGCCCCTCATTCAGCTCTCTCGCTGATGCCCTCAGAGTCTATTCAGACTTTCTCCACTCTCCTTCTATCTCTGAAATGCCCCTACAACTCCCTTGACCCTCAGAAGCCAGATCCTTGTCAACCACTTCACAGAGAAAATGCAACTCACCAGATGGGATATTTCCTCACACGTCATTTTCTTTTTTTTTCTTTTTTTTTTTTTTTTGAGACGGAGTCTGGCTCTGTCGCCCAGCCTGGAGTGCAGTGGCTGAATCTCAGCTCACTGCAAGCCCCGCCTCCCGGGTTCACGCCATTCTCCTGCCTCAGCCTCCCGAGTAGCTGGGACTACAGGCGCCGCCACCTCGCCCGGCTAATTTTTTGTATTTTTTTAGTAGAGACGGGGTTTCACCGGGTTAGCCAGGATGGTCTCGATCTCCTGACCTCGTGATCCGCCCGTCTCGGCCTCCCAAAGTGCTGGGATTACAGGCTTGAGCCACCGCGCCCGGCCCCCCACACGTCATTTTCAAGTTCATTTGCTGCCAATTCCATTTGTTTTGATTTGTTTTCTATCACAAAGGAAGAATTGTCTCTCTTGCTTCAGGCCATGTTCCTCTACTTTTTTCCATCATTGCCCCCTTACGGAGCCTTTAAGACTTTTTTAATTTTTTATTTATTTATTTATTTATTTTTTTGAGACAGAGTTTCGCTCTTGTTACCTAGGCTGGAATGCAATGGCACAATCTCAGCTCACCGCAACCTTCGCCCCCCAGGTTCAAGTGATTCTCCTGCCTCAGCCTCCCAAGTAGCTGGGATTTCAGGCATGCGCCACCACGCCCGACTAATTTTGTATTTTTAGTAGAGATGGGGTTTCTCCATGTTGGCCAGGCTGGTCTCAAACTCCCAACCTCAGGTGATCTGCCCGCCTCAGCCTCCCAAAGTGCTGGGAATTACAGGTGTGAGCCACCACGCCTGGCCCTAAAACATTTTTTCCTAATTGCTCCCCCCCCTACTACCTTGTGAAATTTTAACCCCTTAATACATGTTTGTGTACTCTGACCCTTTCAAGGACCACAAATCATTGCAATATCCAAGATGTGGTTGCCCACTCTGAGAATGCATGATCTATCTATGGCCACAGCACCCTGAACGCATCCAGTCTCATCGGATCTCAGATGCTAAGCAGGGTCAGGCCTGGTTAGTACTTGGATGGGAAAATGCAGATATAAGGCCAGTTCCTCCACCCATTCTCCAGATTTTGCCTCCTCCCTCAGGGTCTTCCCCTCATCACTTACACCCAAGGCCTCCAGCATCGTAACCTGTCCCTCTCACTAGCTCTACTGATTACCCATCTCCAGCTCTGGCCTTCTGTCTGTTCCCTTCACAGCCTATTTCTCAAAAGGCAGGCTACCCTCCAAAATGCACTCTGCCTCCATCTCTCCACTGAATCTATTCTCTGTAATATCACGAACACACTCTGTGGGCCCACACGCACACACACTCTTTCAGCCAGTATTCCCCTGTAAGAGCACATTACCAGCCCTTGCCTAGGACATAGCAATACTGAATGATGTCTTTCACCACAACTGTTTATAACCATCTGAAGCCTTTTTCCCAGCTTTACTGAGGTATGACTGACAAACAAAAGTTGGCTATTTTAGGGTGCATGACGTGATGTTTACTATATGTCTACATTTTGAAATGATTGCCACAATCAAGCTAGTTAATATATCCATCACCTCACATAGTTACCTTTTTTTCATTGTGCTGAAAATACTTCAGCAAATTTCCAGTATACAATACATTATTATTAACTATAGTCACTGCTGTGGTTGGGATATGGTTTGTTTGTCCCCATCAAATGTCATGTTGAAATTTAATCCCCAACTGGGAGTGGTAGCTCACGCCTGTAATCCTAGCAGTTTCAGAGGCTGAGGTGGGCAGATTGCTTGAGCCAAGGCATTAGAGACCAGCCACCGGCAGCATGGGTGACTTCCCCTGTCTCTACAAAAAAAAAAAATTAGCCAGGCATGGTGGCACATACCTGTAGTCTCAGCTACTAGAGAGGCTAAGGTGGGAGGATCGCTTGAGCCCGGGGAAGTCAAGGCTGCAGTGACCTGAGACTTCACCACTGCACTCCAGCCTGGGCAACAGAGTGAGACCCTATCAAAAAAAAAAAAAAAAAAAGGAAATGTAATCCACAGTGTAGCAGTGTTGGGAGGTGGGGCCTAGTGAGAAGTGTTTGGGCTACGGGGGTGGATCCCTCATGAATGGCCTGGTGCCCTTCTCACAGTAGTGAGTTCTCACTCTCATGAGCCTGGATTGATTTGTGGGGGAATGAACTCAATCCCATGACAGTGCGTTATTTATAAAAGCCAAGAGCTGCCCACCCAGGTTTTGGTTCCTCTTCACAGGTTACTCCCATTTCCCAGCACTTAGGCCAGCCACCATGTTTCAACTCATCACAAAAGCCTTCACCAGCCAGGTGCAGTGGCTCATGCCTGTAATCTCAGCACTTTGGGAGGCCGAGGTGGGTGGATCACGATGTCAGGGTCAGGAACCATCCCTGGCCAATGAACTACAATCCTACTAAAAATACAAAAAATTAGCTGGTCATGGCACTGGCCTTGTAGTCCCAGCTACTCAGGCAAAGGAGCAGTTGAACTGCTTGAACAGGAGTGAAAGGTGGTTGCAGAGAGGGAGTGAGGATGAAACCTGCCTCCAGCCTGGCAACAGAGCAAGACTCCCATCTCAAAAAAAAAAGAAAGAAAAGAAAAGAAAGTGAGATAGCAGCCCGAGGCAGTGAGCTCAAGCCTGTAATCCCAGCACTGGGAGGCCGAGGCGAGGTGGATCGCGAGGTCATGAGATCGAGACCATCCTGAAGCTAACCCAGTGAAACCCGTCTACACTATAAAATACAAAAGCCTGGCAGGGCCGAGGTGGTGAGAGCCTGTAGTCCCAGCTACTCAGGAGGCTAGAGGCAGGAGATAAGAAGTGAACCGGAGAGGCAGGAGGCTGTAGTGAGCTGAGATCGGACCTGCACTCCAGCCTGAAGGCGACAGAAGCCGAGACTCTGTCTCAAAAAAAAAAGAAAGAAAGTGAGATAAGCGGCGGACAGTGGCTCAAGCCTGTAATCCCAGCACTTTGGGAGGCCGAGGCGGGTGGATCGAGGTCAGGAGAATCAGAGACCATCACAAGCTATGCGGTGAAACCCCGTCTCTACTAAAAATACAAAACTAATGAAACAAGGTGGCGAGCATGAATCTAGCTACTCGGGGAGGCTGGGCAAGGAGGAAATAAAGTGAACCGGGAGAAGCGGGCTTACAGTGAGCTGAGATCCGACCACTGCCTCCAACCTAGGCGACAAGAAGCGAACTCCTGTCTCAAAAAAAAAAAAAAAAAGAAAGTGAGATAGCATTATTACTAATATAGAGAAAGCTTTAGTGGTTGGGAGAGATTAAACAATCCACAACATTCCCTTAAACCAAGCCTAATCCAGAACAAGGCTCAAACTTTCTTCAAGTCTTCAAGTCTGTGAAGGGTGAGAGAGGTGAGGAAGCTGCAGGAAGCTAGCAGAGTTGACTCGTGAGATTTAAGGAAATTAGCCTTCTCCATAACATCAAAGTGCAAGGTGAAGCAGCAAGTGCTGATGGAGAAGCTGCAGCAAGTTCTCCAGAAGATAATTGAAGAAGGTGGCTACACTAAACAACAGATTTTCACTGCAGTTTAAAGTCTTATATTGGAAGAAGATATCATCTAGGACTTTCATAGCTAGAGAGGAAAAGTCAATACCTGCCTTCAAAACTTCAAAGGGAGGCCGGGTGCAGTGGCTCATGCCTATAAGTTTAAAGTCTCATATTGGAAGAAGATGCCATCTAGGACTTTCATAGCTAGAGAGGAGAAGTCAATACCTGCCTTCAAAATTTCAAAGGGAGGCTGGACGCGGTGGCTCACGCCTGTAACCCCAGCACTTTGGGAGGCCGAGGGGGTGGATCACAAGGTCAAGAGTTCGAGACCAGCCTGGCCAACATGGTGAAACTCCATCTCTACTAAATATACAAAAATTAGCCGTGCATGGTGGCACATGCCTGTAGTCCCAGCTGCTCGGGAGACTGAGGCAGGACAATCGCTTGAACCCGGGAGGCGGAGGTTGCAGTGAGCCGAGATCGTGCCACTGCACTCCGGCCTGGGCGACAGAGCGAGACTCTGTCTCAAAAACAACACAAAAAAAAACTTCAAAGGGCAAGGTGAGTCTCACGAGAAGCTAATGCAGCTGGTGACTTTAAGTTGAAGCCAGTGCCCATTTATCATTCTGAAAATCCAAGGGCCCTTGAGAATTTGCTAAATCTACTCTGCCTGTGTCTTTACATGGAACAACAAAGCCTGGATGACACATCTGCTTACATCATGATTTACTAAATATTTTTTTTTTTTTTTTTTTTGAGGCGAGTCACAAGCTCTGCTCGCCAGGCTGGAGTGCAGTGGCGAGGATATCTCAGCTCACCACAAGCTTCCGCCATCCTAACTACGCCATTCTCAGCCTCCGGTAGCTGGGACTACAGGCTCTACCGCCCGGCTGGATTTTTGTATTTTTCGTAGAGGCGGAGGAGACTCACCGTGTTAACCAGGATGGTCTCGATCTCGACCTGCGTGATCATCCGTCGACACCTCCCAGAAGTCTTTGGATACAAACTTGAACTACCTTTCCAACCGAATTATAAATATTTTAAACCCACTGTTCATACCTACTGCCCACAAAAAAGATTCCTTTCAAAATATGACTACTCATTTAGAATGCACCTGTCACCCAAGAGCTCTGATGGAGATGTACAGGGAGATTAATGCTGTTTTCGTGACTGCTAACACATCATTCATTCTGCAGCCCATGGATCAAGGAGTAATTTTGACCTTCACATGTAATCATTTCAAAAAAACAGGGCCGAGGCGGGTGTATCACCTGAGGTCAGGAGTTTGAGACCAGCCCGACCAACATGGTGAAACCCTGTCTCTACTAAAATTACAAAAATTAGCTGGATATGATGGTGGCGGGGACCTGTAATCCCAGCTACTCGGGAGGCTGAGGCAGGAGAATCGCTTGAACCCGGGAGGTGGAGGTTGCAGTGAGCCGAGATTGTGCCACTGCGCTCCAGCCTGGGCAACAAGAGCGAAAACTACGTCACACACACACACACACACAAAAACCTGACTGCAGTTTGAGCCACACTGGCAGAGGAGAAAGGAAAAGGATGAAACTATTCTTGTGTAGAAAAACTCTTTAACAAGCCTTTTTGGCTCCGAAATGTAAGGTCTACCCCCATCACCCACATCCCCTGGGCCATAGCCTAATGGAAGAAGCTTTGATCAAGAAGGTAAATTAGCTGAGTGCGGTGGCTCACGCCTGTAATCCCAGCACTTTGGCAGGATGAAGTGTGCAGATCACTTGAGGCCAGGAGTTTGAGACCAGCCTGGTCAACATGGCAAAAACCTCTCTCTATTTAAAAAAATATATATATATACACCAAAACTTAGCTGGGTATGGTGGCAGGCGCCTATAATCCTAGCTACTCAGGAGGCTGAGGCAGCAGAATCGCTCGAACCCAGGAGGCGGAGGTTGCAGTGAGCCAAGATCATGCCACTGCACTCCAGCCTGAGCAACAGAGTGAGACTCTGTCTCAAAAAATAATAATAATAATAAGTTAAATTGTTCTGTAGAGAGGTAATGGGAATGCGGGAGTTGGCTACTGGCATAGACAGCAGGGAATCAGGAGTTTGAAAGAAGAAAGTTTACATTTGGCATGCACGTGTGCCCACGCGGGCTTTCCTACTGCAAAGGGCGCTGGCAAAATAAAGCCCCTGGTCCTTCCTATATCATAAATAAGCAAAATGGCAGTTGTCAGGGACAAATAACAATTTAAAAATAAAACGGCCAGGTGCGGTGGCTCGCCCCTGTAGTCCCAGCACTTTGGGAGGGAGGCCAAGGCTGGTGGATCACTTGAGCCCAGGAGTTTGAGACCAGCTTGGGCAACATGGCAAAACCCCATCTCTACAAAAAATACAAAAATTAGTCGGGCGTGGTGGCGCGGGCCTGTAGTCCCAGCTACTGGGGAGGCTGAGGCAGTATAATCACCTGAGCCTGGGAGATCGAGGTTGCAGTGAGCCGTGATGGCGCCATTGCCCTCCAGTCTGGGTGACAGAGTGAGACCCTGTCTCAAAAAAAAAAAAAAAAAAAAGCCTCCTAGTCAGTTTGAGCTATTATAACTAAATACCAGCCAGGCACGGTGGCTATGCCTGTAACCCCAGCACTTTGGGAGGCCAAGGTGGGGGAATCACCTGAGGTCAGGAGTTGGAGACCAGCCTGGCCAACATGGTGAAACCCCGTCTCTACCAAAAATACAAAAATTAGCCAGATGTAGTGGTGCCCACCTGTAGTCCCAGCTACTCAGGAGACTGAGACAAGAGAATTGCTTGAAACCGGGAGGTAGAGACTGCAGTGGGCCAAGGTTGTGCCATTGCACTCCAGTCTGGGCAACAGAGCAAGACTCCATCTCAAAAAAAAAAAAAAAAAAAATTAAAGGCTTAGTTCTCCCTGTTGAAAATAAGGGAAGAGACTTCTCCACCCTCTCTTTTCTTGGAAAATTTGCTTTAGAAAACTTGTAAATTTTTTTTTTTTTTTTTTTTTTTTTTTTTTTTTTTGAGATGGAGTCTCGCTCTTGTCGCCCAGGCTGGAGTACAGTGGCACAATCTTGGCTCACTGCAACCTCCACCTCCCAGGTTCAAGCGATTTTCCCGCCTCAGCCTCCCAAGTTGGTGGGGTTACAGGCATCTGCCACCACACCTGGCTAATATTTTTTATTTTTAGTAGAGATGGGGTTTCCCCATGTTGGCCAGACTGGTCTCAAACTCCTGACCTCAGGTGATCCACCCATGTCAGCCTCCCAAAGTGCTGGGATTACAGGCGTGAGCCACCACACCTGGCAAGAAAACTTGTAAGTTATTTTCTGTCTCTTCAAAATGTGTATAAATCTTTTCAGAAGCCACACAGCCCTTTGCCAGCTCTACTACTCAGGAATGTCTTTCACAAAGACCCGGGAGCCATCTCCTTGAAATGTAAACACCAAGAAAGATGGAGCCTTCATTTCCCAGTTTCTGTGGGAGGGTAGGACTAACTTAGATGGACACTTTGCTTAAGCTGCAAAACTATCTGCTGTCATAAAAATCTGAAAAGCTGGCTGGGCACGGTGGCTCATGCCTGTAATCCTAGCACTTTGGGAAGCCGAGGCGGGTGGATCACCTGAGGTCAGGAGTTTGAGGTCAGTAGCCTGGCCAACATGGCAAAACCCCATCTCTACTAAAAATACAAAAACTAGCTAGGCTTGGTGGCTCACACCTGTACTCCCAGCTACTCAGGAAGCTGAGGCCGGAGAATCGCTTGAACCTGGGAGGTGGAGGTTGCACTGAGTTGAGATCACGCCACTGCACTCCAGCCTGGGCAACAGTGAGACTCCATCTTAAAAAAAAAAAAAAAAAAAAAAGTGAGAGAGAGAGAAGTTTTTCTTCTGATTAAACCAATTAGCTAACATAGATGGTCATCACAATTGTCAGATGCCTCTAGACTGCACTATATGTGACAAATGGTGCTATCAAGTCCTCCTAAGGATTAGTTTTTCTTGAGAACACGTATGTAATGGGCCGTAACTGCTTAGCTAGATAAGAGTGAGACTTCCTTCTGCCTCTGCAGTCTCTTAGCAACTGCCTGTGGTGTGCATCACATTCTGGTTTAATGTTTATTCAATAATAAAACTGTTTTCTTTCTTCACTACTTTCGTGGAGAGGTTTTTTCTGGGTTGGGAGAACATTGTGCTTCTAATTATATTCTCCCAACATAGCACATGTGCTTAAAAGGGAAACAAAAGGGGGAGGGGGAAGGGTCTAGAGTGGTAAGAGCTCTAGTGAGAGACTAGGCCTAGAGAGGGACATGGAGAAACAGCATGGGAAGAGGAACGGGAGAGGAGCAATGCTAACATGCGCTTGTAAATAATAAAATCATAGCAGCTAATACATAGAGGGACTATGCGCCACGCACTGTTCTCACTGTTTAGCCATATTCACTTATTTAGCATGCGCAGTAGCTTGAATCTGTTCTCTCAATTATTCATTCCCTCTCTCTGCACATGGCCGTGGAGTACACTGGAGTGGGCAGAAAAGGAGTCACAAAACAGCAGAGAAACAGTGCTTTTGGAAGTAGGTATGAGACAAACTCTTTTCTAGGCAAAAGTAACCCACGAAAATGTGTGTGGAAAGGCCAGATCCTACTATTAGGCAGGATGGGAATTTGAGCCATTTTATTTGGATATTACAGAATAGGGTGACCCCAGAAAACTGGAAGAACTGGGGACCAGCAAATGGCAGACCTGCAGTCCTGAGTACAGAGAATGTAGGCCAGAGTGGACCTAGAAGACAAGAAAGGGAATCGAATCCAGTAAGGGGCAGACACTTCTGGGAGGTCTGGAGGCTGGAAGGCGGGGCTGAAACTCCCACTCACTTACCTCTACCAACAACTAGGGCATCAAGTCATTTTTGAGGACTGGCTCAAGAAGGCAGATTTACCTTACACAGATTTACCTAGCCCAGGCCACCAGATACATCCACGGAGAGTCAAATGCATATCATCACTTGGATCAAGATCTAGACAGAGACCTGTGCAGCAGGCTTCATCTGACTGATTCCTGGACGGGAGACAAAGCCTGAGCTCCGAATCATCCTTCAATGTTTACAAAGGCCCTAAACAGCAGTTGGCCAATTGCTGTTCCTGGATTTCCAGGAGACCTGAGACCCATGAAGGACCAGGAAACAGCTTGGGGATAAAAGATTAACCTGGAACCTACTGGAGCGGAAGGGGCTGCGCTCACCTGGAAAGGACAAAGCTCGTGGGAAAGGACAAAGCTCGTGGGAACTGCCCATGTAGGCCAGGTCCCTAAGCAATTCCATCCGCACCGGAACAACCCGACTGGTGTTCCTGGGCGCCTAACACTGTCCGTACCCGCTATGGAGGTTGGACAAAATGAGATTTTCACTGCCCTGCCCCAGGCCTCTCTCAAAGGTCTGGCCCATGATATTTGGTGTACATTGGCACCCCAAAGCCCAGATATTTGAAACGGGGTGGGGAGCAGGTGTTGAGCTGCTACATTTCCAGGTTCTAGGTAGCCTGGGGAACCCCTGGTCATTGACAGAAGCACAGCGTTCAAGGCCGGCAGAGCTCAGGTACTAGAAGACACATGGGCAGCGCCGGGTCTAGCTGCGGGACATCCCCAGACCCCAGCACAGCCTCCCAGGCCGACCTTCCAGAAGCCGGCCCACTGCCTTCCCCGGGTCCCAGCCCAGAAAAGCGAAGACCTTCCCCTCCGTTTGAAAGATGGACTCATCCCCTACTTCCTCCTAGCTCCCTAGAAGACCTGGAGACCTCGGGAAGTGTCCTCATCCATGTTCGCTCCAACCCAGGGGCTCCTGCCCACCCCGATCCCGCTTCCCGGGAGGTGCAGGAAAGCCAGCCGCACCCACCCCGTTGGCCTCACCCCGGCTCGGGCCCCTTTATCATCCCGCAGCTACGCTCCGACCAGGAGGCACAGCCAGTCCCCGCAGCCGGCTCTACCGCTCTGCTCGCAGGTTTGGGCTAGTCTGGGGCGGGGACTTGGGAGCGCCTAAAACTTGCGAGGAGGGCGGGGCCGCAGACCCGTCATTTAAAGGTCGGAACTGGCCCTGAGGCGCCAGCAGCCCTGGGCGGTCCCGGGAATCGCGCAGTACCGGGATCCCCTCGCCTAGGCTGCTGGGGGGCGCCATGGGCCGCTACCGCATCCGCGTGGCCACCGGGGCCTGGCTCTTCTCCGGGTCGCACAACCGCGTGCAGCTTTGGCTGGTCGGGGCGCGCGGGGAGGCGGAGCTGGAGCTGCAGCTGCGGCCGGCGCGGGGAGAGGTCAGCGTGGGGAGCGAGGGGAGCGGGGGCAGCGGGGGGAGCGGGGGCAGCGGGGACTCAGGGCCGGGCCGAGCTGGGCTTGCGGCGGGAGGGCGGGAGGCTGGGGGCGAGGTGACAGCGCGACCTCGCGGACTGGGACTTCCACGAAGTTGGGACGCGTGGGGCAAGATCAGGGACAGGGTCCGGAGCTGGGATCCCGGGCTGGGCTCAACCCCATCTCCCTTCCCCGCCCCTGGTCCCGGCAGCCTCCAGTTCCTTCTCCCACTGACCCAGAGCCAAAGTAAGTATAAGGCGAGGGGCCAGACGTGAAGCTACTCCAAGCACCGGCGCGGGGAGAGCTCAGTTAATGGGACCCACGGGGGCGATGCTGCTCCAGCATCAGCTCCAGGCACTGCGGGCCCTCGTTCTCCACCTGACTCCGGACGTCTGAGACCCAAAGAGCAGATCTTGCGTGGGCGGGAACGAGGCGATGCTGTCTTTGGCGGCCCTGAGAAACTGAGGTTGCACAGGAGAGCGGCTCCGTCCTCGAAACGGCGTCGGTCGGGTCCCTCCTACTAAGTCTGGCCTGGGTCTGGCCCGCACAGGAGGAGGAGTTTGATCGTGACGTTGCAGAGGACTTGGGGCTCCTGCAGTTCGTGAGGCTGCGCAAACACCACTGGCTGGTGGACGACGCATGGTTCTGTGACCGCATCACGGTGCAGGGCCCTGGAGCCTGCGCGGAGGCGGCTTTCCCGTGCTACCGCTGGGTGCAGGGCGAGGACATCCTGAGCCTGCCCGAGGGCACCGGTGAGAAGGCGGCGTCGGGGAAGGAGGCGCAAGGTCCCGGGAACTGCTGCGGGGCTAGGAGGACAGAGCTAATGACGGTCGGAGCGGACTTAGAGGATGTATGGGCCCAGCGCAAGCGAAGTGTAGGGAACCCAGGGTGCTGGACAGGAAACGGGAAGGAGTTATGAATTCCCAAAGTTGTACACAGGCTAAGAGAGACTGCACTTGAGGCTGGAGGCAGGGAGTAAGTGATCTGGAGATCCCATCTTCCAAGAAGGCAAAGACAGAAAGTGGGAGTTGCAGCGATCCAGGAAAACAGAGATGCAAAGTAAACGTAGGAAGGAGATGTCGAGGTGACTCAGAAGTCAGGTGAGGGGACCACATGGAACAGGAGGGGGTGGGTGACCCGTGAGAGCAGACAGCTAAGGGAAGCAAACAGAGGATGCTGGAGAGCTGGTTTGGTTGGAATAACACGGAAGACACCCGCGAAAGACAAGCAGCGCACTGGCCAGCAGGAGGCAGGGAGGAATGAGGATGGCAAATACTGAATTTTTAACCACTGGTAACGAGTAAAAGAGAGATGAATCCAGAGACGAGTGAGGGTGGTAGGGATGGAACATCAAATCTATGACTTTGAGACAGGTGAGTGTAAATGCAGAAAAGAGCCAGAATAAGTCAATAGATACAAACTATGATGGTAAATCCAGAAAGGTGAGGTTAAAAAAAAAAAAAAAAGGCAAATGTAGAATCTTTTGAGGACAGGTGAAGGTGTGGCAGGTGAGGTTTAAGATGTGAAATTAATCAAAGCAATTTGTAGTAGACAGTAGGCGTAGGTGTAGAGGTGACTAAGATTTCATCACCTTAATTAAGGTGATTTTTTTCCAACCATAGATATTGATGAAGTAAGGCTAGGTAGGGGAAGATGAGAGAAGGAGCAAGAAATGGTGGCAAACAGGAGGTTTTTATCTATAGGCGAAGGATGAGGGCTGAAATAAGAGAAAGCAGGGGTGCAAAGTTGGCAAAGATGGGAAAAATGTGTCTGGGGGATAATCAAATGAGGCAAAGCCAAAGATAAACGCAACAGTGCATGGCTGAAAACATGGAATACGGCTACCCACAGGGAGATGAGGACAAGAGGTGGGCATAGGACCAGACAGAGCCGTGAGGCCAACTGTCCTCATGTCTCCCCAGCCCGCCTGCCAGGAGACAATGCCTTGGATGTGTTCCAGAAGCATCGAGAGAAGGAACTGAAAGACAGACAGCAGATCTACTGGTGACCACCCACCCCTTAAACTCCCCCTGCCACCACTATCCCACCCCGTCCCTGCCCCTGCCCCCATCACTGACCATGACATCCTTCCTGAAGCTTTGTCCTCAACTCCTAGCTGGGCCACCTGGAAGGAAGGGTTACCCCTGACCATCGCTGCAGAGCGTAAGGATGATCTACCTCCAAATATGAGATTCCATGAGGAGAAGAGGCTGGACTTTGAATGGACACTGAAGGCAGGGTGAGAAAAAGGCTGGACCTAGGAGTGAAATAAGGGCTGGGAGGTCCAAGAATGATGGTAGATGGTGAGGAACTGAGGGATCAGCTGATGAGTTAAGCCTCAATACCTGTCCTAGGGCTCTGGAGATGGCCCTCAAACGTGTTTACACCCTCCTGAGCTCCTGGAACTGCCTAGAAGACTTTGATCAGATCTTCTGGGGCCAGAAGAGTGCCCTGGCTGGTCAGTGGTTCCCCCAGGTCTCCATAATCCTTTAATGGCCCCTCTGGATGACTCATCACACTCCACAGTCCCCTGTAACTCTTTGCAAGAAGAGACCTTATCATATCTGGTCAACTCAGAGAGGCCTTGAGAATGAAAACTCAGAAGCTGGGTTCAGGGTGGGTCATATACCTGAACCCCTGGGGTTGACTCTGGAGGAGGGATATGCAGGCTGTGGTACATATATCCTCCTTCCACCGCCCCCCACAGAGAAGGTTCACCAGTGCTGGCAGGATGATGAGCTGTTCGGCTACCAGTTCGTCAATGGTGCCAACCCCATGCTGTTGAGACGCTCGACCTCTCTGCCCTCCAGGCTAGCGCTGCCCTCGGGGATGGAAGAGCTTCGGTCTCAACTGGAGAAAGAACTTCAGGTACCTCTCCTTCCCCTGCCTGGCACTGTTCTCTCCTTAGTAGTGTGGTGAGAACGGACAGATAGAAACCAAACTGAGTCAGAGGAAGGCAGACTGCAGTACTGCGCTGCCCCTTGGTGCAGTCCTGTGCTGGAAAAATACAGAAATAAAATATGGAGCGGAAAAAACTATGAGGAGCTCCCAGCATGAAGGGGAAAACAGAATGGACCCCCAGCACACAGCGAGGGGCTGGAGATGTTAGCAGGAACAGTGACATGCGCTGGCCGCAGTGTTTTGGACTCCAGTGTTCACGGGCAGGGAGAAAAGTGAGGAAGTGCCATCAGGTGCAGAGAATCTGGGCGGCTTTCTAGACAAAGAGAGCGGGGTTTGGAAGCGATGGACTGTCCTGAGGACAAGCCTAGGCAAAATGTGTGCATGTGCACGTGTGTGCTGTATGTGGTGGCAGGGGCAGCGAGGAGAAGCTCTCTGGAATATTTGGCAGAGGAGGTGAGATTTGAATAGGGAAGGAAAGAGCATTTGCTGAGCTGATAGGAGCCAAAACCAGAGCGCACACCATTCAGGAATGATCGGAAAGGTGCCTGGCCATTTGACAGGGGATCAGTTTACAATGCCTGTGATGCCAACTGGATTGAGCAGGCCTGGTTCCAAACCCAGATCTGCCACCACATCCACGCACAAGACATCTACCCTCAGGCCGGGCGCGGTGGCTCAAGCCTGTAATCCCAGCACTTTGGGAGGCCGAGATGGGCGGATCACGAGGTCAGGAGATCGAGACCATCCTGGCTAACACGGTGAAACCCCGTCTCTACTAAGAAATACAAAAACTAGCCGGGCGAGGTGGCAGCGCCTGTAGTCCCAGCTACTCGGGAGGCTGAGGCAGGAGAATGGCGTGAACCCGGGAGGCGGAGCTTGCAGTGAGCTGAGATCCGGCCACTGCACTCCAGCCTGGGCGACAGCGCGAGACTCGGTCTCAAAAAAAAAAAAAAAAAAAAAAAAAAAAAAGACATCTACCCTCACCAGACTGTTTCTTCACTTTAAGATGACAGGAACTGGACCAGGGGCTCTAGTTCTCCCAGCAGGACTCCGGTACTGACACAGGAGAACGGCAAGAAGCCAGACTAAATCTCTTGCCCTTTGCCCTGGCCCCCTGGGGGTAGACTTTGAACTCTCAAAATGGATACATCCCTCCTGTCCCCAGAATGGTTCCCTGTTTGAAGCTGACTTCATCCTTCTGGATGGAATTCCAGCCAATGTGATCCGAGGAGAGAAGCAGTACCTGGCTGCCCCCCTCGTCATGCTGAAGATGGAGCCTAACGGGAAACTGCTGCCCATGGTCATCCAGGTAAGGGCCCTGGGCCTCTCCAGCAATGCTGCACTCTGTTCACCTCAACCTCTGCTCCCAGGGACCCAGCCCCCGGCTCTTGGCTCCCAAACCCCATCCTCACTCAGTGAGACTTGCCTTCATGTCACTATTTGCCTGTACTCTCGTCTCCCCTGCTCTCGTCTCCCCTGCCTCATCCAACTAGAAGTACTTGTTCAAGAGTCAAAATGGCCTCTTGGAGTTCTCATCCTGTATCCAATGGTCCTCAAACTTCAGTGTGCATCAGAATCACCTGAAGTGCTTGTTGAAATGCAGATTTCTAGATCCCACCACCAGATTCAGTATGTCTGGGGTGGGAACTGAGAGTTTGCGCTTTTGTAAGTTCCAAAGTGATGCTGACACTACCAGTTCAGGACTACACTTTGAGAATCACTATTTAATCTCTCTGTGGCCTCTGACTCTGAACCCTCATCATCTCTTCAATATCTTGTCTCTCAATTTTTTTTTTTCTTTGAGACATAATCTCACTGTATCACCCAGGCTGGTGTACAGTGGTGCGATCTTGGCTCACTGCAACGTGCGCCTCCTGGGTTCAAGCGATTCTCCACCTCAGTCCCTCCAGTAGCTGGGACCACAGGCATGCGCCACCACGCCTGGCTAATTTTTGTATCTTTTGTAGAGATGGGGTTTCGCCATCTTCCCCGGGCTGGTCTTGAACTTCTGGGCTCAAGTAATCTGCCTGCCTCGGCCTCCCAAAGTGCTGGGATTACAGGTGTGAGCCACCGCACCTGGCCTTCTCTCACTATTCCTAACAGTCAGGTGACAAGAACTGTCAATAATCTCACACCTCCTGCTTCTCTTTCACATTCCACCACCCTCTGAGCGCCAACCACCATCTGGCCCAACCAGAGAACAGGGCCTCCTTCTGGACCCCCTTCCTCCAGCCCCTCCTGCCCTCCACCTGACATCAGGGCACTCCAGCTAGCGAGCGGCAGGCTGGGAGGGTTCGCAGTCCTCCTGCCAGACTGTAACCTCCTAGAAGGCAATAATCTTACTTAGTCATCTCTGTTTCCTCGAGAATGCTGACTAGAATGTCATATACGGGATGGGAGTTCAATCATTTCTCTTTCTCCCAGATTCAGCCTCCCAACCCCAGCTCTCCAACCCCAACACTGTTCCTGCCCTCGGACCCCCCACTTGCCTGGCTCCTGGCAAAGTCCTGGGTCCGAAATTCAGATTTCCAACTGCACCAGCTCCAGTACCACCTGCTGAACACGCATCTGGTGGCTGAGGTCATAGCTGTCGCCACCATGCGGTGCCTCCCAGGACTGCACCCCATCTTCAAGGTACTTATTAATCTATTCAATCACATATCCCTCAGACCCCAGAGAGAGGAACAGCCCAATATCAAATGATATTGCAGCAGCAAAAACTCTTTGTCGCAATATGTGACTGAAGAGGAGACTGTATCGATATCTTGAGATGTTGATTTTAATTACGTGTATTAAGTTTAGTCACTTAACATTATACAGGAACCCTCTGAAATTCTCAGAGATCTGACCATCTAGCAGTGTGCTCACAGCAGAGCTTGAACACTGTTAGTAAAACAAAAGCCGTATTCCTACCTTAGATTTAGTATTCAGCCAGAAAAACAAGTGGTGCCCATAAGAACCAACCAGAGAACAGTATCTGGTACTAGAGTTTGAAATCACAAGGGACAGCCTATAACAGTCTAGTATTGATGAAGAATGTTTCTCCCCAACTGAGGAGTCAGCTAAGTAGAAACAGATCAAAAGACAAGGAAGAGCAGCCAGCAAGCCACTCATACCTGCCCAACAGTAAGGTAGATAGAGATGTACGTTAGCATGGTAATGACAGGAATGAAAAGGAAAGAATCTAAAATGTAGTGAAGGGAGGAAACAGTAGCTGCAGCTTGCCTGGGTGTAAGAGAGAGAAAAGCCAGAAGTCCAAGCTTCTGCCACACCTGTAAGTCCATGGGGCGGGTGTGTTATACTGACCTAGAAATACTGTGGTTTTAAGAGCTGGGTGTGGTGGTTCATGCCTGTAATCCCAGTGCTTTGGGTGGCCAAAGCAGTATGATTGCTTAAGACCAGGAGTTCAAGACCAGCCTGGGCAACACAGCAAGTCCCAGTCTCTAAATTAAAAAAAAAAAAAAAGAAAGAAAGAAATACTATAATTTTATAAAACAGTGAGTTCAGTATATATCGCTAGGGAGAAGGCAAAATAAGACCTGTGCTTGCTTAAGAAAATGTTTTTAAAATCTTGATGAGGCTGGGCGCAGTGGCTCACGCCTGTAATCCCAGCACTTTGGGAGGCCAAGGCGGGTGGATCATGAGGTCAGGAGATCGAGACCATCCTGGCTAATGCGGTGAAACCCCGTCTCTACTAAAAATACAAAAAAATTAGCGAGGCGTGCTGGCGGGCGCCTGTAGTCCCAGCTTCTCGGGAGGCTGAGGCGGGAGAATGGTGTGAACCCGGGAGGTGGCGGAGCTTGCAGTGAGCGGAGATCGCGCCACTGCACTCCAGCCTGGGCAAAAGAGCGAGACTGAGACTCCATCCCAAAAAAAAAAAAAAATCTTGATGATACTTTACATATAGGGAATGTGGCAGAGGGAGCACAAAAATGATACAAGCTTACAAACCAGAGTAATTGTCAGAAACAGTAAAGTTAGGAGAAACCAGAGTTGGCAAAAATGAGGTGTCCGGTTTCAGCTACACGGAGTTTGATGTATTGGCAAGATATGCAAGTAAGTCCTGGGTAAAAACAACTGAATTGTTTTCAGCTGGGGGCCTCCACCCGGACCCCTCCAGCCTGGCCAGCACAGCTGTGCTGCCTCTGGAGTTACCCCTTCAGTAACATAGACAAGATGGAGACCAGTCTGATGAGTGGAATCTTGGATTGCCTTCATCTCATGCTGTCTCCTGCTTCTCCATCCTCTGCTCCACACGAACAAGAGAAGCCTCTATTTGCACTTACAATTCCCTTTCCTAGTTCAGTGCTCTCCGTGTCTCCACTCACCACAGTAATGCCATCCCCCCGGCAGACAGCTGACTTGCTGGCAGGTGCACACAAGGGTCAAGCCTGCAGCTGTTCTTTTTTTTTTTTTTTTTTTTGAGACGGAGTCTCGCTCTGTTGCCCAGGCTGGAGTGCAGTGGCCGGATCTCAGCTCACTGCAAGCTCCGCCTCCCGGGTTTACGCCATTCTCCCGCCTCAGCCTCCGAGTAGCTGGGACTACAGGCGCCCGCCACCACGCCCGGCTAGTTTTTTGTATTTTGAGTAGAGACGGGGTTTCACCATGTTAGCCAGGATGGTCTCGATCTCCTGACCTCGTGATTCACCCGCCTCGGCCTCCCAAAGTGCTGGGATTACAGGCTTGAGCCACCGCGCCCGGCCTGCCTGCAGCTGTTCTTAACAGTGGCCTATGCAGGCTCTGGCTTTGGATTGCTGGGGTCTTAGTCCTGAACCCCGGCCTCAATAATTTCCAGATGTCCTCATAAGTTCCATCGTGAGGTTGTTAGAGGTTAAAATGACTTAATGGTGTGACACAAGCTAAATGCTACAAAAAACGTTAGTTCTTGCAATTTTTTTTTTTTTTTTCAGACAAGTTCTCACTCTGTCACCCAGGCTGGAGTGCAGTGGCGTAGTCATAACTCACTGCAGCTTCAAACTCCCGCGCTGAAGCGATCCTCTAACCTCAGCCTTCAGAGTAGCTGGGACTACAGGTGTGCACCACCATGCCTGGCTAATTTTTTTTTATTTGTTGTAGAGACAGGGTTTTGCTATGTGGCCCAAGCTAGTCTCAAATTCCTGGGCTCAAGCGATCCTCCTGCCTCAGCCTCCCAAGTAACCTGGACTGCAGGCACACGCCGCCACACCCGGCTAGTTCTTGCAATTATTATTATTAGGGATTGTTCATCCTTAGGCATCCTCTCTCCTCATGTGGACTTTGGCCTTTCTGTGACATTCGGCATCTTTCATGAATCTTCTGAAAAGCTTCAGATTAACGTGAGCTGCTCTGATATCTTAACACCCAAGGTATCACTTGGGTCACTGCCAGCATCCAGCATCAACAATTCAGACAAACAGCAAAACTGCTTAAAACCTGCATATTAACTACGTGGAAAGGAAGACAAACAGTCTAAGATAAAAAGAAACACATGTAAGGACCAGGTGGCCTTTTTTTAATAGCTAAGGAAAAGCAGGACGGGAGGGGTCCAACAGTGCCTAAGTAGAGGTGGAAAAAGATTTGCTTAAACAGGTAGCTGAATACAGCTCTTCTAGTTCTGACCAAAAGTACTCTCCCCACCCATCCCCTGAAGAAACCCAACCGTGAAACAACTAAAAGATGGAGATGCAGCTCTGATAATAAGCAGGGAGGCTAGTTTCAGAGAATGTGAATGACAGAGGAGGTAGCAAAGAAAATCAGAAGGGGCTGATTCATAAGACACCTATACTCAAGGTGGAAACAATGAAGCGGACAGCTACTATTCCAGGACTCTTGCGTGGACTGGACACTCTCCAACATCCTTAGGTGAGCAGCACCACAGCCCCTGAGATAAGAGAGTCTATTACTGCCCCCTGTTGACAAAAGAAGAGATTGCAGATTCGAGGGTTATTAACTTGGCCAAGTCTCAAAATGAGGAGTAAAGTGTAGGTTAAAATCCTGGTCAGTCTGGCTCCAGGGCCCAACTCACAGGGAAGTTGGAGAGCACGAGGGTGAGTGATCAGAGCAGCAGGAGACCAGCCTGTCAAGAAAAGCATCAAGAGGAGAAGGCGCCATGCTGGGTGCCACGCCCTACCAGGAAGGACCTCAAGCATGGCCTTCACCAGTCACACCCTCCAATCCCCTCCTCTCCAGCTCCTGATCCCCCATATCCGCTACACCATGGAAATCAACACCCGGGCCCGGACCCAACTCATCTCAGATGGAGGAATTTTTGATAAGGTGAGGAGGGCACGGGGCATGGCACTGCCTCATCCATCTCTCCATGAGCTACCCCTTTCAGGATCCAAGACCAACTATGTGTGAATGTCCTCACTCTTAACCTATGAACCTGTCCCTTTTATACCCATGTCTTTTTTTTTTTTTTTTTTTTTCTGAGACACAGTCGCTCTGTCGCCCAGGCTGGAGTGCAGCAGCGTCATCTCAGCTCACTGCCACCTCCGCCTCCTGGGTTCAAGCGATTCTCCTGCCTCAGCCTCAAGTAGCTGGGATTACAGGCGCCCACCACCATGCCCAGCTGATTTTTATATTTTTAGTAGAGATGGGGTTTCACTGTGTTGGCCAGACTGGTCTCGAACTCCTGACCTCGTGATCCACCCGCCTTGGCCTCCCAACGTGCTGTATACCCATGTCTTAATATCTGAAAATCTCACATCTGCCCCGCTTTATGGAAGATGCGATGGTTCTCCAGCCCTGTTTCCCCTGCTAAGACTTGTGATCTCCTGTCCCAGGCGGTGAGCACAGGTGGAGGGGGCCATGTGCAGTTGCTTCGTCGGGCGACGGCTCAGCTGACCTACTGCTCCCTCTGTCCTCCTGACGACCTGGCTGACCGGGGCCTGCTGGGACTCCCAGGTGCTCTCTACGCCCGTGATGCTTTACGGCTCTGGGAGATCATTGCCAGGTAAGGATGAGCTGACGAATGGGGGAGGAGGAGGGCTCTGGCCTGAGGTCAGCATGGGGCAAAAGCAAGAAGGTCCAGACAGGAGAAGCAGAGAACTCAATTCTGGGGAGAGATGAGGAAGAGTGAAGTCACAGGGGGTGGCTCTGAAAATGAGGAGACTGGGATGGGGCAGAGAGAGGAGGTGAGGGGAGCTGTTGGGGGAGACTGGGGGAAGTGTCTGGAAAAATCAGGATTTCTGAGGATGTGTGACAGCAACCATGTGAATTCCTAGAACTAAGGACCCAAATCTCCCATGAGATGCTAGTGTGTTTAGAGGGCTGAGGATGTCCCAAAGGCAAGGTCTCTTCCCAGATACTGTGGAAGCATTGGGCAGATGCCACAGAAAGAGGAATGGAGGTCAGAGGCCAGGGCCTTCTGCTCTCAAGTGCCTTTTCCCCCTGGGCAGGTATGTGGAGGGGATCGTCCACCTCTTCTACCAAAGGGATGACGTAGTGAGGGGGGACCCTGAGCTGCAGGCCTGGTGTCGGGAGATCACGGAGGTGGGGCTGTGCCAGGCCCAGGACCGAGGTAAGATCCATTCCAGAGAGAGAAGAAGCTCCTGGGAGACTCTGCTAGGGCCCCTTCCCAGCCCTGCCCTTCTGGGGACAGGACCCCAGCCTCTCATCACACCTCCCTTCCTCCCTCCACACAGGAAAGCATACGTATCCCATTCCCACCTCCTCAAACTCAGGACAATTCTAGAGACCCAAGGACTGTCCTCCTCAGATTGCCTGGCCATCAACCCCTAGTCCCACCCCACCCCTGTCACAGATGCCCCTGAACTGCCATATCCTGGGGCCACCAGGCCAGAGCCACAGCTGAGAGGGGTCTGCACAGTCCCTGCTGGGCTCATATTCTCCCCTGATGGTTCCATTTTCCTAACTGAGGATGTAAATGGGAAGATTTTCCCTCCAAAACCCGTAAGGACCCACCCTGGCTTTCCGTCCCTCTCTTCCTGCCTGCCACTGTCCAGCACGCCCAGAGGGTCCAGGAATACGGCACGCTTGCTACAGTGCAAGGTCAGCTCTTGATGCAAGCTCAATCCTATACATGCTTTGCCTCAAATCCAAACTCAGCACCCTGATCCTTGGGGCTCAGGTTTCTTTGGCTAATCCAACCCTCCCACCCGAACCACCCCTTGGCCAGAATCTAGCCACTACCATATGTGAACCTCTGAGGAAGAAAAAGCCTTTGCTGAGCTCTTAGGTTTAATCACACAGGCCCCAGCCTGGACTGCTGTCACTCATCCTTTGGCCCCTCCCCTTCACACTTCAGATCTAGGCCTTGAATACCATCCTCTGCCTCTGTGGGACAACTACAGACGTTTACTGGGGAGCCCTTATGGCCAATCCTGGGAATGTGGCAAACATCCTTACCCTGGAGGGAGCCTCTCCCTGGCGAAGCTGCACCACCCCACCCTTCCAGGAACAAACTCTCTCTAGTTCTTCTCAGTACAGTCCCTTAGACTCCTAGCAGTTTGGGCTACTACAACAAAACACTGGCCGGGCACGGTGGCTCACACCTGTAATCCCAGCACTTTGGGAGGCTGAGGTCGGTGGATCACAAGGTCAGGAGTTCGAGACCAGCCTGGCCAACATAGTGAAATCCTGTCTCTACTAAAAATACAAAAATGAGCCAGGCGTGGTGGTGCGTACCTGTAATCCAGCTACTCAGGAGGCTGAGGCAGGAGAATTGCTTGAACTTGAGAGGCGGAGGTTGCAGTGAGCCGAGATCACTTCATTGCACTCCAGCCTGGGCAACAGAGTAAAACTCTGTCTAAAAAAAAAAACAAAAACAAAAACAAAACCACACACCATAGACTGGGTGGCTTACAAACAACAGAAATGTATTCCTCACAGTTCCAGAGGCTGCAAGTTCAAGATCAGGTTCTGGCGAGAGCCCTCTTCCAGGCTGCCCACAGTCGATTTCTCCCTGTATCCTCACATAGCAGAAAGATAGCAAGCTAGCTAGCTAGCTACTCTGTCCTCTGCCCATTCAGGAGGGCTGTATCCTCATGCCCTAATTATCTTGTGGGGCTCCACCTCCAAATACCATCACAATGGGATTAGATTTCAATATAAAAACTTTTCAGAGCCAAAGATACTCAGTTCATGACACACGTTAATTTAACCTCCACTAACTGCCCTCCCCCTTGTTCTCTTTCAGTTCTCATAGCTCACCTCTGTCTAGTTTTCCCAACAGGCATTTTAGAGGCTAAAATTAAAAATGCTGTGGGATTAGCAGTCAGGAATCTGAGTTCAAGGTCAGCCTCTGCCTTTTCCCGACTATGCAGTCCTGACAGTGTATTCTCTACGGGCTTTGATTTTCTTACCTATGAAATGAGAGTAATTGTATTTATTCCACTTAACTGATAAGATTATCGGGTCTCCCAGCACTTTGGGAGGCTGAGGTGAGCAGATCACCTGAGGTCAGGAGTTCGAGACCAGCCTGGCCAACACAGTGAAACCCCATCTCTACTAAAAATACAAAAATTAGCCAGGCATGGTGGTGGGCGCCTGTAATCCCAGCTACTTGGGAGGCTGAGGCAGGAGAATCACTTGAACCCGAGAGGCGGTGGTTACACTGAGCCGAGATTGTGCCACTGCACTCCAGCCTGGGCAACAGAGCAAGACTCCGTCTCAAACAAAAAAAAAAAAAAAAGATTATCGGGTCTCTGAGCCCCCATATCCACTGTAAAATGAGTGGCCTGAGCTAACCTTTGTGGGAGCCCCCCTAGCTGTGACACTGGACATCCACGACTTATTCCCCACCTTGTAACACAGACACTTGTAATTCTGTCTGGGTATAGGAGTAAGCATTCCTAAATTATTTATTTATTTTTTAATTTTTAAATAGAGACAGGCTCTTGGTCTGTCACCTGACACCAGCAATCCTCCTGCCTTGGCCTCCCAAAGTGCTGGGATTACAGGCATGAGTCACCGACCATGCATCCCTCAATTCTTAACCACTTTTTGAGGCAAGGGATATTTGGTCACTCAGAACTTTTCAGCCCCCAATGCTTCCATAACAATAATTATTACTTATTGAGCATTTATTATCGACCAGGTGATTTTGATACACCATCTCATTTATAATGTAGGTATCATCCATATTTTACAGGTGAAAAAACTGAGGTTCAAAGAGGTTAAGCTGGCCTATGGTAACTAAGTGTAAGTGACTGAGCCAGGACTCAAACCCATGTCTGATGCAAATATGTCTAAATAAAATGAACAAATACTCATCAATTCTAAAATACGGGCATCCCAAAACAATAACCTTTGTTCCTCTCCTATTCCTTTCCTGCCCAGGTTTCCCTGTCTCCTTCCAGTCCCAGAGTCAACTCTGCCATTTCCTCACCATGTGCGTCTTCACGTGCACTGCCCAGCATGCCGCCATCAACCAGGGCCAGGTATGGACAGCTGAAAGCCCAGGTCCCTGAAGGCAAGGTGACCTGAGGGAGAGATGGGAGTTCAAACCCTAAGTACCAGGGTTCTAGGGTTACAGTTTCTTCCTCCAGCTGGACTGGTATGCCTGGGTCCCTAATGCCCCATGCACAATGCGGATGCCTCCACCCACCACCAAGGAAGACGTGACAATGGCCACAGTGATGGGATCACTACCTGATGTCCAGCAGGCCTGTCTTCAAATGGCCATCTCATGGCATCTGGGTCGCCGCCAGCCGGACATGGTGAGAGGGGACTCTGGGGAGAGGGAAATGACAGTTGGAAAGGAAATATTAGAGTGGGGACTGGGCTCTAGGTGCGTTCATCTTTAGAAACTGACTGATCCTTTGTTCTGTCTCAGGTGCCTCTGGGGCATCACAAAGAAAAATATTTCTCAGGCCCCAAGCCCAAAGCTGTGCTAAGCCAATTCCAAACAGATTTGGAAAACCTGGAAAAGGAGATTACAGCCCGGAATGAGCAACTTGACTTGCCCTATGAATACCTGAAGCCCAGCTGCATAGAGAACAGTGTCACCATCTGAGCCCTAGAGTGACTCCACCTGCAAGATTTCACATCAGTTTTAGGACTGACATTTCTATCTTGAATTTCATGCTTTACTAAAGTCTCTGCTGCTAAGGCTCTATTTCCTCCCCCAGTGAAACTCCCTACATTAGTATCCCACTAGCCCAGGGGAGCAGTAAACTTTCTCTGCAAAGACTAGATCCTTTTATACGCTTTGCAGGCCCCATAGTCACTGTCCGAACTACTCAGCTCTCCTGCTACAGCATGAAGGCAGCCACAGACAACATGGAAATGAGTGTGACTATGTTCCAATAAAACTTTATGGACACAGATATGAATGTTACATCACAAAATAGTCTCTTTTGGTTTTTATTCAACTATTTAAAATGCAAAAAAATCCACAAACAAATGTGCTTTCTTTGAGACACACACAGCCAGGCTACAGACTGGATTTGGCCCTTAAACTCTGCACTAGCCTGAGGCCCTGACCCTACTTCCAAAACATCCAAGATCATGGAGCAGGGGGATTTCTTAGAAAAATCAACTTCCAGCTAACTCTCCATTCCCGGGAACTAACCTTCATGCCGGGTGGCCGATGTATAAATTCCTGACTCGGTTCTTTGGCAGTTTCCTTCCACCCATATTTCTCCTGTTCACCCATGTACCCCAAAAGTCCCTGAATAAGAATGATGCTTTGGGGGCAGAATAAAAACCACTGCCCCAAAATAGCTGCTTTCTCCAAACAGTCCCAGATGACAGGCACATACTTCATGTCTCAAAGCTACTTTCCCAGCCCCTTTAATACTCTGGGATCTATGTGTTTGTCACATTCCAAGTTATCTTTCACAAGCCTTTTAAGAACAATATGCACAAAATAAATGGACAAGAACTACAAAGTTATTCTAGGCAATGCTAGTGTTTATTTGTTAGGTCCTAGGGCCTCAAGGTCAAATGATCCCTCTCAATTATTCTGAGGTCATTGTCCTCACTAGAGTGGGTACAACTTGCTCAGTGCAAAATTGTGCTCTTCAAACATTCCTTTTTTTTTTTTTTTTTTCCTGAGACGTAGTCTCCCTCTGACGCCCAGGCTGGAATGCAGTGGCGCCATCTCGGCTCACTGCAACCTTCGCCTCCCAGGTTGAAGCGATTATCCCGCCTCAGCCTCCCGAGTAGCTGAGATCACAAGCTCGTGCCACCACGCCCGGCTAATTTTTGTAATTTTTAGTAGAGACGGGGTTTTGCCGTGTTGACCAGGCTGGTCTCGAACTCCCGACCTCAGGTGATCCGCCTGCCCCGACACTCATATTTCTAAATAATTATTACAGATCTGTCACTCATCAGTTAAGCATACAAACGGCTTTTTTGGAGAGGATGACCTATTTATATTTTTAAATCTTATATCCTACCTTATTCAAAAGACCTATCAGTTTTCCTAGTTTAAAGTAGAGAAGCAAAGTGACATTTTTATGTACATTTAACAGGACTGCTTACCTTTACAACCTGCTCAGTCGGCTTTCCCTGGACTTCTCCTAACTGCCCATTTTTCCTGAATTTGGCATCGAGAGTTACAGTATTTCAACTATGATGATAAAATATTACTTAGGAGAAACAGTTCCAATGCCAAGAACCTTAAGCAATTTTAAAGCGTTCTAGCCACAAAACCATGCCTGACCCCCAAAAGGGGGTCCTAACTCCTTTATACTGTCAGAATCTCAATTTTAAAAGGGAGGAGTGAGTAGAGATAGAAACGCTCTCTGTTGGTGATAATCTGTCTTACTTACCATTTCCCCAACACAGGAGAGACTAGGGAATTTCAGGTAAAAATCGGATGGTTCCAATCCTCCGATCCTAAGAGACCATCGCCCCAGTTCCCAAGAGCTCCGCCAGTTTGACTTTTTTGCCCAACGCCTGGTTACTGCCAGTTCCTCGTCACGTGACCTCACAGACTTGGTCACGTGACATGCCAGCCCCTTCCATTCCCGTCTGCGGGGGAAGGGGGACCAAGAAACCGGAGACCCTCGCTCTTCCAATACTCATGCCCTAGCTACAGAGGTCAAGAAGGGCTTCCCCAGGAGCTGTTTCGGTTTCGGACGGTGCCGTTTCCCGCGAAAGTCCTGAGAAGAGTCCAGCCTTGTCCTCCTGCCGCCCCCGGGCGGGATGGTTGAGGCCTAGGCCACGCCCCCTCTGCACCCCTCCGAGGGCATCCTGGGCTTTCTCCCACCGCTTTCCTAGCCCGCTTGCACCTCGGCTATCCCCGACTCCCTTCTTCATGGCGTCGCTCCTGTGCTGTGGGCCGAAGCTGGCCGCCTGCGGCATCGTCCTCAGCGCCTGGGGAGTGATCATGTTGGTGAGGGGACTCCCCAGCAAGGATCGGAGAGGGCCTGAGGGGCTCCGGGCTAGGAGGGTTGGGAGGCAAGGAAACTCTGGGCCGCAGGCAGGCCGGAGGGGCCGGGGATCTACAGGCCCCGAAGAAGGAGACAGACTGAAATTGAAAAATGGGAACTGTTCGAGACCAGCCTGACCAACATGGTGAAACCCCGTCTCTACTAAAAATACAAAAATTAGCCGCGCGTGGTGGCGCGCGCCTGTAATCCCCGCCACTAAAGGAGGTTGAGGCAGGAGAATCGCTTGAACCCGGGAGGCGGAGGGTGCAGTGAGCCGAGATCGCGCCACTGCACTCCAGCCTGGGCGACAGAGCGAGACTCCGTCCCAAAAGAAAAAGAAAAAAGGGAACTGGAGCAAAGGGCCCTGGAGTGGGAGGAGCTGGGGCTGGTAAATGTGGAGACCCCTCAAGGTAGGATAAACAAGAGCGGGGTTCCTGAGAGATGCTTGAGTTGAATGGAGGACATGGGGGGAAAGAGTGCTTGTTCCAGAAATGGGTAGCTGGGCCTTGTTTTCCCAGTAATCCACCCACCGCCACTTCAAGAAGAAATGATACGAAGAAGTGCCGATTCTCCCTCCCCCTTGCGCACTGTCCCGTGATGATGACGCCTCCAGGGAGGACGATAATCTGGGTTCCTGGGAGAGAAGGCTTGGTCACTATTCCTACCCTTGCCTCGGCCACTTGTCTCAATGTCACCACCTCACGCCCTGTTCCAGGTGGCTGAGTCCGAATCCAGTAACCACCACCTCGTTTCGGTTCATCTTAGGCACGGGTGTGGTAGCAACATTAGAAATGGGAGGGGTTTATGAAGTGAACTTGAGGTCAGGTGCCTGAATTCAACAACCTACCCATTCCCCTTTTCCAGATAATGCTCGGAATATTTTTCAATGTCCATTCCGCTGTGTTGATTGAGGACGTTCCCTTCACGGAGAAAGATTTTGAGTAAGTATTCGGGTGGGGGAGGCGGGCTGGGATCAGGTGGGAGGTGGCGAGGTCAGATTACGTCTGGGAGGTCGGGTGCTTGGGGCCCCTAGGTTAGGGAACAGGGAGAGGAGAGCTGCTTTCTTGAGAATGTGGTTAGGAGCTAGGGAGTCCGACCTCAGCGGCCATTCCAAACCCACCACTTTAGCTGTGGCCTCTTTAGGTATTTTACTTTTCTGTGCCTCTCAGTCCACCTCTGCAAAATGGCTGCTATGACACATCTCACCCCATAGGATTGTCAAGAAGATTGAATAAAGCAATACACGTAACAGCGCCTAGACAGGTGCTGGGCACATACTGCTCAGCAAACGTTGGATGCTATTAATGTTTGACACCTTGCTTCATTCCCACCCCCAGGAATGGCCCCCAGAACATATACAACCTTTACGAGCAAGTCAGCTACAACTGTTTCATCGCCGCGGGCCTTTACCTCCTCCTCGGAGGCTTCTCTTTCTGCCAAGTTCGGCTCAATAAGCGCAAGGAATACATGGTGCGCTAGGGCCCGGGCGCGCTTCCCCGCTCCAGCCCCTCCTCTATTTAAAGACTCCCTGCACCGCGTCACCCGGGTCGCGTCCCACCCTTGCCGGCACCCTCTGCGGGACTGGGTTTCCCGGGCGAGAGACTGAATCTCTTCTTCCATCTCTGGCATCCGGCCCCCGTGGAGAGGGCTGAGGCTGGGGGGCTGTTCCGTCTCTCCACCCTTCGCTGTGTCCCGTATCTCAATAAAGAGAATCTGCTCTCTTATGCCCTGTGTCTGTGCTTCAGTGGGGGCGAGCACGGGGCTGAGACTGGAGGTCGGCCTCTGCCTGGGGAGTCCCGACCCCTGAGCGGAAGTGGAGTGAAGTGGTGCGGAAGTGAGGCGAAGGCTTCCCCCTTGGCCTGGGCGCGCCAAGCTGTCGAAGCGACTGCATCTGATGGGGCGGGGAGCCACAGGGTTGAGCCTATCCGCTGCGGGAAGGGCGGGACTTCCTGCGCGGGGGCCTGAGCCGCTCCGTCTCCCTGCTCTCCGTGGTCCCGGCTCGCGTGTAGCGGCGGCGGCGGCGTCTCCGTGAGGAGGCGCGCGGGGCCATGACGTCAGCGTCCACAAAGGTTCGACCTCCCCCGCGGACAGCGCTCCCTGGCGGCCACGGGAGGGCGGGCCCCCCACTTGGCTCGCGGCTCTTCCGCCCCGGGCGGGGGGCGGGCGGGAGCCGAGCCTGGGGTGGGGCTAGGGGCTCCAGGCGGGACGGGGAGGGCGGGCGCCGGCCCCCCGTGACGCTGCCCCGCCCCCAGGTCGGAGAGATCTTCTCGGCGGCCGGCGCCGCCTTCACGAAGCTCGGGGAGCTGACGATGCAGCTGCATCCTGTGGCCGACTCTTCCCCTGCGGGGTACGTGAGCCCGGACTGGGACGTGGACGCTGAGAGCGGGCGCTTGGACTCGGTCACAGACACGGACCCTCTCTAGCACAGGGACAGACGTTAGTTTCCCTTTGTGCCTGGCACAGCACAGAGTAGGTGTTAATAAATGATCGTTGGATGAGGGAATGAATGACAGATAAAAATACAGACAGGCCTATGGCCCAGACTCCTATTTCACAGTTCTCCCTGCTGCGAACGGGTCGACCACAAACCACCGCCACTCCCAACCACCCCAGTTCATGGAATTCCCCCAGACGGCTGCAGGCTGTTGGTGGGTCTGTTTGAAAAGCCCTTCTTGGCGAGTTGGTTTCAGTGTGCTGTGTACAGCAGCCGTTTAACGTTCATGGTGGAAAGGGGTGTCTAAGGTGGAGGTGGTTGTGATTTCTTGTGATTGGGGTCCTCCAGGTTCCCGCAGGGCCCTCAAGAGCTTCCCGCCCGTCCCCCGCCCCTATGGAGGACGTCTTTATGCATCCGTGGAAGGGGTCCCAGAAATCGGAAGGAGGCGGCTGGTTGACTGTGGGATGCATAGCCTGTGGGCTGGCTCCACACCCCCCCCCTCCCATTTTTGCTATCCCCCCTCTCCCCTTCTGACAGTGCGAAGTGGACGGAGACGGAAATAGAGATGCTGAGGGCTGCTGTGAAGCGATTTGGGGACGATCTTAATCACATCAGCTGTGTCATCAAGGAACGGACAGTGTGAGGGAGGGTGGCTGCCAGAAAAGGGCGGGTGGGCAGCCTTCTTCCTCCTTACCCAAGGTTCCATCGTCCTCAGAACTCCTTTCCAGCTCAGCTGCTTCCCTACTTTGTCACTAGTTTTTTAGAATGCCCTTGAGAACTGAAAGAACAGAATTGTCACAGTTGGTCAGAAGTTCCTAAAATGCTGTGGTAGTCCTTCCAAGAATGTGAATTTAGGTTGCCTGAGATGCTCAGTTATTGTATTTGATGATGGAAGTCCCTTGGTTATTTATATAAATTTTGGGGGACTCCACTGCAGTGTTTCCAGGGATATGGTGATCCTGAACTAGTTGATCAGTAAATCCCAATCCACCTGTAAATCACCAAGCCTTACCCGATGTCTCTCCCGGAAGAGAATGAGGAGATGGGCCTTTCCCACTACTCAGCTCAGGGACTCCACTCTCCACATTCCACCCACCCTGAGTGAGTGTAAAACTTTGGGAAAGTGAGAACCCTCCCAATGGGTTGGGGCCCCGACCTGGATTCTTTTCAAGGGACTCCCAGAACCCCTTCACCTCCCCTCCCTTCTTCTGTTAGTCTCTCTGATGACTCCTTTCCTAACCTCTTCTCTCTTTTCTTCAGGGCTCAGATAAAGGCCACTGTGAAACGCAAGGTATATGAAGATTCTGGCATCCCCCTTCCAGCTGAGTCACCCAAGAAAGGGCCCAAGAAGGTGGCATCTGGTGTCTTATCACCTCCTCCAGCTGCCCCTCCTCCCAGCAGCTCCAGTGTCCCCGAGGCCGGGGGTCCCCCCATAAAGAAACAGAAGGCTGGTGAGGGCTGTGGACTTGCTACCTAGGGGTTAAAAGTCCATCTGAGGTTCAGTGAGAGAATTGGGCCTGGGTCAAAGAAGGATCAATCTCTCTTCCTGTCCCTGTGGAGGTTCCCAGAGAGGGGCAGAGGGGAGGGGAGGCACGAAGCTTTGGGAAGATCGGGGCTGGGGGAGAGGCCGTCAGGGGAACCTAGAACGTAGCTTATGCCCCCTTCCCAGATGTGACACTCAGTGCTCTGAACGACTCCGACGCCAACAGTGACCTGGTGGATATTGAAGGGCTAGGAGAAACTCCTCCAGCTAAGAAACTCAACTTCGACCAGGGTAGGAGTCCTCCTCCTCCCACACAGCTGACAGGGTGGGGGAGAAAGGGCTCACCTGGATGGCAGGGCACGGTCTCCGCAGGGGCCCCTCCCTCGTACAGGGGTTTCGGAAGAGAAGGTGCTCTCATACACAGCGCAGGGCATTGGGTCAGTACGTAGCAGGGTGTTTCAGGGAGTTGGGAGTGGCCTCGGAAGCACACTGGGGGCTCGCTCCATCTCGGCCCATTTTACTTCCTGTTCCAGACAGCCTGACCCTGGATTCTGGCCTTCTCATGACCTCTGCTGATCCTCCTCTCCTCTCCTGCTGAGCCTTCCACCTCTGACCTCTCACTGTTCACGCTGGACCTGTGGATCTCCTGGGACTCCGAGCAAGGCCTGCACGAGAGAGGGCTGAAAGGCTGCTGGGGCTGCCACCTCGCTGTGCCCGCATAAGCATCTGCCCCCAACCCCTTTGACCTTCATCTGATGGACATTTTTATACAGAAAACAATAAAGATTTCCCTCTCAGCTTCGTGCTGTCTGTTTAACATTATTAGCAGGAGAGGGCTGTTCCCTCTTCTTTCCTCGGCCCGTGGGGGCTCAGCCCCTCCTCGGTAGTTTTCACCACCCTGCCTGGAGCAGCACAGCCAATATTGGCAGACTTGCTTCCCTGTGCCAATATTTCTGTGCTGCTAGAGCCAGGGAAGCTGGGTGTGGGTAACAAAGACTCCACTTTGTTCTCTTGAGGCAGAACGTGCTCCCAGGGTCTCTGGCCGTCAGTATTCTTGAAACTGTCCTGGAGATTTTAGAGGGGTGCTTACATACCCCACCCTCTCCTTCCCCACCTGGCAAGAAGTTTGTCACAAGGCCCCAGATGTTTTTTTGTGTCACTTCTCCAGGATGGCCTCCCAGGGCCAAGCCTCGGCGGTGCCTCCCCCACCCTCGCTCTAACACCACAGTGTGGTTTGGACGTGGCCACAGTGCCGTACAAACCACAGTGTGCTGCTGGGGCGGGAGCAGGACCGGGGTGGGCTGAGAGGAAGAGAGCACACAGCAGTGCCGGGAAGACCCCAGCACCGCCTCCAGGAGCGGGGGGATAGAGAAGCCTTAAAAGGCAAACATGGCCCCCAAAAACGTTTGGGAGGAACCAGGGACGGACTGAGCAGGCAACTGGAAGGTGATGGACCACAGGGATGAGCTCATAGTATAGGAAGACTGGACCATCTTCCCTTTGTAGGAACTCAGCTCAGGGGATCCCTAGGGTGGGGTCAGAGGCAAAAGAAATAGGGAATGACTGGAGGGACCAACACACTGCCTCCTGTCTCAGCAAGGGCAGGGACCCAAGGTTTCCTGTGTCCGTCCTTCCTCTCCCGGGGTCAGAACCCAAGAGAAAAGCAAGGAGAGACAGAGGGCCAAGGCCAGCAGGGTTGGGAGTTGGCAGTCCAGAGGTGGTGGGGCCGGAACATGGCTGGGAGAGGGGGGCCGGAAGTCGCCCTGGGCCCTGGGCCTGTCACAAGATGGAGGCCAAAGGCAGGAAATGGAGACCAGGGGGAAGGGGAGCAGCAGAGCCCAGGAAGAGGGCCATCTGGACCTGGGGGGCCAGGTATTCAACCCCCAGTGCTGTTCCCACTCCCCAGGGCCCCCCAGGACCCGAGCTGGCCCCCACAGCCACGTCCATCAGTCCATCCACCAGGCCAGGGCAGGCGGGCCCACCCCAGGGAGCCACGTTTAAGCTGAGACAAACATGGCTCTCCCCACCCCCAACTCCAGGCCTTCCCTCAGCCCTTTCCTCCTGTCCAAGACTTGATTTTTTAAAAATACCCCTCGGAAAGCAAAATCCAAGGACCAAAATCCCTTCTGCAAATCAAAATATGACCCTCTAAAATCCAGAAGTTATCTTCTCATATCCCATCGCATCTTTTACCACCCCCTCTTCCGACACACCCCCCAAAACTCTTAGCAATCTGAAAGATCTAAGGTGGTGTATGTAAGCAGTCTTTTTAGGCCCCCGAAGATGCCAGAGCCCTCCCGGACACCCCTATCTGTCCTCCATCAAATCTTGCCAAGGCCGCCTGCTCCTCCACCACCCTCCATAGCCCCCAAGCTAACAGTTGCCCCCAGCTCCCACCTCGGCAGAGCCTTTGTGGGGGGTGAAAGAGAAATTAAACACTATCCTAACGGCTGGGGATGTTGGGGGGCTCTCTGGTCTCAGCCTTTGGTTTCCGTCTGGGGGGCTGCAGTTTAGGGGTGTAAGAGAAAGCCTCTCCAATCATCCCCCCAATTCCAAGACTGACAAAGCCAACCCCACCCCAGCACGCACCTCCAAACCTCCCCCCCAACCGCCACGTCTCTCCTGAAAACAGAGGACACTTCCCTCCCCACTTACCTCAGCTACTCTCCCCTGAGATCCTGGTCCCCTATTTTGAAAAGAGCAAAATTTAGGGTGCATCCCTCACATTTGGGGTGCAGGAGAAAGGAACCGCCCCAGTCGCATCGCTGGCCTCCTTCCTCTCGGCTGGCTCAGGGACTGGGGAGTGCCCTGGGGAGGGGGCACCCCCACAAGAGAGCTCAGGAGGGGTTCCTCCACTCCCAGTCAGAATTGGGGACACCCCCCCAAAACCCGTCCCAGCCCATCCGTCTCCAACTCGGCGGGAGAGGCAGCTGCAATGCCCCAGTCAGATTCACCCAACACTACATTCCTCACCCCATCTAGAGGGGTCCCGGGGTCCCCAAAAAATCCCAAAAAAATCTAGGATGTTGGGAGAACGGTCCTGGACTAGCTCCCCAAATTTGGGGTCCTCAGATACCCCCGTTTTTTCAGGAAAATTCCGTCTTTTGCCTGCCTCCCGCCAGCCCTGCTCTGTCCCGATGCCAATTTTGGAAGTCACTCCCTCCTTCCTCCTCCCCGTCTCTCCAGGCCCCCCCCACCGCTCGGGGGCTAGGGTCCAGGACACCTGGCTTCCAGACCGGGGGGAAGCACTCCTCAAAGGGCTAGGGGCCAGGAGGTCAAGCTCATTGCCCCTGTCTTAAGGAAGCAGGAAAGCCCGTTCCTCCCTTCCCCTCCCCCCTGGCTGGTCTCCGTGGTGGTTTAGGAAAGCCTGGAGGATTGGAATCTGCCATTGCTGTTGCACAGGCAGTTTTTTTTTCTTGGGTTGGGGGGGTGGGCGGTGGGAGGGAGAGAGGGGAGGAGAGCCGAAGAGAGAAGGGACCCAGGCGCGAAGAGCTGGCCTGGCTTACCCTGTAGCCCCGGCTGCCGTGGGGAACCCCTCCCCCCCATCTCACCCACACTCTCAGTCCTCTGTCTGCTTTCTGTTTGGGGCTCATCCTAGAAAATCAGGGTACAAGAATCACCTCCTTGTACCCCACCAGCACCCCTCCTTGCCACACTTCCAACAGCACTGCCCTGGTCAGGGGTGTCCACTTTGTGAAGGGACACCCCGTTTTCCTCCAACTTCCCCCAAACTAAGGGGTGCTCCCTTAAGAAATTGGGATTCAGAGCCTGAAACCGCCTTTTCTCCCTCACTTCTCCCTCAAGCCACATAATAATAAAAGGAGATACCACACCCTTTCCAAGTTTCTCCCTTCAAATCCTGGGCTTATTTGGGGGTTCACTAAAGAAACTTCTCGAATCTGGGGTGAGAGGGTACTATAAGCAAAAGACATCCCAAACCAGGGTCCCAATTACGTGAACCCCCAAATCAGTCTCACCTTATGATTATCCCTTAGCTTCACCAAAAGCATCCAGTGACAAAACACCCCCAAAATAAGGACACCCCAGAACTTTAGTCTCCTGTCCTCGCGGCCCTCACCTTGTTTCTCCCCCAGGGAAAAAGCTTATTGGGTATCCATAGATACACTGGAATACCCTACGTCTTTCCACTTTGTGGAACATGAGTTTCCACAAGACTCAAATACAAAAGTTTGCTCCCCCCTCCCCAGACCCCCAATCACAGATAGCCTCGAACTTGCTCCCAGCTTCCTATAATGTTCCACCTCAAACTAATTTTTAAAACTCCAAATTGAACTTCTTATCCCCCAAATCTAATCTGAGCCTTGAAACGTAGATGGCACCCCAAAATAGACTGCACCCCCAAATCGGCATGAGTACTTTGGTTCTGCTGATAGTCCAAAATGACACAGATGAGCACAATCTCCAAATTGTGGGTGTCAGAACCCGCAGAACTAATGTAGCTTCAAAGTCAGCCCCATACCTGAAACTTACCATATAGGCCTCAAAGGCTGAATGCAGCCACCGGTGCTCACAATCAAATCAACACCCCATAATAAACAGGCACCCCACAACTGACCAAATAATACTCCATCCTGATGCCAGAGGGAGCCCTTAGTCTAATTCTCATCTCCAGGCTGGGCAGAGACCTAAATAACCCTCACATGTCAAAGCCACCTCATCGTCACCTCATCGTCCTGAATTTCCCAATTCCCGGTTTCTCAGCTGTTCTTTCATGCATTCAAATAAAGACACACTCCGGTCTGAAGGCGAGGGCCCCCCGCCTGATATCTAGCCCCATGGACCATGGCCGGTCAATCCTGACCGACTGTACACTCTTCCCAGCCCAAATCCGGGGAGCTTCTGCCTTGCAGCTGGATTCAGCTCTAGCACCCCTTCTCCAAATGAGCTTTGCCTCGCCTCCCCGCAATGTCTCCCGAAACAAAATATGAGGGTGTGATCCATGCCCATCTCTCAGATCAGGGACTTCAAATTAGGGTTGTTAAGCCCCCTCCTGCCCTCTCTCCCTTCTCCTTGTTTTCCCTTCTCTTGTTTACCCCACCCAATTTTAATATTAATGTGCAATTAAAAGTCACCTCCAAAGACATCTGGGTAGCAGTGTCTAGCTTAATTCGAAAAGAAACCCGGAGTTCCCAGGCTCAGGTCCCCCTTCTTGTCCCACCCATTCCCCTGGCTCCTAAAGCCCACGATTTCTCACCTCAGGTAGGAACCCCAGCCTGAGGAGAAAGTCCCCTCGGTCCCCTAACTCTAGCTCCCTCCGCCCAACCCTAGTCCCCTCCTAGGAGACAGAGGTGCAAAATAAACCCGCGCAAAGGGGAGGAGGCTAAAGGTTTCAGCCGCCCAGACCAAATGGATCCTGCGCCCGGGTCTGAGCGCACCCCCGGCCGGGTGGAGACTAGGGGCGAGGCGAGGCCAGTGCTCGGCCGCCCCCTCGTGGAAGGAGCCGCACATTGCAGAGCCTTGCCTACTTGCCGCGCTGGACCCCGGCGTCCCGCCAGCCTTCAAGCGTAGCCGACGGGCGGGTGCCCGAGGCCCTCCTGAGCTGGGATTGGGGGAAAGCGAGCGGGCTTTGGGCGGGAGTCCGTCTCTCTGGATCCCTACAAGGACTCAGAAGAGAGTCGGGAGCGAGAGAGGCCGGACGCCTGGGTCTCCCGAGCGTCTCTCGCCCCTCCACCCCCACCTCGGGGCTTTCCCCACCTCCTCGAGGGGAAGCAGCTGGCGGAGCCGTCCGGTCGCAGGACAATGGAAGGAAACCGACTAGAAATCATATCCGCCCTCTCCCTACCCCGCCCGGCCAGAGCCCCCCTTTTTGTAGGCCCGGGTACAGGAGCCTGTCATTCACACCACACCCTCCCCCGTCTGAGACCCCACGGGAGCCCACTGTCGTCTGCCCAAACCTGCTGTCTCGTTGGGCTCCCCCTTTTCTCCCTTAACACAGTACAAGAAGGGGAGAGGGGGTGCCTTATGCACTTTGTCCCGCAGCAAAGGTTGGCTCCTGGCAAACCCTCCCAAAAGCCAAAACACCAATTTTCACTGGCCCAGGTCTTCCGACGACTCAGAGTCCCATATTTCCAACCTCGATATCCCTAATCTCCTCCCCAATTCCAATATCCCCGTCCTCGTGTCCACTTGCAGTGACCCAAGACCCCCTACGTTACGACCACCCCTTGTTTCTGAGGTCCCGCCCTCGAGACGGAGACCCCGCCCTGGGCTCGCCATCTGGAGAGCGAGGGAGGAAGGAAGGATACAGACCCAGGCGTTCACCCCACCTCCACCCCCGCCCCCGACATCCCGGCCAGATAAAGGAGCCGAGGCCAAGAGGGGAGAGAGACCCCGCCCCCCTTAAGAAGAGAAGACGGGCCCCTGCAGGACGGGGGTAAGAACAAGAGACTGAGGGAGCCAGACTCCTGGGTCCCCCAAGAGGGTTGGAGCTCGTGTGGAGCTTGCCATCAGCAAGCCTGAGTCCCAGAAACTGGGCTAAGCTAGGGATCTGGGGACTAGATAGGAGTCGCAGAATTCCGTAGTTCGGGGAAGAGAGCCTCGGCTGGGGTTTGGAGGTGTGTGGACGGCAGGCCGTCAGATCTCTAGGCAGGGTCGGACACCTGAGACACAGGCGGGCAGAAGGGAGTGGCGGTGCTGGAGGGGCACTGGGAGTCGAACCCAGGGCGATGGGCGCGGGATTCCCCACGCTCGCCAACGACGCACGGGTGTGGAACCTTCAGCTGGCTCCAAGCGCTGTGGGATCTGGAAGAGGCAAGGGAGCGAGGGTGTCGTAGAGGGTATAATGAACAAGAAGAATTAGGAGGGAGGCTGCGTGTGCCGGGGCTAGGGGCTGGAGGCCCTGGCTCTAGCTGCACCACGGAAGGAAAAGGCAAACAGAGGAGGGAAGGCGTCTTAGAACTGCCTGGATCCAGAGCACTTTCCACGGCCTCTACAGGCCTGCGTCGCTATGGGTTCCCCCGCCGCCCCGGAGGGAGCGCTGGGCTACGTCCGCGAGTTCACTCGCCACTCCTCCGACGTGCTGGGCAACCTCAACGAGCTGCGCCTGCGCGGGATCCTCACTGACGTCACGCTGCTGGTTGGCGGGCAACCCCTCAGGGCACACAAGGCAGTTCTCATAGCCTGCAGGTTCGAGGGGTGGGGCCGGGGCGGGGCCAAATGGGAAAGGGGTGGGACCACAGGGCCTTTGAAAGGGAATCCGAAGCCAAGTCTTTCAGAAGCAGGAGGCGGAGCGTCCGAGAATTGGGGGCGGGGTGATAGTGAGGAGGCGGGACTTTTCAGGGGGCGGGGCTTCCTAAAGCGGCGCGTGTCTCCCTTGGTTCCCCAGCCCCTAAGGGACCTATCTGCTCTCTCTCCAGTGGCTTCTTTTACTCAATTTTCCGGGGCCGTGCGGGAGTCGGGGTGGACGTGCTCTCTCTGCCCGGGGGTCCCGAAGCGAGAGGCTTCGCCCCGCTACTGGACTTCATGTACACTTCCCGCCTGCGCCTCTCTCCGGCCACTGCACCTGCAGTCCTTGCGGCCGCCACCTATTTGCAGATGGAGCACGTGGTCCAGGCATGCCACCGCTTCATCCAGGCCAGGTGAGGGACCCCGGCTCAGCGTTCTCTGTGGGTGAGGTGTTAAGGGCAAAGGCAGAGATTAGGCAATGGCACTAACGTTCATCACACTTTCCCCAGCTATGAACCTCTGGGCATCTCCCTGCGGCCCCTGGAAGCAGAACCCCCAACACCCCCAACGGCCCCTCCACCAGGCAGTCCCAGGCGCTCCGAAGGACACCCAGACCCACCTACTGAATCTCGAAGCTGCAGTCAAGGCCCCCCCAGTCCAGCCAGCCCCGACCCCAAGGCCTGCAACTGGAAAAAGTACAAGTACATCGTGCTAAACTCTCAGGCCTCCCAAGCAGGGAGCCTAGTCGGGGAGAGGAGTTCTGGTCAACCTTGCCCCCAAGCCAGGCTCCCCAGTGGAGATGAGGCCTCCAGCAGCAGCAGCAGTGAAGAAGGACCCATTCCTGGTCCCCAGAGCAGGTACAGAGTCTAGAACCTCAAGAATTTGTCAGAGCTGGCCTCAGCTAGAAGACAGAATCATTGGGCCTTCGTGGTCAGGAGGAAGGATGAAGGGAAATAGGGGGTGCGTTTCAGAGACACTAGCTCACGTTAAGGAGCTGGCCAGAGACCAGGTTTATTCAGCAGGGTGGCACTTGGGCAGTACGATGGATGTGGCTCATTGGTCAACAATATTGGCTCACCTCCAGAGGGCAGGCCTTTGGCTCCGAATTTCCCAGGAGAGAACCCCCATCCCCCATCCATACAATCTCTTTTAACCCTTTCCCCTGGGCCTTGCCATCTGCCTAGGCTCTCTCCAACTGCTGCCACTGTGCAGTTCAAATGTGGGGCTCCAGCCAGTACCCCCCACCTCCTCACATCCCAGGCTCAAGACACCTCTGGATCACCCTCTGAGCGGGCTCGACCACTACCGGGTAAGAGACCCTCTTTCCTGGCTTTTCTCCCATGACTGCTCCAGGCAAGTTTGTGCCAAAAAAGCCCCCTAGAAAGGCCTATTCCAATGGTTCCTAAACTTTATTACAAATTAGAATCACCTAGGAAGCTTTTAAACTCTCACCGCCCAGGTCACACTCCATAGACTGAAATATCTGGACCTGGGAACGAGTCATCAGTATTTTTCTAAAGCTCTCCAAGTGCTTCCAACGAGCAGCAAAGTTTGAGAATTTCTGGCCTATCCTCTTTCGGAGCTGAATGATCAGCCCACAGCTTGTCAGGGCCTCTCTGGCAGGCTGTCATTCAGAGTGGTGCCGGTGAGGAGATTTTAGCCAGGCACGGTGGCTCATGCCTGTAATGCCAGCAGTTTGGGAGGCCAACGCAGGAGGATCACTTGAACCCAGGAGCTCAAGGCCAGCCTGGGCAACATAGTCAGACCTGGTCTCTACAAAAAATAAAAATAAAAATTAGCCAGGCATGGTGGTGCGCACCTGTAGTCCCAGCTACTCAGGAGGCTAAAGTGGAAGGATCGCTTGAACCTGGGAGGTGGAGACTGCAGTGAGCCGATATCACACCACTGTACTCGAACATAGGCAACACAGCGAGACCCTATCTCAAAAAACAAAAAAAAACAAAAACAAAAGAAAAAAAGGAGGAGAAACTGAAAACTCCTCCCACTAGCAGGGGCCTCCACCTACCACTGCTTTTTTTTTTTTTTTTTTTGAGATGGAGTCTCACTCTATCGCCAGGTTGGAGCGCAGTGCCGTGATCTTGGCTCACTGCAACCTCCATGTCCCAGGTTCAAGCGATTCTCCTGCCTCAGCTTCCCGAGCAGCTGGGACTACAGGCGTGCGCCACCACCATGCCGGCTAATTTTTGTATTTTTAGTAGAGATGGGTTTCACCATGTTGGCCAGGATGGTCTCCATCTCTTGACCTTGTGATCCGACCGCCATGGACTCCCAAAGTGCTGGGATGACAGGCGTGAGCCTCCGCGCCTGGCCACCACCACTACTATTGAAGAGGAGATTAGCTGAGTACTCAAGTCAGACGGATGTGGAGTCAGATCTGGCTCATCTTACTATCTCCTTACTTGGCCTTGAGCAAGGCGAACCAGCCGCAGAAGTCTTAACAATAAATTGGGAAAAAGAAAGCCCGCTACTGCGTGGTTTGAGGTTTCAGTAGTACCTAGGTAGCCCTCATTAGTAACTATGGTTGCCGTTACCCACTCCCCTTCCCAGGAAGTGAATTTTTCAGCTGCCAGAACTGTGAGGCTGTGGCTGGGTGCTCATCGGGGCTGGACCCCTTGGTTCCTGGGGATGAAGACAAGCCCTATAAGTGTCAGCTGTGCCGGTCTTCATTCCGCTACAAGGGCAACCTGGCCAGTCACCGCACAGTGCACACAGGTAGGGGAGGAGAGGGCCCTGGCCGTCCAGCCCACAGGTGTCCTAGGGCAGAGTCCCTGACCCCCCATCTTCCCTGCCTCTAGGGGAAAAGCCTTACCACTGCTCAATCTGCGGAGCCCGTTTTAACCGGCCAGCAAACCTGAAAACGCACAGCCGCATCCATTCAGGAGAGAAGCCCTATAAGTGTGAGACGTGCGGCTCACGCTTTGTACAGGTAGGGAGCCAGCCTCCAAGTGGCTTCCAAGGCAAACCCGCAAGAGGTGGGGTGGGCCAATAGGGAGGGATCTGTCCCTCTCAGAGACAGGACTTGAAGTCTCCTCCCTCCCAGGTGGCACATCTGCGGGCGCACGTGCTGATCCACACGGGGGAGAAGCCCTATCCTTGCCCTACCTGCGGAACCCGCTTCCGCCACCTGCAGACCCTCAAGAGCCACGTTCGCATCCACACCGGAGAGAAGCCTTACCACGTGGGTACCCAACCTGGCCTGCCCAGTGCCTTAGAATTACCTCTGCTTTGCCGAGGGGTGGGCTCTGAGAGGTGCAGGCCTGGCTGTCCCTGGATCTCTTAGAAATGAGTGGTGGCCGGAAGAGTCCAAGCAAATAAGGGATGGAGGCTGGGAGTAGGGATGGGCGGGTATAGAAGTGATGCCTCTGGGCTGAGCGCTGTTTTCTCAGAGAGGAGCTACAAGCGGGAAAACCTTTGCTAAATAAGGCAGGGTCTATCCCGTCAGCCACCCTGAGGATTTGGGAGGATGTGAGAGTCAAAGAGCTGATCTTCCGCTGGACAGTTCCCTCTTGGGCGAGCTGGACAGGCCCCCCCTCTGCCCGGGCTCAACACCTAAAAGGTGATTGTGGATGAGGCAGGACCTGACCCAGCTGTCCTCCCACAGTGCGACCCCTGTGGCCTGCATTTCCGGCACAAGAGTCAACTGCGGCTGCATCTGCGCCAGAAACACGGAGCTGCTACCAACACCAAAGTGCACTACCACATTCTGGGGGGGCCCTAGCTGAGCGCAGGCCCAGACCCCACTTGCTTCCTGTGGGTGGGAAAGCTGCAGGCCCAGGCTTTGCTTCCCTATCAGGCTTGGGCATAGGGGTGTGCAAGGCCACTTTGGTATCAGAAATTGCCACCATCTTAATTTCTCGCTGGGGAGAGCAGGGGGTGGCAGATCCCGGCTAGATCTGCCTCTGTTTTGCTGGTCAAAACCTCTTCCCCACAAGCCAGATTGTTTCTGAGGAGAGAGCTAGCTAGGGGCTGGGAAAGGGGAGAGATTGGAGTCCTGGTCTCCCCAAGGGAATAGCCCTCCACCTGTGGCCCCCATTGCATTCAGTTTATCTGTAAATATAATTTATTGAGGCCTTTGGGTGGCACCAGGGCCTTCATTCAATTGCATTTCCCACTCCCCTCTTCCACAAGTGTGATTGAAAGTGACCAGAAACACAGAAGGTGAGATCACAGCTCTGCTGGCAGAGATTACTAGCCTGGGCTCTCTCCTTTGGCTTGGGTATTTTATATTAATTCTGTCATAACTTTTATCCTTAGACTTGTTCTTGTTTGCTTGTTAGTTTGTTTAAAATGGAAAAAGGGGTTCTCTGTGTCCTGCCCCTGTAATTCTAGGTCTGGAACCTTTATTTGTTCTAGGGCAGCTCTGGGAACATCCGGGATTGTGGAATTGGGTCAGAAACCCTCTCTGGTATTCTGGATGTTGTAGGTTCTCTAGCAGTCTAGCAATGGATGCAGACATTTCTCTGTTCTTCAAGGGTGATAGGAACCATTATATGGAGCCCAAAATGGAGGTAATAATAAATGCCTCCTGGAAGCTGTGGGTGCAGGGGATTCTGTATCTAGATTCTGTATCACTCCAAGTGGAGGCTGGCAGCTTTTTCTGCAACATGGTCCAGAATCTAAAATGACCCATTAATCTGGTCACTTGGATTTGGCTCTACTGTATTCATCTATAATGGCAGAGACCCACCAGGGCTCCAGTTGAGTCCATCGCCCTCCCACGGGGGCCTGTTCTTAGCACTGAGTTCATCGCTCCATGGGGGAGAGATCAGACATTCCTTATCAGAGATGATGTGACTTTTTCTGACTCTGCCCAGTCTCTGTGAATGTTATGACCTAGGGAAGAATCATGAAACTCTTTGGCTTGATTAGATGGTAAAGAGTGTTAAGCCATCCTTTACTACAGAGGCAGCTGGGTTTCAATGTTACTTGGGGTTCTCTCTATTGAGTTGAGCCCTTCTTTAATAGGTTTTGGATATCTTCTGGCAAGTGTCCAGATGCCAGAACCTTCTCTGCCTCTGGAAGTGATGGTGCTTGGTAACCTTACCTTATAAAAGCTGGGTCTGTGACCTGGTCTTCCCATCACTGCATTCCTGTCTGGAACCAGTGAATGCGTTAGAACCTTCCATAGGAAAAGAAAAGGGGCTGAGTTCTATTCTGGGTTTGCTGTAGTTTGGTTGGGATTATTGCTGGCATTACAGAAAAGATTGGCTAGCTGATAGGCCAAAGGCCTGTTCTAGTTGACCAAGTTTCAAGTAGGATTAAGAGGTTGGTTGAGGGGTGCAGTTTCTGGTGTAGGCCGGGTAGGTAGAAAGTTAGGAATGGGGTTGCCTCTTGGCTGGGTGGAGGCTCTGAAATGTTAGAAGATGTCCTGAAGCCTTGATTTGTAGTTCTGCCCCTTGTTGCCCTGGGGCCTATTTGATTATGGGACAAGGGTAGAAAGTAAGAAGCACTTTTGAATTTATGGGGTAGAACTTCAAGGATAAGTCAGTTTTTGTGGCTGTCACCTGGGGACTGGTGAGAAAGCTACTCTTGTCCTTCTTCCCTCTTTCTCCCCATGACCCCATTGCAGAATTAAAGGAGAAAGAAGGGAAGGTGGAGGAGTCTGTAAGAAGGAACCATGATTTATATTTAGCAGATTGGATGGGCAGGTGGAGAATGCCTGGGGATAGAAATGTTAGATCTTGCAAGATGAGATCCTTGGAATAAAGAAGCCTCTCTGTGCTGCCTGCTGTGTCCTGGGTTCTTGCCTTCGGGTCTCGGGGAGCGAGGAAGAGAGCTCTTCCTCCTGGACAACATCTGGGATTCTGTACCATTCTGCTGTCCCTTCCCACCAGACCTTTTAAATGGTCCTCGTTGTCCCTTTCCCTGCCCTTGCCTTCCTGCTCATTGTGTAGGAACCAGTGACTTCATGAAGTTTCTCCGGAGCCACCTGCATCCTGCTGCTCTGAAGTCACTTCCTGCCTGAGGTGTGGAGGCGGCAGGGAGAAACCGGGAAGCCACTAATAATATCAAAAGGCTGGGGCTTGCATCTGTGCTAGGGATCTTAATGCTCGGGACATGCCTCCATCACCAAGGAAAATGGATAGGATTTTTGTTCCCTAAGGACCACAGGGGCTGGAGGTGGCACTGAGAAGACTGAGTTGGAACTAACATGCCAGCCCACCCTCCCCCAGCAAGGGTATCTTGAATCTATCCAGGGTCCAGTGCATGCATCTCTCCCACCCTTTCCCCTGTCCTGTATGTGTGCTGGGTGCGGAGATCACTAATTTTGATGTTACCTCCCTCTGGGCCTTAAATTCCTCGTCTGTGGAAAAGTCAGTTACCACGATCTCTGCAGCTGCCTCCCACATTGAAAGTTTGTAGTTGTCTTAGTCCGTTTTCTGTTGCTTATTATAGAATACCTGAATCTGGGCAATTTCTAAAGAAAAGGAATTTATTTCTTACAGTTACAGACACTGAAAATTTTGCCCAAGGTCAAGTGGCCACATCTGGTGATGCTCTTCTGGTTGGAGGGGGCTCTCTGCAGCGCAGGGTATCAGCTGAGGGGTAGCAAGTGTGCAAACTTGGCCAGCTCAGGCCTCTCTTCCTTTTCTTATAAAGCCACCAGTTCCCCTCTCATGATAACCCACAATTCATGAATGGCAAAGACCTCAGGATCCAATCATCTCTTTGTTGTTGTTTGTTTTTGTTGTTGCTGTTGTTGTGAGATGGAGTCTCGCTCTGTCTCCCAGGCTGGAGTGCAGTGGCGTGATCTCAGCTCACTGCAAGCTCCGCCTTCTGGGTTCACACCATTCTCCTGCCTCAGCCTTCTGAGTAGCTGGGATTACAGGCACCCGCTACCACACCCAGCTAATTTTTGTATTTTTAGTAGGGACGGGTTTCACCGTGTTAGCCAAGATGGTCTCGATCTCCTGACCTCGTGATCCACCCACCTCAGCCTCCCACAGTGCTGGGATTACAGGCGCGAGCCACTGCGCCCGGCACCTGATCATCTCTTTAAAGCCTCAGCTCTCAATACTGTCATGTTGAGGACCGAAAGTTTCCATATGAATTTTTGGAGGAGACATGCAAACCATAGCATTCTGTCCCTGGGTCCCCAAAACTCATGTGCTTCTCACATACAAATACATTCATTCCATTCCCGTAATCCCAAAGTCTTCACTCGTTGCAGCATCAAAGACTCACCTGTGAGCTAGTTATCTATTTCCAAGTTATGAAACAAGTTATCTACTTCCAAGATATAATGGTGGGAACAAGCACAGCGTATACATTCCCATTCCAAAAGGGAGAAATTGGCAAGAAGAAACGGGTGAAACAGGCCCCAAGAAAGTCTGAAACCCAGCAGGGCCAACATTACACCTTTTCTATTTTTTCTTTTTTGAGACAGAGTCTAGCTCTGTCGCCCAGGGTGGAGTGCAGTGGTACAATCTTGGCTCACTGCAACTTCTGCCTCCTGGGTTCAAGCGATTCTTCTGCCTCAGCCTCCCAAGTAGCTAGGATTACAGGTGCCCACCACCACACCCAACTAATTTTTGTATTTTTAGTAGTGATGAGGTTTCACTGTGTTGGCCAGGCTGGTCTCGAACTCCTGACTTTGTGATCTGCCCGCCTCGGCCTCCCAAAGTGCTGGGATTACAAGTGTGAGCCACCGCGCCTGGCCAACATTACATCTCAAAGGTAGAGGATAATCTTTTTTGACTACATGTGGAGCCTCCTGAACACAGGGTGGGAGTTGGCTCCCCAAGGCTTCAGACAACCCAGCCCCTATAGCTTTGGTGGGTGGGTTGGAGTCTGGTGCCTGAAGTTTCCTGGGAGCGGGGTGGGGCACTGCCTGCTGCCTGTGACTCCAAAGTTCTAGGGGCCTGGTGGTGGTCCTGCTTCCATGGCTGTACTAGGCATTGCCCTCCTGGGGACTCTCTGCATTGGCCTTGTTCCTATGGCTCCACCAAGGACTACCCCAGGGGGGGACTCTGCAGTGGCCTCGCTTCCACAATTCCAATAGGCACTGTCCTGGCAGGCACTCTCTGAGGCAACTTCAACATCACATTTCTGCTGGGCATTGCTCTGGTGGGGGCTCTCTGCGGTGGCTCTGCCCCATGACAAGTCTCTGCCCGGGCCCCTAGGCTTTCAACAACGTCCTTTGAAATCCATGTGGAGGCTGCCAGAATTAGCACCACAAGGATGCAGTAAAGGTCTATGATTTGCACCTTCTGGAGCTTCAACACAAGCAACACACACACACACACACACATAAACACACACAAAAAAGCAACACCTGGGGCTACCTAAGCTACCACCAGGCTTGGGGGGGCCACAGAGTGCTACACTGGGGTGTGGGGTGTAGAGTCCTGAGGTTGCCCTGGGCAGTGAGCCCATGGAGAACACGCAGGTTTCCCCTGAAACCCTCTGTCCTCCAAGGCCTCTGGGCCTGTGATGGGAGGGGCAGCCTCAAAGACCTCTGAAATGACTTCAGGGACTTTCTTCCCTTTTCTTGAGGAATAGCACCTGGCTCCCTTTTAGCCATGTTAATCTTTTTAGCAAGCAGTGGCTTGGCCACACCCTTGGATTCATCTCCTGAAAACGCTCTTTCATTCTCTACCACATGGCCAGGCTGAGAATTTTCCAAATGTTTCCACTCTGTTTCTCTTTTCTCTGTGAGATCATCATAAGCAGTTAGAAGAAACCACACAGCAGCCTCAGCATTTTGCTGCTTAGAAATTTCTTCTGGCTGCCAGATACCCTAGTTCATCACTCTCAAGTTCAGCCTTCCACAAAGCCCTTGGGCATGGACACAGTTCAGCCAAGCTCTTTGCCAGTTCATAACAAGGATGGCCTTTACTCCAGTTTTCAATACCTTGCTCCTCTGTTCCATCTGAAAGCTCACCAGAATGGCTTTTGCTTCCATATTTCTTTTTTTTTTTTTTTAGATGAAGTCTCGCTCTTTCGCCCAGGCTGGAGTGCAGTGGCACTATCTCAGCTCACTGCAACCTCCGACTCCCCGGTTTAAGCAATTCTCCTGCCTCACCCTCCCGAGTAGCTGGGGTTACAGGCGCGTGCTACCATGCCCAGCTAATTTTTGTATTTTTAGTAGAGATGGGTTTCACCATGTTGGCCAGGATGGTCTCAATCTCCTGATCTCGTGATCTGCCCGCCTCAGCCTTCCAAAGTGCTGGGATTACAGGCGTGAGCCACCACGCCCAGCTGCTTCCATATTTCTATCAACATTCTAGTCCTAAACACTTAACCAATCTCTAAAGAATTCCAAGCTTTTCATAGTCTTCTTGTCTTCTAAGCTCTCACCAGAATCTAGGCTTTTTCTAGCCTACTCCTCCAAATGCTTCCAGCCTCTGTCCATCACCCACTTCCAAAGCCACTTCATCATTTTCAGGTTTTCATTACCAGCAATACCCCACTTCTGGGTACCAATTTTCTGTCTCATCCGGTTCATTTTCTGTTGCTTACAACAGATTATCTGAAACTGGGTAATTTGTAAAGAAAATGAATTTATTTCTTACAGTGTGGAGGCTGAGAAATCCAAGGTCCAGGGGCCTCACTCTCAAGTGAGGGTCTTGCTGATATGGGCTCTCTGTGGTACAGAGTGTCACATGGCAAAGAGGGCTGGGCATGCTAATGTTCTAGGTCAGATCTCTCTGAAAAAGCCAGCAATTCCTCTCCCATGATAACCCATTAATCTATTAACCTATTAGTCCTTTATGATAGGGTTAATCTGTTAACCTATTAATCCACTATGGTGGGCTAATTCATGGGGATTCATTAATCCATTAATCCCATCCAATCCCCTTTTAAAGGTTCCACCTCTCAGTACTGCCATGTTGGGGATTAAGTTTCAATATGAGTTTTTGGAGGTAACATTCAAACCATCGCAGTGGTTCTTTCTCAATCTTTTTAAACCCATGACCTGGATTTGATTTTTTTTTTTTTTTTTTTAATCAAAAAACAAAAACTAGGCCGGGCGTGGTGGCTCACGCCTGTAATCCCAGCACTTTGGGAGGCCAAAGCAGGCAGATCATCTGAGGTCAGGAGTTCGAGACCAGCCTGACCAAAATGATGAAAGCCCGTCTCTACTAAAAATACAAAAAATTTAGCCGGGTGTAGTGGCAAACACCTGTAGTCCCAGCTATTCGGGAGGCTGAGGTAGGAGAATCGCTTGAACCCAGGAGGTGGAGGGTGCAGTGAGTTGAAATCATGCCATTGCACTCCAGCCTGGGCGACAAGAGCAAAACTCCATCTCAAAAAAAAAAAAACAAAAACACTAAACTAAAACCTTCCTTCACCTCCCACTACAGCAGCTTATCCCCTGTTGAAAATAAGACCAATAAGACCAGCTAAGCTAACATTACTTGGCTCCTGCTGCATGTCAGGACATAAACTAAGCATTTCAGTGCATGGATTTTCTAACTGAACCCCACGGGCAACCCTTAATAGTAGGTACTATTAACTCCAATTTACAGATGGGGAAACCCACTGAGAGATTCAGCATCTTGATCGAGTTAAGTAATGAAGCCAAGATCGGAACTGTGGGCCAGGCACGGTGACTCACACCTGTAATCCCGGCACTTTGGGAGGCCAAGGCTGGTAGATCACTTGAGGTCAGGAGTTCGAGATCAACCTGGCCAACATGGTGAGACCCTGTCTCTACTAAAAACACAAAAATTAACTGGGCGGTTGTGGTGGGAGCCTGTAATCCCAGAAACTCAGGAGGCTGCGGCAGGAAAATCACTTGAACCCGGGAGGCGGAGGTTGCAGTGAGCTGAGATCATGCCACTGCACTCCAGCCTGGGCCACAGAGCAAGACTCCATCTCAAAATAAATAAATAAATAAAAGACTGGAACTGTGATCTGATTCTAAAGACCAAGTTCTTAATCACTATGGAATACAGCCACACCAATTTCTGCATCTTTGGCATATTCCCCACCAGCTGACATTTTGACTCTTAGAAAGTATATGTGTGTATTATTGATGATTACTTTTATTTCCCACATATAAAATTATTTAAGGCTCAATATGTTTTTTAAGACTACACAGCCTCCCTCCCTGCCTCCGCTTCTTGTTTGCTGCTTTCCCCAGTAATCTGGGAGTGAACCTTGAGTTCACAGTTTCCAGGTCAGGGTCCTGGGAAGTATAGCTTATAATGAAGGAACAGGAAATCCAAGCCATTGGTGTTATGGAGACTGGGAAGGACTGGGGAGTGTTTGCTAGGGGCCTGAGGACTAGTTGGGTAAGAGGGGGCTGACTGCTCCAGTGGCCGCGGTCATAGTTTCTCTCTTTAGTCGACCCCACCATCAGAGCAAAAAAGGTGGTTAGGAAGTGGTTGTTACTAGAGGGCAGAGGAAAAGGTTCCAGCCCCAGTGAGGAAGAGGCAGGTGGTGGTGGTGGGGCCCGGCCCTGTGTGAGCTTACAGCCGCCCTTCCTCTCCTCAGTTATTTTTGGTCTCTGTGACCTGTAGGTTTCCTGTTAGTGGGAACAGAAGTGACAGGAACGAGTTCCCACTATAGAAATGAACGCCGGGAGTCCAACTCATTCCCCTTCTCTCTTCCCTTAGCCTTTGAACTTCTCAGGGATCCAGGCCTCTAGGTCTGCGTGCCTAAGGCTGTGTGTTAGTGGCTTCAGGCGCTGCGCCAGACACTTCCTTTGAGTCTCATCTCCTAACCCCTCCCCTATCCCCAGTAGGGCCTTGCAATTCCTGGACCCCTCGTTAAAGCAAGACAGTCCTTTCCTCTGCAGAACCAGTTTACCCACCAGTTTACCCACGTGTGGCTCTGGGTGCTGAAATGGGGAGGAGTTGGCCGCCAGGTGAACAGGAGACAGAAGCACCCCGGAAGCTTCCTGGCAGTCCCCGCGTCACGTGGGGCTCTACCTAGTCGGCCTCCTAAGGCCCCTCCTTACGCATGCGCCCATTCACTGCCGGGTCCCCATCCATGCCTGAATCCCGCCCTGCCCTTCTGGTTCCGCCCCTGCCCGGGAGCCCCGCATCCTCATTGGCGAGCTCTGGACGTGGATGTTGGCCAGGGTGGCCCGGCGCCGACACCCCAGTGATAAAATGGACCATCCACGAGGAAACTAGCGCGCTCCAGGGGTGTGGCTCAAATCGCAGTTCCGCCCTCTGGCTCCCAGCCCAACACCGAACCGGGATCGATCTGGCGGCGGCTTGAACTAGCTCAGCTGCGAGCTCGCGGAACCACGCCTCCGGGAGACTCTGGCCCGGCCGGCGCGGGCCTGGTCTTCAGTCCTATATCGCCCCCGCTTGGGAAAAGGTGCAGGGGCCTCTCGCCGCCTCGTCGGGACCGTCCTCTCTACCTGCCTCTGCAACCCATCTCGGCCCCGAGCCACCCGGCAGCGGGGGTGGGTGTGCAGAGGTGCGGCGTCCAGAACCCGGCTCCCGCAGAGGCTCGGGGTGGCAGCAGCCCTGTTACGGCTTAGATGGCGCGCAGGACCGAGCCCCCCGACGGGGGCTGGGGATGGGTGGTGGTGCTCTCAGCGTTCTTCCAGTCGGCGCTGGTGTTCGGGGTGCTCCGCTCCTTTGGGGTCTTCTTCGTGGAGTTTGTGGCGGCGTTTGGGGAGCAGGCAGCGCGCGTCTCCTGGATCGCCTCCATAGGAATCGCGGTGCAGCAGTTTGGGAGTGAGTGCGGCGCCTGGATCTGGCGGACTGCGACCCTCGGAAGGGAGAGGGAATGCGGGGACTGGGAAGGAGAAGGGCGAGGGGCGGGAGATGCTAGGCGGGGAGACGCCTGAGATCTTCTCGCAGCGCCCCTTCCACTTCCTCAGGCCCAGTAGGCAGTGCCCTGAGCACGAAGTTCGGGCCCAGGCCCGTAGTGATGACCGGAGGCATCTTGGCTGCGCTGGGGATGCTGCTCGCCTCTTTCGCTACTTCGTTGACCCACCTATACCTGAGTATTGGGTTGCTGTCAGGTGAGAGCCTGCACAAGGGCAGGAGAGTCAAATGCTTAGATCGTTGAATGTTCACCTCCTTCCTGCTCCTTGCAAAGGGTTCGGGGAGAAGCTGAGGGAAAGTTTAGCTAGCACCTGTACCCAGAAGGGAATTCTTAATAGGAATGACTAAACCGACAAACATGATGAGGAATTAGGAAATTCAAGGATGATGCAACCTGGCCTGGCGCCGTGGCTCACGCATGTAATCCCAACACTTTGGGAGGCCGAGGCGGGTGGATCACGAGGTCAGGAGATCGAGACCATCCTGGCCAACATGGTGAAACCCCGTCTCTACAAAAAATATATATATATATAGCCGGGCGTGGTGACAGGCGCCTGTAGTCCCAGCTACTCGGGAGGCTGAGGCACGAAAATGTCGTGAACCCAGGAGGTGGAGCTTGCAGTGAGCTGAGATCGCACCACTGCACTTCAGCCTGGGCAACAGAGCGAAACTCCATCTCAAAAAAAAAAAGAAAGAAAGAAAAAAGAAAGAAAGAAAAAAAGGTGCTAGGTACTGTGACAGTGAAATCGATATCATTATTCTATTTACAGCTAAGGAAAAGCTCTAAAGCTTATACAACTTGGCAAATGAAGGTCACACAGCCAGAAATGGTAGAACCCAGGTCTGACTCCAAAGTTCTGTGCTAATTACCTTACAAACTTTGTCTCTAATCTTCCACAATCCCAAAAAGTGTATTATTACATTTTGCAGTTGAGAAGGTTGAGGCTGGGAGTGTTAAAACACACAAGGTTACACAGCTAGAAAGTATCCAAGCCAAGATTGTATCCCAGGTCTGTTGGACTCCACAGCAAGTGCTACATTCTGCTGCTGGGCAATGCGGGGATTACTGGGTGCCTTGAGCTCCCTAAGAGTTCCTAACCCCACTTCTTCCTTTTTGACAGGCTCTGGCTGGGCTTTGACCTTTGCTCCGACCCTGGCCTGCCTGTCCTGTTATTTCTCTCGCCGTCGATCCCTGGCCACCGGGCTCGCCCTGACAGGCGTGGGCCTCTCCTCCTTCGCATTTGCCCCCTTTTTCCAGTGGCTCCTCAGCCACTACGCCTGGAGAGGGTCCCTACTGCTGGTGTCTGCCCTCTCCCTCCACCTGGTGGCCTGTGGTGCTCTCCTCCGCCCACCTTCCCTGGCTGAGGACCCTGCTGTGGGTGGTCCCAGGGCCCAACTCACCTCCCTCCTCCATCATGGCCCCTTCCTCCGTTACACTGTTGCCCTCACCCTGATCAACACTGGCTACTTCATTCCCTACCTCCACCTGGTGGCCCATCTCCAGGACCTGGATTGGGATCCACTACCTGCTGCCTTCCTACTCTCAGTTGCTGCTATTTCTGACCTCGTGGGGCGCGTGGTCTCTGGATGGCTGGGAGATGCAGTCCCAGGGCCTGTGACACGACTCCTGATGCTCTGGACCACCTTGACTGGGGTATCACTAGCCCTGTTTCCTGTAGCTCGGGTTCCCACAGCCCTGGTGGCTCTGGCTGTGGCCTACGGCTTCACATCAGGGGCTCTGGCCCCACTGGCCTTCTCTGTACTGCCTGAACTAGTAGGGACTAAAAGGATTTACTGTGGCCTGGGACTATTGCAGATGATAGAGAGCATCGGGGGACTGCTGGGGCCTCCTCTGTCAGGTAAGTGGAATGGGGTTCCCAGGGGGTGAGGGCTGCCGTGTTGCACAACTAGGGGAGGGTACTATTCTCATTCCAGTTTATGTGAATATTGCCCTCTGGTGTAGTACAGTACACAGCCTGTGTGGCCAACCATAGCATCCCTGAAATGGGTCCATGGGGCAAAGAACTTGGGGCTGGGAAAGTCTGAGCGGAAAGGCAGAGAAGCTAAGGGGAACCCTTGGCAGGGCGCCTACAGCTCGGGTTTTCAGAGGACCTGGCAGAACCTGGCCAGACACAGACGCAGCATTCCAGTGTCCACCCTTTCCTTTGGCCCACTGGGCCCCACACCAGGTATCTGAGGCACCTGGTCAAAGTTCTGCTGGCTCAGGTTGCCAGAAGTTTCAGACCGTTATCTCCTCTTACCCATTAACTGAAGCTTTAGAAAGGCTACAGTTGCCAGAAAGAAAGGCACAAGTATGCCTGACTCAATCTGGATCTCCAGATCCCTGCAGGCTGGTTTGGAGGTCCTTTCTGAAGGCGGGGAGGTGGTTGAAATTAACTTTTGAGGCCCTTTTGGAAAACCAGAGTTCTCAAGTTTATCCAACTCCATGGGAGTTCTAACTCCTCTGAGATGATAAGTCTTTCCTCCACCCAAAAATGTATCTGAGACGTCAGCCCCAGTAAATAGATCACTCATGTGTATTGTTTTTCTCTCTTGGACCTAGGCTACCTCCGGGATGTGACAGGCAACTACACGGCTTCTTTTGTGGTGGCTGGGGCCTTCCTTCTTTCAGGGAGTGGAATTCTCCTCACCCTGCCCGACTTCTTCTCCTGCTTCTCAACTACTACCTCCAGGCCCCAGGACCTTGTAACAGAAGCACCGGATATTAAAGTTTCCCTACCGAAGGAGGGGCTGGAAGAGGACTGAACTTCACAGAGTCAGGCCCGGAAAGCCAGAGCTTGACAGCTCCAGGTCTTCTCTTGCCACGTCTTGGTCTCCACAGAACCACAGTGCCTTAAGATTCTCGATCTGCCTCCCCCTAGAGCAGGCCTGGGGCTCCTGCAATGTGTGTGCCAACCCTTTGTATTTTTGTATTTTGTTGAGGACTCTTATTTATCCTCCTTTACTGTCCTAACATTTTCTTTTTTTTCTTTTTCCCGAGATGGAGTCTTGCTCTGTTGCCCAGGCTGGAGTGCAGTGACATGATCTCGGCTCACTGCAACCTCCGCATCCTGGGTTCAAGTAATCCTCCTGCCTCAGCCTCCCAAGTAGCTGGGATTACAGGTGGAAGCCACCGCTCCTGGCTATTTGCCTTTTTTTTTTTTTTTTTTTTTTTTTGTATTTTTGGTAGAGACGGGGTTTCATCATGTTGGCCAGGATGGTCTCGAACTCCTGACCTTGTGATCCACCCTCCTCAGCCTTCCAGAGTTCTGGGATTACAGGCGTGAGCCACCGCACCCAGCCTCTCCTAACCTTTTCTAAAGGACCCAGGAGTTTTAAAGGATCCGGGAGTTCCTGCTTCACTGAGTGTGAATCAACTGTGAAAATCAAAGGCCAAGAGACTTATCATGTTTTATATACCATCTCTAGTGTTGCCTCCCAAGTTTCTTCTCTGAAGATATATGTTTGGGAAACATGACTGTCTCTTTGAGATAAAATCAAGTAAGAAATATAGATAATAATCACAACCTCAGAATGAGCTGGGGCCCGTATGCTTGGGTTGGCCGAATGGTGTCATGCCTGGAAGTGGAGGAGGATGTCCAGGAGCTCTGATGACCCAAGGCATTTTAACCCTGGACTCTGCTCTCCAGGCCGCCACCACATACCTCCCTCTTCCCCATTATCCCTGTGGCTTAGAAAAGAAATTGAGGGCCGGACGCAGTGGCTCACACCTGTAATCTCAACACTTTGGGAGGCCGAGGCGGGTGGATCACGAGGTCAGGAGTTTGAGACCAGCCTGGCCAACATGGTGAAACCCCGTCTTTACTAAATACAAAAATTAGCTGGGCGTGGTGGCATGTGCCTATAATCGTAGCTACTGGGGAGGCTGAGGCAGGATAATTGCTTGAACCCGGGAGGCGGAGGTTGCTGTGAACCAAAATTGCACCACTGCACTCTAGCCTGGGCGACAGAGTAAGACTCTGTCTCAAAAAAAAAAAAAAAGAAAGAAAAAGAAAGAAAAGAAATTGAGAGAATGCTGAGGACACAGGTTATAGACGTGTGGATAGCTTTGGTAGAACTGAAGTCTGAGCCTAGGATTCTTATATTTCCCTCAGGCTCATAGAAGGAGATTGAAATGCAGGGAAGAGTTAGTCTGGGAGGTCTGGGGACTAGGGTAAGGGACATGAAGATGGGGCAGATAGCACCCATGAGCAACCCACCTCCAACCCCAGCAACACACTGAAACTGGCTGCCAGACAACTTTGCAAAGATTCCCTGTTCCGGCCAGGACTTGGGCAAAGAGAAATGGGTTGCCTGGACAGACAGTCGCCCTTCTTCATACCCAGGGCCTCCTGGGATCCTGTTCCTTTGAACCAGCCTTTCTGGCTGTCTTAAGTAGAATATTTTCAGGGTCCTAGATTGGTGAACAGTTGGAGGTTTCAGGAAAACCCAATAAAAATTCTTTATTGGGGGAGGGGCTCAAACAAGAAAATAATCAACAAGTGGTGTCCAGAGTGGAGCGAGGGCCTCCTGGGGACACCAAGACTGCCTGGGGAGCGGGAAGCAGCTCCCCCCTCTCTGGGGGAGGCGTGGCTGGAGGGGAGGCTGGACCACAGGAGGGCAGCGCCTTGGGCAACCCTATGTAGATGAAGCTGCCGGAGAGGATCAAAGAGCCAGACACGAGGAAAGAGGTGGTGAAGTCTCCTGTCTCATCCCTTAGGAAGCCTGAGGAGATGGGTAAGGGAATTTAGAAGCCCCTAACCCCAGGGGCAGAGGATAGTTGTAGGCAGATATGCGAGCTCAGGTCCTTACCTGATAGGGGAGGGCCCAGGAGCCCTCCGAGGCTCATCAGCATCATCACCAGTCCCGTGGCCTGCACCACACCTCCGATGCCCACCAGCCCAGGGAGCACACCGAAAACCAGCGGGGCGTAACTCCCCGCGCTCAGCCCGTAGGCCACAGCAGCGGCCAGCAGGGGACCCCCCCAGCTCTCTTCGCCCCCCACCACGGGCACCAGTCCCACCACCCACAGCCCCAGCCCAGTCAGAGCCCCGAATACGGCCAGCAGCCGCGGGAGAGGCACCCAGCCTTGGTCTGCCAGCCACCCGCAGACCAGCCGGGCGCCCGCATCGCCCACCGCAGCCACGGCCACCACCAGCGCTGCCCCGTATCCCCCCAGGCCCCGTTCTAAAGCGTGGGGGGCCAAGTGCACGTAAGGAACGAAGTACCCGCCCCCAACCAGGGCTGTGCCTAGAGCAAAGATCGAGAAGGCCCGGCGTGTGAAGAGTCCCAGGCCGAGGGCAGCTAAGGGACTACGCGGTGGGGCTGGGGGGTCGCCAGGAAGGGCCAGGGGTAGCAGCAGGGCGCCACAAGGGGTGAGGTGGAGGGTGATCGCGCCGAGAAGGAGCAGAGCGCCCCGCCAGCCGAAAGTATCGAGGAGAAGCTGCAAGGCAGGCGCCAGGAGCAGCGAGGAGGCCCCGTTGCCGGTGAGCGCCAGCCCCACCGCCAAGACTCGACGGCGGGAGAAGTAACGCGAGAGGGTGCCTAGGGCAGGGGCGAACACCAGGGCCCAACCAGAGCCTGCGAATGAATGGGAGGGGATGGGGGCCGGCACTGGGGACGCCAGCCCCAGCATTCCCAGTCCTGCTCTCCGCACCAGGCCCTCGCCTCGTTCGCTACCCCAGTCCCACAAGCTCCTGTCCCCACCTTCACCCTGAATGACCCGGGCATCCCCCTTCCCTCACCAGCGAGGAGGCCCAGGCCGAGGTAGAGGTGCAGCAGACTGCGGGCGAAAGCCGAGAAGACGAAGCCCAGCGAGGCGAGGACGCCCCCAACCATCACCACCGGGCGGGCTCCCCAGCGCGTGCTCAGGGCGCTGCCCACCGGGCCTGGAAGGGGGCGGAGTCAACAAAAGACACGCCCCCGGACCCCCAAACTCTCTCCAACACCTCTCATTGGCTGTTTACCTCCCTCGAACTAATGGTTCCTCTCCTTGACCTTAAGATGCACTCTTTTCTAGAGCCGGTCGCCCTTTCTCAGGTTGTCGGGTAATCAAGTGGGTCTCCCATCCCTCCACTCACAGCCCCTCCTCCCCGTTCCCGTCTCTCGCCTCAGAGCCCGCCTCACTGGCTGCCTGCTGCACCGCCAGGGCCAGGGCGCTGATCCACGCAGTGTCCTGGGCGCTTCGGTCAAAGTGCTCGGCAAGGTCAGGGAAGGCAAGGCCCAGCGAGCGCAGCAGCCCGTAGGACAGCCCGTTCACCGCGAAGGCTGCGGCCGCCACCACCCAGCCCCAGCCCCCGTCCGGGGGTCCGGCGGCCTGGGGGGTCATCGCCGTCTGCGGGGGTGGGCAAACACCTGTGAGAGAAGCCTCCACGCCTGTGCTTCCGCTGGGGAGCTGGCATCCCTGAGATCCAGCCTCTGGCTGCTCCTCCGGGGTGGGCCGGTCACCCCAAGCGCGATGGCGCAGAGCAGAGGGAGCCGGAGCCAGGCCTAGGGCTGGAACTCCTGGGTCCGCGCGAGGTAACGGGACGGGGACAGCCAGATCCCCCAGGCCCGGGGCTCCCCGTCCCACGTACACTCCTTCCCCCTTACCCGACCTCTCCGGGCTGTGCGGGGAGGGGAAGGGCGAGGAAGGGCTGGGCCCGGCTTTCTCTCCGCTTCCCACGCGGGCGGGGGCCCCGAAGGGGAGCGAGAGCAGCGATGGAGCCCAACTTGGATGAGCTCTCTCGGTAAACAGAGATCACCACAGGGGCCCGAGCCACCTGGGACGCCGTGGGTACGGAGGGCGGGGGCGAGCTGAAACAACCAATCCGCCAAGCCGCGGGTGAGGCCAGACACCAGTCCCACGGGGATTGAATTATGTACACACACAACCCCCAGCCCCGGGGAGGGAGCGGAGAGGAATGAATGCCGAGGGGCCCCGCCCTGCTCACACCCATGCACCTGCCGCCTGCTGCGCGCAGGGGAGACACGTGGATTGCAAACCCCATCGAGCCCGGGGTCCACCGCCAACGCGGGGAAATAGGGATGGTCCCAAAAGCCTGAGGGGATGAGTAGTTTTGTTTTCAGGAACGTTGCTGAGGACCAGGTAAATCTCGGATATCAGATCACAGACTTCCAGAGTGCCAGAGCTGTGCTTAGAATAGCAGACCCCCAGGCCGGGCGCGGTGCACGCCTATAATACCAGCACTTTGGAAGGCCGATGTGGGTGGATCACCTGAGGTCAGGAGTTCGAGACCAGCCTGGCCAACGTGGCGAAACACCATCTCTACTAAAAATACACAGAAATTAGCCAGGCATGGTGGCACGAGCCTGTATTCCTAGCTACTCCGGAGGCTGAGGCAGGGGAATCTCTTGAACCCAGGAGGCAGAAGTTGCAGCAAGCCAAGATCATGCCACTGCACTCCAGCCTGGGCGACAGAGCAAGACTCTGTCTCAAAAATAAATAAATAAATAAACAAACAAACAAATAAATAAAATAACAGGCCCCCAAGGATAGAGGGATGAAACAGGACTCTCTCAAAGTGAAGACCTGTGATGTGCCAGGCACTATTTACACATGCTATCATTTCATCTTATAATAACCCTATGAAGAAGTTGTTGCTCTCTTTTATTCATTTATTTATTTTTTTTTTTAGATGGAGTCTCACTCTGTAGCCTAGGCTGGAATGCAGTGGCGAGATCCTGGCTCACCGCAACCTCTGCCTCCTGGGTTCAAGCGATTATCCTGCCTCAGCCTCCCGAGTAGCTGGGATTACAGGCACATGCCACCACTCCCGGCTAATTTTTGTATTTTTTAGTAGAGATGGGGTTTCGCCATGGCCAGACTGGTCTGGAACTCATGACCTCAGGTGATCCACCCACCTCGGCCTCCCAAAGTGCTGGGATTACAGGAGTCAGCCACCGCGCCCGGCCGGTGTCGTGCCTCTTTTATAGATGCAGTAACTGAAGCTCACAGGGAAAAAATGGTGTGAATATTTGAATTTAGGTCTGTCCAACTGTGGGACCTACAGGGAGAACAATCCCGGAACTGAAACAAAATCTGGCACAGTTAAGAGAAATATGCTGGATACAGCTTGATGCAAACTACCCTGGAAAGGGCGGAACCATTGCAGGGACAGAAAACACAGGATTCTAAAATAAGGGGTCACTGGGAATAGAAAGGATTCTTGAGATCAGAATCTCTAAACACTTAGGTTAGAATTTTATTTTTTATGTATGTATGTATGTATGTATGTATTTACAGAGACAGGGTCTTGTCCAGGCTGAAGTGTAGTGGTGCCGTTATGGCTCCCTGCAGCCTCGACCTCCCAGGCTCAAGCGATCCTCCACCTCAGCCTCCCGAGTAGCTGGGACTACAGGCTCCACGCCACCATGCCTGGCTAAATTTGTTCATTTTTTGTAGAGAGGGGGTCACAGTATGTTGCACAGGCTGGTCTCAAGCTCCTGGACTTAAGCAATCCTTCCACCTCGGTCTCCGAAAGTGCTGGGATTACAGTCTACCATGCCTGGCCAGGTTAGAATTTTGAAAGCAAAGTAAGAAATCAGGTCATGGAACCCAGGTATTGATTTTTTGAAACACTTTATAGAAAATGTCCTTTTTGACAGGTTGACATTCTTTACCTCAGCTGTTTGAATTCCCAGGTGTGTTCTTTGGTTTAATTATTAAACATACGATTCAGCAACCTAAGTTGGGATCATGCATCCACCGAGCCACATGATGGCAGTGTTTCCTAATTGTTGGGAAAGAATCTGCGTGTAAAGACAAGAAAAACGCTTCTTAAGGAGCGAAACTGTAAACATGAAAAACACAGCATGACCTTCAACGGCTCTCCACTGCCTAAAGAGGGAAAAAATTACATTTCTGTACTCTGTGCAGGCCTTTTACAAGAATCAAAGGTAGACCTAGGTTACCGTTCCAAACCGTCTCTCCTCCCTCCCTTTTGCAGCCTCCCATCAGCCACTATCTTCTCTGCTCCGTGGACATGCCTAGCTTTTCCTCACTCCTCAATTTTTGCAAATGTCATGCTCTCTGCTTGAAACGTCCTGTTCATGAAGGTCTAAGGTGACAGACACACCTTAGGAAAGTGGCCCCACCAGTTTCCCAGCCCGGAGTGCTGTTGTGAAAGCAGGTCCTCAGCCACCGGGGAGGGCAGGGATCCTGCTTCCTGAGAAGGCTGCTGAAGACTCTGCTCCAAGCTAAACGAATCACCATCTCCCCATGGTGAGGCAGAAATGCAGGGCACTCAGAGCGAAGACCTGGCCCTCTGCGTCTGGGAGTTGTGCTAAGTGATGCTGAGCACCTTCGCAGGATGCTTACAAAGCCAGAAGGGTATCCTAGAGCCTGGGACTGGGGCTGTGCAAGAGTACATTCCTCTTCTACCTCAGGCTCCCTATATTCTTAGCGAAACTTGTCATCTTTTGCTGACGGAATAAAATAGCACAGAGATTAGGAGAATAGACTCCCAAGTTAGATTTCCTGGGGTTGAATTCCAGCTCTACTGTAGGATCCAGCCCTACGGGGCTTAGGGGGTGTTCTCCCCGTGTGCGGAGATGAGACTGTAATAAATACACAAGACAAAGAGATAGAAGAAAAGACAGCTGGGCCCTGGGGACCACTACCATCAAGACACGGAGATCAGCAGTGACCCAGACCGGCTGGGCATGCTGATATTTGTTGCATACAAGATAAGGGGGCAGGGTAAGGGGCATGGATCTTCTAAGTGATTGACAAGGTGAAGCAAGTCACATGATCACAGGACAAGGGTCCCTTCCCTTTTAGGTAGCCGAAGTAGAGATGGAGAAGGCAACATATGTCAGCGTTTTCTTCTATGCACTGATAAGAAAAATCAAAGACTTTAAGACTTTCACTATTTCTACCTCTATCTACTACGAACTTCAAAGAGGAACCAGAAGTACAGGAGGAACATGAAAGTGGACAAGGAGCGGTGACCATTGAAGCACAGCACCACAGGGAGGGGTTTAGGCCTCCGGATGACTGCGGGCAGGCCTGGATAATATCCAGCCTTCCACAAGAAGCTGGTGGAGCAGAGTGTTCCCTGACTCCTGCAAGGAAAGGACACTCCCTTTCGCAGTCTGCTAAGTAATGGGTGTCTTCCCAGACACTGGCGTCTCTGCTTGACCAAGGAGCCCTCAAGCAGCCCTTATGTGGGCGTGACAGAAGGCTCACCTCTTGCCTTCTAGGTCACTTCTCACAATGTCCCTTTAGCACCTGACCCTACACCCGCCGGTTATTCCTAGGTTATATTAGTAATGCAACAAAGAGTAATATTAAAAGCTAATGATTAATAATGTTTATAATAATGACTGATAATTGTCCATGATCATCTCTATATCTAATTTGTATTATGACTGTTTTTATTCTAACTATTTTCTTTATTATACTGAAACAGTTTGTGCCTTCAGTCTCTTGCCTCAGCACCTAGGTAATCTTTCGCCCACATTCTACTACTTAGTAACTATATGATCATGAGCAAGTGTGACTCAACCTCTCTGTGCCTCAGTTTCCTCATTTCTACAATGGGGATAATAACAGTAGCTACCTGATGGGTTGTTATAAGAATTAAATGAGTCACTGTGAATACATATGTAAGTAAGTAATGTAGAACGGTGCCCAAATATGACATGTGTTAGAGCTCATTGCCGCTATTTTGATGGTCTTGTTCTCGTCACCTGTTTCAGCGCAGTGGCCTGATTTCTGCCTCACTGCAAAGCCCTTGCCTCGGTTCATGCCATTCCTCCTGGCCTCAGCCTCCCGCGAAGTTGACTACAGGCCCACCTCACCATGCCCAGCTAATTTTGTATTTTTTAGTAGAGACGGTTTCACCATGTTAGCCAGGATTTGTCCTCGATCTCCTGACCTTGTGATCTGTCTCGCCTCAGCCTTCCAAAGTGCTGGGATTACAGGCATGAGCCACCTCGCCACGCCTGGCCTTTTAGAGACAGAGTCTCACTCTGTTGCCCAGGCTGGAATGCAGTGGCACAATTTAGGCTCACTGCAACCTCTGCCTCCCAGGTTCAAGTGATTCTCCAGCCTCAGCCTCCCAAGTAGCTGAGATTACAGGTGCCCGCCACCATATTCAGCTAACTTTTTTGTATTTTTAGTAGAGACGGGGTTCCACTATGTTTGCCAGGCTGGTTTTGATCTCCTGACCTTAAGTAATCCACTCACCTTGGCCTCCCAAAGTGCTGAAATTACAGGTATGAGCCACTGCACCCGGCCTCCATTGCCGCCATTGCTGTGAGTTGAGGAACCTGGCTGGACCCAACAGCACCGCAGCCCTTCCCCACCTGGCTACTTCTGCTAATGCCTCAAGGTCAAGGCAGCACATTGCCCTGGTAAGTTCTCAGTAGCACCACATGGGTTATAAAATGTGAATGGCTATAAAGAGATTCAGTGGAAATTTCTGCTTTTCTTTTTTTTTTTCCTTTCTTTTCCCTTAGCATTTTCCAAAGTTTGTGCAAAAATGCTGGTCTCCCTGTCTTAACTCTAAAAACAAAAGAGAAGGCCAGGTGCAGTGGCTCACACCCATAATCCCAACACTTTGGGAGGCCCAGGCAAATGGATTACCTGAGGTAAGGAGTTTGAAACCAGCCTAGCCAACCAACATGGTGAAACTCTGTCTATACTAAAAATATAAAAATTAGCCGGATGTGGTGGCGCATGCCTATAATCCCAGCTACTTGGGAGGCTGAGGCAGGAGAATCACTTGAACACAGGAGGGGAGGTTGCAGCGAGCTGAGATCATGCCACTGCACTCCACCCTGGGCAACAAGAGCAAGAATCCGTCTCAAAAAAATTAAATAAGGCCAGGCGCGATGTCTCACACCTGTAATCCCAGCACTTTGGGAGGCCAAGGCAGGTGGATTACCTGAGGTCAGGAGTTCAAGACCAGCCTGACCAACATGGAGAAACCCTGTCTCTACTAAAAATCCAAAATTAGCCAGGCGTGGTGGTGGGCACCTGTAATCCCAGCTACTTGGGAGGTTGAGGCAGGAGAATTGCTTGAACCTGGGAGGCAGAGGTTGCCGTGAGCCGAGATTGCGCCATTGCACTCCAGCCTGGGCAACAAGAGTGAAACTCCGTCTCAAAAATAAAAAATAAAAATAGTAAAATAAATAAATAAATAAGAATAATAAATAAATAAAAACAAAAGAAAAGAAAAGGTCAAAATAAGTTTTAGTCATTCATACATCCTTCATACAAAATACTTATAGACAGCTACCATGTGCCAGGTGCCATGCTTAGCGTTTGGGATACAAATGTGAATAAGATACAGTCTCTCCCCTCCCAGTCCCACAATCAAATTGGAGGATCATGGCATGAAGAAAAGAATTCTCAGCACAAGAACAGGGACACATACACCGTAGAGTGGTGCATGGGAAAAACTGACTCATTCCTCTTAGGACTGCTGGGAGGCTTCACAGAAGAGAAGCCCCTTGTGCTGGGTCTTGAAGGATGAGTAGGAGTTTGCCAGATGGATCTGTGGGCAGGGGCATTCCAGGCAAAGGGAGCAGCTTGTGGAAAATCACAAAGGCATGAACCAACTTGGCACATTGTTTATTGTTTGGGGAGCTATAAATAGCTGCTGTGTGGAGAACTGAGCATGTGTAGGAGGATAATGTAGGATTACGCTGCTGGGCAGCGGGCCCCGTCTGAAAGGCCTTGAAGTCCAGGCTAAGGAATTCAGATATTCCTCCAGAGGCTGATACTACTCCAAAATGTCCACTGAAGTAGCACTCACTAATAATGGAAACTGAATACAGAGGAGAGGCGAGTCATGCCACAATCAGAGGGGCAAGGAGAGTTTGCCTTTTGCATGTGGGAAATTTCTTGGAAATATCTTGTTTTATGTTAAAAATTCATGTAGAATTTTTCATTCTACTTTTTCTTTTTTTTTTTTTTTTTTTTTTTTTTTGAGACGGAGTCTCGCGCTGTGTCACCCAGGCTGGAGTGCAGTGGCGCGATCTAGGCTCACTGCAAGCTCCGCCTCCCAGGTTCACGCCATTCTCCTGCCTCAGCCTCCGAGTAGCTGGGACTACAGGCGCCCGCCACCACGCCCGGCTAGTTTTTTGTATTTTTAGTAGAGACGGGGTTTCACCATGTTAGCCCGATGGTCTCATCTCCTGACCTCGTGATCCACCTCGCCGGGCCTCCCAGTGCTGTGGATTACAGGCTTGAGCCACCGCTACCGGCCTCTACTTCTTTTTTCTTTTTTAAGACAGAGTCCACTCTGTCGCCGAGTACAGTGCACTATCTTGGCTCACTACAACCTCCACTCTCCGGAGTTCACGCTGCTCCTGCCTCAGTTCCCAAGTATTGGGACTACTAGGCCCCACAACCACGCCCGGCTAATTTTTGTATTTTAGAGACGGGTTTCACTGTTAGCCAGGATGGTCTCTGATCTCCTGACCTCATGATCCGCCTCCTAAAGTGCTGGGATTACAGGCGTGGAGCCACCAAGGTGTCTGGCCTATTTTTTTCTTTCTTTTTTTTTTTTTTTTTTTTTTTTTTTGACAGTGATACTTTATTGAGCCACTTAGTTTAGCTGCAACATGAGGTAAAAGGAAAAGTTCTCTTGACCAGTATTTACACAGCTGCAGGAAGTAGTTTAGACTTCACGATCTCAAGGGATTCCATCTCTCAAAAGCTGGGATCAAGTCAACAAATTTTATTAACTCCTCGAATTTTCCAGTTGACTCTTCCTTTACAATAGTAACAAGTTCTATTATGTAAGTTTCTTCAAAGCCAAGTTTTATCATAGTTACTAATATCGTTAGAGCTGAACTATTTCAATCAATATCCACTAATTCCACTTCAAAAATGGGTTTTGCATTTGGTGGAATTTTGGCATCAGGCTGTCCTTTCTTTCCATAAGCCCATTCTGGTTCAATCTCCAGTCCAGCCTTTTCTCCTTTACTCATAGTCAAGAGGGCTTCATCCCGTCCTCTGACAACTTTGCCTACTCCAACCTTAAAACTTAAAGTCTTGGCATTTTTCTTCTTCTTTGCACTTGTTTGAATATTAGTATCAAAAACAGTCCCATCTTGTAGTGTTCCTGTATACCAGCAGTGAACAACATCTCCCCTTTTGGGAAAGTTGGTTTTATCTCCCTTTTTCAGAACAGATTTAGTATATTTTGGTGGACCCTTATCCAGGGTCTCTTCAGACTTGGTTTCTTTGGGTTTATCTTCATTAAGCTTCACATTTTTTAACTTGCTCACTTTACTTATACTTTCAGTACCCTTAAAATGCTTAGTTTCAAAAAGATGGTTATAGGCTGTAACCAAGTGGTCCTTGTTAGCTGTCTCGGCCACACGTTTAATGTTTCCTAATAATTTATGTTTTGCAAGAAACGAATCTGAACCGTGTTCCTGCAGAAACTTGATAATACCCTTCTTGGGCAGCTGCTCACTGTGCACCATGCCCGGCTAATTTTTGTACTTTTAGTAGAGACGGGGTTTCACCATGTTGGCCAGGCTGGTCTCGAACTCCTGACCTCAGGTGGTCCTCCACCACACCCGGCCTAAATGTGTCTTACCTGGCATATTCCATTAACAGTCTAGGCCAGGCACGCTGGCTCACGCCTATAATCCCAGCACTTTGGGAGGCCGAGACGGGCGGATCACAAGGTCAGGAGATCGAGACCACCCTGGCTAACACGGTGAAACCTTATCTCTACTAAAAATACAAAAAAAATTAGGCCGGGCGCGGTGGCTCAAGCCTGTAATTCCAGCACTTTGGGAGGCCAAGACAGGCGGATCACAAGGTCAGGAGATCGAGACCATCCTGGCTAACACGGTGAAACCCCGTCTCTACTAAAAAAAAATACAAAAAGCTAGCCAGGAGAGGTGGTGGACGCCTGTAGTCCTAGCTACTCGGGAGGCTGAGGCAGGAGAATGGCGTGAACCCAGGAGGCGGAGCTTGCAGTGAGCTGAGATCCAGCCACTGCACTCCAGCCTGGGCAATAGAGCAAGACTTCGTCTCCAAAAAAAAAAAAAAAAAAATTAGCCGGACGTGGTGGTGGGTGCCTGCAGTCCGAGCTGCTGGGGAGGCTGAGCCAGGAGAATAGCGTGTACCTGGGAGGCGGAGCTTGCAGTGAGCCGAGATCGCACCACTGCACTCCAGCCTGGGCGACAGAGTGAGACTCTGTCTCAAAAAAAAAAAAAAATAGTCTGGGACTTTGGTCAACATCTATATCAAAGTTGTGAGTTGTAAGCCATGGGCACTAATTCTGACTTATTTACAGAAAGAAATGATTTATTACAGGATACTGCATAGTTCACAAAATCACCAAGAAACCTACGGAGCCAAGATTGGCAGGAGCACAGACGGCCACAAGCCTAAATAGGTTGCTAAAGCCACTGTTGTCACCACAGGACACTAGATGTCGCTGCTGGCAGCCCTCTGTGACCACTGGGCCTGGAAACCTCTGCGGTGCCTCAGAAATTTTCTCTGCTTCTGCGCCCTCACATCCACATCCAGTGATCCTGACCAACAGAACCTAGGCCACCTGCTCTCATCCTAGCTGGAAGGGGTGGCAGGAAGAGTGAGAACCTGGTGCAGTCAGTGTCTACAGGCAGATGGATTCTGCCTCCCTTCAAAAATAATAAGGTGGGCCCAGGCACAGTGGCTCACACCTGTAATCCCAGCACTTTGGGAAGCCGAGGCAGGTGGATCACCTGAGGTCAGGAGTTTGAGACCAGCCTGGCCAACATGGCAAAACCCCGTCTCTACTAAAAATATAAAAATTATCCGGATGTGGTAGCATGCACCTGTAATCCCAGCTACTTGGGGAGACTGAGGTGGGAGAATCGCTTGAACCAGGGAGGCAGAGGTTGCAGTGAGCTAAGATGGTACCACTGCACTCTAGCCTAGATGACAGAGTAAGACTCCATCTCAAAAAAAAAAAAAAAAAAAAAAAAAATTAATAATAAGGTGGAAAATTTCTGAAACAAAAGGCTTCAGATGCAAGAGGGCCAAAAATATCTTAAAACTGTGTAAGCCCGGCCGGGCACAGTGGCTCATGCCTGTAATCCCAGCACTTTGGGAGGCCGAGGCGGGCGGATCACGAGGTCAGGAGATCGAGACCATCCTGGCTAACACAGTGAAACCCCATCTCTACTAAAAATGCAAAAAATTAGCTGGACGTGGCGGTGGGCACCTGTAGTCCCAGCTACTTGGGTGGCCGAGGCAGGAGAATGGCACGAACCCGGGAGGCGGAACTTGCAGTGAGCCGAGATCATGCCACTGCACTCCAGCCTGGGCGACTGAACGAGACTCCGTCTCAAAAAAAAAAAGAAAAAAAGAAAAAACTGTGTAAGCCCAACTAAAATGAAGTATTAGAATAGGAATGAGATTACAGTTAGACCTGGTGACTTTTTTTCTTTTTTTTCTGAGACGGAGTCTCCTCTGTTGCCCAGGCTGGAGTACAGTGGCGCCATCTCAGCTCACTGCAACCTCCACCTCCCAGGTTCAAGCAATTCTCCTGCCTCAGCCTCCTGAGTAGCTGGGATTACAGGTGCCAGCCACCACGCCCGGCTAATTTTTGTATTTTTAGTAAAGACGAGGTTTCACCATGTTGGCCAGGCTGGTCTTGAACTCCTCACCTCGTCCCCCCAACTCGGCCTCCCAAAGTGCTGGGATTACAGGCATGAGCCACCGCGCCAGGCCAGACCTGGTGAGTTATTAAAAGCACAGTTCCTGAGTTCCAACTCCCACCATTTCCAGGCATCTATAAAAAGGGGGCAATGCTTCAAAGGATGGTTGGTGAGATTTCAGTGAATTAAAGCTTGGAAAGGACCCAGCACCACTCCAGGCACAGGGCAGGCATCCTACAAATGTAGGTTCCCGTCCATTTCATCACATTTTCTGGCCACGGGTAGCCACCCCTTCATCTCTATGCCAGTCCAATTCTATTCCAAGTCACTGTGCCCCTCCTGTCTGGATTTGTGAGGGGCAGTCAGACCAGAAGGGGCCACAGGGTGATATCTGTCATCTCCCTGCTGCTATACCAACCTCTCAGCTACCTGAGTAGCTGAGTAGCTTCCCTTCGTCTGCCTTCCCAGCCCCAACCTGAGACCTGGGCATCTGACTTGAAGGACACAGGCTCTTAGTGGACATGATAACAACGCCCACATCAGCCCTTAGGGCTGCAGCAGCCCTGCCTGGCCAGAGTCGCTACCTCCCCAGGGAATGTCAACCACGACCAGAAGCCAAGGCGGGAGGGGACAGGAAGTCAGATAACAGGTTTTCTGCAGGGATGTAAATTACACATCTTGGAGAATCTAACATTTGCAAGGCGGAGTTTTGGGGGCCAAGAAAGCAAATGGTGCCTATTTTCTTGGCCCAAGGCAGAAATGCCTTTGTGAACACTGGGAGGAGTTGCACGGGGGCTAAGCCCTGAGAAAGTCCCAAAGCCATAGGAGGGCCCAGACACTGAAGAGGCTGCGACTGGCTGCAGTGGATGCCACACAAACCTCTTCCTGTCCTTGCACAGGGTGGATCTTGTCCCTCCCAGTGTGCTCCTTTCTGTACCTCTTGTTGGCCATGCATCTCCTTGGCCCCTGTCCACGTCTCCATGCCATTTCCTCTGCAGAGCCTTCTCCTGCCTCTCCCCTACTGTCCAAACATTTTAAGTGCTGGGCAGCCTCTCTTCCTTAGGGTTCCTTCCCTCTATCCCATTCAAAGAGCTGTACCCAGCTTTGTCTACCTCCATCTCAAGCTTTCATCCTATCTCTCTCTCCTCTGTTCACAGTCAGGAGTCCCTTGCAATGAGACTGATTCCGGTTTGAAATGCATTTGTGAGGGAGGGTGTCAGGGTCTCACCTGGAGGGAAGTCACACCTGCACAGGCCTACAGAGAGGTGAGACGGGGCCTCAGGCATCTCATCAACTGGGTGCATAGAAAGAGCACCCTTATTTTTTTATTTATTTATTTTTTTGAGATGGAGTCTCCTTCTGTCACCCAGGCTGGAGTAGAGTGGTGCAATCTCCATGCACTGCAACCTCCGCCTCCCGGGTTCAAGCGATTCTCCTGCCTGAGCCTCCCAAGTAGCTGGGATTACAGGCACATGCCGCCATGCCCGGCTAATTTTTTGTATTTTAGTAGAGACGGGGTCTCCCCTTGTTGCCCAGGCTGGTCGTGAACTCCTGAGCTCAGGTGATCCACCTGCCTCGGCCTCCCAAAGTGCTGGGATTACAGGCGTGAGCCACCGCGCCCAGCGAGCACCCTGATTCATGGGTCATCAGCTTCCCCCCTTCCCTGGGCCCAGGGATCTGGGAGATAGGAAGTTGATGCCACAGCCCCAGTAGCTGATGTTTCAGGACAGTGGCCAGTGAGTGCTGAACACAGTGAGCAGCAGGGTGGGCTGAGACCTGAGCTCCACGACTCATAAAGCCCCGCTGTTCTTGCATGGCGTGTGGTTTCTGGGTTTATTTCCCTGTTCTCCTTGAGGAGAGTATATTTATTCCCTGAGTATTCAGGTTGTAGGGCTCAGGGCTGAAAGCATTCCCCGTCCTTACAGAAATGCTAGGGATATGAAAAAGTGCACAGGAGTCTCGAACTCCTGACCTCAGGTGATCCACCCTCCTTGACCTCCCAAAGTGCTGGGATTACAGGCGTGAACCACCGCGCCCTGCCCAAGAGTGTTGACTAAACCATCTAGAACTGCCTGTTGGTGCCTGAAGGGACTTGAGGAGGTTGTAAAACCAAAGATTACTCTGAAGGGGACTCTTCTTGGGAATCTGGTGAGGTTTTTCTGTTTATTACTAGTAATATGATTTATTCTGATTTTTACCACCAATTCCTCCCTCCCCCCCTAAACATATACCGCCCAAGGAGCAAGAAGAAACACCTACACTGTGTGTGAAGAACCTGGCATTCTATCATATCTGGCACGGGCATCGGTGTAGCAGCAACGAATGAACGTGTGTCTCTCTTCCCCAGCCTCGATGACTACTGCTCCATTCTAACTGGTCTTCCTGCTCAGTGTGGATCCCACAGTGTTGACAGAACCAGCTTCTAGTTTCGGCAAGGAAACGGGGCTGATTCTCAGGCAGGAGGAGGCAGAGTACGTATGACTCAATCCCTCTTTGCCTTTAATGAGAGTGACGGAGAAGATTTTCCCTTTAAGAAGGGGGATATCCTGAGAATCTATAAAAGCCTGAAGAGCAGTCATGGAACACAGAGGACAGCAAACGCAAGAAAGGGGTGATTCCAGTTCCTTACGTCGAGAAGTAGAGACCTGCCTCTGCCTCAGTATTGGCTCTGATTGGATGTTTGGAACTGGTAAAGATCTCTGGGTTAATGTGAGTGGTCAGAGGGCAGGAGAGTATAATGGCAAATGAAGTTACTTCCTATTCACTCACGTCCCTCTGATAGAGCAACAGAACCCACTGAGGATGGTAGCTCAACAAACAGTTTTGCTGATGTATGGGAACAATGGCTTTATGGTTTTTGCAACTGCCATCTATACAGTTTTTCTACAGACATCCAAGCCAGTCTCGCCTCATTCTGTTCCTTGTGAGCTTCCGGAACAGAATTACTCCATTCCTAGTCTCAGTTCATTATGGTCAAGGTATAAAACTAGAGGGCTGGTCAGGTACGGTGGCTCACGCCTGTAATCCCAGCACTTTGGGAGGCCGAGGCGGGTGGATCACAAGGTCAGGAGATCAAGACCATTCTGACTAATACGGTGAAACCCCGTCTCTATTAAAAATACAAAAAATTAGCCGGGCGTGGTGGCGGGCGCCTGTAGTCCCAGCTACTTGGGAGGCTGAGGCAGGAGAATGGCGTGAACCTGGGAGGCGGTGCTTGCAGTGAGCTGAGATCGCGCCACTGTACTACAGCTTGGGCAACACAGCGAGACTCCGTCTCAAAAAAAAAAAAAAGTGGAGAGTTTTATGTGTTAACTTCTTTATTTTACTTTATTTATTTATTTATTTATTTTGAGATGGAGTTTCACTCTTGTCACCCAGGCTGGAGTACAATGGCACAATCTTGGCTCACTGCAACCTCTGCCTCCCGCATTCAGGCGATTCTCCTGCCTTAGCCTCCAGAGTAGTTGGGATTACAGGTGCCTGCCACCACGCCTGGCTAATTTTTTTTTTTTTTTTTTTTTTGGTGTACTTTTTAGTAGAGACGGAGTTCCACCATGTTGGTCAGGCTGGTCTCGAACTCTTGACCTCAAGTGATGCACCCACCTCAGCCTCCCAAAGTGCTGGGATTACAGACGTGAGCCACCGCACCCGGCCATATGTGTGAACTTCTGAATTGGCTGATTTTAGGTGGTAGTAGCTATGCCTGAGTGTATAGAAGGTATAGCTATCTTGCTCTCTCATTCTTAGATGGTGCAAATCAGCCTGTGGAAAACTGACGGGGCCGGTGCTCACTGCTCATTCCGATTTATTTCACGGTTTTCTTTTCTCATTCTGAAACCATTCTATCAAATGGCAATAGACTGTTTCTGTCCACCCCCATGAAGTAATCATGTACCACACGAATAATACACAATGAGATTGCTTTTCCACTTATAAAACATGACCAGTTATGACTCATTCTGACATTTCAAAGCCTAAGAATTCCAGGGGCACTACTAGAAGCATCTGTCTACCTTTCCAGCATGATTCATGCATTCGCTTCAGATTCTGTTAACCCTTGCCATTCTTTTTTTCCCAAATCTGGAAGTAGGTTAACTATAAGTGTATCTTTTCATTCCAAATGACAGGCAGGACGTGCAGGTCACTTTACTCTGTGCCAGGCATTAAGCTTGTGGTGGACCCACTACGTGGACAGTTAAACTCCCAGCCTTCTGCCTTCCCCCAAGGGTCGCACCATGTTCACGTTCACCTTGCTACAGCCGCTAAACAGACTTGACTCAGCTTTCCCTTCAGAGTCATGAGACAGCTGCCACTGTTCCAAATCTCCTGCCCTCACAAGGAAACACCCACGACAGGAAGGTAACAAGCACAGCTCCTCTTCTACAGCCCTTTTTTTTTTTTTTTTGAGAAGGAGTCTCACTCTATCACACAGACTGGAGTGCAATGGCGTGAACTCAGCTCACTGCAACCTCCACCTCCTGGGTTCAAGTGATACTCCTGCCTCAGCCTCCCGAGTAGCCGAGATTACAGGCGCCCGCTAATTTTTGTATTTTTAGTACAAAAGTTAGTTAGCCCGCTAACCCATGCCTGGCAAATTTTTTATTTTTAGTAGAGGCAGGGTTTCACCATGTTGGCCAGGCTGGTCTCGAACTCCTGACCTCAAGCGATCCACCTGCCTCAGCCTCCCAAAGTGCTGGGATTACAGGTGTGAGTCGCCATGCCCAGCCCATGGCTTTCTTACGTTGTGTGTCTGTGTCTTTTCTCTTCTTGTAAGGACACCAGCCATATTGGATTAAGGGCATGCCCTACTCTGACATGACCTAATCTTAATTTATTACATCTGCAATGACCCTATTTCCAAGTAAGACCACCTTCTGGGATACTGGGGGTTAGAACTTCAACCTTTCTTTTGGAGGACACAATTCAACACATAACAGGGGGTGTGAGACGCCCTTGTATAATGAATAGTCTCTGCATTACCTAAATCCAAAGATTTTCTGTAGTTTATGACCCAAAAGTCCTTTTTTTTTTTTTTTTTTTTTTTTTGAGACAGTATCTCGCTCTGTCACCCAGGCTGGAGCGCAATGGTGCGATCTCGGCTCACTGCAACCTCTGCCTCCCGGGTTCAAGCAATTCTCCTGCCTCAGCCTCCTGAGTAGCTGGGTTTACAGGTGCATGCCACCACACTCAGCTAATTTTTGTATTTTTAGTAGAGACGGGGTTTTACCATGTTGGCCAGGCTAGTCTTCAACTCCTGACCTCAAGTGATCCTCCCGTCTCGGCCTCCCAAAATGCTGGGATTACAGACGTGAACCATGCACCCGGTCCCAAAAGTCCTTCTGATATAGGACTCCTGCTATTATAGGAGGTCAAACCAGTCCAACCGTACAAGCATCACACATCTCTTCCACAGTCTCATCCCCTCCTTACCTAAAACTCCTTGTCTCCAGGAGCAACCTAGAAAATTTATACGATCACCAAAGAGCAGTTTTATCTCCTTCTAACCAAAGTCCTTTTTCAGAAGAGGGTCTTGTATAACTTTGAATAACAGAAGTGTGTTTGCATAATTCAAGAGCCAGCATGAGAAGTTTCCCAAAATTAAAGAACAGTCTTCTTTCAAAATGCATTCTTGCCATCCGCCTGGACAACATAGCAAGACCCCATCTCTACAAAAAATTTTTTAAATTATCTGGGCATGCTGGTAGACACTTGTGGTCCTCGCTACTCGGGAGGCTGAGGCAGGAGGATCCCTTGACCCCAGGAGTTCAAGGCCACAGTGAGCTGTGACAGTGCCACTGCACTCCAGCCTAGGTGACAGAGCGAGGAGAACCTGTCTCAAAGGGAAAAAAACGTGTTCTTGCCAGACAGAGGAACATTCAGGGTGGTGGTAGTTGTTTTAGTATGTGAAAATGTAGCTTTTAAACAACACTATTTTGGCCAGGCACGGTGGTTCACACCCATAATCCCAGCACTTTGGGAGGCCAAGGCGGGCCAATCACTTGAGGTCAGGAGTTCGAGACCAGCCTGGCCAACATTGTGAAACCCTGTCTCTACTAAAAATACAAAAATTAGCTGGGCATGGTGGTGGGCGCCTGTAATCTCAGCTACTCGGGAGGCTGAGGCAGGAGAATCACTTGAACCCGGGAGGCGGCGGTTGCAGTGAACCGAGATTGTGCAACTGCACTCCGGCCTGGGCGACAGAGCCACACTCCATCTCAAAAAAATAAAATATACTTGGTGGGTTAAAGCAGGAGAATCACTTGAACCCGGGAGGCAGAGGTTGCGGTGAGCCAAGATTGTGCCATTGCATTCCAGCCTGGGCAACAAGAGCAGAACTCTGTCTCAAAACAAATACAAATAAAATAACACTGTTTGGTTGCATCAGCTGTGCCTGATCAGCTGAACTTCCTCCCGGTCCCTGCCCCACTTTCTGAGTATGCTTAATGTATGGAGCCTGTCACCACTTGAATGCCCTAATTTAACCTAATCCCACTCCAAGCATTCCAGCTTCTCAGAGCTGTGACAACCTCCCCTTTCTGCCCCTTCCTGGTGCCTGCAACCCGCCTCACATCATCCTCTCCCAACCAGGCTGAATTGTTTGGTTCTGTTTTCGCTGTGGGGGTGACCATTATAGCATGATCTTAACTCATTCATTTATTTGTTGGCTTTTAATTTAAATCATACAATTTATGTAGGTAGAAAATCCAAGCAGTGCAGAAATACATTAAATGAAAAGCCTGCAGTAGATAATATTTGGAGCAGCCAATGAGGCCTCCTTGTCACCAGCATCAAACCCCTGTGTAACCATTATCCTGCCCCACCACTCGGGCCTCAGTGACAGCTCTCCTTAGTCATAGCCCCAAAGTGGGGGTGGGTATGAACAATAGACATATAAGTCAGCTGCATTTCTGAATGGATTTTCAAACCTCTAACAAAAGCGAACTTCTGAAAGCCAAAATGTGATTCTAGATGGCAACAGTCAGGCCATAGAGGAGAGAAAAGATTTTTTGAATTTCGAAGGTTTGACTTTCAACACCAACAGCCAACGTTTCCATGATGGCAGATCATAGAGGTGACTGCCTAAGGCTGAGTCCAGAGACGAGACAATAATCCAGGGCTAGCCTCACTGCATTGCAGAATAAGATACAGTTCCACTGGGGAAAGAGACAGGAGGATCAGAAAGTAAGTCATTGGCGTGGTTCATTGTAAAAGGGATCAGAGCTCTGCCCACTGATAGGGTCGAACTTCTGGGAACAAGGATGATTGAATGTGCATGGGGTTGGGGTTGAACAGAGCAGAAGGGGTTGTGCTTTGCTTCTCAGGTGAAGGGCAGGCAAAAGACATCAGGGAGACGCCCTTGCAGCAGCAGGCACCGGTGACAGAAGGCAGGGATGACAGCTGGTGTGTGGGCAAAGGGAGCCGAAGAAAAACTCTGCATCTCCCATCACCCCAAAGAGCAGCAAGAGAGTTATCTAAAGATTCCTGCATCCTCAGAGGTTTGTGGAAGAGGTAAGGTTGAGCCAGCAGACACAGAGGCATGGTCCATGGGGCAGGGGGCATGCAGGGTGACCTGTGCTATCAGGAGCCTGCAGAACAGAAAGAAGTATGGACAGCTCAGGGGAGGAAGAGAGAGAAGGAGAAGCAGACCCTGTGAGGAGAAGGCCCCACTCCAAAGAGATACATCATCCCCAAGAGAAGCAGGGAGAAAAGGGAAGGGAAAGAATCCAGAATGGATGGAGGCCAAAAAGGACAGAAAATCTAGCAGTGACTGGTGAGTCAGAGTCGGCCAGGTGGTTTTCGGCTGTTGGTGATAACGTGTGCACCAGAGCATTGCCAGGGTCTGGTAGAGAGAACTAAGCAAAATTCCCGTGTGAGCCCTGGGGCTGTGGAACACCTTGTCTGCTCCTTGGGAACCTCCTTCCCTCCACCCACCTCCCAGCACCAGGAGCTGAGATTGCATCAGTGGAGGGGTAGCTGTGGTTCCCCGTCCTGGGCTCTGTCCATAAGGTAGGACAGACATCTGGACTAGTGATGGCCAGGGGATGGGAGCACAGAGGAAGGAGTCCAGAGTTACAGAGGGACTTAGAACTGCAAGAAGTTCCTTTTTCTACAGGGAATGAAGCAGCCCACCCTGAAAGAAGTCATTCTGTTCTGTTTTGTTTGGAACAGCGTCTCGCTGTGTCATCCAGGCTGGAGTGCAATGGCCCAGTCTTGGCTCACTGCAACCTCCACCTCCAGAGCTCAAGCGATCCTCCCACCTCAGCCTCCCAAGTAGCTGGGACTACAGTCATGAGCCACCACACCTGGCTAGTTTTTGTATTTTTTGTACAGATGGAGTTTCACCATATTGCCCAAGGCTGGTCTCGAACTCTTGGACCCAAGCAATTTGCCCACCTCGACCTCCCAAGGTGCTGGAAGTACAGACGTGAGCCACTGTGCCTGGCCATGAAAGAAGTAATGTTTAAACTGAGATCTGAAGGATGAAGAGATTTTTACCTTTTTAAACATTTAATTGTATTATTTATTTATTTTAAGTAGAAATAGAGATGGGGTCTCACTATGTTGCCCAGGCTGGTCTTGAGCTTAACTGATCTTTCCACCTCAGCTCCCCAAAGTGCTGGGATTACAGGCATAAGCCACCATGCCTGGCCATTTAATTCTTTTATTTTATTTATTTATTTTTTTGAGATGGAATCTCACTCTGTCGCCCGCCCAGGCTGGAGTGCAATGATGCGATCTCTGCTCACTGCAACTTCCGCCTCTCGGTTTCAAGCGATTCTTCTGCCTCTGCCTCCTGAGTAGCTTGAGATTACAGGCGTGCACCACCACGCCCAGCTAATTTTTGAATTTTTAGTAGAGACGGGGTTTCACCATGTTGGTCAGCCTGGTCTCAAACTCCAGACCTCGTGATCCGCCCGCCTCAGCCTCCCAGAGTGCTGGGATTACAGGCGTGAGCTACCACGCCCAGCCCTTTTATTTTTTAAATTGGCAAATAATTATTTATGTATTTGTGAGGTACAGTGTGATGTTTTAATATATGTGTAGTTATGGGATGATTAAATAAAGCGAATTAACATATCCATCACCTCAGATACATTTTTTTGTGGTGGTGCAAATATTTAAAATCTATTCTCTTGGCAGTTTTGAAATTTACATCATTGTTACTAACTTTAGTCACCATGCTACATAATCAATCTGGAAAGCTTATTCCTCCTGTCTAACTAGAACCTTGTACCCTTTGACGTGTGTCTCCCACTCTCACTCTCTTGCTTGCCTGCTTGCCCCTAGCCTCTGGTAACCACCATTCTACTCTCGATTTCTATGAATTTGACTTTTCTTTTTTTTTAGATAGAGTCTCGCTCTGTTGCCCAGAGGCTGGAATGCACCGGCATGATCTCAGCTCACTACAACCTCCGCCTCCCAGATTCAAGCAATTCTTCTGCCTCAGCCTCCCGAGTAGCTGGGACTACAGGCACACGCCACCACACCTGGCTAATTTTCGTATTTTTAGTAGAGACAGGGTCGCACCATGTTGGACAGGCTGGTCTCGAACTCCTGACCACATGATCCGCCCACCTCAGCCTCCCAAAGTGCTGGGATTACAGGCTTGAGACACCACAACGGGCCGAATTTGACTTTTCTAGATTCCACATATAAGTAAGATCATGACGTGTTTGTCTTTCTGTGCCTGGCTCATTTGAAGGATGAGTAGATTCTAAACCGGGGGAAGATGAGGACTACCAACATGATCATGAAGGCCAGTGGAGCAGCATACAGGTCAGGGACAGAGGGGCAAACTCGGACCATGAAGGCAGAGCCGAGCAGACAGTGCCAGCCACAGGAGGATGATGCAGTCACCCGAAATGTGTCCCATCATCTGAGCTGTCCCTCATTCCCAAGCTCCCACATGTTCACGGAGGCCCATCCTGACATACATGCTGCCTTTGAAGGTCTGGACAAATACCTGAGACACGCGTGGGCAGTGTTGACTTCCCTCCACCCCAGATGTAGGTGCTCCTAGACTGGGAACCTCATCAGCTCTTCCTGGAGTGGACAGCAATCAGGTGGGGGTTCTCCAGCTGATGGAGTGTTCTCAGCCTCGGGCCAAAATGCCTAAAAGTGGGATGGCCGGTGGCAGCTGTCTTTGGGCTCTAACCAGCTCCTGGGGCAGCAGGTTCCCATGGAGCCTGATGGACAGAGGTCAGGATCCCATAGGGGAGGGCAACATGGCAGGATGAAGGCTGGGCATGGAGCCCCCCTTACTGGGGCTCTCAAGGGCAGCCATGTTACAGATCAGGACATTACAGGTCAGTCACCAGCTGCGGGACTTGGGGGAACATGGTCATCCATCCTGGGGACATACACAGTAGGCAGCGAGGGACAGCAAAAGTCCCAGGAGGTCAGACACCCCTAATCCCTTCAACAGTGCCCTGGCCTGGCCCTAGCAGCTCTCAAACCCTCCACACACAACATCGCAGGGTGATCTCAAACCTGCTGAGTTCCTGTGCCTGCTTCTCCAGCTCGTTCTCCACACTGTACCATGTAGTGTCACTCACATTGCAGGCTGGAGGGAAGGGTGGCTCAGCACTCGCAAGGTTGCTCCCAACCCTGCCTTTGTCCCAAGAGCCCAACAGACACTTCCAGCCACACTCCTTGGGGGTCTCTCACCTGCTTGCTGTTCCTGATCATGTTTCTGTACCTTGACTTCCAGAGCAGTCAACCTTTTTTTGCAAGCTTCCACCTGAAAGATAGGGGAACTCAGTCCCCAAGAGTCAGTTCCCCCCACTCCCCACCAGCCTCACTCCAAGCCAGGCTCACCCTGGGAATTCAGTAGCAGAACCTCACCCACATTGCTTGATGTGAAAGGGCTGAAAAGTTTTCAGGGCCTGCAGGTCCAGCTCTGTGGAGAACCTGATCAGGTGGGATGTGTTTGGGGTGATCAGAGCTGAGACTCATCAGGTGGCCTCTGTGCCAGCACTGAGCAGGGCACTCACACACAGTGTCTCCTTCAGTCCTCAGTCACCCAGTGGGGCAGGCACTATCATAGTCCTGATGTTATAGAGGATGAAACTAAGGCTCAGAGAGGTAACATGATCTGTCCATGTTGTACAACTAGTAAGAAAGAGCTGGGATTCAAGGCTCTGGTGTGTTTGACTACAAAACACCTAGTGCCTCCTCATGGATCCATCACCATCATCATCACAGTCCAACACTTCCCTCATGTCTGTCCCACAGTTGCCACACAACTGACCCAAAGCTGCCCTCGTCACTGTCCCCAAACACTCTGCCATAATTGCCTGTATTAGTTCATTCTTGAACTGCTATAAAGAAATACCTAAGACTGGGCAATTTATAAAGAAAAGAGGTTTAATTGGCTCATGGTTCTGCAGGCTTTACAGGAAGCATGGTGGCACCTGCTTAGCTTCTGGGAGGCCTCAGGAAACTCACAGTCATGGCAGAAGGCAAAGGGAAAGCAAGGCATCTTACATGGCTGAAGCAGGATAAAGAAACTGGGGGGAGGTACCGGCCAGGTGCAATGGCCCACGCCTACAATCCCAGCACTTTGGAAGGCCGAGGCAGGTGGATCACGATGTCAGGAGTTCCAGACCAGCCTGGCCAACATGGTGAAACCTTGTCTCTACTAAAGATACAAAAAAATTAGCTGGGCACAGTGGTGAGCACCTGTAATCCCAGCTACTTGGGAGGCTGAGGCAGGAGAGTCGCTTGAACCTTGGAGGCAAAGGTTGCAGTCAGCCAAGATCACACCATTGCACTCCAGCCTGGGTAACAGGACAAGACTCTGTCTTGAAAAAAAAAAAAAAAAAAGAAAAGAAAAAGTAGAGGAAGGTACTACGCACTTTTATACAGAAAAGAGGTTTAATTGGTTCACACACTATCATGACAGCAGCACCAAGGAGAATGGTGTTAAACCATGAGAAACTGCCTCCATGATCCAATCACCTCCCACTAGGCCCCACATCCAACACTGGGAATTACAATCGAATATGAGATTTGGGTGGGGACATAGATCCAAACCATATTATTCCACCCCGGCCCCTCCCAATCTCATGTCCTTTTCACATTTCAAAATATAAGCATGCTTTCCCAATAGTCCTCCAAAGTCTTAACTCATTCCAATACTAACTCAAAAGTCCACAGCCCAAAATCTCATCTGAGACAAGGCTAGTACCTTACACCTGTGAGCCTGCAAAAATCAAAAACAAGTTATTTATTCCCAAGATACAATGGGGATATATGCACTGGATAAATATTCCCATTCCAAAAGGGAGAAATCAGCCAAAATAAAGGGGCTAAAGGATGCACGCAAATCTGAAACCCAGCAGGGCAATCATTAAATCTTAAAGCTTCACAGTAATCTCCTTTGACCCCATGCCTCACATCCAGGGCACACTGCTGTGAGGGGTGGCCTCCCAAGGTCTTGGGCAGTTCCACCCCTGTGGCTTTGCAGGGTTCAGCCCCTGCAACCACTCTCATGGGCTGGTGTTGAGTGCCTGTAGCTTTTCCAGGCACAGGGTGCAAGCTCCTAGTGGATCTACCATTCTGGAGTCTGGAGGATGGTGGCCCTCTTCTCACAGCTCTACTAGGCAGTGGCCCAGTGGGGACTTTGTGTGGGGGTTTCAGCCCCACTTTTCCCTTCCACACTGCCCTAGGAGAAGTTCTCTATAAGGGCTCCACCTCTGCAGCAGGCTTCTACCTGAACATCCAAGGTTTTCCATATATTCTCTGAAATCTAGGTGGAGACTCCCAAGCCTCAACTCTTGTATTCTGTGCACCTGCAAGCTTAACATCACATGGAAGCCACCAAGACTTATGACTTGCACACTCTGAAGCAGTAGCCCAAGCTGTACCTTGGCCCTTTTTACCCACATCTGGAGCTAGATGCAGAGACCAGTGTCTCAAGGCTGTGTAAGACAGTAGGGCCCTGGGCCTGGCCCAGAAAACCATTCTTCCCTCCTAGGCCTCCAGACGTGTGATAGGATGGGCTGCCATGAAGGTCTCTAAAATGCCTTCGAGGTTTTTCCCCATTGTCTTCACTATTAGCACTTGCCTTCCTTTCAGTTATGCAAATTTCTGTGACCTGCTTGAATTCATCCTCTGAAAATGGGCTTTTCTTTTCTATAACGTGGCAGAGCTGCAAATTTTCCAAACTTTTATGCTCTGCTTCCCTTTTAAATGTAAGTGCTAGTTTTAGATCATTTCTTTGCTCATGCATATGAATATGTGCTGTTAGAAGCACCCAGGTCACATCTTCAACACTGCTGCCTAGAAATTTCTTCTACCAGATACCTTAAATCATCTCTCACAAGTTCGAAGTTCCATAGATCCCTAGGGCATGGGCACAATCCAATCAAAATTTTTGCCGAGGTATAAAAAAAGTACCTTTGCTTCTATTCACAATAAGTTTCTCATCTCCATCTGAGATCTCATCAGTCTGGCCATCTCTGTCCATATCACTACCATCATTTGGGTCACAACCATTCAACAAGTCTCTAAAAAGTTCCAAACTTCCCCTCATCTTCCTGTCTTCTTCTGAGCCCTCCACACTTTTCTAACCTCTGCCCATTACCAAGTTCCAAAGTCGCTTCCACATTTTCAGGTATCTTTATGGCAATGCCCCACGTCTTGGTACCAATCTTCTTTATTAGTTTGTTCTCACACTACTATAAAGAAATACCTGAGACTGGGTAATTTATACAGAAAATAGGTTTAATTGGTTCACAGTTCTGCGGGCTATACAGTGAGGATGGTGGCATCTGCTTGGCTTCTCGAGAGACCTCAGGAAACTTACAATCACGGCAGAAGGTAAAGGGTAAGTATGGCATCTTACATGGCCAAAGCAGGAGGAAAAGAGAGCAGGGAGGTGCTACATACTTTTAGACAACTAGATCTCACGTGAACTCACTACCATGACAGAAGTACCAAGGGGGATGGTGTTAAACCATGAGAAACTGCTCCCATGATCCAGTTACCTCCCAGCAGGCCTCCAGCATTGGGGATTGCAACTGAACATGAGGTTTGAGCAGGGATAGATTCAAACAACATCACTGCCCCACCATTGCTCCAACACTTTTGCAAGATTTTTTTCTTGCAAAAAAAAAAAGACTTTTTCTCTGACCATCCATTACTAAACCTGTACCTCACCATTACCACCACACCTCTGCACCCCCTTATTTCTGTCTTCTCTGTCCACCTCTGTGACCCTCATTTTGGGATCTGACCACACAGATGACAAACAGAAGTAGGAAGCCGAAGTCCAGGGACAGTAGGAGGAGGCAGGGTCCAGAGTGGAGATGCTGCAGGATGGACTGGGGAGGAGGCGGCCCTCAAGAGGAGGGGGTGTCAGGATGAGGAGGGTCCAGGACATGACAGAGATGGGAAGAGGAGAGGGTCCAGGGAGCTGTCTAGAGAGGAGGGCTGAGCATAGGGGACACCAGGAAAGGGCGGGATGGGAAGGATTTCAGGGTGGGGGATGGCCAGGCCTTTGACCTCAGGGACCAGCACAAGTCCTCAGTCACACAGGCCCCTCACAGCCGTGGGAACCCCCAAACACACACACACACAGCTGGGGGGATAATGGTGATATGTGAGGTCCCATGGTCAGAGCTGGGGGAAGGGGCAGAAGGACACAGGGAGAACTGGGGGCAGCCAGGCCCTTCATAGGCTCATGCTCATCTGTGAAAGCAGGTTAAATTATGGTCTCCTTTCCTAAATAACCCATGTTTTTCCTGCTCCCTGTCCCTGTGCCACTGAGGACCCTAACTCCCCTGAAGACGAGGACCACAGAGGCCAGGCCCTGAACCCTCAGAGAGGGGGATCTCCACAGTCCATACTGGAGTCACAGAAATGACCAGAACCAGGAGCCCTGGAGCTACCGCACAGGGGAGACATGAGAACCCCTCACTGCAGATAGAAAGAGGCGCTGTTGGCCGGGCGCGGTGGCTCACGCCTGTAATCCCTGCACTGTGGGAGACTGAGGCAGGTGGATCACCTGAGGTTGGGAGTTTGAGACCAGCCTGACCAACATGGAGAAACCCTGTCTCTACCAAAAATATAAAATTAGCCAGGCATGGTGGTGCATACCTGTAATCTCAGCTACTCAGGAGGCTGAGGCAGGAGAATCACTTGAACCCAGGAGGTGGAGGCTGCAGTGAGCCGAGATCGTGCCATTGCATTCCAGCCTGGGCAACAAGAGAAAAACTCCATCTCAAAAAATGAAAAGGAAAGAAAGAAAGGGAGAAAGGGAGGAAGGGAGGAAGGGAGGAAGGGAGGAAGGGAGGAAGGGAGGAAGGGAGAAAGGGAGGAAGGGAGGAAGGGAGAAAGGGAGAAAGGGGCACTGTCTCAGAGAGGAACCATCCTTAGACTACAGACCTCCTGGGCTTCACACGTTAGCGAGCCCTCACTGGCCCTCCTCTGACTCCATCCCTCCCTGTGGGACGGGAATCTCCAGGGCCAAGGTGATGTGCTCACCCCAAGCCATGCCTGCCCTTCTAGGCCATCCCCTGGGTACCTGGGAGCCCATATCATCCACCCAGGCAGCTGTATACCTGTCTTCCCTGGGCCCGTCCCCTGGGTGGCAGACCCTGCTGCTGGTGTGCACACCCTGAGGCCCAAGCGGTAGCCATGAGCAGGGGTTTGGGGGTGAATGGAGGGTGTGGGCCATGCTGAAGGTGTCCTCACGTGTCCCCCAGGCTCCTCAAGGTGCAAGACTGAGCTGGGGGAGGGGAGCAAAGGGAAGTTGGCTCAAGAGGAACTACTTCAGGCCTCTGCAAACTTTGAGGGGCGGGCCTGTCTCTGGGGGCTTCTGCTTGTCTTACCTTTTTTTCTTTTTTTTCTTTTTTTCTGAGACAGAGTCTCACTCTATTGCCAGGGCTGGAGTGTAGTGGTTGATCTCAGCTCACTGCAACTCCTCCTCACTCCGGTTCAAGCAATTCTCCTGCCTCAGCCTAATTGATGAAGCACTACAGGCGAAAGTGCCACACCCCGGCTAATTTTGCATTTTTAAGTATAGGTTTCTCACCAGCAGCCACCGGTAATGACTTCGATCTCTCTCTTGACTTCATGGATCTCAGCCACCCCAAAGTGCTGGAGGATTTCAGGTAATACCACCTGCACCCAGCCCAATTTTTTGTATTTTTAGTCGAGGAGGGGGTTCTGTTCAGCCAGCCAGGCTGGTCTCAAACTCCTGACCTCAGGTGATCCACCCACCTTGGCTTCCCAAAGTGCTGGGATTACAGGCATGAGCCACCACACCTGGCCTGTCTTACCTTTTCTAAGATCATGTTCCTTCTCACTCTCTAAGCACTTGAGGTCTTCACACTGCATTGATATCTTGGCCCAAGTGGTCTCTGTGGCTGTGGGAGCTGAGATGGAGGCAGAGAAAGTACTGCAAGGGGGAGCCTGAAATAAGGGCTGAAAGTGGGTGTGGAACTGGTTTCGAGGTAGGAAAGGAGGATCTGATAGAGGCTGAGCCAGGCGTGAGGACTAGGAGTGTGGATGGGGCTGGGTTTGCAGGTGAGGTTGAAACAGGGATCACAATTGGGGTTGTATCTGGGGTGAGGATGGCATTGATGTACTTGGGGCTAAAAATCAGACTGGGTCTCAGGCTAAGATTGTAGACAAGTTTCCTCTGGGGTTGGGTCTGAGTTTGGGGCTAAGATTGGAAACACATGGGGCACAGCATGGGGGTGTAGTACAGCTAGGCTGGAGCTGCAGTGGGGACAGAGATTGAATTTAGGGATGAATTTAGAGCCGACATTGGGACTGAAACTGGGGCTGGAACTGGGATTGGTTTGGTTCGGGGCTGTCCAACCCAATCTGGAAGTCAGTGGGGAGATCGTTTCAATCTCCTCCAATGACTAGTTCAATCTGTGATCCATCTTCCCAGTTATTTCCACCTATAACACAAAGTCGTCCTCTCCATATTTTCCCTAATGCCCTCCCTGCCTCCCCAGTCCAGTTACCTGTATAAAACTAGAGAACGGAACTGTTGGCTTTTCTTATCTAGCACAGTTGCCAGGTCAGGAAATTCTGGAGGGAACTGCCTTGTATTGATTCTCCTGCTGCCCTCTGCATTCTGTGGCGCTGGTAGAACTGGGATCTAACGCTCCTGCGGGGTGGCTTCTCTTCCATGATCCAAAATCTTTCAGACCCAGGGGAGAGAGGCACAGCTGCTTGGGTGGGTGATCTGTGCCTTCAGGCCTCAGAGTGGTGATGCCTCTGCTGTTCTTAGCCACAGGGACTTCAACTTTTGTTGGCTTCCTGAATCCTGCTCACACTCTGTAAATGTCATTAAACTCTTTTCAATAAACCCTTTTGTGGCCAAGCACTGCAGCTCATACCTGTAATCCCAGCAGTTCGGGAGGCCGAGGCAGGACAATCACTTGAGCCCAGGAGTTCGAAACCACCCTGGGCAACATAGTGAGACTATCTCTACAAAAAAATAAACTTAGCCAGGCATGGGGACACACACTTATAGTCCCAGCTACTCGGGAGGCTGAGCAGAGAGGATTGCTTGAACCCAGGAGTTTAAGGCTGCAGCGAGCTATGATCGCACCACTGCATTCTAGCCGGGGTGACAGAACAAGAACCTGTCTCTCTATACAAATGTAGAGAGAGAGAGAAAGAGAAAGAAATCCTTTGGTTTTGACACCTGTATCTTGCTGGAACTGATTTTTAAAAACATTTGAATAAAATTATAAATGTCTACTATGGTACACAGAAAAATAAAAAAGAATAAACTCCATTTGGAAGTCTAACAGCCTCCTCAAACTCAACATGTTCAAAACAAAGCTTCTTATCTCCTCATCCCACCCACAAAACCAGCTTCTCACACAGTCTTCCCCATCTTAATTAACTGGGACTCCATCCTTCTAGGTTTTCAAGCCCCAAACCTGGAATTATCCTTGACTTTCTCATTCTCCCAAACCCCTCAGACAACCCATCAGAAAATCCTGACATAACTGAGACATTCCCATAGGTCAGGGAGATTTCTGGGTACAGTAATACAGCAATGAATGGGTCCTGCCCTCGCTTAATGAACTTAAAAAGTTGGTTCTTAACAGCTGAGATGCAGCCAGGTGCAGTGGCTCACGCCTGTAATCCCAGCACTTTGGGAGGCCGAGACGGGCCTATCACCTGAGATCGGAAGTTTGAGACCAGCTTCATCAACATGGAGAAACCCCGTCTCTACTAAAAGCACAAAAGTAGCCGGGCGTGGTGGCAGGCTCCTGTAACCCCGGCTACTCGGGAGGCTGAGGCAGGAGAATCGCTTGAACCCAGGAGGTGGAGGTTGCGGTGAGCTGAGATCACACCATTGCACTCCAGCCTGGGCAACAAGAGGGAAATTCTGTCTCCAAAAAAAAAAAAAAGAAAAGAATTAAAATAGCTGAGATGCTTTCCCTGGTATATGCCCGATTGATAGAAAAAATAGAAATCTCCACCCCTCTCTATATCCATTCTCTATACAATATGAATGACTTTGTAGATCCTCCCCACCCCCCACTAAAAGGTGGGACCTATTTCTCTGATACTTGAACCTGAGCAGCCTTGGAATCTGCTTTGGCCAATAGGATGCAGAAGAAGTGATGGTTCAGTTCCAAACAAGGCTCTGAAGTCCTTGCACTCTTCCAATTTCTCTCTTGGACCCCTACCCAGCCATTCTGTGAACAAGGCCAGGCTAGGCTAATGTGACCCAGTCATCCCCATTGTCCCAGCCCAGAGCCAGCCAAATATGAGACATGGGAGCAAGGCTACCCTAGACCAGCCAACCCCCAACCCACCAGCTGACCACAGACGCATGAACAAGCCCAGCCAAGATGACCCAAACCTGACCAGACTGGACCTATAGCCTCATGAGCTATAATCAATGCTTATTGCATAAGCCCTGAGCTTTGGGGTGGTTTGTTACACACCAACTGCTAACCAATACACCTGGGGATCTTATCTACCTCTCCCAATAACTCTGGGATCTTCAGAGAAATTAAACAATGGCTTTTCCTAAACATCCTACATTTATACCATCTTTAAGTGACAGAAAAGATTTGAACTCAAATCTGTATGAGAAGAAAATGCTATTTTCTCAATTGCATAGGACTTTCGAAGGCTTCACCTGGCTTCTCCACTCTGCCATTTTTAAATTGCCAAAAATCAAGCAACACAAAGTACATAAGTTCTCACGAGAATATATTTTCACTTATATGAAGTATATACACAAGAGTGTATGATTTCACTTATATGAAGTTCTAGAAGCTCTAGAAGAGGCAAGGCCAGTTAATAGTGGAAAAACGGTAGACCACTAGTTGCCTGGAAACAGGGAAGTGGTTGGACTGCCTAGAGGCATGAGGGTGGGGGTGATGGTAGTGTTATCTATTGCGATCGGAGCAGTAGTCACCTAGGCACGCATATTTGTCAAAGTCATCTCTACTCTTTAAATGAGTGCATTTTTATTCTGTAAAAATTATACCTTCATGAAGTTGACTTTCAAAAGTTGGAAAAAAAATAAAAGCTTAAGAACTCTATACCATCTTTTTAAAGTTAAGAAGAAAAAACATTCAAAATGTTGGCAGTGCTCCCAGTCTCCCAGGGCTTATTCCTCTGCCAGAGCGGTCTTGAGGGGAGGTCCTGGGTAGAGTCCTTCTCTCCGCCGCCATTTCTGCGGCCAGGTGGTCCCACCAAAGGCAGCTCAGTGACTCTCCTGGCTGGCCTGGGTCAGACCAGCCTCGCAGACCCAGTAGTAGGGCCTCTGGCAGACGTCGTCATTCCACCTGCCGTCTGGGTGGAAGTGGGCACAGTCCTCGCCTCCGCCCAGCCCGTGCCCCTGCCAGTCGTCTGGCTGGCCTGGCTTCCAGTTCCTGAGAGGAGAAGACAACAGCAAGCTAGGAAGGGTAGGTGGAGTGGAATTCAGTTTAGGGGAGGAGAGGCTGGCAGTCAAATCCCTGGGGGGCAGCGCTGACGGAGGACATTGGCACAGAAAGCCAGGGTGCACTCACTGGAAGCCGGTCTCATAGTCTGTTCCATCCACCCACTTCCAGGCTCCTTCACGGTCACTGAGGCCCATCCAGGTGTATGCGAAGCTTAGATGTTCCTGGACAAAATTCTGGGTTGACAGAAGGGCAGTGGTGACTTCTCCCCATCCCAGCCAACTCCTTAAAGCAGATTCTCAACTTTAGCTCTTCGTTAAATCAGCTGAGGAGTTTGGGGATGTTTCTCTGGATGCTCAGGCCTATTAAATCGCTGAGGGTGTGGCACAGATGACAGTCATTCTGGAAGCTCCCAGATGATTCCAATGTGTGGCCAAGATTAAGAACTATTTCCCTAAATGGGACTTGTCTTAGGAACTGAGTACCAGAAGCCCTCACCTGCTCCTCCCTGGAGTTGATGACCACCAGGTGGGCGTTCTCCAGCTGGCAGTGCTTCTCAGCCTCGGCCCAGGGCATCGCAGAGCGAGAGAACCAGTAGCAGCTGTCTTGGTGCTCCACCCAGTTGACGGGGCAGCAGGTCCTTTCAGTAGACGCTGAGTGGGAAGAAATAGAGTGGAGAGGTTGAGGCTCTGCCCATTGGGCCGTGGGCAGAAAAGCAGGGCTGGGTACTCCCCACACCTTCCTCACCATTGTTCTTGAGAGTAGCCACCTGACAGGTCAGTTTATTCAGGTCTTGCATCAGCTGCTGGACTCGCAGGAGCATTTCGGAATGAACTGGGACACACACAGATGGGCAGTGGGGACAGTGGCCTAGGTGTGCTTCTGCTTAGTGTGTTCCTGGAGCTCAGATGTCCCTGCACAGGGCCAAGCCCAGGAACTTTCCTTCCTGTCCCCACCCACCCCCTATATCATGGTCAGATACAGCCATCAGATACAAATCCGCTTTGGATTCCTCCACTCCTGTTTCTCCAGCCTGCTCTCCAGAGAAAGCATGCCACTTTTTTTTTTTTTTTTTTTTGAGATGGAGTTTCACTCTTGTTGCCCAGCCTGGAGGGCAATGACACGATCTCGGCTCACCACAACCTCCATCTCCCAGTTTCAAGCAATTCTCCTGCCTCAGCCTCCCGAGTAGCTGGGATTACAGGTGCCCACCACCACACCTAGCTATTTTTTTTGTATTTTTTTTAAGTGCAGATGGGGTTCCACCATGTTGATCAGGCTGGTCTCGAACTCCTGACCTCGTGATGCACCCACCTCGGCCTCCCAAAGTGCTGGGATTACAGGTGTGAGCCACCACGCCCGGCCTGCATACTGCCTTTCAAGCTGCTGGTGAAGGGGAGGGCAGGTCAGCACCAGGAGCCTGTTCCCACCCCCACCTGCGTCTGAGAGCCTAGCCTCCCAGACCCATACTTGGAGGGTCTCTCACCTGCCTGCTGTTCCTGCTTGATAACCTCCACCTCAGCTTTCAGAGACGCTATCATTTCTTCCACGCTGCTGCCTGGAGGGCATGGAGACTTCACTTAGGGGTCAACTTCCTCCTCCCTGGCCTGGCCCCAGCCCAGAGCCCCATCCAAGCCAGGCTCACCCTGGGAAGTCAGTGCCTGGATCTCAGCCACAGTGTTTGAGGTGAAGTTGCTAAAATCTGTTCTCAGGGTCACCAGGTCCCTCTGAAATTTGGAATCTAAACAGGTGGATGGGAAGGTCAGAGCTGGGATTCATCGGGTCCTCTGTGCCAGCGCCGCCCCGGGCCCTCCATAAGCATTGCCTCATTAGGTCCTCACGGCAACCCAGTGGGGCAGGCACTATTATTGTCCAATATTGCCGATGAGGAAACTAAGACTCAGAGGGGTGAAGTAATTTGAGTACATAACCCAACTAATCAGTGATACCAGGAGCCAGCAGCCATCCTATTTATGGGTCCATCAATTCTATCAGTGCTCCCACCACTGTTCCCATCAATCACTCCATCAGTGCCTCCACCACCATTCCCATCAATCACTCCATCAGTGCCTCCACCTCCATTCCCATCAATCACTCCATCAGTGCCCCCACCATTCCCATCAATCACCCTCAGTGTTCCACCCATTCCGACTAATCACCCATCAGTGCTCCCACCATTCTACCAGTCACCCCATCAGTGCCTCCACCACCATTCCCATCAATCAATCGCACTGTGCGCCTGCCTACCATCTCCTCGCGACCACCACCTGCATCAGTGCCCCCACCATTCCCACTCGCTAACGCATCAGTGCCCTCTAAACTATCTCCATCAATCACTCCATCAGTGCCCCCAACCATTCCCATCAGTCACCCATCAGTGCCTCCATCACCATTCCCATCAATCACTCCATCAGTGCCCCCGACCTTCCCATCATTACCCGACAGGCCCTCGGCGGACTGTTCCGGACGACCACCGTATCAGTTCCCATCTATTCCTCGACCAACTTCACCCACTGCGTTCCCGACCACCTTCGACACTCCATCAGCGCCCTGACCAATCGACCAGCCCCGACACCATTCCGACCGACCATCACTGCGCCTCGGACGACTCGACCAATCATCGACTGCATCGATTCCGGACCACACCACCGACCATGCCCTCACCATTCGACACCATCGACTGCCCTCGACCGCTTATTCCTTAATCAATACTTAATTGCGTTCTACTCCATTCTCGACACATCGATTGTGTTCTCGGTTTATTCCGATTAATTATCGACAGTTCTCACGATTCGACACCATTAATTGGTGTTCAATTTATTCCGACATTAATTCGCCCCATTGCGTTTCTAACTATTCTCGACACTTCATCGACCAGTGCTCACCATTCTCGGCCTAATCACTCTGCATTAGTGCTCTAAAATTTATTCTCGGTTTCTCAGTTACCGAATAGTGCTCGACTACTATTCTCTTATTGTTACTATGATTGGTGTTTCTTTGACTTTCGGTTAGTTTCACTCGGGACAGGTTTCTTTGCGATTTATTTCTATAATTACTGGACAGGGGTTTCTACTATTCTCGACCACTATTCTATTAGTGCTCTCACGATTTCGATTAATTACGATTGTGTTTCTATTACTATTTCCATTAATTATTCCATCAGTGTCCCCCACCGTTCCCATCAATCACTCCATCAGTGACCCCATCAGTGCTTCAGTGGCCCTGTTGTGACCCCCATGACAGTTGGTAGCATTGTCCTCACCATGCCCCATTGTCATCTCCACAGCTGCCCCCAACACTGTGCCCTGCATTGCTCTTACTACAGGCCTCACCTCTGCCCTACTGTAGCACCCCATTATTTATATTCTACCCCATTATTTATCTTTTCCCTGTCCACCCCTGAGACCCTCACTTTGGGATCCAACCACACAGATGATGACCAGCAGCAGGAGACCAAGGCCCAGGGACAGCAGGTGGAGGCCGGGCCCAGAGCGGAGACGCTGCAGGAGGGACTGGGGAGGAGGCAGCCCTGCAAGAGGAGAGGGTGTCAGGATGAGGAGGTTCCGGACATGACGGAGATGGGAGAAGGAGACGGCCCAGGGAGCTATCTAGTGAGGAGGGCTGGGCACAGGGGACACCGGGGGAGGGTTGGACAAGGAGGATTTTCAGATGGGGGATGCCCAGCCCTTTGACTTCAGGGACCAGCACAAGTCCTCAGTCACACAGGCCCCTCACACCCGTGGGGACCCACGTGCACACACACAGATGGGGACGATGGCGATATGAGAGGTCCCATGGTCAGAGCTGGGGGCAAGGGCAGGAGGACATGGGGAGAGCTGGGGGCAGCCAGGCCCTTCATGGGCTTGTGCTCACCTACCTGCTGGACAGTCAGGTTCACAAATGAGTTTCCTTCCAAACCCAACTACTCATCTTCCCCTCCACCAATGTGCAGCTCTCGTCCCCACCCCACAGGGCATCAGAAGCTGGGTCCACTGTGATCCTCCCTGTCCCAGTCTTTCTGGGGACGTTGCATCCACTTCGCACTAGGCCCATCGGAGGCTGGGGCCTGACCTCCTCAGAGTGGGGACCCATCCGCGCACGTGGTGGAGGTACAGAAATGACAGGAGAAATCCTTCTAAACGTATAAAGAGAGCATTTTAGGAGAGTTTCCCCTTTCCTCTTACCATTTCTAACCCCTTGGACTTTCTCCTCACTCTCCAAGTCTTGGAAGTTTTCATATGTCATTGTCAAGCTTGGGCCAGCACGGCTCTGAAGTTGTCACCTGAAACGGAGGCAGGGCCGGTGCCCAGGCTGGGGCAGAGCTGGGGCATAGGAGGTTGGGACTAGGTTGGAGCCAAGGGCAGGGCTGAAGTTGAGTTGGGAGATGAGGTTCAGGTTGAGAATGGGCCCAGGGTTAAGGCTAAGACGGAAATGGGCCTGGGTTTGCAGTTGAGATAGAATTGGGGTCGAGATGAGTTTGGGAGTGAAACTGGAGGGTAACGTTGGAGCTAAATGCATTGCTAGGACTGCCCAGTGGGCCAGTAATCAGGCAGGACTGGAGACTGTGTCTCATGCTAGGATTGGGATCGGTACGCAAGTTGGAGCCATGGATGGAATTGGGGTTAAGTTTGGTGCTGAATTTGGAAATAGAATAGAATTGAGGTTCAATTTTGGCTTTGGGTTGGTGTTAAGATTCAAGCTGAATATGGAGTTGGGGTTAAAGTAGGAGCTGGGTCGGGGGCAACAGGTGTGGTGGCTCATGCCTGTAATCCCAGCACTTTGTGAGACCAAGGCAGACACATTACTTTAGGTCAGGAGTTTGAGACCAGCCTGGCCAACATGGTGAAACCCCATCTCTACTAAAAATACAAAAATGAGCCGGGTGTGTGGTGCACACCTGTAATCCCAGCTACTCGGGAGGCTGAGGCAGGAGAATTGCTTGAATCCAGGAGGCTGAGGTTGCAGTGAGCGGAGATAGTGCCACTGCACTCCAGCCTGGGCGACACAGTAAGACTCAGTCTCAAAAAATAATAATAATAAAGTAGGAGCCAGGGTTTGTATTGGGGTTAGGGCATGGCTGGGCTGGGGCTGAAGATAAAGCTTGAAATTGGCCTGCCATGAGGCTGAGTTTGAGTCTTAGTTTATTTTTATTTTTATTTATTTATTTATTGAGACAGAATTTCACTCTTGTCACCCAGGCTAAAGTGCAATGAGGCCGTCTCGGCTCACTGCATCCTCCGCCTCCGGGTTCACGCGATTCTCCCACCTCAGCCTCCCAGAGTCGTAGTTTATGACAGGGGATTGTGGCTGCTGTAACACAATCTAGAATCCAGTGAAGGGCGTAGAGTCTCAAATCTTCACATAGTAATTAAATCCCACACTGCCACCTTATATCTATTTTCATTTAGTCCCACCCAAGACCCAAAGTCCCCCTCGCCCTGCTTCCTCTGACATCCCCTGTCCCCTGGGTCTCACCGGCACCCACAGCACCATTACCTGTGGGAGGTCTGGAGAGTGTGATTCTCACGTTGGTTGTGAAGCAAGGACCAGAGTTGGGACGTCACTCAGAGTTGGAAGCGCTGTGTCCTGGAGAGCTGGGGTAGAGGTGACTGGAGTCCTGCTGGTCTTCAGTCTGAAATCCCAGGAGCCCTATCATCTGGGACACCCCATCTCCTCAACTTTCGACAGTAAATGACAATGAACGGGGATTGGAACACACAGAGACCGTGTGTGGGTGGAGAGAGTTGGGTCTGAAGCCAGCTCTGCTCTCCTCCTCCAGGCCATGCCTACTTCCTTTTCTCTTTTTGGAGTTTCCTCATTTTTACCATCTGGGAGCAGGACTGGATAGAGGTACACAATCTGCTGTTGCTCCTCTACCCTACACTTCCTTTCACTTCCTGCCTCTACATTTCCCAGAATTGCTGTGTCTCCATCATCGCACCTCTGATCCTAGAGAAGCCCAGTCTGTGCTTTGGCTCAATGCTGGCCTGAGTCCCTGGCATCAGCATCCTCTAGGTCCCAGTCATTCAGCGGCTCAGCTCTGGCCTCACTCGCCTCACTCCACTCGGAAGGAGGGAAGGGGGTGACAGAGAATAGAACTTCTTGGCCAGAATAGGAAGGGAGAAGCCAAGGAAAACAGCAAACTCTTATTGAGTATCTAATCTGTGATGGGATTATGTCAGACACTTACCTTCCACAGACATTCCCCGCAAGCACTGGGGGAGGCATTTTGGATGATGGGCTAAGGCTCAGAGCCCAAGATCACACACAGCTTGTAAGGAGAAAGTTTGGCACCCTGCTCTGGCTCTCAGCACAGGCGCTGTCTTCATGAACAGGATTCCATTTCATCCCATGATCCCTGCCCAGCCCCTAAGGGAGCTGCCCTGAGTCCATGCACACATCCCTTTGAGTAGGAAGGAAACTGAGTATCTTACAAGGTGGAGAAGGAGGAGAAGAAATACATTTTAGGTTATATTTTCTATGTACTTGGGGTTGTGTTCTGCTATGTGCTTTTTTTTTTTTTTTTTTTTTTTTGGAGTTAACAATCTATGAGGAACATTTCTCCGCATCAGTTTATAAAATGTACTTGATCTACCTGCACCTCATTTCATCATAGGCATCATAATTTATTTATTTAGCATTTCTCTATTGACAGAAACCAGAAATTTAAATTGTCTTTTTCTTTTCTTTTCTTTTCTTTCTTTTTTGTTTTTTTGTTTTGAGACAGAGTCTCACTCTGTCACCCAGGCTGGAGTGCAGTGGCACAATCTCGGCTCACTGCAACCTCCATCATCTCCTGGGTACAAGCGATTCTTCTGCCTCAGCCTCCTGAGTAGCCGAGATTACAGGTGTCCACCACCATACTCAGCTAATTTTTGTAATTTTAGTAGAGATGGCGTTTCACCATGTTGGCCAGGCTGGTCTCTAATGCCTGATCTCAGATGACCCGCCCACCTCAGCCTCCCAAAGTGCTGGGATTTCAGGCGTGAGCCACCACACCCGACCAGGTTGTTTCTGGTTTTGTTTTTATTTTGTATTTGGTATTTTAATTAGTATATGTTGCAGGTTATGTTTTTGGAAGCCAAGGTTGAGGCTGAATTTGGGGTGCGAGCTATTTATGAGGGATTAGCACTTGGAAAAGGAAAGTGGATGAAATGGTGCTGGGCAGAGGGAGAAGCACAGCACTTTGGAGCGTTTCAACCAAACCAACAGGGAGCTCTGGGTTCAAACAATGCCAGCCCTGGGAGCTATCCAGCATTGGACTGCCTGCCACAGGGTCCTGTAGAGCACCACCTTCTTCAGTCACTGGCAGTCAACCCTGACATGGGTGTGACCTCGGGAAGCGGCTGTCTGCAGGTTACACTCCCCACGGTGGGTCACCACATCCTTCCTAGAAGGGGGACCTGGGTAGCTCTCTGTGTGTTTACCACAGTCTTGCAGTGTATTCACGTATTAATTTGGAGATAATCAGCATTTTGACATAGACGAATCTTCCATGAAAAGAACATGGTATTATGATATTTCTCCATTCACTCACTTTTTTTTTCAGTCTGGTTCAGCAGGTTTGAAGCTTTTTTTTTTTTTTTTTTTTTTTTTTTTTTTTTTTTTTGTTGTATTGCTTGAAGGTCCGGTTTTTTTTTTTTATATATATTTGCCATGGTGGTTTGCTGCACCTATCAACCCATCACCTAGATTTTAAGGCCCACATGCATTAGGCATTTGTCCTAATGCTCTCCCTCCCCTTTCCTCCGACCCCCGAACAGGCCCCAGTGTGTGATGTTCCCCTCCCTGTGTCCATGTGTTCTCATTGTTCAACTCCCACTATGAGTGAGAACATGCGGTATTTGGTTTTCTGTTCCAGTGTTAGTTTGCTGAGAATGATGGTTTCCAGCTTCATCCATGTCCCTACAAAGGACATGAACTCATTCTTTTTTATGGCTGCATAGTATTCCATGGTGTACACGTGCCACAATTTCCCTATCCAGGCTATCATTGATGGGCATTTGAGTTGGTTCCAAGTCTTTACTATTGTAAACAGTGCTGCAATAAACACATGTCCATTCACTCTTACATGTATGTATTCATCCATTTGAGTACTTATTGAGAGTCTATGGTATGCCAAGCACTTTCCTTCCTAAGAGGCAGAGTTCAGGAGTTCAAAAGTGAGCAGACAAACACGGCCTGCCTTCATAGAGTGTGCCTTCTAGTGGGTGACCAATCAACAAAATAAATGAGTAAAATACCCGTATGTCACATGGCAACAGTGCTTTGTGGGAAAAGAGGAGGGATATGAGATAGGGTCGATTTTTAATGTCCCTCAAGAATAGGGCCATTCTCACATTGCTCTAAATAAATACCTGAGACTTGGTAATTATCAAGGAAAGGGGATTAATTGCCTCGTAGTTCTGCAGGCTGTGCAGGAAGCCTCTGCTCAGTTTCTGGGGAGGACTCAGGAAACTTGACGATCATGGTGGAAGGTGAAGGGGGAGTAGGTGCCTCACATGGTAAGAACAGGAGCAAGAGAAAGCCAGGGGATCAGATTTTAAATGACCAGATCTCGCGAGAACGCCCTCACTGTCATGAGAACAGCACCAAGGAGATGATGCTAAACCATTCATGAGAAATCCACCCCGTAATCCAATTACCTCCTACCAGGCCCCACCTCCAACACTGGGGATCACAATTCAAGATGAGATTTGGGCAGGGACACAGATCCAAACCACACCAGAGTGTCAAGAAAGGCCTCACTGGGAAGGCAATATCTGAGCAAAGTTTGAAGGAGGCAAAGAAGCAAGTCACAAGAGACTCTGGCAGGAAGAATGATCCAGGGAGAGGGCAGAGCAAGTGCAAAGGGCCTGAGGTGGGAGAATGTCTGGTGCATATGAGGATCATCCATTTGACAGAGTTGCCAGAGATTTTATAGAGAAGTGAGTCAGGGAGGAGAAGAGTAGACAAGCGATGGGGGAAAATGTGGGCCTTGTTGGCTGTTATTAAGGATTTGTTTTTACTCTGAGTCAGAGATGCAGACTTTGAAGGGGTTGGAGCAGAGGAATGACATAACTTGACCTATACGTTAACTGTAACAGTGTGTCTTTTGTGTTATGAATTTGATATGAAGAAGAACAAGCTGGAAACGGGGGGCTAGGTAAGAAGCTGCTGTCATATCCAGGTGAGAAATGAGGTGGTCAGAAGTGTTGTGATTCTGGATATATGGTGAAGGTGGAGCAGACAGAACTTCGCTGATAAATTGCTTGCGGGTTTCATGAAAAAAATAGTTCTCCTAGTCCCCAAAATAAATTAAACATTGAGCATTTTCTATAAATTGCTGACTCCCTAGGAAAAACAAGTCTATCCCTGATGTTTGCAGTGCTGACGCCTGGGTATGTCATGACCTTTTGTGCGTATGAAAATCATGTGAGAAAAGCACTGGGTTTTGCCATCATGAGTAGACTGATAAAAACTTGCTTGCAAAGGTAATCTTGCAGAAATTCCCTTTCAATGCCTGTTGTGGTCTTAGTTTGGATTTCTTTGTCAGGTCCTGGCAAGCAATCTTCTTGTCTTTTCCTAAACACTTCTGTTCCTGAGACCCCTTTCACAGTTGACAATGATCATTTCCCTCTTCCACCACATTTTCTGTGAATTCTTACCCTCTCCTAGAACCTCTACTGGTCAGGAATTTTTATTTTATTTTATTTTATTTTATTTTCAAGCTAGGAACAAGAGAAAGCACGCTCGTGCCACCAGTTCTCCATGAGATTCTTCCAGACCATACAGAAAGACAAGTGATTGGAACATGCGAAGGTTGAAAGCGAAAGAAAACTGTCATTATTGGTAAATGACATGATTGTCTACTTTAAAAATCTAGGAGAATCAGCCTCTCCTGGATTCAAGCGAATCTCCCACCTCAGCCTCCTGAGTAGATAGGACTACAGGCATGCACCACCACACCAGTTAAATATTCTATTGTGTAGAGAACAGACCTCACGATTGTTACCCAGCCTGGTCTCAAACTCCTGGCCTCAAGCAATCCTCCCACCTCAGCCTCCCAAGGTGCTGGGATTACAGGTGTGAGCCATCATGCCCAGCCTGTGTTTTCTTTGATAATTTTTATAGTTTCAGCTTTGATGTGTGTCTATGATCATTACGAATTATATTTTTTCATATATATACAGTTATTCCAGCACCACTTATTGAAAACACTTTTCTCCATTTAATTAACTATTTCTACCTATATAGTTGATAGAATTCATCAGAGAAGTCATCTGAAACTGGATATTTTCTTCGTTGAAAGATTTTAAATTGTGAATTTATTTGAATTCAGGTAAGTCTGTTCAGATTTCCTAATGCGTTTTTAGTTTTGATAATGTGTATCTTTCAAGTAATTTGTCCATTTTATTCTATTTATGGGCAAATTTGTTGGCAAAAACTTGTTCATATTATCCTTTTGATGTATGTAGGATATGTATTTATATTTTCTTTAATTCCTAACACTGGCAATTTGGGGGTTTGTTTGTTTGTTTGTTTTTGAGACAGAGTCTCACTCTGTTGCCCAGGCTGGAGTGCAGTGACATGATCTCGGTTCATGCAGCCTCTGCCTACCAGATTCAAGAGATTCTTGTGCCTCAGCCTTCCAAGTAGCTGGGATTACAGGCGTGTGCCACCCTGCCCAGCTAATTTTCATATTTTTAGTAGAAATGGGGTTTTACTATGTTGGCCAGGCTGGTCTCAAACTCCCAACTTTAAGTGATCTGCCCACCTTGGCCTCCCAAAGTGCTGAGATTACAGGCATGAGCACTGTGTCCGGCCAACACTGGCAACTTATGTCTTCACACTTTTTTCTATCAATTTTATCAATTTTATCGATCTTTTCAGAAAGTTTCTGGTATCATTAATTTTCCTTATTTTTGTTTGTTTGTTTATTTCATTGACTTCTGCTCTTATTTTCTTCATTTTTGTACGTTGGATATAAACATCTTTTCCTGGTCTCTTCAGGTAAAAGCTCAGATTCTTTGATTTTTGACCCTTTTTCTTTTTCTAGTTTAAGCATTGAATGTTTTACAATTTCATCTAAGCCCTGTTTGGATGTAGCATCTTCTCATTTTCACTCAGTTGAAAATATTTTCTTTTCTTTTTTTTTTTTTTTTTTGAGATGGAGTCTTGCTCTGTCGCCCAGGCTGGAGTGCGGTAGCGCGACCTCTGCTCACTGCAAGCTGCGCCTCCCGGGTTTACGCCATTCTCCTGCCTCAGCCTCCCAAGTAGGTGGGACTACAGGCGCCCGCCACCAGGCCCGGCTAATTTTTTGTATTTTTTGTAGAGACGGGGTTTCACCATGTTAGCCAGGATGGTCTCGATCTCCTGACCTCGTGATCTGCCCGCCTCGGCCTCCCAAAGTGCTGGGATTACAGGCGTGAGCCACCGCGCCCGGCCAAAAATATTTTCTAATTTACCTTATGGTTTCTTTTTTGATCCACAGGTGATTTAGAGGTGTATTGTTTAATTCCAAAATATTTGGAATTTTTTTCCACTTTTTTGTTATTGATTTAATATATTTAATATTTAATTCCATTTTGATCATAGAAAATGTATTATTTTGAGCTTTAAACATTTATCGAGGGCTTCCAGTTCCAGGTAAAATGACGGAAACACATTCCACCCTTTCTCTCCCGTTGAACACAACTCTAAAATGTGGGTAGAACGTATGCATCAGCTTATTGAAAACACTGAAAAATGAATTGTAACATGTTTGTTGCAGAAAAACACCAGAATTTGAAGTACCACTGAATTGGCAGCGAGTTTACCATTTTTTCTTCCATGGTTCCCCAACCTGAGTTCAGCATGGCCAAAATTCTGGAAATGAACACTGAGGCATGGATAGAGGGAGCTCCAGGAAACCCATTCTCGGCCTGGCCTGAGGAACTCCTAACACTCACAGGAAATACAGAAATCTCCTTTGGGGTTTTTCCACCCCTTTCTTTTCTTTTTCTTTCTTTCTTTTTTTTTTTTTTTTTTTTTTTTGAGACAGAGTCTTGCTCTGTCCAGGCTCAAGTGCAGTGGCAGGGTCTTGGCTCACTGCAACCCCCGCCTCCCAGGTTCAAGCGATTCTCCTGCCTCAGCCTCCTGAGTAGCTGGGACTACAGGCGCCCACCACCACACCGGCTAATTTTTCTATTTTTAGTAGAGACAGGGTTTCACCATGTTGGCCAGGATGGTCTGGATCTCCTGACCTTGTGATCCGCCCACCTCGGCCTCCCAAAGTATTGGGATTACAGGTGTGAGCCACCACGCCCGGCCTCCCCCTTTCTTTTCTTGTGCCCATGTCCATGGTCAATCTCATGGCAGCAATGGCAGCAGTGGGAAAACTAGGGCCAGCAGACGCCAAAATTCTAAGGGAGAAGAACCTTCCTCTCTGTCTAAGGGAGCTGCAGTTCTAATAAACTGAGAATGCCTTTGTACTGTTATTGTTTTTTTTCTCTGTGCCCTTCCTCCATTTAGACCTTTGAGTTTCTCACGGTAGAGCCAAAAAGAAGAGCTGCAGAAACCAGAGGGTACCAGGGAGATCATGAAGATATGTATGCTTGGGAAAGCTACACCATCAAGCTGTTGATGAGCTCCAGGGCTGACCACTGAGCCGTGCCTGTAAGGATCTCATCCCAATTAGCATCCTGAAGACTTTGAGATCTAAACTAATGAATAAACTACCACTTATGCCGCATACTAACCACTGAGTGGCACACAGCTATGACAGACCTAAAGAGTTCTAAAAAGAACAGAAGAGAATGTAAAATATCAAAAGGCTTTAGAACTGAACTGACGTTGGAACCACACCCTACAGAGGTGTGTTGGAACATACAGCCTCAACCTAACCAGGTCAACTGCCTGCTAAACAAAAATATCAACAGTCTCTACAGAATTTAAACAAGACCTAGAACATCATAACTTAACATTTAAAATGTTCAGAATAGGCTGGGCCCAGTGGTTCATGCCTGTAATCCCAGCACTTTGAGAGTCTGAGGTGGGTGGATCACCTGAGGTCAGGAGTTCAAGACCAGCCTGGCCAGCATGGTGAAACCCTCATCTCTACTAAAAACACAAAAATTAGCTGGGCATAGTGGCATGTGCCTATAATTGAGGTTGCAATGAGCCAAGATCACACCATTGCACTCCAGCCTGGGTGACAGAGCAAGACTCTATCTCAAAAATAAAATAAAATAAAATGTCCAGAATACAATCCAAAATCATTTGATATATAAAGAACAACTAAAAGTTTGACCTGATGGTAAAAGGCAATGCCAAGATGACAACAATGTGGAAATTCTCTGACAGACTTTAAATCAGATATTATAAGAATGCTTGAGTGAGCAATTGATAACACTCTTGAAACAAATGTTAAAATAGAAAGCCTGGTAAAGAAATAGAGACTACAAAGAAGAACCAAATAAAAATATTAAAACTGTCCAGGTGCAGTGGCTCATGCCTGTAATCCCGGCACTTTTGGAGCCCAAGACAGGAGAGTCACTTGAGCCCATGAGTTCAAGACCAGCCTGGGCAACATAGTGAGACTGTCTCTACAAAAAAAAAAAAAAAATTAAAAATTAGCTGGGCATGGCGGCATGCACCTGCAGTCCCAGCTATCGAGAAGGCTAAGGTGGGAGGATTGCTTGAGGCCAGGAGGTCAAGGCTGCAGTGAGCCATGATCACACCACTGTACTCTAGCCTGGGCAACATAGCAAGACCCTGTCTCAAAAAAAATTAAATAAATAGAATTTTAAAAATTAAAAAAGGCCGGGTGCGGTGGCTCAAGCCTGTAATCCCAGCACTTTGGGAGGCCGAGACGGGCGGATCACGAGGTCAGGAGATCGAGACCATCCTGGCTAACACGGTGAAACCCCGTCTCTACTAAAAAATACAAAAAACTAGCCAGGCGTGGTGGCGGGCGCCTGTAATCCCAGCTACTCGGGAGGCTGAGGCAGGAGAATGGCGTGAACCCGGGAGGCGGAGCTTGCAGTGAGCTGAGATCCGGCCACTGCACTCCAGCCTGGGCGACAGAGCCAGACTCCGTCTCAAAAAAAAAAAAATTAAAAAATAAAAATGTTGAAATTGAAAGGTACAATAATTGAAACAACAAACTCAATGGTTGAACCTAGAGCAGAATGGAATAACAAAGAGTCAGTGAATTTGAGGCTATATCAATAGACACTACCGAAGCTGAGCAACAGAGAGAAAAAAAAAATGGGAAAAAAAGTAGTAGAGCCTCAGGGACCTGTTGCCCAATAAGAAAAGATTTTTTTTTTTTTCTGAGACAGTCTCACTTAGTCACCCAGGCTGGAGTACAGTGCCATGATCTACAGCCTCCACCTCCCAGGTTCCAGTGATTCTCCTGCCTCAGCCTCCCAGGTAGCTGGGATTACAGACATGCTAATATTTGTATTTTTAGTAGAGACAGGGTTTCAGGCTGATCTCGAACTCCTGACCTCAAGTGATCCACCCACCTCAGCCTCCCAAAGTGTTGGGATTACAGGTGTGAGCTATCACACCTGGCCACTTACAAAGAAATGTATGGCCGGGCGCGGTGGCTCAAGCCTGTAATCCCGGCACTTTGGGAGGCCGAGATGGGCGGATCACGAGGTCAGGAGATCAAGACCATCCTGGCTAACACGGTGAAACCCCGTCTCTACTAAAAAATACAAAAAACTAGCCGGGTGAGGTGGCAGGCGCCTGTAGTCCCAGCTACTCGGGAGGCTGAGGCAGGAGAATGTCGTAAACTTGGGCGGCGGAGCTTGCAGTGAGCTGAGATCTGGCCACTGCACTCCAGCTTGGGCGACAGAGCGAGACTCCGTCTCAAAAAAAAAAAAAAAAAGAAAAAGAAAGAAATGTATTATAAAATGCTTATGTTAAAAAGAAGAAAGTTATCTTAAGTCAATAATCTAAGCTCCTACCTTACAAAATTAGAAAAAGAAACACAAGGCCAGGCGCAGTGGCTCATGACCGTAATCCCAGCACTTTGGGAGGCCGAGATGGGCGGATCACAAGGTCAGGAGATCAAGACCAATCCTGGCGAACACAGTGAAACCCTGTCTCTACTAAAAATACAAAAAAATTAGCCGGGCGTGGTGGTGGGCGCCTGTAGTCCCAGCTTCTCGGGAGGCTGAGGCAGGAGAATGGTGTGAACCCGGGAGGCGACGGAGCTTGCAGTGAGCCGAGATGGCGCCACTGCACTCCAGCCTGGGCGACAAAGTGAGACTCCGTCTCAAAAAAAAAAGAAAAAGAAAAAGAAACACACAACAAACTCCAAACAAGCAAAAGAAAGGAAATAACAAAGATCAGAGCAGATATCAATGAAGCTGAAAACAGAAAAATGGTAGAGAAAATCAATGAAACCAAAATCTGGTTACTTGAAAAATCAATACAATGGATAAACCTCTAGCAAAACTGATGAAGAGGGAAAAAAGCAGACACCACAAAATACTATTATCAAGAATAAAAAAGGGGATTTCACTACAGACCCTGAAGAGATTACAAGGATAATAAAGGACCATTACGATTATGCACAAAATTTCAATAGTTTAAACAAAACGGAACAATGCCTCAAAAACCACCAACAACCAAAATTTACCCACGATTAAATAAATATACTGAATAGGGCTGGGCATGGTGGCTCATGCCTGTAATCCCAGCACTTTGGGAGGCCAAGGTGGGAGGATCACGAGGTCAGGAGATCGAGACCATCCTGTCTGGCTATGTGGTGGAAACCCCATCCCCACTAAAAATACAAAAAATTAGCTGGGCATGGTGGCGGGCAGCACCTGTGATCCCAGCCACCAGGAGGCCGAGTGGTGGGAACTGCCAAACCCCAGGGAGGCGGAGGTTGCAGCGGAAACAGGATTATGCACTGCACCCAGCTCTGGGCAAATAGAGCTTTTGACTCCATCTCACAAATGCAAGCAAATAAATAAGAAAATAAACTGAAATTGAAGTTCTCGAACTATAAAGAAACATTCAGCTGGTGCACAATGGTTTGCTATCTGTAATCCCAGTGACCCTGGGAGGCTAAGGCAGGAGGATGACCTGAACTCAGGAGTTTGAGACTGGCCTGGGCGGACAAAACCCACCACAAACAAAAAAAATACAAAAATTAGCCAGGCGTGGTGACCCAGGGCCCAGGCCAATTTTGGAGGCTTGAGAACGCGCCGTGCACACCCACCAGCTGGGTGGCCACTCCACTGCAGGAAGTTGAGGCTGCAGAGCCATCACTGCACCACTGAACCCAGCCGAGGGTGGGATAGAGGCAATCTGGGTCTCTGCCAAAAAAAAAAAAAAAAGGAAAGAAATTGAATTCATAGTTTAAAACCTTCCAAAACAGAAATCACCAGCCCAGATGGCTTAACTAGCGAATTCTACCACACATTTAAAGATGAAGTAGCACCAATTCTATGCAATCTCTTCCAGAAAATAGAAGAGGGACCACTTCCTAACTCATTTTATTAGGCTCGCATTTTTGATCCTGAAAGCAGACAAAGGTAATAAAAGAAAAGAAAACTACAGACCAATATCTGTCATGAACATAGACATAAAAGTCTCAACAAAATGTTAGCAACTGGAACCTAGCAATACATAAAAGGCTAATACACTATAACTAAGTAGGGCTTGTCTCAGGTCTGAAAGGCTGGTTCAATATTCAGAAATCAATAATGTAATCCGGCATATTAACAATCTAAGAAGAAAAGTCATAAAATTGTATCAACTGATGCAGAGAAGGCATTAGACAAAATTCAATACCCATTTTTGATTTTTTAAAATACTCTTAGTACACTAGGAATAGAAGGAAAGTTCCCCAATCTGATAAAGGGCATCATGTACTAATATATCATTCATTGTTATTCAATAGACTTTTTTTTGGATTTTTCTTCCTATACATTCAGCTGTTGAAAAGTTTTAATTTCAGGTCTCAAAAGTCCAGCCCAGACTAAAGCAAACTTTCTTTTTTTGAGATGGAGTCTCGCTCTGTTGCCCAGGCTGGAGTGCAGTGGCGCAATCTCGGCTCACTGCAAGCTCCACCTCCCGGGTTCGCGCCATTCTCCTGCCTCAGTCTCCCGAGTAGCTGGGACTACAGGCACCTGCCACCACGCCCGGCTAATATTTTTGTATTTTTAGTAGAGACGGGGTTTCACCGTGTTCGCCAGGATGGTCTCGATCTCCTGACCTCGTGATCTGCCTGCCTCGGCCTCCCAAAGTGCTGGGATTATAGGCGTGAGTCACTGCGCCCGGCCGATTTTATTCTTAACACTCAACACTGCTGTCTGTCTGTCAGAGGGCCGCCCTCATGCAGCTACAGAGGCAGGAAGTCTCGGAACCGATGTCAGCCCATGACTGTTGCCTGAGGTGCGAGTACTACAGCTCCCTGTTCCTAATGGGGGCAACTCTGAGATGTGACCTACACTGTTTCCAATGCTCCCCAGCGGGACTGAGGCATAGTTACACCACCACCACCACCACCACCAAGGCAAGACTTGCCTTCAAGCACTTCCTGATGAATTCCTTTCACAAGAACCCGCCTCTCATAGCGAGCTTCTATGGCAGGCACGCTTGCCTTCCTTCCCTTCCTCTTCCTGCTTCCCCATTCTCCTGTCCGGTTCTCCTAAGATCACTTTCTAATGAATCGCTTTCATAAGAATCATCTCGGGGACTGCCCAAGAGAAGCCAGGACTGGAGTCCTGGGCTGTTCTGTTCCTCCTTTCTCTTTCTTTTCCTCTTCTCAGTACTCCTTAAGGGCTGGGGCAAGGGAGAGAAGAATGCAAGGAAACCAGGCCTGTCATCTGTGCTAGTGTGGCAGTCAAGGAGGGCTTCATAGCAAGCATCCAACACTGGCCTTTCATGAGGTCTATGGGGGGTGCCCAGAGACCCCCGACAGATCTTCTGTGACACAGCTGTTCACCACCAGTTCCTGCCCAGATGAAAACTGTACACCCACCGCCTCTTTCAGCCTCGCTCTGCCATGCAGTCCTCTTGGGCAGGGTCCTTCCTAGTTGGCTCAAGCCTGACATCCATGGAGTTGCCTCGGCTCACAGGTTCTCTGACGTTCTTATGCTGCCGACTACCAAGTGTAGCCTGATCAACTGGTGGACGGGGCGGCTCCAGCCCGGGTGTTTGCCTTCAGACTTCTCCTATCAAGAAGCAGAGATGAGTCTGTTTCTTCACAACTGCCACAAAACTCCTGAGGACACAGCCATAGCCTCCACTAAAACTCTTCTTGCCCCTCTCAGATAGCATTCCACAGTGGTCCCAGTGGTGTCTGCATCTTATAAGGCTACCATCAGGCCTGGTAGGGAGATGCTCGTCTTATCCCCTGGGAGACAACCACTGTCTCTACAAACAGTTCCCTTGGGACTCTATTATCTCACTGATAAAGGTATAAAGAAGCATTCCCCTTCCTGTGGAGGGAAAAGCGTTGACTCCCTGGCTACATCTAAGAATTCCCTTGAAGCCTGGCACAGTGGCTCACGCCTGTAATCCCAGCACTTTGGGAGGCTGAGGCGGGTGGATCACTTGAGGTCAGGAATTTGAGATCAGCCAGGCCAACATGGTGAAACCCTGTCTCTACTAAAAACACAAAAAGGAGCCAGGCATGATGGCGGGTGCCTGTAATACCAGCTACCTGGGAGACAGAGGCAGGAGAATCACTTGAACTCGAGAGGTGGAGGTTGCAGTGAGCTGAGATCACGCTACTGTACTCCAGCCTGGGTGACAGAGCAAGACTCCATCTCACAAAAAAAATAAAAAAATAAAAAAAATGAATTCTCTTGAAACAATCTCCTTAAATCCCCATTCATCTTTTACATAGCCTGGGAAGAGTGGTGGTGATTATCTTGTGTCTCTTAATTAGTCCTGCCTCGATGCATCCAGCTCATCTCTGTTTTAAATGGCCACTTACCAGCAATCACTCTCGGCTTTGGGAATCTAGCCACATTTCTATAAAAACAGGAAAAGTGTCATTTAACCTCCCTATTTCTTGTGGTCATGTCACTTTTCTCAGTTCCTTAACTGGGCTTGCCAAGATACTATTTACCATATTAGTCTTTTTGGAAATGGGTTTTTGTTAAGAGGATAACATGACAAGCTACAGACTTGGAGAAAATATTTGCAAACCACATATCCACCAGAGGATTAGTACCTAGAATATATAATGAATTATCAAAACTTGACAGTAAAAAAACAAACAATCTCAATTAGAAAATGGGCAGAAAGCTGGGCACAGTGACTCACGCCTGTAATCCCAGCACTTTGGGAGGTCAAGGCAGGCGGATCACCTGAGGTCAGGAGTTCAAGACCAGCCTGGCCAACATAGCAAAACCCTGTCTGTACTAAAATACAAAAATTAGCTGGGCATGGTGGCGGGCACCTGTAATCCCAGCTACTCAGGAGGCTGAGGCAGGAGAATCACTTGACCCTGGGAGGTGGAGGTTGTGGTAGCCGAGATCGCACCACTGCACTCCAGCCTGGGTGACAAAGCAAGACTTTCTCCCAAAAAGAAAAAGAAAAGAAAAGAAAAGAAAAGAAAAGAAAAGAAAAGAAAAGAAAAGAAAATGTACAGAAGACATGAAGAGACATTTTACCAAAGAGGATATGCAGATGGAAAATAAGCACATGAATGAAGGTACAACCTCATTAGCTGCCACAGAAACGCAAATTAGAACCACAGTAACGTATCGCTTTATATCTATCTAAAGAGCCAAAACTTTCAAATACTGACAACCAGATGCAGGTGAGGAAGTGGGCACACCGGATCATTTATACATTACTGGTGGGAATATCAAATGGTACAACCACTCTGGAAAACAGTTTGGCAGTTTCTTTTAAAAGTAAACATGCACCCACTACATGACCCAGAAATTACACTCTTGGGCATTTCTCTCAGAGAAATAAAAATGTGTGTTCACACAAAAACTTGCACGTGAATATTCATAGCAGCCGTATTTGCAACAGCCAAAGACCGGAAACAACCCAGATGTCCTTCAATGAGTAAATGGCTAAACGAACTGTGGCACATCCATCGATACCACAGAATAGTGCTCAGCAACAGAAAGAAACAAACCATTGACACGTGCAACAACTTGTAAGAATCTCCGGGGAATTACGTTGAGTTTAAAAAGTCAATTCCATTGCCGGGCATGGTGGCTCATGCCTGTAATCCCAGCACTTTGGGAGGCTGAGGCAGGTGCATCACGAGGTCAGGAGTTCAAGACCAGCCTGGCCAAGATGGTGAAACCTCATCTCTACCAAAAATACAAAAATTAGCTGGGTGTGGTGGCAGGTGCCTGTAATCCCAGCTATTCAGGAGGCTGAGGCAGAAAATTGCTTGAACCCCGGAGGCGGAGGTTGCAGTGAGCAGAGAGAGTGCCACTGCACTCAAGCCTGGCGACAGAGCGAGACTCCCTGTCTAAAAAAAAAATGCCAATTCCAGGCCAGACATCGTGGCTCATGCCTGCAATCCCAGCACTTTGGGAGGCCGAGGCAGGCAGATCACCTGAGGTGAGGAGTTTGAGGCCAGCCTGGGCAACATGGTGAAACTCTGTGTCTACTAAAAATACAAAATGGGCCAGGCATGGTGGTGGGCGCCTGTAATCCCAGCTACTCAGGAAGCTGAGGCAGGAGAATCACTTGAACTCAGGAGGCAGAGGTTGCAGTGAGCCGAGATCACACCATTGCACTCCAGTCTGGGCAACAGGGTAAGAGTCTGTCTTAAAAAAAAAAGGAAAAAAGAAAAGAAAGAAAAGAAAAGAAAAAGCAAATGACTTTGTAATATGCAGAAGTAAACAGTGAGTATGCAGGAAAAAAGAGAGGCAAAAATGGGTTTTACAGGAATTTTGAAAGATTAATTATTAAAATATTATAGGACTGGCGCAGTGGCTCACACTGTCACCTATGGAAAGTATCCGAGTTACCGGTGGTGAATCCTTACAGGTCTGTAGCAACCTCATTTCTTGCCTCCTCAGAAGAAAGAATTTGACTGAGGGGCATAAGGCAGAAAGAGAGACCAAGGCAAGTTTCAGAGAAGGAGTGGAAGTTTATTTTAAAAGGCCCTAGAACAAGAAAGAAAGGAAAGGAAAGTACATTTGGAAGAGACCCAAGCAGGCTACTTGAAGGACAAGCTCGACGTTTAACCTTGATCCGAGGACTCCAGGCTGGCCCCTTTCCCATGATTCTTCCCATAGGCTGGCTGCCCACCTTACCCTTGGGAGGTGAGCATGTGCAGCGAGTCTAGGAAATTGTACATACACCCATCTGAGGCTTTCCTCCCTTTTCCAGGCATGCGGCCCTTGTAGCTCATACTCTGCCATTTTGTCTCTTTTATTTTCCTTTTTTCTTTTTTGAGACAGTCTCGGCTTCTTGTCGCCTAGGGCTGGAGTGCAGTGGAAAGCATCTCAGCTCACTGCAACCTCCGGCCTCCCAGGTTCAAGTGTCTCCTGCCTCTAGAACTGAGTAGCTGGGACTACAGGCACCCACCACCCACACCTGGCTAAATTTTTTTTTTTTTTTGAGATGGAGTTCCACCCCTGCTGCCCAGGGCTGGAGTACAGTGGGTGTGATCTTGGCTCACTGCAAGCTCCGCCTCCCGGTTCACGCCATTCTCCTTCTGCCTCCCCCAGCCTCCCTAGTAGCTGGGACTACAGGCTCACACCTCACCTCTGGCTAATTTTTGTATTTTTGTATGCAAAGACGGATTTCACCCAAGTTAGCCAGGATGGTCTCAATCTCCTGACCTTGTGGATCCCCCTGCCTCAGCCTCCCAAAAACTCTGGGATTACAGGCGACCACCGCGCTCGCCCAATTTCTTTTTATTTTTAGTAGAGACAGGGGTTTTCCCCCATATTGACCAGGCTGGTCCTTGAACTCCTAACCTTGATCCCCTGCCTCGGCCTCCCAAAGTGCTGGGATTACAGGAGGGAGCCACCGCCCCCCGCTCATTTTGTCTCTTAACGTGGGTGCCCGGGAAGTTACTTCTCCCTGGAATCTGCATTCAATCGACACTTTAATGCAACAGGTGTTGTCCCTCAGGAAATGGCCTCTACCTGACACCAGCTACCAATTTATCACTTTTAGAGAGGCGATGTGATCATTGCCGAACCATCACCCAACATTCCTAGTGGGTGGGAAAGCCCCCTCCTGTCTGCTTACGCCTATCTACCTGTAACACCACCTGGAAACCCAGCACTTTGGGAGGCTGAGGCAGGTGGATCACTTGAGCGCAGGAGTTTGAGACCAGGAGGCTCAAACTGTTCTTGAACCAGAAGGCCTTCTGGTCTTGAACCCAGTTTAGTGAGACCTTGTCATTATAAAAAAATGTAAAAACTAGCCAGGCGTGGTGGGATGCACCTATAGTCCCAGCTACTTGGGAGGCTGAAGTGGAAGCATCACTTGAGCCCAGGTGTTTGAGGCTGCGGAGAGCCATGATCATGCCACTGCACTCCAGCCTGGGCGACAGAGCGAGACTTTGTCTCAAAAATATATGTATAGATGTGTGTGTGTGTTTATACACATATATATGTATATGTACACACACAATTTATATATATGTATATATAAAATAGCATTTTCTAGATTCTGTGATGTTTCTGGTAGCTTTCTGCTTTTGAAATTTGTGATTTTTTAAATTTAAATAAATGGTAATTTTTATGCTTAATTTTATATGCATAATTTTGTAATTGTTCTTACAGAGGGCTCCCCAAAATTGTGTACACCTCAGGCCCCATAAAACTTGGAATCACTTCTCTAGCTCTAGGAAAAAGTACAGCAAATACAACTAAAATACTGATTATATGACTGGGTTGCACATCTGGAAAAATCATATTGTCAAGCTTTTTACAGTTCAGGAAGACTCAGCAATAAGTTCAAAGAATAGGAGGCAAATTTTTTAAATGGAACACTGATAAATTTCAGAAGAAAGGAGAGTTGTGCAAGAAAGGAAGTGTAATCAGATTATAGTAGTTGATTCAGCAGTAACAATATTGACACAGATATAACTGATACAAATTTTAAAGTAGTATTTAAATACAAACTGTAGATTACCTGGGAAGATTTTACCTCGTTTACATAATGGCGACTAAATAATGTCTACAATTGATACAAAGATGAAATATCAGTTCGTGTGTCTTACTTAGAACTGCAGATGTCAGTACTAGAAGAAACAGCTAGAACCACTGAAAGCAGTTTCTCCAGGCAGTAAGAGGAGCTAAAGGGGGCAGGTCAAGTAACCTATAGCCCTATAAAACTTCTAGTCTTACAGACTTTATACTTCTAGTTTTATAGACTTTATAAAACTTCTAGTTTTCTATAAAAATTCTAATCCTAGAAAACTTTAGAGTTTTATTACTTCCATAATTTATTTTTTGAGAAAGGATCTTGCTCTCTTACCCAGGCTGCAGTGTAGTGGCACAATCACATCTCACTGCAACTTCAATTTCCCAGGCTCAAACTATCCCCCCATCTCAGCCTCCCAAGCAGCTGGGACTGCAGGCATGAACCACCACCTCCAGCTGGGGGGGGTGTGTGTGTGTGTGAGTTCAGGCGATCCACCACCTCAGCCTTTCAAAATGCTAAGATTACAGGCGTGAGCCACTGCACCCAGTCTATTTTCACGATTTTTTTTTTTTTTTTTTTTTTTTTTTTGAGGCAGAATCTCGCTCTGTCACGCAGGCTGGAGTGCAGGGGCGCAATCTCGGTTCACTGCAAGCTCCGCCTCCCGGGTTCACGCCATTCTCCTGCCTCAGCCTCCCGAGTAGCTGGGACTGCAGGCGCCTGCCACCATGCCAGGCTAATTTTTTGTATTTTTAGTAGAGACGGGGTTTCACCGTGGTCTTGATCTTCTGACCTCATGATCCGCCCGCCTCCGCCTCCCAAAGTGCTGGGATTACAGGCATGAGCCACCACACCCGGCCTACGATTTTTTAAATTTAATCCCAATCGTGTACATTTTGAAGGGGCAATCCTAGAAAATGTTGCAACTGAAAACTTGACCTATCACAAGGTTATGAGTAAAAAATCACTTGGAAACATTCTATGTGAAAACAAAGAAACAAAAGTGGTAACTACTTGCCCCCGGAGGGAATGATGACATAATGTATCCTACATCCCTACTTGGAATTCTCTACAGCTGCTAAATCCAAGGAGGTAAAACCTGCCAGGTAATGGCATAGATTAGATTAATGTCCACCAGACACTGCGAAGCGGAACAGGCACTATGTAGTGACATAATATTGCATCTACTCATGCACACAGGAAGGGCTCTGGCAGGGGACATAGGAAAGAGCTGACTCTGGGGAGATGAGGGAGGACTGAGAGGACACTCGTGTGTGTGTGTGTGTGTGTGTGTGTGTGTGATTTAAAACATTTTTTACTAATAGAATGTATTACTTCTATAATTTAAAAATTAAAAAATATGGGGCCAGGCCCGGTGGCTCATGCCTGTAATCTCAGCACTTTGGGAGGCAGAGGCGGGCAGATCACCTGAGGTCAGGAGTTCGAGATCAGCCTGGCCAACATAGTGAAACCCTGTTTCTACTAAAAATACAAAAATTAGCCAGGTGTGGTGGCTGGCACCTGTAATCCCAGCTACTCAGGAGCCTGAGGCAGAAGAATCACTTGAACCCGGGAGGTGGAGGTTGCAGTGAGCTGAGATTGCGCCATTATACTCCAGCCCGGGCGACAGAGCAAGACTCCATAATTAATTAATTAATAAAGGATGAACAATCTTTTTAAGGTCAGTTTCAGAATGTTCTTGGAGCGGGAATTTTGTCCACTGTGGAGACTGTTGGGGACACCCTGTGTTGGAGATATGTCTAGATCTGCTTGGGGTCAAAAAGAGAGAGCTGTGGTGGTAAGAAAGCGACTTACCCATCCTCCTCTTCATGACCATCTTCCTTGAAGGCTGAGAGTGGAGCTGGGGTGTGCCCTGCGACTCAGTCTGGGGAAAACCCAATGGCAGAGAAAGATGCTTCCTTTGGGAGCCCTGGGAGCCAGACAGACCCTCCAGCCACAGCCCAGCTGACTCCTTTCCCACCGGTGCCAGCCACTAAGCCCATCTGTTCCAAGCCCCTCCCGTTTCCCTGACCAATGTCCCTCGGGATTAGGGACCAAGGGGCAGCTGTCTGGGACGCACACCTTGCCTCTTCCACACTCTCCCCTCTCCCTCCTCTTTGCATGCTGTGTTTCGCAGTTCCCAATAACCAGGCCACAAAGAGATTCAAGCATTTGTTTCTTCTTTCCTACTCCATTGAAGAGGCTGACAATTATAATAATTACAATGAATTACAGAAGGAGGTGGGATCTCAGCCCTCCAGGGTCAGGGACTCTTAAACTACCTCCTTTCTCTCTTTACTCAGCTCTTCCCCATACCCCTGTCTTAATGTTTCTTCCTTTCCTCAAAATCCTCAACAGAGAAGCCAGAGCTGGGCAGGTGTGGGGTATGGGTTAGACAGAGGTGTGCTGGGGTCAGGCTGCCTCGCCGGTGGCATTCCGCCTCTTCTCACACACCCAGCGGTGCACCTGCAGGCAGAAGTCATCGTTCCAGCGGCCATCCGGCCAGACTTCAACACAGTCTTCACTTCCACCCAGCTCATGCCCATGCCAATCATCTGGCTGAGTGACAGCCCAGTTCCTAAGGAGGCAAGAGGAAACTCAGACTCTGCCACAGTGGTAAGAAAACAACTTACCCATCATCCTCTTCACGACCATTTTCCTTGAAGGCTGAGAGTGGAGCTGGGGTGTGTCCTGCGACCCAGTCTGAGGAGAACCCAACCGCAGAGAAAGATGCTTCCTATCCCCAGTCCCAGCAACCCTCACCCCCAGCCCAGAAAAGCGCAGCTTTGGAGGGGTTGGGAGTCTGGGGAGGAGAGGACTGGGGAATTTGGTACCTGAGGGATGAGTCAGGGTGGCTTGGCATGAAAGGCCAAGGGGGCTGTCCCCAGAGAAATCTAACAAGGAGATGAGGGAAGAAGCCACTTACTTGTAGTTGTGCCTATAGTCTGTGCCGTCCACCCATTTCCAGGAGCCATCACTGTCCGTGAGACCTATCCAGGTATTGAAGGGGTTCGTGTGTTGTACAATGAATTTCTGGAAACACAGGCAAGAAGGAAGTTTACAGTCTCTTGTGCCTTTATCCTCCCTCCATGCAAGCATGGAACTGTGGCTCCCACTCAGCCTTCCCCAGCCTGATCTGCCCCCAGGCTGAAGCATCAGCTCCCAACAAGGCTGCTTCCTAGCTTTTCCTTCTGTCACTCTAGCTATTGTTCAGTGCACACTTGCTGGGCTAGACGTTGTGCTGTCTGTGCAAAGACGATCTCATTTAATCCTTCGAAGCCCTCTAAGATGGGCACTGCAGTGACCACACTTTGCAGGGAGTTGCAGAGACAGAGCCAATCCTGTACCTGAGTTAGTGGCCACCGTCCCCTGTTCACAGCCCTGGCCCAGTGTCCCCCTTCATTCCCAGCTTATGGCTCTACCCAAGCTCCGGTTCTCTCCCTGTCTTCTGCCCACAGCTTTGAACTCCTGGGATCCTGACCTGGTCCCTGCTCTTACTGCCCCCAAGACCCCAGACCCACTAAAGATCTCAGCTTCACTCGCCTCTCAAGTACCTCGGCCCCTGGCAGCTCTCACTTCTATGGTAGCTTCTATGACATGTGTCAGGCCCAGGAGCTTCTAAGCTCAGACCGCATTATGATCTAGCTACACGGAGTCTGACAATGGGGGAAAATAGGGAGATGCCTGGGGTGTGAGGAAGCAGCCCAGTCAGCCAGTTGACAGGGGCTTGGGTGAACGTGGCCTTCGAGCCTGCAGACAGCTCCCCGGGACTCACACACACCCACACTCCCAGCATGGCAGCCCCTCCAAGTGGCTTTCTCTTACACATACAGCTGTTCCTGGGGACCTAAGTCCTGCAGTTCAGTAGGGTAGGAGGGGAAGGTGTGGTCACCTGATTTTGTGGAGGAAGCGGAGGGATGGATCTGTTGAGCAATGTGCACACTTAACAATTCCCTCTGACAGCCTATGAAGGGGCCCCAGTAGTATTGGAAGGACAATTGCCTAATTCTACTCCCACCCTCTAGAAAAACAACTAAGGTTGCAGTTATTCACCTCATCTGATTGAGCACCAGAAACTGTGGCGTCTCTAAATCCTGGAATCCCACAAACAGGACAATGTCCCATGCGTGAAGGGGCAGTCCTGAGGCAGGTGAGGCTGCTCCCCAAATTCAGAGGACTCAACGGAGTTGGAGAGAAAGTGCCTGGAGACACACTATGTGCTGCTACCTGCTGCCAGCCCTCCCTCCCATCACCACCAGCAACGGAACAACTGGCCTGACACGGTGGCTCACGCCTGGAATCCCAGCACTTTGGGAGGCCGAGGCGGGCGGATCACGAGGTCAGGAGATCGAGACCATCCTGGCTAACACGGTGAAACCCCATCTCTACTAAAAATACAAAAAATTAGCCGGGCGAGGTGGCGGGCGCCTGTAGTCCCAGCTACTCGGGAGGCTGAGGCAGGAGAATGGCGTGAATCCGGGAGGCGGAGCTTGCAGTGAGCGGAGATGGTGTCACTGCACTCCAGCCTGGGTGACAGAGCGAGACTCCGTCTCAAAAAAAAAAAAGTAACGGAACAACTGAGCAGAGATTACAAATTAGCAGCACTCGGCCCTCTGTGTTAAAGACTGAGAGAAGGAATCAGATCGTGCCAGATGATCAGAGAAGACGGTCCAGGATAATTCATTCCCCTTTTCCTAGGTGAACCATAGGAAAGAAAGCATTGTGCCCATTCATAAAAGTAACAGAGAAAATCAACACGAAACTTACGCCCCCAAAAAGAAAGAGGAAGATGAGGTAGAGGAAAAAAGAATTGTGATATCAAAAAGAGAGGTGAAAAATAGACTTTGAAAAGAAGCCTTGTTTCAGAATATGAGGGATGTTGGAGGGCATAGTTTCTTCCCCTCTCGAAATTTTAAAGAATGACATGGAGGCAGGCGTGGTGGCTCAAGCCTGTAATCCAGCACTTTGGGGAGGCTGAGGCCGAGGCGGATCACGAGGTCAGGAATCCGAGACCATCTGGCTAACGATTGAAATCCGTCTCAAAAATACAAAAACAGCCGAGGCCGAGGTGGCGAATTTCCTGAGTCCAGCTACCTCGGGAGGCTGAGGCAGGGAGAATGTCATTAAATCCGGTGAGGCTTGCAGTGAGCTGAGATCCGGCCACTGCACTCCAGCCTGGGCAACAGAGCAAGGGCTCTGTCTCAAAAAAAAAAAAAAAGAATGACATAAAACATGAAAGAAGATATCAAAAAAAAAAGAGAGAGAGAGAGAGAGAGAGAACATGATAAGGAAAGGAACTGAAAAGAAAAGTTTGAGCTACATTAAAAAATAAAAAAGCCCAGGCATGGTGGCTCACGCCTGTAATCCCAGCACTTTGGGAGGCAGAGGCAGGTGAATCACCTGAGGTCGGGAATTGAGACCAGTCTGACCAACATGGAGAAAACCCATTTCTACTAAAAATACAAAATTAGCCAGGTGTGTCGGCGCATGCCTGTAACCCCAGCTACTTGGGAGGCTGAGGCAGGAGAATTGCTTGAACCTGGGAGGCGGAGGTTGCAGTAAGCCAAGATTGCACCATTGCACTCCAGCCTGGGCGAGAGAGCAAGACTCAGTCTCAAAAAAAAAAAAAAAAAAAATTCAGATAAAACACTTAAGCAACCTAGGAAAGGAAAGACACAGACACATGGGAATAAGAGGTGTCCTGGTCTCCTCACCTTTCCTATGGAAGTTATACAAACTTTTAGTTTTCAAAGCCAATAATTTTCAGCCTATTAAAGTTATACAAGCAATCACTGGAATAACTCTAAATAAACTACATAGCTTCCAAAATACCATAAAGGAGAAAACAAAAAGAACACCTCTCACACAGCAATTGTAAGAAATTAAAAAGCATGTAAAGCAGAAAAAAGAAAGGACTAGAATTAAACATAGCTATTAAACTATAAATGAGACATTCACCTATTGAAAGAAAAGGTACTTATTAGATTTTAAACATCAAAAACCAAACCTGCCAGGCACAGTTTTTGGATTACAGTGGCTCAGACACCTGTAATCCCAACACTTTGGGAGGCCCAGGCAGGCGAATCGCTTGAGGCCAGGGGTTCAAAACCAGCCTGGGCAACATGGCGAAACACTGTCTCCACTAAAAATACAAATAACTACCCAGGTGTGGTGGTGTGCACCTGCAGTCCCAGCTACTCAGGAGGCTGAGGTGGGAGAATCCCTTGAGCCTGGGAGGCACAGGTTACAGTGAGCTGAGATCATGTCACTGCACTCCAACCTGGGCAGTAGAGCCAGATCTTGTCTCAAAAACAAACAGAACAAAAAAACCTATACAGGAGAAATACCTTAAGCTTAGCTGCCCCATGGTACCCTTCAGGGAATGATCCAGGATGAAGCCAAGATTAATTTAAATCAGCTTTTTTTTTTTTTTTTTTTTTGAGTCTGAGTCTCGCACTGTCGCCCGGGCTGGAGTATAATGGCGCAATCTCAGCTCACTGCAACCTCTGCCTCCCGGGTTCAAGTGATTCTCCTGCCTCAGCCTCCCAAGTAGCTGGGATTACAGGCACCCACCACCATGCCCAGCTAATTTTTGTATATTTAGTAGAGACGGGGTTTCACCATTTTGGCCAAGCTGGTCTTGAACTCCTGACTTCATGATCCGCCTGCCTCAGCCTCCCAAAGTGCTGGGATTACAGGCGTGAGCCACTGCACCCGGCCTAAATCAGCATTTTTAAGGGCGAGATCCAGGAGTCGATATTTTTTTTAACTCTTGAAGAAATTACAATGTACAGTCAAGACTGAGAATCATTAATTTAAAACAGAGATTCGAAAAGGTAAGAAACGAAAGGATGGACAGAGATACAGCAAGTGCAAGTGAAAAACAATCAAGGACTGTGGTATTTATATATCAGATAAATTCAAGGCAAAAAGCATTAAGTGGGCCACATGGTGGCTTCATAATGACGAAAGCATCATCCGCCACGAAGTTGTAGTGACCATGAGCTTACTGTGTGCCAAATCACAGAGCACTGAGATCTTAGGTTGAGCTGCATGAAACTGACATTTTTATAGGTCAAAACTGATTAAATGCTGGCAAGTTCAACCTGACCAATAAAGCAAAATATGTTTGTACTCACTCTATGCTGTCAAGCACTAACAGAGCCTGATGTCATGCAAACAATACATATATTCTGGCCCCTGTATCACATGGCTTAACTACTGTGGCATTAAAATACTTCCAAGTTCACGCCAAGCACAGTAGCTCACGCCTGGAATCCCAGCACTTTAGGAGACTCAGGTGGGCTGATCACTTGAGGTCAGGAGTTCAAGACCAGCCTGGCCAAAATGGTGAAACCCTGTCTCTACTAAACATACAAAAATTAGCCGGGCACGGTGGCATGAACCTGTAATCCCAGCTACTCAGGAGGCTGAGGCAGGAGTATCACTTAAACCCAGGAGGCGGAGGTTGCAATGAGCTGAGATGGCGCCATTGCACTCCAGCCTGGGCAACAAGAGTGAAACTCCGTCTCAAAAAAAAACTTCCAAGTTCATACAGAACAAGGCCCTTATAGACCCCACAGTACCAAGGCAGCACGTAGCGGTTGAAAACACTGGCTAAAGAAGCTGTGTGGGTCTCAATTGTGGCCCCATCTCTCGCTAGCTGTGTGACAAGTTACTTAACGTCTCTGTCCCTTAGTGCTGACATCCTCCCTTCCCTCATACTGGGAGAAATATGAGCGCCTGTGCCCTGGGATGGTGGGATTTGAAGAAGTGAAAGGATGAAAGCACATAGTAAGTGCTCAGTAAATGTTACCATTATTACCCTCCTTTTCCAAAACTGTCCTGTCTATTCTAATGGGCTGATTCTTCTCCATGAGCTTTGCTGTCTGGCAGCAGCCATGGGAAGGGGAGACAGAGCACCTTGGAGGGAACCGGTCACCCTCTGCAGGTGAGTCATGGGGTTCCTGCCTGCTGGGTTCCCTTCATCCACATGACCACCCGCCAGCATAAAAGAAGGGACTCACTGCCTTCCTGTGTTCTCTCCTGTCCTGCCCTTCAGTCATCCCACATTCTGTCTCCTGACCTGAACACATCACCTGGTTGCTCAGCCTCTCTTGCTCCCTTGCCAAGGTCCAGGCTGCAAACTCCCACTCATCATTAGATCAGGAAGCTGAAATATACGAAAAAGGATGGGGCTGGATCCAGCCTCCCAGAGCCTGCCTTCCAAGGGCTTCCTCCTGCCTGTGGGAAGCGTGGTCTCTCCCCAGGAGCAGACCACTTTCAGGTGTGAGCGCTCTCCAGCTGGCAGTAATTTCTCCACCACGCCCAGCCTTCCCCAAGCCACAGCAGCTGCCTTGGTGCTCCACCCAGTTGACAGGGCAGCAGGTCCTTTGGGAGCCTGAGGGGGCAGGGGGCAGGGGGATGAGATCCAGCCGGAGGGGCAGGCACACTGGGCCTGGAGACGGCCCCACCCCTACCGTTGCTGTGGAGGAGCTCCATCTGGCAGGCCACGAAGCGCAGGTCCACAGGGAAGTGCTTCAGATGGAGGAGCAGGATGTCATGATCTAGGACAGATAGGCTGAAAGTGTGGCCGGCAGGCGCGGTCCCCACCTGCCAGGCTCCAGCCTGTGGCTGGGGAAGCACATACACCCACAGACACGTACACCATGCATAGACCACACCACACAGCATACCACACACACACACACACCCCACAGACACATACCACACATAGACCACACCACACACCACACACTACACCACACACACACACACCACAGACACATACCACACATAGACCACACCACACACCACACACTACACCACACACACACACACCACAGACACATACCATGCATAGACCACAC